>NC_061800.1:6285479-7008813 GCF_021462225.1 Girardinichthys multiradiatus
TGTAAGGGTTTCTTGTTACAATGTTCTTTAGTGTTCAATCGTTCCCCCCACTCTTTCCCCCATGACGACTCTAAGATTTCTTATGTTATTGGCCTTTTGTACGGAAAAGCACTAAGATGGGCTGAGTCCTGTTTTCCTAGTTGTGTCCAGTTTTGTTGCACATTTTCTGATTTTGAGAAGGAGTTTAGGAGAAATTTTTCCTTCTGTATTGATTATGTGGCTTCAGTTCAAAAGTTATGGACTATTTAGCAGCGGGGTAGACCGCTAACAGAATGTTTCTATAGATTTTCATATCCTTGCAGCAGAATCTGGCTGGGACAGCCAGGCCCTTAAATCTGTATTTTTTCATGCCCTAGATGAGACTTTAAAGGATGAGCTTGTTTTAGTGGATGAGCCAGAGTTATTGGGGGATTTCATTGCTAAAGCCATTAGAATAGATAGCCGGTTAAGGGAGAGGAGGAATCCCAGAAATGAACGCAGTTATGTTAGGACACAGCCAACGTTTTTGTCTACTGTTAACCCCAAGCCCCCTTCCCAAGAACTGGCAGGAGAAACTGAACCCATGCAGGTGGGTAGGGCGCGCCTCACTAGCGAGGAAAGGCAGAGGCGCTGGCAGGCTAGGCAATGTTTTTATTGTGCCTCCATAGAGCATCTTGTAGCCGACTATCCTACTTGTCCTCCTCGGCCAAAAGATCAGGTCCGTCGGTAGATAGGGACATACCGGCGGACCAGACTGTGTCACCGGAATCTCTCAGATTTTGTTTGCCAGCCACATTACTACTTAACCAACAGGTCCACAATCTCTCTGCACTGGTTGATTCAGGAAGTGAACAGAATCTTATAGACTTGGATCTAGTTAAAGCAGCTGAGATCGAGACTGTGGCTTTAAAAGCACGTCTTGTGACAGCCCTCAATGGTCAGGAATTGTCTCGTATTACTCACCAAACTAAACCTATAGCCATCTTGTTATCTGACAATCATCGAGAATTAATTTCCTTCCACGTTTTTTCCTGTAGCTACGCACACTATGGTGCTGGGTTTCCCTTGTCTTAGTAAACACAATCCTCACCTTGATTGGGTTAAGGGCAGAGTTGAGTCCTGGTCCACCCGTTGCCATCAGTCTGCAGTCGCTCCCGTTCCCCCTGACAGTTGTTGAGGAGAGTACCTTTGATATACCATGATCTTAAACAAGTGTTCAACAAAGCTAAGGCGCTTTTGTTACCTCCACACTGACCCTATGATTGCGCCATTGTCTTACTTTCAGGAGTTTCCCTGCCCACCAGCAGGTTGTATCCTATTTCTACACACGAGCAGCAGACTATGGAGAAATATATTAATGAGTCCCTGGCTACCAGCCTTATCCGCCCTTCTTCATCACCCCTAGGCGCAGGTTTCTTTTTCGTCAACAAGAGGGATGGTTCTTTAAGGCCCTGTATTGATTATAGGGGGCTTAATAAAATTACGGTTAAGAACAAGTATCCCCTTCCTTTACTTTCTTCAGCTTTTGAACCTGTCTGCGAGGCCACAATTTTCACTAAACTTGACCTTAGGAACGCCTACCACCTAGTTAGGATCCGCCAGGGGGATGAGTGGAAGACAGCTTTTAAGACCCCACTCAGATTTTGAATACTTAATCATGCCCTTCAGCCTCTGCAATGCCCCTGCTTTCTTCCAAGCACTTGTTAATGATGTCCTCAGGGATTTTTTGAACATTTTTGTGTTTGTCTACCTAAACGATATTTTGATTTATTCTAAGGACCTGAAGACTCACCAGCATCACGTTCTTCTGGTGTTACAAAGACTTTTAGAGAACAAATTGTACGTGAAAGCGGAGAAATGTGAATTTCACCAGACCTCTGGAGCCTTCATAGGTTTTATCCTAGAGGGTGGACAGCTCCGTGCAGACCCAGGGAAGGTTAAGGCTGTGCTGGAGTGGCCTGTTCCGGACTCACGGAAACAATTACGGAGGTTTTTCGGCTTCGCCAATTTCTACCGCCACTTCATCCTGAACTACAGCCAGACGGCAGAACCTTTAACTGCACTAACTTCCACTAAAGTGCACTTCCTTTAGAACTTCACTGCGGATCAAGTCTTCCGTGTTCTTCAGGAGAAGTTCACCCAGGCACCCATCTTAAAACATCCAGATCCCTCCAGACAGTTCATTTTGGAAGTCGACGCCTCCGACACTGGGGTGGGAGCAGTACTCTCACAACGTTCCTCTGACGACGACAAACTGCACCCTTGTGGGTATTTTTCGCATCGGCTGAGCCAAGCCGAGCGGAATTATGATGTGGGTGTCAGGGACTCCTTGGTATTAAGCTAGCCTTAGAGGAGTGGAGACACTGGTTAGAGGGTGCCGTTCACCCTATTTTAGTCTGGACCGACCACAAGAATTTGGCTTATTTACAGACTGCTAAAAGATTTAACCCAAGACAAGCCCGTTGGTCTCTTTATTTTTCTCAGTTTAATCTAACCATCTCTTTCAGACCTGGGAGTAACAACTCCAAGCCTGATGCTCTTTCCCAGCAGTTCACACCACATGACTCTGAGAAGCTACCTGAACCTATTGTGCCCCCTGCCTGGACCATCGGATCTGTGTCTTGGGAGATTGAGGAACTGGTCTCCCGAGCGCTAAGGACAGAGCCTGACCCTGGTAACGGGCCTACCAACCATACTTATGTCCCTGCTGCGGTGAGGTCTAGGGTATATCTAGGGTATATCTAGGTTATCTGCACATCCAGGGGTAAGCCTGATTAATAGACGTTACAGGTGGCCCTCTTTGCACAGGACTTCTGGGAATGGGTGCTTGCTTGTACAGTTTGCTCAAGAAACAAGAGTAGTAACCAACCCCCAGCTGGTCTACTACAACCTTTGAGCATCACTAAGCGTCCCTGGTCACATTTAGCTTTAGATTTTGTAACTGGGCTACCCTCTTCCAAGGGTATGATGGTCATTTTGTCTATTGTTGACCGTTTCTCCAAGGCTTGTCACTTAGTGCCACTTAGAAAGCTTCCCTCAGTGTTGCAAACTGCCAAACTTTTGGTCAGGCACGTTTTTCGCTTACACGGTATACCACAGGATATTCTGTCTGACCGAGGGCCCCAGTTTATTTCAAAGGTTTGGCGACAGTTTTGCTCAGTTTTAGGAGCCAAGGTATCACTGACTTCAGGCCACAAATCCCCAATCTAACGGACAAGTAGAGAGACTCAACCTGCAGCTCGAGTCCACAGTTAGTTGTGTGACCTCCTCTGCCCCGTTAGACTGGGCCGAGCATCTCCCTTGGGTTGAGTATGCTATCAACTCACAGGTCTCGTCTGCTACAGGAGTTTCCCCCTTTGAAGCCTCATTAGGGTACCAACCACCTCTGTTCGCGGCTGACAAGGTCGACGTGGTTGTGCCCTCTGTTCGCCATCATGTTCGCCAATGTGAACTGATGTGTAGACAAACAGTTCAGGCGCTCAATCGGACTGCGGCCCAGAACAAACGTATCACTGATACGTTTGTTCTGGGCGGTTAATGTCGGGGCTGGAGTTTCTGTTGTATGTCGTTGCCTGTGTTTTTTGACTCCTAGTAGGCGCTAGTGCTCAGCAGTGGTGGAGGTGTTTTCCATCTCGATGATTGAGTCCTGGAGTTCTTAAGCAGGAAGCAGCCAGCATCTCGTCGTTCGAGTATTAGCCTCTGTGTGAATTGAACCAGCGACTACCTCGAGGTTACCCAGGCTGGCCCCGGTGACTTTGTTCAAACACTAACTATGTTTTCAAGGACCTTCAAAGGATCATACCAGGGACTAGCTGGAGGTTACACAGGTTGGCCCTGGTGGCTTCGTTTCGCATTAGCCTCGCTCCTAGGATCTCCCCAGGAAGGATCTTCCACACACACCTACCTGACGCCAAAATCTGGAACTTCCCCGGCTGGCTCCTTCCGGACCCGGATTCTCCAGAGACCATTCAACCTAACCTGTCCACCCTTCACCTCTCCGCTGACACTTTGCCTGCACTCCAAGCTCTAACCCAAGTATCTAAGAAATCATCGGACTAACCATTGTCTCCATATTCTTCTCCAGTCTGAATCCTTCTCCTCCTGGCGGATTGCCTACTCCCTCCTAGTAAGAGACATTTCACATTTAAGTACCAGTTTCATTTACTGAGCCACTTACCTGTCGTTTTTCCTTACAGTGGTTCACACCATACCAATGCATTCTCCTCAAATAAACCTTTTTCAAACTTGTATCCGTTTCCCTTGAGCATGATTCTGCATGTGGGTCAAAGCCATACGTAACACTATGACAAAAACATGCTTGCTTGTACATTTACTGGTTTATTATGTAATTTAGGCACTGACATGAGCTTAACTGAATGAGGTAAAGGAGGCAATTAACGAAAGATAGGCGTTCGAGGAAATCTTTGGAAGCTCCTGTAATAGCTGCTCTAACTGCTGCTTTCTATGTGGCTTGCAGTAAGTCCAGGGTCTAATAAAGCTGAAGCTTGGATTCATCTGCTTCCTATTTGAGTGCATTACTTCAGAGCAGTCTGAATGTACCCCCTGTCACTTTGGCTTCATCACTTTCATTTACTGCTATTACAGTCTCAGGCTCAGTCCTTTTCCTGCTGCACACATGTGTCCTTTGCTTCTTTCATTTCTTACGCACATGGTGACATCCTCTGTGACCACCTGGCTGTTTGACTATTTCTGGCTCTGGCTGCATCTCTACCTGTCTGTGCTTTTCACCTTTCTCCAGTGTTCTCTGTCACCCCATCACTGAAACATTTCTCACAATGTGTGTTTGACAAGCAGAAGTTAAGAACTCCTCTCCTCCTGGTAACCCCAAATCATGTTTTTGTTGAGCATAAGATGTACTGGCTCTATGCTGGAGAAGACATCGTTTCCATTGGCTTTTATTAGAAAATGCATCCAGTTTATGCCCAAAGTCTTGGTCTTTGCTGAAGCTTTTTTCAATAACTCTTATAATTATTATTGTTTATATAGTTTGGTGGCTTCTGTTTATCTACGTGCTTTTTGCAAATTTAAACACAGGTAAACACAGGACTTTTTGTGAATTTAAACACACTGAGGAGTTTGTTGCCTACAAGGTCAAAATTTCAATCTTTTTATCTTTGAGACAAATTGTCATACCTTTGCTCAGCCCAAGAAATACACAAACAATTACCAAATAATTTTTGAATTTTTGGAAAAAGAAATACATTTGGATTTCATTTTGATCAAACTATTTTCTCATGGCAGCATTTTTGGGCAGATTTTGAGGACAACTCTCTTGAATAAGAGACAATCCCATACATGGATTGTATTAGGATTCTTGACTTTTAGTGTATGACAGGACTCATAGCAAAGCTAATATTGTCTTCCCTGATGAATAATTTTTCAGATTTTCCAGTCAGCGGAAGGATTTATCTGGTAAAATAACTTTGAAATGAACTTATACCGTCTATCCTTGTCCTTCCTGTAAAATCTCTGTCCACATAATTCCATAGCTCACTCCTGAGAGAGAAAGGGTTGGGGTTGCTTTCCTGGACATGCTGAAGCCTTGAACAGTTGAACATCTTACCTAGAAGGATAATTTTAGAAAATGTTCCTTAGTGTGAATCAGTGAATCATCTTCTTTAGAGATATCCACTGATAACATAAGACAATGACTTTGTTTACATTTGTCCTTTTTTCTTAGCAACCAATCTGCTGTTTATATATATATTTTTATTTTTATTTCAGTGGGACTCTTTTACAGCTTTAATATGCCGAAGATAAAACAACACTGAATTAAACTTAGCTGATCATTTTTATAGTGCTAGAATTTTCTGTCTTTCTACTTTTCTCTTCATGCTCTGTTGTCATGATAGTTGACATTTTCATTACATCTTTCAAAGCATCATTCCTTTCTTTCCTGCTTTCACTCTGCCTCCATATCCCTCCCCAGTCAAATCCTGTAGTCCTGCTTCATCCTCCTTGCTGGCTATTTTGCACAGTTATGAGAATAGAAGGTCTAGACCTACAGGCTCTAAATTTTAGTCCAAATAACATTAAAATAATTTTTCCATGTTTTGAGGAGACCAGCAAAAGACGACGCCAAACTCAGTAAGCCAGTCATCAGTACAGTCAATTAAACCACATTTACATAAGTGGCCCATCTGATCATTATCATTTAGCTCATGCAATAGCCTTAGCTGTTTCAACTCGTGAACCAAAGAATACATTATCTTTAATATGCAGATCTGCTGGATATTCTTATGATACACCATTGAGTGTAAACTTGATTTTTAAATATATTTTACTGTCTTGCTGTTAAATTGAACATTAAATGAAAGCAGTAGGTTAGCCTAGCTAAGCACAAAAGAACATGTGGTGTGTGATGTTCTTACATTATTCAGTAAGATCTAAAAATTAGGACACCCTACAACAGCTCAGGTGTTTTTCCAATATATTTGAGCGTATGGACAGATAATATATATTTTTACAATACTTAAAAAATTATTTTGTATGAATAAACAAAACAAAAACTCAAGAACAAAGCTTATGAAATTTTCTATAAGATGCAATGCAGTTTTCAGGTAGGAAAAAAATTGGACATCCTCAGATGAATTTCCATCCTGACCAGTGACTGGCCAGTCAGAAATGTACACATCCGACATTTTTCCAATCAGCAGACGTAAATGCTGCGAGGATGTGCTGACAACAATCCTCGCTGTCTAAAAAGACTCAGGGGAGACCTAGATGTTTGGAAACCTAATTAGTTTCCAAACATTAACTGTGCTTTCAATTCTACAATTAGAGACAAAGGCAGATCTGAACCAACTTCACCAAGCAAAGAACCAGCTTGCCCTCATTTAAATGACATGTTATGCACATATTTAAGGTGAAAAAAAAACACATTGCTCTTCACTGAGAGCAAAGCGTGCAGGAGTCAAATTCCTTGTTTTTGTGTCTAAACTTGGCAATAAAGCTGATTCTGATTATGAAAATCCATGCATATTTATGTATATTTGTTAACCACAGCCAGAAGAAATAACTTCTTATTCTTAAAAAAACAAACAATTGTTGCATTATGCAGAAAGTACTGGAAAAATCTGGTGGTAAATATGGTGCTGATGATAAAGAAAAAAAAAACAGGTCAAGAAATTTATCCTGAGGTCTTTGCACATGCTTCTCTATTCAAATAAACTGTCTAAATTGTGCTCAGAATAATGTTTTATAAATATAGATCTAATGATGCATCTATGAATGCATTTTTAACTTTAATCAGTGCTTTTTATCTCTGAATAAATCAGTAAAGTATCAGTACAATGTCTTACAATCTGTAGCATCACTTATTGATTTGGAAACACAGTGGTACCATAATACCTCCAGTCTGATGCTGCTCTTAAAACTCTGAAAATTTGTCATCAGGTCAGGGTCTGTAAACCCTCGAGGGTCCCTTCATTATGTCTTCTACCTGTTTCTCTAGGACACTCAAACAACTCATTTAAACATAACCATAAAAATATTATATCGCAACATCATTTTGTCTGATTATTTTATAAATGCCAATATTTATTTTAATCATTCGTTTATGCAAAAAACAAAAACACAAAACATGTTAATGAACCCATGAGGATTACAGAAATATTAAAAAGTAAAACAATTTTCTCTATCACATCTTTTGTGTTTCTGACTGAAAAGAGAACAACAACGACCTGACACAAAAGGTTTTTACAAATTGCTCCAATCTGCTGGGCCTGATGGGCGGGATTAATCCTACATTTATGTACTGTAAACTGCTTCATGAACCCAGCGCAGGAATAAAACAAGTAGTTGCAGTAAAACAGTTGCTAAACTGAAAGAGATTGCACCGCTTCATAAAATAACCCTCCATTTTCATCTATTTGCCATATAGGGGAGGTGTTAAAAAAAATGAAAGCAGATAATTGAATGGAGTCAAGCAAATGTGCTCCATTTTATAATTTTGACCAGCTACTTATCGGACTGTTGGCAGGCTTATGGAAACCTCATAGTCAAGAGAGCTACATAATCTAGATCAGGGCACTGCAATTCCACCTCGAGAGCTACTTTCTTGCAACTTTTAGATACAGCTCTGCTACGACACAGCTCAATCAAATGACTGAATTAGCTCTTCAGAATACAATCAAGTTTTTGTAATGCTAGTCTCACTAGCTGCACTAATTGCTAATACAACAAGCTAAAGCCAGTTTGAAATGTCAACTCTGCAATTATCTTGTCTAATAGTAAAACCCTGTTTCAGAGCGACTACTTTCTCAAACATGTGAAGTGACTTCACCTCTGCTCCGAAGTAAAAAATTAATAAACGCTCAAGGCGGGAAAGCTAATTGAATGGTGTTTTAAAATCTTCTCATGTGAAAGTTCTCAAACAAAAATTGAAGTCTGTTAAAATCGGCACCTGCATGTTAAAGCAGCAAAAATCCAGAAATCGGCTGACGTTATGTATATTTACTTAGGATGGCAACTATGATGAATACGGTACTTGCTACTTATTAGCATGGCATTGTCATAGACATCTCACATATACAGTAGCACATATAGTTCACGAGTAGCAGGGTGTAAACTCTTAGTTGTTTTCTTTGGTGTAAAACATAATGAGCGCTGCTTGCATAGAGAAAGACAGCCAGACCCGTCCATTGTTAGTCCTATCATTACATCTGCTCCTGCAGGACTGGAAGCCAGGGGGTTAAGCACAAGGCACCACAGTGGAAGCACACACCTGAGGCACAACAATGCCTCACCATTCATCTCTTTTGTCAAACACACACAGGCACAGATCTGTACAGGTACACCACACAGGCACAGGAAAGTGGTGACAGTCTTCCTCTCAGTTCCCATTTACACTAATTTTCTCACTTATTGTCTGCACATAGGTACACACACACCAAAACAGGGTGGGTGGCAACTAATGAACAAGAGCGAGGGCTGAAGGGAGGAGAAGGGAGGAAGGCCAGAAGATCTGACACATGGAAAGAAAAACAACTCATTTCATTTCAAAAGGGCTTTGTAAAGTGTGATCAGAAAGAAAGCTTTACAGTCAGAACATCTCCTAAATTAAAATAAAAACATTCTAGAGATTAAATGAGATGGCAAGCCACATTATGTTACAAGAAGCATTTTTGAGAAAACTAGAAATCCAATATTTTTGTTTTCACAAATAACTGTTTGAAAGCATCTGTAATCAATGTAGAATTATCAAGTCCATGTTTGACCAGTTTATGTATTGCTGTCCACATGCCTGCCACAATGCAAGTTAGCCATAATGCCAAAAAAGCATTTGTGAAACAGATACATTTTAAAACAGAATAGAGATGTTATAAATCTCAAACTGTGTTTTAAAGCCTTAGTCCCTGATAGGTAACTGTGAGGCTAATGCAAACTTTAGCATCATTAGCAACTAACAATTAGCCAGTCTTGGTAGGAGTAACAGTGCTTACATATTTTCAGTACTTTGTAACCTTTTGCTATCAACGCGACTAGACATCAATTCCAGAACTACTTCAAAACAGGAGTCTTCAACATAGATACTCATAAAAGTAACTTAAATAAAAACAGCAGCCCTTTCCTTTGACAGAAAATATTGTAGTGTCTCAAGATAGCAAGATCTCATTATGCCTCTGGTATATTCTGTGGGTAAAATTCAGCCGTCCTGGAAAGGGATTTTCGGATTGAAACTGAAGCTTCAAAAAACATTTTCCAAACAGATTTCAACTGATTTTATTTTTTAAATCTGGAATGTTAGACCATTTGTTTGCTGAATATTGGACCATTTGTATGTTGCTGGGACGCCACTATGCTGTTCAGCGTCATCGGCCATTTTGTACCTTAGAATAGTCTGCTACTACAAATCCCAGCGGGCACTGTGGCTGATAGGACGTGGCGTCGCAGCTCTGATGTCACAGAGGGCTATATAACATACTCTGAGACTGCCCACCAGATGGAAACTCACCATCTCTTTGTCTGCATCCTGCATGTTGCTTTTTACTGGTTTGCCACCAAAAGTTTTATTGGCATTTGTTTAGCTGAGCTTCCAACTTTTGGGGGTGGGGGGTGGGGGAGTTTTATGACCCTGTGGGGTGTGTTACACTGAGCTACATCTCGGTGGGGTTTAGTTAGATATTTTACCCTTTTATGTAGAACTTTGCATGTTTAATTAGGTGATGATTATTGAATCGGAAGAGCCTGCTGTATCAGGGCTGTTGATTTAATAAATATTCACGTAGATAAAGAGAGAGTGTTTATGTTTATTTTGAGCAAGAGTGATTTGTCAGTCAAAATAAGGTCGAAGATCCTCCACCTGCGGTGAAACGGATGATTAAACAGTAACATCTAGTAATAGCTATCAAATATTATTGATAATTTAACAATTGTAATTATCAAGGGCTTTGAGCCACAAATTACAACACCAGAGGTCATCTCTGGTTTCAATTAATAAATAAGGATTTTTGGTTAAGGAATTAATTTTTCTCAAATTCTGATTTCAAATTATAATTCTTGATAAATATTAATTAATCAATAATCACAATTCTAACAACTGGCGTCCCTGGGTGGGCCTTAAAAGGACAGACATCACTGTTGCACACAGTGAACAATTGTGATATCCTGTGAGATTTGGCAAAAGTTTGCTGAAATGCTTATGATCTAGAAGATATCTTGACTAGAATTTGCTCAGTTTTACAGCAGTGGAGTAAAATAATCTTTCAGAGGTGTTTTTTGTGGATGCAAGGTGGAAGTTTGGTATAGCTTATGGTGTGAAACTTAAAGTTAATTTCCAGCTGGCCAGCCCTGCTACATTAGCTGCAGCAAAACCAGCTCTGATAAGCATAGCAATTAAATTCCTGTTGAGGCAGGAAACATCAAATCTGCCTCCAGCGTCTGTTAGGTGCAGTCAGCTGTTACCACAGCAACCAAATTCCTGCCATAGTTGGAGGTTTCTGATCTGCCTCCGGTGTCCATTGGGTGTAACTACAGCTGGGACCAACACTCTCCCAGTCAGGTAGAGGGAAACACCTGCATCTGGTGGCCATCAAGTAAAATTGCAGTTGTAGCTGGATTTTCCCCATTGCAGACCTGCTCTCGGTGCCATCTGGGGGTCACTATTGAGAGTTGCAGTTTCAACCAAGGAAATTTCCTACTTTGATTTTAATTATTTAGTTCATTAACACAAGCAGATAATTCCACCATCTATAATCAAAAAGCATAACTTGAGCTGAAAGTTGAAGTTATTGATCATTCATTACCATTTTTGCTATAAAATGTAAGCGTTTTTGCTGGGTTTTATTGTGTGAAGCATGTTGGTCTGACTCATAAATTAACTTAGTTGTCTAACTTTGTAGGCCCAGCTAGAAGGTAAGTGATCCATAGTGAGCACCACTAACATTCATTTGAAGCTAGAAATAGTGCTTGAATATTTTAGTTTGCTTACTTCTTAATTTTTTTATTTTTTCTCTAAAAAAGAATTTTTTTTTTGTTTTGTTTGCTTGTTTGTGTGCTGCATCATTTCCAGTAAAGCCTAGGGTAAGACACAGTTTGAATAGCCAAACCTGTGCACCCATTTTAAGTACATCATACACCACTGAACAGCTTAGTCTGTTTGTGTTACTGCTAATTTATTTTAGTGGTTTTTCATAACTGAACAGGTTAGTCTGTTTGTGTTGCTGCTTATTAACTTTAGTGATCATTCATCACTAAACAGCTTAATCTGTTTGTGTTGCTGTTAATTAACTTTAGTGATCAATTATCACTGAATAGCTTAGTCTGTTTGGGTTACTGCTAATTTATTTTAGTGGTTTTTCATAGCTAAACAGTTTTGTTTGTTTGCATTGTCAGTGTATTGCTATTGTGCATTTTGGGTCAAAGATGGAGAAAACATCCCAGACTGCAGCTGGAGATGTGGGTATGTTGGAGGACCCCATAGGAACACAGGCACAAGAGGCGATTGGGTCATTGATTCTGTTGTTCCCAGAGGAGAGTAAATGTCTCAATGATTATAGCATTGAGCAATGTGAAGCAAGGATTCAGGAGTTGCTCCAAGTCATTAAGAACCCACCAAAAGACAGACGGGTTGCAGATGTGTTAGGAAAGCTCACTCTGTTGTATCAGCGAAGGTTAATGTTGGAAATTGACCAGCGTGTTAAACTGCAGTTTGAGGCTTGTGGAGTTTCCCATACATCCACCGAGTCCAGAACAGGTGTAAATAGTTGGACTAGGTCCAGTGGTGCGGTGCCCCACCCCACTGTAATCAGCAGCCATAAACAATACCTGGCTGTGGATCCAGTAGGAGTATATAGTTCAAGGTTTAGAGGTGAGCAGCTTTCAAACTTGACTCGCAGTATGGTCCCCTACGATCCCTCACCTCCGCCAAGGCGACAGGAGAGCCGTCCCTGGGACTCAGGTGGTTCATACCGCCCTCAACCGATGCCCAGGACCCGAGTCCAGGGAACACAGGACCCACCGTTGTACCCTGAGAAACCTCCACTGGCCCTTCCGAGGATGAGGGGTGATGCACTGACACACCCTGAGTGTAGCCGGAGTGAACTCTCAGATGATGACTCAGATGGGCCGGCACCAATCCCTGAGAGTGGATTGCGCACCCGCCAACTTGAGTCTCTTGCCAAAGACATAAAGCGTTTCGACCCTAATAATGCAGAGTCAAACATTGATGATTATCTTAGGGAAGTTGAACGCTGTCTTTTAGATTTGCACTGCCCATCAGCACGGGAAAAATTGAAGCTCATCTGGAAGACAACATCAAGGAGCATCCATGTTTTCATGGAGAGCCTGCCTCCTGCAGTCCGAGACCGTTATTCAACCCTCTGCGAAGCTTTAAGGGAAGAATAATCTGTGAACACGGACCGGGCCTCTGCAACACTTGGTGCTTTCGTTTCCATGTTAAGAATAGGTTCGGGGGGGGGTGGTAAACCTGATGGTAAAGGATGGAACCGACATGCAGAAGGGATTCTGGGGAAAGAGATGGAGGATGCCTTACGCAAGATGGTGACAGAAGCGGTGCGTCAGGCCATCATGCCACCACAACCCTTGAAACAAGAAGCCGACCCTCCAGTTAAACCAGTCCCGAAATCCCCGTCAGCATGACTAGGTGCGGACCCAGTCTCCACTGCCATCAGAGTCTACCTGATCGGATGGGGAGACAAACCTGGGGAAACTCCAAGAACCCCTTGGGACCTCTCCAGGAGAAACACCACAAACCATTTTTCCACGGTTTCTTAGGTAAACTGAACCAAAATGAACATACATGTTACCTATACTGTCTCACTAGTATAGGAGGACATGTCCAACTGAGTTTCCATTTTAAAACGGGATCAGGACTCAGCCTGATGTTCTCGGTCTTGTTTGAGGAGGTGAGTAGAGCCATGCTCTCCCTCAATGAACCATTTCAGGCCAAAGCTTGTGATGTAAGCATCACCAGCCGCACCCAAGACCGATCATGCATCACTAGTTGGGTGGAGCTGGACATCACACTCAAAGGCATGACTCTGGTGCACCCCATCTATAAGTGCACATTGAACACAAAGCCTTTCATTGGTTGCTAGGAGCTGCTGGACAGGCTGGCCCCGCTCATTGACTGCCACCATGACCAACTCTGGGTCCAGGTGGAAGTGCCAAAACCACTGGGCGCAAGCAGCAAACCATACTTCATGACCAACCAGGTCCCCAGCTTAGAAGAGCCCAAAGAACCTCTCAGGTCCTCGTCGGTGCCAGACATGAGCACCTCTGGGACACAGCTGCACCCAGCCACCCAGAAAACTCCTCCCAGATGCAGACATGCATCAATTCTTTGCTCTTTAAAGAACCCAGGTGTGAAAACCTACAACCCCAAAGTGGTGGAAGATGTACACCTGGAAACCATGTTCATACCAGAAGTGCTTCTAGCATTCTGGCTGGGGAAAACAGTAATCAGTAGAGAGCTGTATGACCGCTTGTGCCAAAAAGATCCCCTTTTAACTGAGGCACAACACAGCCACAGACTCCTCTTAGCAGATGGGCTCCGCCCTCTCCTTAAAACAGCCAGTGTGCACCTCCAGTGTGCACCTCCAGTGTGCAGATTGGCATACAACAGCTCTCCCATGCTTTCAGCATGGTTACAACAGACCAAAGGGGGGTCACATTAGCCTATGCCCATTACTCTCCTGTAGTTGACCATAGGAGCTGCAAAGCCATACTCCACACCCTCCAATAGATGATGTACTGGCCTCCAACGTCTCATGACACTCAGGTCTACATCCATGGATGCTTAACCTGCTGCCAGTTTCAGCCATCCCAGCCAATCAGTCAACCTCTGCTTCAGCGAAGGGGTGTTACATTACTTTGGTCCCACCTTAAGATCGTCGAACAAGCTCCAAAATTAGAAAGAGGTAACAAATTCCTCCTAACTGTGACATGCAGCTTCATTAAGTGGGTCGGATGGTTGTCAGTACCATAGAACACCGTCATCCCAGTTGTTGCTCTTTATGCAAACCAGTTTAAACCCTACAAAAAAAACTCTCCTACACTGTAACAGAATTCCCCTCCGGACAGGAGAAAGGAGAGATAAGTGCATAAGGTCAGCCAGATAGGTGCATGTTTAAAATATACCCACACTAACATGCACTAATCACTAACAACTTTCCTCAACAGAAACAGTTTAAAAATATAACTAACTTCTAGGAAAGTGTTAAACTGTAAGTTGGCACAATACTTGTCCCTTAACACTCTGCATGCACAGCAGACCCTCACAGAAGTGATTAAGAATGATTTAATGGACACACACGTTGCCAGAGATTTCATGCAAAATCTTATTAAAAGAGGTTGGTTCATCTGTAGACAGTCCCACCGAGGCACAGATACCTAATGGCCTAGTTCTGCTGAACTTAATAGAGAAAATCCTAAGTCCACCACAGCAGACACCTTGCAACCTCCACAAACACACCTGGCTAATAGCCTAAGTACTGCAATTCGATTATTCTTGTTCTCTCTCTTTTCGCATCTAGATAGTTTAGAGACAGGAGTTATATTAAACCCCATCATCAATTGGAAGACCTAATGTGTTTAAGCTTAAACCAGTTTTAAACGTTGGTTTTTGTTAAGATAACACACCGCATACCGGCGGGTTAAGTGTTTGCAAGTCAGGATTGATTCCCTCACATTCATTTCCCCATGGTTCATAGCAACACCTTTGCCAATGACACAGTCATGTTCCAGTGCCTAATGAAAAGTGGACGAATAAGCTATGAACCATGATTTTGATTTTTTTTTTAATATATATACATATATATGTACTGTATCTTTTTATTGTTGTTTCACTTTGTCTCAGGGTTACCAACGCTGATGACCAAAAGAATGTAATGATGAGGTGAATGTATTGTTTTGTATTTTGTCATTGAACAACATAGAAAGGTATGAGTTAGTCAGAGTTTAGCCCTGCCCAGGCTAACCTCTATCCGGCCCAATCATAGGCTTTTGAGGAACACAGAGACAGTTTGCTGTTTGTTTTGTTTCTCCACAGATCAATGATTGTTCAGCTAAGGACAGAATGGTCCCAGTAGCTTCAAAGACTGCAATTCATCTCACCCTTTGAACCTAGGGGGAAATGTTGGACCATTTGTTTGCTGAATATTGGACCATTTGTACGTTGCTGGACGCCACTATGCTGTTCAGCGTCATCGGCCATTTTGTACCCCAGGATAGTCTGCTACTACAAATCCCAGTGGGCACCACGGCTGATAGTACGGGGGCGTTGCAGCTCTGATGTCACAGTGGGCTATATAACATACTCTGAGACCACCCACCATTGCTTTTCACACTGGAAACCGAGACGCGGTTACCAACCAACTGGAGCATCATTCTGGAGAAGAAAATCCCACGTGGACTTTCATTCATTCTCCCCCCGTTGGCCAACAAGAAGAAAATTCATGAAAGAAGTTTCTAGAATAGGAAGGCCAAAAATTTCACTTTACCAATCGAAGACGTGAGTTTAACACGTAACAGAAGAAAAAAACCCACGGAGGGTTCAAGGAGGCGGAATTGCCACCCTTGTTTTTGTTCCAGTCGACTGTTGACGGTCCGTCATATCGTTCCTTTTTGCCAAGGAGGCCAGAGGATGAAGCTGACCGCTCTCCTGAGTTTTTTTTCCTCCCTCTTTCCCCCCCTCTTTCTCTCTCCGTCTGCTCAGATTAGACAACATCAAGTAATACCATGTTATTTTCTTTTTCTTTTTAGAAATAGCTTGGGCAGGATAGAGTAGGATTTTAGGGCTATTTAGAATCGCCACTTATAGTCCAATGTGTTCTAAATTGTATATGCATGCAATATTTCACTGAAACTTTGATTGCTGTTAGACATCTGAAGGTCGCTGTGCTTTTCAAGCTGCGTTGTTTTAACATCTGAGAGCAAGCTCAGGGTACATTTTAAAGTTGGACCGTTAGAATTTCATGGTGGAAACTCACCATCTCTTTGTCTGCATCCTGCGTGTTGCTTTTTACCGGTGTGCCGCCAAAGGTTTTATTGGCCTTTGTTTGCTGAGCTTCCAACTTTTTTTTGGGGGGGGGGGGGGGGGGGTGTTTATGACCCTGTGGGGTGTGTTACGCTGAGCTACATCTCGGTGGGGCTGCTCCCAAAGCTCTGCTCAGCACCATATTATCACTTGTTGCCATAACTGCTGGTTGGATTTTCATACACACTCAATGTTGTTTGGTTTTGTTTTGTTTTGTTTTATTCTGTTTAGTTAGATATTTTACCCTTTTATGTAGAACTTTGCATGTCCGATTAGGTGAAGATTATTAAATCGGAAGAGCCTGGTGTATTAGGGCAGTTGATTTAATAAATATTCACGTAGATAAAGAGAGCATTTGTGTTTATTTTGAGCAAGAGTGATTTGTCAGTCAAAATAAGGTTGAAGATCCTCCACCTGTGGTGAAACAGTTGATTAAACAGTAACATCTAGTAATAGTTACCAATTATTACTGAGAATTTAACAATTGTAATCATCAAGGGCCACAAATTACAACACCAGACGACAGCTCTGGTTTCGATTAATAAATAAGGATTTTTGGTTAAGGAATTAATTTGTATCAAATTATGATTTTAAATTATAATTCTTGATAAATATTAATTAATCAATAATCATAATTCTAACAGAGTATATAAAATAATAACCTTAAAAGATAATGTTGTTGTTTTTTTTTTAAATGATGACTCTGTATTTTGTTTCTCTTTTTTTTTGGTAAACATTTTATTTGTTTCATGTCATTAAAAACATGGGAACTCTTTTCCCTGACCAGCAATGGTCACAGGAATCATTTCCTTGGCTTGTCTTACCTCTCCTGAGAGAAAGACAGAGTACTGGCAGGCTCCTGGGAGCTTCTGCTTGACATGTGATAGATCAGGACCTAACCTGATTAGAACCAGGCCATGCCCCCCCACTCTGTTAATATGACCAATTGACTCCTACACAGATTCTGCCTTCCCTGTTCAGCACGGCCCAAAACAAACACTAATTGGACTATTGTGAGGTTTATGTTTATGTTTTCTCCCTGCCCACCTTGCCCTTGATTTCTTTATGTATTATTTTGACTAACTCAGACTAAATAACCTATTAAGCTCTATAAATCTTATAATTGAAACATTTTTAAAAAATTTAGAAAATTTACAAAATCTTTAAACATTTATGAAGTTTTCTTTTCACACCATGCTCATACAAGGTGCATTCTCTTTTGCTGTTCAGAGAGGTGTTGGCGACACCATGAGAGAGGGCTATAAATAATAACCTTCCTCCAAGTGTAGTGTATGATTCAGAAGCTGTGATGTCTGACTGCAGTGTGATACAGCACTTCATCCAAAATCAAAGTCTAGAATGTGTGACATGTACATCAATGTGTGTGTGCGTGTGTACCTGCTCGTGTTTGTCTGTTAATCAATAAATAATTTGAATTCTGATAGATCACATGGTCGTAAGAGACATCAATTTATAGAAGGTCCCTATATGCAGATGAATGCCTCAGTAAGCATTCAAAAATTACAATGTTTGTTTTCTTACTTTTTAACTAATTGGGGTTGATTTTGATTTTACATGTGAAACTAAAAATCCAGTCTTTTCTTCAATCAATGAGTGACCATATAGAACCACTACTAAGTCGTGCTGACAGCAATATTCTTACTCACTGACAAAGTTGTCAGTGAGTAAAGAAGACATACATTTGGCTATTTTGCATCAGTAAGATGTTTATAAAGATAAAAACATTTTTGAGAAAGCTCAAACTGTAAGAAGCTTCTAAAAAACTATATTTTCAAAGAAGGTCTGCCCTTTGTTCATTCAGGGGGCCACAATGGAGGGGTTACACTTCAGCAGGTAGCAGGACACTGAATGTATTACAGCCAAGTTGTTCTGTTTTATCATTTTGACTAATCCAATTTAGTCTGTCAAGGAACCTGGTGAATGGGGAACAGTTAGCCGTCTTTTGGAAATCTCACAGCTAATAAAAGGGTCTAGTTACTCTAGAGAGAGCACAGACTGATGCTTACAGTTAGCATTGGTAACTGCTAATAATAATAATAATAACAATAATAATCATCATCTTTATTGGTCATTGCACATGTACATTACAACGAAATTTGTCCTCTGCATTTAACCAATCCCTTACAGGGAGCAGTGGGCTGCCATTGTGCGGCGCCCGGGGAGCATTCTGGGGCTAAGGGTCTTGCTCAGGGACCCAGAGTGGTAATCTGTGGGATACAAACCTGGCCCCTTGTGTCCCCTCTGGAACACAAACCTCCTGTTCTAACCACTAGGCCACCACTCCTAATCACTAATATCACATGCTAAAGACAGTTTAAAATGTCAGAACATTCCTGTTTTCATTTTGAATAGTGAAAACACCTTTAGCTGCAGAGTTGTGTTACACTGACTGCTCTCGATCACACACATGATGTGGTGTGGCCTCTGCTAAAATCATGTTCGATTGCTACAGAAATACTATGGAGTAAAAAGGAATGAATGAATAATTGAATGATGTAACAGTCTACTACATAACATTAAATCAGAGCTTACAACCCTGTTATTTATTTTTTATATTTTTTGGGAAAAAAGATATTTGCTTTCTATGTGCTGTGAATTATGTTATTTTTGATTGTGCAAAACAAAAGTTGTGAAAAAGGAAATAAATCAACAGGGCTGAAGTTGAGATACCTGTGATAAAATGAATGCACAAGATCAAATGCACTGCCAGCATTTTTGTCTGTTCAAATCAGAGATAACAGAAAACTGTGAGTTTTTAAAATAAAAGGTAAAGGAAAATCATTTAAAAAAAATGTATGTTGATATGTGTACTTGAATCACATTATATCATGAGTAATTTTTACACCTTTGCCTTTCTGCAGATTTGATCTTCTGCTATCCTTGGTCTGTCATCTGTAGAAGAATCCTGTGTTTTTCTAAACCAATTTCTCTGACTGATTTTTGTCCTCAGATAAGACAGAGCACTCTGACTGTAAATACTTCACACATCCCGACTGAAAAAGAAACGTCTTTAACACAGTGTATCTCTCAGCCATATGATTTGCTATAAACAAGTTATGGCTTCTTTATGTTTTCCTGTGAGATCAACCAGTGACAAAAAATAAAACTGTGAGACCAACTTCACATTGATTGTACAGTATATCTTACTAACTGCAATTTTTGCACCTTTAGAGTGTGACACTGATTTTATGTTTTACCTTCAGCCTCATGGAAGCAGATGTGGAGTTTTCCACAAGGTTACTTAATAACAGAGCTTGCAACCTAACTCTGATACCCATAAATAAGATCCACTGCAACAAATTGCCTTCAAAACTCACTTAATTAGTTCATGTGTAATTTATTTCAGAACAATCTGATTTTTCTGTGAGGTCCGCAGAGGCTTGTTAGAGAACATTAGTGAACAAACAGCATCATGAAGACTAAGTGACACAGCAGACAGGTCAGGGAGAAAGTTGTGGAGAATTTTAAAGCAGAGTTAGGTTCTAAAACAAATTGTAGCTTTGAAAATTGAACAGAGCTTTGTTCAATTCAGCCTCTGAACATGGAGCAACTGCAAACCTACCAAGAAATGGCCACCCACCTGAACTGACAGGCTGGACAAGAAGATCATTTATCAGACTAGCAGCCAAAAGGTCCATGATAACTCTAAAGGAGCTGCAGAGATCCACAGCTTAAATGGGAGAATCTAATGGCAAGACAGCAATAGGCTCTACAAACATCTGCTTTTTGTGGAAGAGGTGCCTTCACATGTTCTTGTGGAAAGAATGTGGGAAGAAATCCAAAAGACACAGCAATGAAGTATAAGGTACTTCATTGCTGAGATAGGACCAAAAATTAGATTTTTGGTCTACATGCAAAATGCAGTGTCGAAGAAAAAAATAACACTGTATATTATAATAATTTGTGTTGTTCTATCTTAAAATCACCTAATGAAATACATTACAGTTTGTGGTGTGACAAAATCTGTTTATGGTTTAGCCTGCGATATGTTTTATATGATGTTGAACTTGTTATGATTTGGGGTTGTTTGGTTTTAGGTTACGGGTTTTTCCTCTTAGGTTTCTCATAGTTAAGGTTTTGAATCATGCTTCTGTTTATTATTTTGCAGGTCATGCTTTAGTTTTTGTCTTCTAGTTCATGTTTTGTCAAGTTAGGTTTTTGGATCTGGTAATGCTTTAGTTTCATGTTTTTCTAGTTATGTTTCTATTAGTTTGTATCCTTGAATTTTTGTTTTGCTCCAGTCACGTTGTGTTCTCTCCTGTCTGTCAATTACCTTTATTTGGTTCACCTGCACTAAATCAGTAGATATGTTTATACTGTTTAATTTGTATTGTATTGCACCAACTATGCCAAAACAAATTCCTTGTATGTCCAAAAACGTACTTGGCAATAAAGCTTTTCTGATTCTGATTCTGATTCTGATTAGTCTCCTCGTTTAACCTTGTTCTTGTTCTATATTCACAGATCTGATTGTTCCATATATTCCTAACAGAGCACTTCGTTCTCAGACTGCAGGTTTACTGGTGGTTCCTAGAGTCTCTAGAAGTAGAATGCGAGGCAGATTCTTTAGTTATCAGGCTCCGCTCCAGTGGAACCAGCTCCCAGTTTTAGTCCGTGAGGCAGACACCCTGTCTACTTTTAAGGCTAGGCTTAAAACTTTCCATTTTGATAAAGCTTATAGTTAGAGTGGCTTAGATTATCCTGAGCTATCTCTGTAGTTATGCTGCTATAGGCTTAGGCTGCTGGAGGACATAATGACCACTTTCACTCTCTTTGCTACATTCTCATACTACTCTCCAATTTTGCATTATTTGCTGTTATTTCAGCTTTTAACTTTGTTCCCTCTCTTTTCTCTTCCTATAAGCTACACCTGGCTTGACTCTTTGTCTACCTGTGACACCTTTCTGGAGAGGGGCATCGTCCAAGCTTCAGCTGGCAACAACTTAATGCTCACCTTCTACCGATGATCCACTTGGCCCTGTTTTTCAGTGTTTAACCCTTTCTCTCGCCCAGACATGTACAGGTCCTTCTCAAAATATTAGCATATTGTGATAAAGTTCATTATTTTCCATAATGTAATGATGAAAATTTAACATTCATATATTTTAGATTCATTGCAAACTAACTGAAATATTTCAGGTCTTTTATTGTCTTAATACGGATGATTGTGGCATACAGCTCATGAAAACCCAAAATTCCTATCTCACAAAATTAGCATATTTCATCCAACCAATAAAAGAAAAGTGTTTTTAATACAAAAACGTCAACCTTCAAATAATCATGTACAGTTATGCACTCAATACTTGGTCGGGAATCCTTTGGCAGAAATGACTGCTTCAATGCGGCGTGGCATGGAGGCAATCAGCCTGTGGCACTGCTGAGGTCTTATGGAAGCCCAGGATGCTTCGATAGCGGCCTTTAGCTCATCCAGAGTGTTGGGTCTTGAGTCTCTCAACGTTCTCTTCACAATATCCCACAGATTCTCTATGGGGTTCAGGTCAGGAGAGTTGGCAGGCCAATTGAGCACAGTGATACCATGGTCAGTAAACCATTTACCAGTGGTTTTGGCACTGTGAGCAGGTGCCAGATCGTGCTGAAAAATGAAATCTTCATCTCCATAAAGCTTTTCAGCAGATGGAAGCATGAAGTGCTCCAAAATCTCCTGATAGCTAGCAGCATTGACCCTGCCCTTGATAAAACACAGTGGACCAACACCAGCAGCTGACACGGCACCCCAGACCATCACTGACTGTGGGTACTTGACACTGGACTTCTGGCATTTTGGCATTTCCTTCTCCCCAGTCTTCCTCCAGACTCTGGCACCTTGATTTCCGAATGACATGCAGAATTTGCTTTCATCCGAAAAAAGTACTTTGGACCACTGAGCAAAAGTCCAGTGCTGCTTCTCTGTAGCCCAGGTCAGGCGCTTCTGCCGCTGTTTCTGGTTCAAAAGTGGCTTGACCTGGGGAATGCGGCACCTGTAGCCCATTTCCTGCTCACGCCTGTGCACGGTGGCTCTGGATGTTTCTACTCCAGACTCAGTCCACTGCTTCCACAGGTCCCCCAAGGTCTGGAATCGGCCCTTCTCCACAATCTTCCTCAGGGTCCGGTCACCTCTTCTCGTTGTGCAACGTTTTCTGCCACACTTTTTCCTTCCCACAGACTTCCCACTGAGGTGCCTTGATACAGCACTCTGGGAACAGCCTATTCGTTCAGAAATTTATTTCTGTGTCTTACTCTCTTGCTTGAGGCTGTCAATAGTGGCCTTCTGGACAGCAGTCAGGTCGGCAGTCTTACCCATGATTGAGGTTTTGAGTGATGAACCAGGCTGGGAGTTTTAAAGGCCTCAGGAATCTTTTGCAGGTGTTTAGAGTTAACTCGTTGATTCAGATGATTAGGTTCATAGCTCGTTTAGAGACCCTTTTAATGATATGCTAATTTTGTGAGATAGGAATTTTGGGTTTTTATGAGCTGTATGCCAAAATCATCCATATTAAGACAATAAAAGACCTGAAATATTTCAGTTAGTGTGCAATGAATCTAAAATATATGAATGTTAAATTTTCATCGTTACATTATGGAAAATAATGAACTTTATCACAATATGCTAATATTTTGAGAAGGACCTGTACCTGACTTTGTGAAGTCCCTTGAGACAAAATGTGTTGTGAATTGGCGCTTATATAAATAAAACTGAATTGAATGGAATTGAAAAACACGTCCATACACACACAGGTCACAAAGCTTCTGTCACTTCCAGTGGCCGGCAGATAATGGGCCATCTCATCCATTCTCACCAGAGTGTCTGATTTAACGAGGAGCTAATCTCTCAGTGTTTAAAAGCACACAGAAAAGCACCTTTGGTCACTGATGGAACAGAAATTGATTTGTATGTGCAATTCAGAAATTCCCATCAACTCCCTCCATTCACCACCACCCGTCCTTCCCTCATGGCCTCTCATTTCACCTCCCCCCCTGCAGTCTCCTTCCTCCAACATGCAAAAAGGCCAGGATGAATTCTTGACATCCCTTCATGTTAATTACAAAGACTGCGCAGGTACTGCTGGAAATGTGTAATTATCACACCTCGGCGAGTGGAGGGGCCGCGCTTTAGCTGCTCAGAAAAGAATAGCCCCACTCAGACTCCATTCCTCTTTAGACGATGCTCTGAACGTGAACAGGATGATTTGCATTTTAAGGATTTCTGTCACCATATGTTTGAGAAACGCATGTTTACAATCCTTTCTAATGAATAATGCAATATTTATAGCTCGGCATATGACATGTTATATCAGAGAAGGATAATGAAGCACATGTTCTGGGTGTTTTTTCTCTTTAACAAGTCACTTTCCTTTTCAAAGTGAGCACATTTTAAATATGCTGCTACTGGTTTGTTTGCTTTTTCTCCTGCAGGAAGAAAGACTTGGCAAATTCTTGAGGGAGATCAGGATCTGTCTTTCGCTTCCTTCCCGTTCACATAATCTTTTCCACTGCTGTCACACATAACTGGTTTAAGGGGAGACACTGGCAGCCAGAAACATCCCCTCACCCTGAATATTTAACACAGAAAGAGAGACAAACCACCTTGGACGCAGTATATAAGCATCTCTCACCCGCCCACCAACCCAGTATGGGTCCAAACACACATGGGCTGCTCATTGCATCTGCTCACAAGACACTCTCGGCAGAACAACGAAAGACAAAAAAAAAACATAGTCTTGAGATCCTGCCTCTCTGTTTCCAGCATCATCTCACCACCTGTTGTCTCTTAAAGACAGTGCGCACCGGTGTAATAAATCTAAACAGGCAACATAAAGTCAGGTCATTATGTGTTGATTTCCACTGCAGGGTTTCATAAACGCAACATTTTTCATTAAAGTGTACAGAAAAAAATCCATAACTCTTCTTTGTGAGTGTTTGGGCTGATGACATCACAGGAGGCTCATCAAGCATTACTAAACACATGGCACACCAGTGATTTTTGACAGATTTCAACATAGAGTCTGAAGAATTCAAGTTTCGTTCTAGTCTGCCCTGGTTCACTTCCATGCGTGTTATTATTTTCCTTAAATTTTCCTGAAATCTATGCAGTGTTCTCAAATTCAGCTCAAATGTTTTACTGCAGCCATATACAATACAGGTAAGCACTTTTAAAGAAGAAACTGGCACAAACACGTGAATAAACAGAAACAAAGGCCAGTAAAATACAAATTAATGCACTTAAAAACACTTCAATCAAAGCTTGTTTTTATGAGCTTAGATTTTATCTTGATTCAACGATTTAGGACAAACAAAGCAAAACAAACAGAAAAACTGACAGATAGATGTTGTTCTGTAGGTGACAAACTATAACTGAAGAGATTTGATTGATTTTAAAGAAAAGCCTGGATAGTAGCTTTAAAATAAAAAAGACGAGTAATATAATGCCAATCCGAATAAAAGAGTTATGACTGCTCCTCCGGCTGGGAAGAGTGAGGAAAGCTCCGAGTGGGCCGCACGTTGTGAACGTTAAACTGTCTGATTTTACTGGCTGACATAAAAAGTAACCTGCAGACTGAATACATCTAGAAAAAGAAAAGGCAGATTGAGACATAGAAAGAGTAGATAATAGCACATTTATTCAAGAAAAAAATACACAGTTTAAAGCATCCAGCTGGCATGCCATACACTGATGATCTATGAGGGCAGTATGATCTAGCCATGGGCCAGTATGGGTTCTCAGAGTTTATAGTATTGAGTAAAAATATCCTGGTTTTATAGTATTACAATATTTACTCAAAAAAAAAAAAATTAAAAGAGAATGTACAACTTAATCTAAGTGCTTTTCTTTAAAAGAGAAAGCAACAATTATTCATACAGTTGCAAGAATATTTCAGTATGTAACTGCAGTTAAAATAATGATACAACGTTAATTCCTACTCATTCTGATTTTGATGTTTAGAATAAGCACCCACTAAATTTAGTTCATGTTTTTAGGTAAACTTTCTAATGCAAAGAATAATATAAAGTTCTGCTGTTTGTCTCTTTACAGAGTAATACTGAGATTATATCAAACTGATATTAGCAGGTAAATTTGTCAGCCTATCTGCTGGTGTAACCAGTCTTGCAGTCTGTTGGATTTGGGGTCATTTCTGATAGATCAGCAAGGATCGCTTTGGAGTGTCCAAATAAACATGATGTGGATTGAAATGATTGTGGACTGGAGGAGGGGAGGTGCCACACTGTACTGTATGCTCCATGAAGCCTACAGTCACAGTCACTCCAGCAATTTCCTTGACATCTCACTAAGAAAAACTTTAAACCATAGGAGCATTATGGGGGGGAATGGCACCTTTCAAACTGTAGTACAGCTTGACACTGATAACTGGCACATGCCTAGTGTGACTTGCTGGATTCTGGGATGCATCTCGAAAACCTGTATGCACCCAAATCTTTGTGGGACTCAGGGCTTTGTGGGACTCGGGAAAATGTGGTATTTCTCCCACTTTGAAGATCATACTGTGTCTTTTAGGTTTACAAGTTGACAGAGTCTTTAAACTTTTAAAGTTTAATCATGAAATAATTCCAACCTTACATGTATAGAAATGAAATTAATAAATTTGGTTTCTTGCTGTAATTCCAGATAAATTGATGTTTCGGAGGAAAAAAGAAAGAATCACAAAAAGGCAGTAGCTGGTTACTCACGGGTGCCATCGAACCGCGTGGCTATGGTGTCCAGGAAGGTGTTCTGTGGGGCCAGCAGCCCTCTCATCACCGGCATCCTGCTCCGGGTCGACTGGCTCCTCCTGCCCCTTCGCCCCGGGACGGCGCTGGACTCCTCCTCAGACCCAAAACTCGGCAGGAACCGAGAGGTGCCCGGTGCGCATCCCAACCCCTGGAGAAGCGCACCGATCCGAGATACGCGCTGTGGCTCCACCTTGGCACCGCGGGGGCTGGGACCATAATCAAGTCAGCCGAGAGCGAGCAGTAACCCAGGGATGCACCTGTGCACCCTCCAAGCGGGGAGGAGGCAAAAATCAAATAAAAGCAGCCACGATGTGTGTGTGCGCGTTGGAGAGCCAGAGAGTGAGAGATGAGGGTCGATGGGTAAACTGTAAGTTTTGGTGCTGATGATGCGCGGAGTGCATCTTATAGCAGCAGGCTCTTCCTTAGCCCTCCCTCTTTCGCTCTCTCGTTGCGTGGCTATCTTGCCACAACTGAAAGTCACATGACGCCTTTTAGGTCTTGCCAAGCTCTGGTCCTTTTTCAAAGTGGAGGTGGGAGACAACAAAGGGGTCGTGCTTATCGGAAGCCGATAGACTTTCTCCTTATCCGATCAACGCATGATTCTGGAAAATCTAATTAGAATCCAAGAACCTTTAAGTGAGGAATGGTCATTTACACAAAGCCAAGAACATGGTTATATACAATAAAATGTACATTTTCCGAAGAAAGCCACCTGTCTGATGCTTCTAATTTAATTTGTTAAAGGGAATTAACATGGAATAATTCATAGACCTTAATACTGATTGTGTACGTTTAATATAAAAAGTCAAAATGAAAAGACTGGTGATCCTTTGTTCTGCGGCTCTCAGCATTACATTAGAAATGCGGGCGCTTGGACACTTGAAAGAGGATCAGATTTCAGAAGTCGCATTACGCCATCATGTGGTTGCTTATGTGTTGGACATTTGTATGCCTTTATTTACCAGTGCATTTGCATTCACAAGTTATATAATAACATGGGGATGGACCCCACATTTTTTTCAGCTTTTAATAATTGATTTGAATTATTCGTTTTTCAGGTGGGAATGCTTTTTATAACATACAGCTGCAGTAAATTTCACATGTAGGAACTGGCTGCACAGGGCAAACATTTAATATGGACACAGAGCTGGGACAAAGTTGTGAGAGGTCCTATGGTGAATTTAATTCGGAGCTCAGCTCCAGTTAAGTCCACTATCCACCACAGCACCACTGACCTCTGGTTTCATATTGTTATATTGCCCATGCTTGATCTTTTTTTTGCAATAAAGTTTAATGTAGGGCTCACAAACATTATTTGTTAATCTATTCACAAACATTTAAAGTGTGCTTAAAGTCTTTGCCCAGCACAGACACAAGCAAGAGAAATTATAAAATTAGCCTTAAAATATTGCTCTGTTTAATTAACTTTCAAAGTATGAAGGTTTTCCTTATGTACAACTGGAGCGTGTGTCAACATGACCTCTGTGAATTTAAATTCTTCTGAACAGCTTGGTATATACATACTTTCTCAGGACTTTTAGGTAAATGTCCGTTTGAATTATGCCAGAATTATCCCAGAAGCTTCATGTTGTCCAGTGGATCTGGACAACATGAAGCCTTTGGCATCATTCTTGCTGAATATTTGACATCTTTCCTTGGTGTAGTGGAAAAAACTCAATAATGTCCTCTGGGCCTTACTTTTGGGCACAGTCCAGAGATTAAAGAATGGTTTTCTAAAAGCCTATAGTCTGTTTAAATAATCCCCAAACTAGTTTTGAGGTGTGTTTGGCATCATTGCCGTATTGCAGCATCCAGTAGTCCGCGACTTCCGTCATATAGTCATTAATTTGAGCTAAATTTAAATACTCTATAAGAACTGATATTTTTTTCATTATAGCACCTGGTTTGTTTAATGCATCAGTACCACTGGCAAAGACAAGTGGATTAGATAGCCTCATTTTGACTTCTCCTCCATCTCTCCAAACACAGAATGTCTGTGGACCTAGTTTTCAGGGTGATTAACGGTTGGCCAATCCTTGTGTTTTTTTCTGGATTTTTTAGCTTATAGATCCCATCCAATTTTAGCCTAACCAAAAACACCTAAAGCCAGACTTTGTTAGGCTTTGGGTCAACCCGTTCAAACACAACTATAGATCAAGAGACATCTGGATATTTAAGCCTTTTCAAACATTATATACATCATTTGGACAGAAGGTAATGCCATCCTTTCTATGTATTTTCAACCACTTTTTCTTGTGGCAACAATTCTGTTTTTTTCTGCCCTGATTTATCCAGTCTGTAACTAGTTTTAATGTGTTTCAATGTCCTGTTGGAACACCCCTTTAATCTTTGTACTTAGTTATCCTTTATAATTTTTTCCACTTAGTGGAACATCGTTACAGCATGATGCTATTACCACCGTGCTTGAGAGTTGGTACAGTTTCAATTCAAATTCAATTCAAATATAAAGAAGCTTCTGACTACACTCCATTGTTGTATGAGTCTCGTGAAGAGGATGCTCAGGGTTCTCCATAATGTTCTTCATTTTATGAAGAATTCTTCTTTGTACGATGATCTCCAGAGAATCTAGAGGAGTCCACAGAACATAGTCAGTCTTTTTAATTAGCTTGATTAGCTTTTTTAAGTCCCTGGCTCTGATGCTGCTACTCCAGGAAATGATGGCAGAAGAGATCACACTCTTCACAATCATCTCCTTTGTTTTATTCACGTTCAAGATGATGTGATTGTTTCTACACCATGCCACAAAGCGGTCCACCACCTTTCTGAACTCAGCTTCTTGTCCATCTCTGATCCACCTGTCCAGGTGTACCCTGGACAGGTCACCAGTGCAAAGACACAGGACAAACAACCATGCAGAGAGACACTTATACCTAAGGACAATTTAGAGAGACAAATTAACCTAACAGTCATGTTTGAACTGTGGGAGAAAGTCGGAGTACCAGGAGAGATCCCGTGAATATACAGATTAAACATGCAGATCCCAGAGTAGGTTTTAAACCCAGGACGTTTTTGCTGAAAGCCAACAATGCTACCAGCTACGACACCGTGCAACCTGCAAGGAAAAGATTAAATGAATTCTACAAATCCAAGAAGGAACCATGGTCAAATATCCTGATAGAATTGGGCCAGGAGGTTTTTGATGACAATAAAAAATGTGTCGCAAAGAGCATTTAAACCAAAATTAGTATGTATTTGTACGGTCATATTCAATGAACTAGAAAACGCCTTTCAATGAGGCTCGTTTGTCAGACGGACGGTACCTTTTGAAAATAACAACCCTTTAAGCGGGCATTAAACATACTTTTTAATAAGCTCACGTTTCTGTATAAAAAAATATTTTTTAGTGGTCTGATATAATATTCTAATCTTAAATGTTGTGTTTTAATTAGCTTTAAGCAGAAAATTATCATAATTAACAGAAGTAAAGACTTGAAAACATTTAATCTATGTAACGTGTTTCACTTGGTGAACTGAGTTACTGTAATTTAATTTCCCTTTGGGATTAATAAAGTATTTTTGAATTGAATTGTAATAAATGAACTTTTCAATAAGATGCTAATTTATTGAATATGGCTGTATTTGTGCAGCATTTAGGGCAAAAGTCACCCTTTTACTCCTAGTCAAGTAACTCCACCCTCAGAAACTACAACATGGACACATTGCACAATATATTGCATAAGTTTTGTGAACATGTGCTTTCCCTTTGGAGTCAGTAAATCTGATTTTGTGTTGTTTGGTAATGATATAAGAGTGACTTGGAAAAATGTTCTCATAACAGTTGCATTTATTTTGTTTTGTATGGCTCGTGTGGGTTTTCCTCTGTGTTGTACAGATGAAACCTGTTCTATATTAACACATATGCTGATTTATCCGTTTATTTCCTCAAATCTTCTTTAGATGTTTTTCCAAGTTCTGGTTCCAGCGTGTGGTGCCTACTTTTCAAGGTTGTTGTCAGCACTGCTTTTATGGGCACTCGAGGACGATAGAGACCAAACAAGTTCTGAAATATGCCACAGATTGAGTTTAATAGGCCTGCTAGTCAGTATATTTCTGCTTTACCTACTATAGTTACATGCATTTTAAAAAGTATTTAAATCTGAAAAGACTCACAAGGAAAAGGATGGCAATTAAAATGTTCTAATGATATATGTTTACATGGTTATTTCTTTGGCGCTCGGACCTGGGAGGAAGACATGAATGCTGAGAATGACATGAGCTAAGATGATAATTTGTAATGCTTAGATTTAGAGATGTCTTCCCCCTGATCCGACACTGGTGGTGGATTGGCGGCCAGGGAGCGAGAAAGCCGGGAGGAGATGGGAAGGAAGATGGTGGAGGTGGGGTGGAGGGATGAGCTCAGCTGACAAGCGAGGATGTACATGGCTGAACATTGTTAAAAGCGAGGCGTCGGAAGGTGATTGGATGAAGAGTCATGCGGACAGGATGCTGATTGGATGGCAGGGAGATGAACAGAAGAGTCATTGGAAGGAGCAGGCAGTGAAGAGTCTTTCATTCTGAATTTTCGTCAAAACTCCATAACTGTGTAAAGCAGGGTTGGTGATTAAGTACAGCAATGGGCTCAGAACATAAGCTTTCACTATATGACTCAGCTAAATATGAGTCAGTTTTGATTTGCCGTCTTTTTGTTTCAGCCTTGGGTTCTGTTAGCTCGCTGGAGATATTCTTAGCCTCTTTTTTGTGCACCATTTATTTCTGCTCAGGATGATCACTCATACTGACATTGCAAACAAACAATGTCTAGCAGCATTAAATAAGTCAGTCAGTCATTTTCTACCGCTTATTCCATAGTGGGTCGCGGGGGAGCTGGTGCCTATCTCCAGCAGTCTATGGGCAGGAGGCAGGGTACACCCTGGACAGATTGCCAGTCCATTGCAGGGCAACACACAAACAAACATGCACACACTCATACACCTAAGGTCAATTTAGAGTGACCAATTAACCTAACAGGCATGTCTTTGGACTGTGGGAGGAAGCCGGAGTACCCGGTGAGAACCCACACATGCACAGGGAGAACATGCAAACTCCATGCAGAAAGACCCCAGGCTGGGAATTGAACCCAGGACCTTCTTGCTGCAAGGCAACAGTGCTACCAACCGCACCACCGTGCAGCCTAGCATTAAATAAATGTTTTGTTTTTTTTTTGTTTGTTTTTTTTACAATTGACTGTATGGTAAAAGAGAGTATTAACAGTTTTAAAGTGAGAAACCAAAAAAAAAAAAAAATCGAAATTTGATTTTATGGTTTTAATGAAAGAAAAACAGTGCAGGTGTACATAAAGAAATTATTTTGGATTTTAAATATAAAGTTTGAACAGAATGGAACATATTTATAGAAAAATAATGGAGTATTTGTCATTGAACAAGCTAATATTTAAAAAAAATTGTGCAAGCGTTTTTCTTCATCTCACAGTTGAAGAGTACATATGATAATAATTAAAGAATAATTAAAGACTTCTACATGCTTTGCAAGTGGGAAAATCTGCAAAATCTGCAGTGAATCAAATACTTGTTCTCCCCACTGTGGACTCAGTCCCTTCACATTTCAGAGTCCTGGTGGTACTGCCAGTGACACTTCCTGTCTGACTACAAACACAGGCCCACATCACAGTCCTCCCACTACCATGCAGTGCTTTGGTTGCAGACATGCTGGAAATGAGTGGTGGGAAATCTTCTGACTTTCCAGTGAACTGTCTTTTCCCAGTGCTGCATTGTGTCCCCACTGTACACTGGTTGGATAGTGGAGCTCATGCAGACTTATCTGCTCCTCCTGACAAAACAAACTGAAGGTGGAGAAAAATATTCAGCTGGTCTATTACACATACTATATAGAACAAACAAGGCACGGTACACTTTGCAAACACTATACACATACATACAAATGTAGCTAAACACTCATAAATCTACGAACGACATATTAAACGTCAGCAAAAAAATTACATTTTCAGAGTGCGCCATGCGGACATTTACGTGTACAAAGTACTAATAGACTTGCGTTGTACACACTGAATTACCACACAATAAAAATCTCAATTTACAACAACAATAGTCTACACATAGTAAAAAGTAGATACTATCGAGCTTCAACCATCCATAAATGCAACCCGGAAATGCACAGGTCTAACGTCACATTTGTCTAACGTCACATTTTTTTCGTCAGACGTTCCTCCGTCAACCGCTCCTTCAGTCTCAAAACTATCAAAAAATCCAAAAGGTTATCTTGCAACCCGGGAGGATTTTTTTTTCTGTTTTTTATTATTTATTTTTTTAATAGTTCTCTCTGCTTCGTATCTCCACTTACATTTAATTTATCTCCACAACTTTCTGCTTCGTCTGTGTTTAGGGAGGAGGAGACAAAGAGAATGTTTTGCGAGTGAAATTACCGTAATAACTACATGTTGGCTGTGAGGCGCAACTCCACAGCTTTCAGAAGCCGTTGGCATTTCCAGATAGCACAAACTGTTGGTAGTTACGGTACGTTAAAGTGCACTGTCGAAATGTGTCGCCGACGACACGTCGGTTTTAAAGGGTTTCTTGAAGCTTGATTCACCCGTTTGTATTTGATAGGTTTTGGTCACTGAGCCAGTGCCCCATCCTTCATCTAATAGAAACATCTCTCTGATTAACAGAAGCAGTGCAAAATCCGTTTAGAAAACTAGGTAGATGGTTTTAAATCAAAGACACAGACTATTAATGTGTTTATTCTGCTGTGTTTTTGTCAAGCGTCTGATGACTTAAACCCCAACTAATTAATATTATCATTTATTATTTTTATTTAATTTCTTAGGTAAAACGGATAAAAAAAATTTTTTCCAGACAAGACGTTTTTCTTTTTTGCTTTTGAAGGAAGGGCGTGCACGTACATACGCACAAATTTGTGACTTATCAGTCAGACGAATCAAAGAGTTGAAGCTACTCCTCTTGTTGTGTGGGCTTATCTGATTGGGGACATAGTTGTGTGCTCTTGTCTGATTGGCTGAACATCTTGTCAGAATACCGGCTCTACTGGAGCGGTCTGTTCTGCTGTCGCTTCAACATCATTCCGCTTACTGCTGTCCTCTCTGGTTCTGTCGTGGGTTTTTATCCTTAAACAGAAGGTAAAGCGCTTGCACTGAAATAGTGGTTTCTGCAAAGTTAGATAATGTCGAGCTACAAGGAAGCGAAATGCTCTCATTTTGTTACGTTTCTCGGTACATCTTCCTGTTTTGTTGCTAAAGCTTAACATCATTTTTTTGTACATCAAAAGAAATGTAGCATTATAACTGAATGTTTGATAATGCTTGTGTTGAAGGAAGCAGAATACAACATGGTGTGTTGTTTGGAGGTTCCTATTTACGGTCGGGTGCAGCTAGCATAAAGTGCCCATTATGGCCCTGATCAGCTTTAGAAAAACTCCTTCCTGGTTTCACGGAGTTAGTTATCAGAATAATTACAACTAAACTGGTTCTGTTAACGTTACGACTTCCCAGTTATGGACCAACTGGTTATCGGCTGTCTGGACGGTCTGTCGCGTCCTCTATAATAATGAAGCTGTCCGGGAAACTTAGAGAACATTGTGTAATAATAGCAAACAAGGGCATGTGTCAACAAGCACCAATTTCATCTAAAGCTCCAATTTTAGTGTTCTACTGCAAATGATACATTTTTACATGTATTCAAAGGACAATAAGTGTTTTTTTTCCTTCTTTTGTTTTTGTTCTTGACACCCATTAATGTTCAGTGTGTTAACCCTTTGGTTAACACACTGAACATTAACCAAAGGGTTAACACACTGAACATTAATGGGTGTTAACCCTTTGGTGCGGAGTTTGTATGGCTTGCTAAAAAGATTTTTCTTGTAAGAGGATTGATATGGAGTAAATCTGGTGGTGCAAATGAACGGCAGAGTCCCTGATAGGCTGCTCCCACTGAATAATGTGAAGAGATTAATTCACAGAGTGCAAACCTTAGATCCACCTGTTTTTATGCAGGACATTGTAATTAGAGATGGACTGATCGGAGATTCTGTGGCAGGTTTCTGATCACCAATTTCGTAAATGTCTGATCTGTTAATGTCAGTTTTAGCCAGTTCCATTTTGAAAATATTGGACTTCTTGAACAATAAAATGAGAAATAAAAAATTGTTTCTCAAAAACAACACAAATCTACAGAGCTGTCTTTCTGCCTCACTGGAAATCTACAAGTAACATCTTCCAGGTTATGCGACTGTCTCTACTTTTTTTGTTCAATTCAGTTTATTCAGTCAGTCATTTTCTACCACTTCTTCCATAGTGGGTCACAGGGGAGCTGGTGCCTATCTCCAGCAGTCTATGGGCGAGAGGCGGGGTACACCCTGGACAGGTCGCCAGTCCATCGCAGGGCAACACACAAACAACCATGCACACACTCATTCATACACCTAAGGGCAATTTAGAGAAACCAGTTAACCTAACAGGCATGTCTTTGGACTGTGGGAGGAAGCTGGAGTACCCAGTGAGAACCCATGCATGCACAGGGAGAACATGCAAACTCCATGCAGAAAGACCCCAGGCTGGGAATTGAACCCAGGACCTTCTTGCTGCAAGGCAACAGTGCTACCAACTGCACCACCGTGCAGTTTATTCAATATGTGCCATATTGCTAAAGAGTTGAATTATTAACCGATAGCATCATTATTGGGATTACCATCAGAAAAGATTGCCAGCATGTCAGATGGAATTAAACTATTTTTAAAATTTGAAACAGAGCAACTCTGTGTTCACTTTCCCCCTATTAGCTGATGGCTAAGCCCTGCTGCAGCAACCTGAAAGAACAGCTAACATGCCTCAGTTGGAACACAGCTTCCCTTGTTGAAGTTCCTAACCTTGTTTATACTGAAAATAGCTAGCTGAGTCTTCTTCACGCTGTTACTACTTCCAAACCAAAGACTGTTATATATGTTGTGTGTATGACTGTTAAGTAAGCACATATGTATGTTGCGTTTTCGGATCAGAAAAAGATTGTATTTTTGGTATCCAACCAGCCATAGCCAGCTGATTTCTCTGAGCATCTCTATTTATAGTACAAATCAGTGAAGACTGTTAGAATAAATAGTTTTGTTTGCTACAAAGCAAAATATGTCTTGTTTGCTTTTCTTCATAGTGTGTGTCTTTGTGTTAAGATGTCTCAGAAGATCAAGGCCGGCTCCGTGGTGGAGATGCAGGGAGATGAGATGACTCGGGTCATCTGGGAGCTGATTAAGGACAAACTGATTTTCCCATACCTAGAACTGGACCTGCACAGGTGAGGGCATCTGCACATCTTCCTTATGAAGGTTATAAAGTGTGGTTTTATCATTGCATTTACAGGTTTCTATATATTTAATCATATCCATTTTTATATTCAGGATTTAAAAATCAAAAGAAATCATAGAAAAATAGGAAATATACAGTCAATTTTGCCTAATTAGTATTCAAAATGTTTTTAAAGTTGACAAATGATGATGCTTGTTGCAGCTCCACAGCACAACCTACATATAGTTGAAATGAAGTGACTGTTCTTGCAGATCTTGTATATCCTGTATAGCTTGTTTATATTAAACTCTTTTTGAGGAGTTCATTTTAAGCAAGGCAACTTTGGAACGTGTTTAGGTATTGCACAATATTAATCCCAATGCCACGTCATGGCTATAGTTGATTACTTAAAGCTGACCCTGACACAAGGTTTCCTCTAACGGTGGGAAACCTTGTGTCAGGGTCAAAGGTATCATGGCAAGGTGGACAGCGCAGCACCAGTTGCACAATGTTAAAGTGTCTCCCATGTCATGAAAAAGAAAAAAACAGCATAGGAAGAATAAAATGAAAGGATTGAGATTACTTTGAAGGGATGTTCAAAGCTGTTAAATAAAGACAGAACAGTTTTGAAACCTAAAAAATGAGAGAATTTGATCTGACTGTTTGTCATGTTTAAATCATGTGAAGCTCCTAGTATTTAGGCTTCCATCACCTTGAATATTTTAGACTTTGTGGCAAACATTTGTGTGTTTTTAAAATACTTCATCGTTTGAAATCACAAAAGTTAATGATCTGTTGTCTAACAAGATTTGAAAGTCCACTCAAGATATTGTGTGATATTTACCTTATTACATGAGAAGTTTCTTAGAAGGTACAACTGTCAGAGATTGGGCAACTCAAAAACTAAACGTGCAGGAAGTTCCCCCTTTTCTTATAGACATAAAATGTGTTGTTTGTGGAGCTGGTATCTGCAATCAATATTTTACCCACAGTAGAGAGTTCTCAGAGCACTAATTCACTACTATTTCTGTTCATGTTTGTGGAATTTCTTGCAAGTCATTTACACCTACGTTCTACTCCACTTCAATGTCTTATTCACAAAGAAAATAGCATTAACGATATGCCAGTGCAAATACAGTCATTAAATGCACCAGGTGTGAGGTGTCAGGTTGCTGTTGTTCTCCCTTCACAACGGAAGACCTTAAACGCATCAGAGGAATAAAATTTGTGTTAGAATGTCTAAATCAGCTACTGAAGTGAAATTATGATGAAAACAGTGTGATAATGTCTCCCTTTAATTGATTCATCTGCTCTATTTGTATTAAGACAGCATCTTCCCAAATGTTGTGATTATGCTTTCTAGAGAAAGTCAAATTTTCAGTAGTGTTGGTTTTTGAGTAAAGACAAATTTTTTCTTTTCTTTGGCCATAATATACACAAATGTGCAAAATACAGGTTTGCTTCTCCTCTAAATGCATGTATAATGTCTCATTGGAGTTGCAGTTTAAGGTGTTTCTGTGAATTTATCAGTAGCACATTATCTGGTTTAATTGTGGTGTGCAAAAGGTGTACAACTCATAAATCAGGGTCTTTTCACTGGATGGATTGCAGCCAGTTCCAAAGTGGATTTTTTAAAAACTCTTCTCCAATCTCATAATTTTGAAACAGGTAATGCAAACACTAGTCTAATAATGATTAACCCCCAGTCCCATTACAACCAGTGCACAAGGTGAAACAAGTATTTCAACACAGAAAATGTGTAAGCTTGTAGAGTGTCTGATGCAAAAGGAATGTGATGTAATAACTACAGATACGTCAATTAGGCTTTTACCGGCTGATTCTCAGTTTTGCTTTTCTGTGTTTCGGATTTTCTTTCCAATGACTTTAACACATAACCATTTATTTGTTTAAACTTTGTGTTAAATTATCTATTAATTTGAACAAACATTTACCATAAAAGAATAAAATGTGCTGGAGGTTGATGATAGTTTTAAATCCAACAGAAAATAAAGGAATTTCTAGATTATTCTCGTCTATGAACAAGTGTATGATTTTTACTTTCATCTGATTTTTACTGAACTCAAATCAAAGTACATAAAAGTACATGCTGTTTGATGTGTTTAGAAACCAAACAATTTTGTCTTTTGTGCATTTAAATGAAATTTCAATTATTTTGGGGTATTAGAGTATGGATTTGCAGATTATTGGACAGAATTGTATAGAAATCACTGGCATTTGGTTCCTGCATCACTAGTAAAAACCCACTAGGTTTATAGCAGTTCATAAAATGGACAAATACTGATTTATAGATTCAGTGAAATTAATTGGCAAATAATGTATTGAATTCAAATGTAGAAAAGGGAATAAATCCCAGTTTTTGTTTTTGGTGACTTTTTGCTGACTCTTCTGTTAATTTCTCCTTCCTCTCTGCTCGGTGTTCATCAGTTGTTATGTCTTGGTTTAAGCTTTCTGGGTAAAGGGCAAGAAAAAAGTAGGTAAAAGGTCACCACTTCAAACAGAGCCAGCGGCTGCACACAGATGCACTCAGGCTTTTGCTATAAGGAAATGATAAGCATTCTGAGCTTGTTGTGTTGGTTTCAGAGGTTTGTTGGAGGCCACATGTAACCAGCACTCTGGTTTATCCACTGATCTCAGCATACAGATGGTCCATATTGCTCAAAGGATTGCTTTTGGCTAGGTGTTTCACACATTTCCTCATTAATGACACCAACAGTACAGCATAGGAGAGGAACAGTGTGTTGGTGCTCCCTGATGTGAACATTGTGAGAGGTCTTTAAAAAATTGTAATTAGCTCCAGTATGAAGCGAGCATAGCCCTGGTAGAAGTGTGAATTATTCTTTAGTTGAAAGCAAGCTCACGTTCAGGTTCACCTCTCATTAATGTTGCTCATGTCTTGTGACACAGTAAATTAATTTCACAGCCCATTTATTGTAGCTTAAAATTTTGTTTTTTAGCCAGGTAAAGCAGTGGCTTATGCTCCTTTTAGTGTTAGTTAGTGCTCCAGGGTAGAGGGTGACACGGGAGTGGATTTTCTCTCCTGTCCCATCCTGCTCCCACAGAAAAATGTCTTGTCCCATCCCAATCCCAGGCCAGCATGACAAAAAAAATCCTGTCCCATCCCACTCCTGGTGAATTGACTCCCACTCCCATCCCGCTCCCATTCAGAACGACTCCCACTCCTGTGCCACTCCCATTTTTGTTTTCTTCATTTAGTCTTTTGGCAATTTCTTTGTTTAAAGGACCAGTTAGGTCCCTGTTTTTAGTTGTAGTAAAGGCCAGTTAAAGTAAAAAGAATAATAATGAAGAAATAATAAAATATCAAACAAGGAAACAGACCATGCCTATCTTAGTTGAATAAACAAAATGTACATAGTTGTATTTTACTCATTTATTAAGTGATCGTTTCCTTTGAACAATGACATTACTTTTATGTTTCAAGTTGCTGAAACGAAAGAAAAATGCACCTAGTAAGAGAACTGTACTTGTTGAACAAAAGGCCAAAAAGGCATTACCTTCATAATTTAGAAACTGTACCTCAATGGTTCACAGCCCTGGTCCTCAGGGACCCCTTCCCTGCAAGTTTTAGATGTGTGTCTGCTCCAGAACACCTGATTCAAATTCTGACATGACCTCCTATACAGGCATCAAGAATGGAGGGTCAAACTGGACAAAATTAATACAATAAAATCATCATTAAATAAATAAATGTTGTGAATGTCCCATAAGTGAAGTAAATGTAACATGAAAGAAATGTAACATTAAATGTGCCATTAAATTAAAAGGTACCATTTATTTATTTAATACATCATTAGAAACAATAAATGTACCATTATATCATGAAATGGACTATAATGCAATTAAATGTGCCACTGAATAATTAAGTATAATTTTAAAGACGACATGACGTAATTAGTGGTACACTTAATATTTAATGATGTATTAAATAAATTGTACATTTAATGGTACATTCATTTTTTTCTATTTCACAACATATTTATTTAATATCTTCCCTTGATGAAGCCTTCTACGAGGTCCGCGAGGGGACAAGGGGAATTTTTTCTCTTTTGTGTCCCCACGCAATAGTCTTTGCGTTATTTCGCGATACTTTGTGGGATAGTTTCCAAACCAGATAACTGCAAAAATGAAACAAACACTACACCCGTTTTGAGATTTATTGAGTTTTATTTTGAAATCAGCCTTAAATAAAATTATCTTCAATCCACAAGCTGTCAAACAAACTACTGGACAATAAAACTGCACGAAACCACATCTGTGACACTTTGTTTGCTTATTACTGCTGCATGATGTGTACTTTTTTTTGTACGTCGTGTTTTTGTTTTTATCGTGATTTGAACGGTTCTTCTCATCCTAAGCATTTTATCGCATTGTTTACTGCATGTTAACCTGCATATAACAAATAAACCATATCAATGACATATCAGTGCTGTTTGTTTTATGAGCAGTTTGTCATCTGTGCTGTTGCTCCAAAATGCCGAACGCAAAAGTATTGCGTGGGGACGCAAAAGAAATAAATTTCCCCATGTCCCCTCACGGGCTTCCGTACCTTACCTCTTAAATCGTTAGTGCACATGCAGCAATTTTGTTGGTCAGATGAGACTTGACACATGTTGGTACTTTTGGTTTGATGAATGAAGAGATGCAGGGTTGATTTAATCCAGAATTTGCCAAACAAGTGTCCCTTAATCACTGGTGAACTTGATTACGACTAAACATGTTTTACAAGCAGCAGACTGCGTGTTAAAACCTCTACATTCAACTCTCCTGAAGTTCGGTAATATTTGCGACTTTCCTGTCAGCTCTATGAGTTTAATAGATAAGTCCTTACTTCTGACTTTACGTTACAAATCAAATTTTACTGCGTCCAGTTCTCCACCTGCGTTTGTTCCCTCCATTCTGAACGCAGGTGGAAAACATCAATCAGAAGCACTGTTGGCTTGTGGGTCGTGTAGTTCGTTTGACACGCATTATAGTATAGGCTTCTTGGAAAAAAACAACACAATGGCGGCGTCGATTCAAGTTTTTTTTTCTTAAAGTTTATAACAAAGTCTCAGTTTTACATCTCCAAAGACAATTGATCCTAGTTTATTTTCCCTCCTATTGGTTAGCTCCCGCTCCCGTCTGCTCCCGTTCATTTTTTATCCTGTACCGTCCCAATCACGTGATCTTTACAGATGCTATCTCCCGTCCTGCGGGATTCCCGTGGGAATCCCGTGACCCGTGGGACTCTCAAAAAAATGTCAGCCTCTACTCCAGGGCTGCTGCTATATCATGTGTAATGAAGTATAAATAAAGACATCAATTCTCAAACAGGGCGTGCTCTTTTAGGGTGACCCATGCCTGTGGCAAGCTTTAAAGCCCCCGATTTGGTCACATTAGTCTGAAACGTGCAGATTAGATTTTCAAAAAAAAAAAAAAAATCTGTCTTAGTCTTTTTCTTGCTTACATTTACTAATATTCTCTCAGTCACTGCTGTATATTTGCCAAAAGTATTTGTCTATCTACTTTTACATGCACATGAACTTTGATGATATCCTATTCTTAATCTAGAAGGTTTTTCATCTTAAATGGTAAATGGATTTATTTTGTTGTACAATTTTGACATGATTACTGCTGAGTCGGTTGTTTTTCAGGAAATTGCATGTTTTAGAGTTTGTATAATGCAGTTAACGATTTTTTGATAATTAAGTCAGTTGATGAATGTTTCAATAATCGATTAATCCCGATTTATTTGATGAATTGTTCCAGCCCTAATTGTGGTGATTTTATTATCCTGAGAACTCGGTATGCTGCTAAAACTGAATGCAGAAAATACAAAAAAATACCTCTATGCCTCTTAAGCTTTCTAGAATAAAATTGCTCTTGAATGAAGATAAACAATAACAACATATTCATTTTTGATTTGATTACAGTAGTTTTTAATAAAACCTTGAAGAGGAGCTAGAAAAATCAGCTGCATCTCTGATTATGAAAGTAGTAAAACACATGAAAATTTTGAGTCCTGTTTCTTATTTATGTACTGTACTTTTCCAATATTTATTTTATTTTTATTTTTTCAAAATGACATCTTCAGTGATGGTGTTATCAAACAGTCCCCAGAAGAACCAGCAGTCTATCTAATCAGTGAGAGAAGATCAGCAGACACAGAAGATGCCTTTTAGGCAGTATTATCAGCAGTCCATGGAGTCTGACAGAGGTTTCATCTGTTTAAATCAGGCAGTTGTTCAGCATGACACAGTAGCACAGTCATTTTGGAACCAATGGGTTTTAGAGCCTACTCCCACATGTTGTTAACCCACGTCATGTTTTCTTGTTAAGAGTATGCCTAGGGTGACCAGATATCAAAAAACCGAATCCTGAACAAGGATGCTTATGAGGAACATTGCAGGACACATTACCAACACCATGATGATGTCATACATTTTAATTTAAGAAAGATCAATCTCTGTTTTGCGTGTTATCTTGGCTGCTGTTACCATGTCTGTCTGTCAGTCATTTGTTGTGATTATGAATATACTATTTAATATTAATGCTTTAATATTTTATTAAATAATAATTCGGTCTGTTAAGGGTTGTCCTGTGAATACCAGCCCAATAAGGTGGTGGTATTGGGATAAAATTGAAAGGGATAAGCCAAGCTCTGGCATTATTGAACAGCAAAACTCGGCACACACAGAATGAATTCACACAGTTTCTTAAAATACAAGAATTTATTAACAAAAATAAGTCAACTCAAAGTGAAACATTTCAGTCAACAAACTCTTTGCTAAAACAATCCAACTAAACTACCAAGCAAAATGAAAGAATAAGGAAGACTAATGGGTTATGTACAATATACACAAGTTGATCAAAGATGATTGAAAACCATGACCAATAAAGTGATGCAATATTACCATGCAATGCTATTTATGTTGGAGAACCAAGGATTAGCTTGAAGAATCTGGAAATGAAGTTAAGTTAGTCTTAAAACCAACTTAGGCAATAATTGGTATACCTTCAAACAACTATTCACAATGCAAGATCAGATAAAACATTATTTTAATAAAATATTTTATAGAATGATTTGCTGAATGAAACCAACCTTCTGGAGGATTAATTCTCAATGGTGTTTAATTAGTTGCCTTTATTTTTTTTAAAATAATTACAAAAATATTAAGAAAATATTAAAATAATATTTAAGGAAATATTATTTTGAATAAGAAACAAACCTTTTGGATAAATAGATCCTAATGGTGTTTTATTAGATATCACGTTTAGTAAAATAATATTTAGGGAAATATTTCATAGATTGAAAACTAACAACCTTTCTGGGTAAATGATCTTCAGCTGACTCATAAAATGGGCTAACACGTGTTCTTAGCTGTTAGTGAGTGGAGCTAACAAAAGAAGCTTATAGCTGGTTACCAGAATCAAACACATACCTTTTTAAAATACCACTAATAAAAGGGTTGAAATGCATAAGTGTGGACAGCGTGTTATGGCCGATCTTCTGTGTTTAAAAACCACCCTTTAAATAAAGTTTGTTTTGACTTTAAAACATAACACATCCTTAGCTGAGTGCTAGTCTGCTAGCACTTACTGTAGCTGAGTTTCTCAACACAAGATTATTTAACTCTGAACTAATCTTCTCTGCCCAAACCTTACCTCTTACATGAACCGTACTGAAGATACGTTGTCCTGGCAGTTGAGGAAAACATCCACGTGTGGGTAAACAAAGGTGGGTAAACCTGTAGCTGTGGAGAACGGCTTTTAGCTGGCCCGGCCGAACCGTACGACAAAGGCACGTTTGGCTCCTTGAGTGGCAGCGATGCGGCGGGGTACCTCTCGCTATCTGGACGTGCATGCAGGAAGGCATGCGATGCGGTCCCGGCCTTCTTTTCCATGCTGTGTGAGAAATCCGCTTCGATTAGGGCTGCTTCTGGAGGCCTCAGAAGAAAAGTCAAGTCAACCCTGTCTCATTACACCTTTTATATGAATGAATGTCGGATACTCGAACAGCAAATCATTACTCAACTTTGTCGCATATGATTGTGTGATCGTATGACACTCTTGGATCCAGTTTGAAGAGTTATGTCTGCTTGCCAGCAAAGAGACATACTTCTTTGGTACCTCTCCTGTCCGGTTCCCACCTAGAATCAGCATGGAAAGAGACCTGTTTGTTGGAACACTGTGTTGTTATTCAAACAGCGATGTCTTGGGAAGTCTACTGTCCTGTTCCTGGGCTGAGTTAGGAGTAGGTTTCTGTGATTTATTTTGAAAGTTCCAGAAATGTTCTTACTGGCTTTTAATGCGATCCCAATCAAAATCGGTCAGTTGCAGGTAATACCATCTAATGTGTACTAGGCAGTGTCTGCTGACTTTCAGCCACTCTTTTGACGGCCTGTTGGATGCTCTGACGATTACCTGTTAACAGTATTACTTCACTTCTGATGACACCGCTTGTGCCCTCTAGTGCCTCCTCTATAAATACACCTCTTCTTTGCAAATGGAATAATTTACAGAGCCATCACTGGTCTTAATGTCTAAAATTACTTTAAAAAATGTCTTTGGGGTGCTTGAATTCTGACATGTTTTTGTCAGTGAGTTTAGTGTGACAGGCAAATATGATGTTGATACACACATATGTTCATTTATGAGAGTTTTTTTCCCATAATTAGCATATCATGGTATGATGTGCACAATCGTACTTGTACTCGTCATCTTCCACTTTATCCGGGACCGGCTCGCAGGGGCAGCAGACTCAGCAGAGACACCCAGACGTCCATCTCCCCAGACACCTCCTCCAGCTCCTCCGGGGGAAGCCCAAGGCCGTTCCCAGGCCAGCCGAGAAACATGGTCCCTCCAGCATGTCTTGGGCCGTCGCCTGGGTCTCCTCCCGGTGGGACGTGACTGGAACACCTCCTGAAGAAGGCTTCCAGGAAGCACCCGGTATAGATGCCCGAGACACAGTTGAATGCCTTCTCCAGGTCCACAAAACACATGTGGATTGGTTGGGAAACTCCCATGAACCCTCGAGTACCCTGCAGAGGGTATAGAGCTGGTCCAGTGTGTACACAGCTCCTCCTGAAGCCGAGGTTCGACTATCGACCGGACTCTCCTCTCCAATACCCTGGCATAGGCTTTACCAGGGATGCTGAGAAGTGTGATCCCCCTATAGTTGGAACACACCCTCCGGTTAACCACCTCGGGAACTTCAGCCTGGGTGATGAAAGAGTCTAACCCCGAGGCACTGCAGACCTTACGGGCGCAGCTACGGGCAGCAGCATCGACAATAGATGCGGAGAAGATGGTCCACTCGGACTCTATGTCTCCAACATCCCCCGGAATCTGGTCAAAGCTCTCCCGGAAGTGGGAGTTGATCCAGAGGCTGTGCAAAATACATTTTAAAATGTTAAATAAAAGGAATAAGTAGAGGACACAAATCATAACATTATGATTAAATTGCTGGTTTTACTTTTGCTTCTAAAATAGCTCTGGCCCCTTAAATCATAGACTCTACAAGACCATTGGAAACTCGCTGAGCTCTCTGTAGGTATTTAAACTGTATCGGGGTTGTTTTGTTGTATTTTTCATATTCTCACCCTTAATATATGTTATATTGGCAACTTGAATGAGGTTGTTGGAGTTGGTTTCAAAATGTGGATGCTGGGGACAGGTCAGGGCTGCAGGCAGGCCATTCCTTTAATTTTGTCGATGCCGGCTTTACGCAGGAACAACAAATGCCAGGCCCCCTCAAATCAATTCTGAATCACCAGCCCCCGCTTTGCTTCTCCCTCCCCTCCTAAACATAGTCGCACAAACATGTCCCGTGGACTCTGTGCAGACATGTTCTTGCAAAGCTTCATTAAGACGGCCACGTACGCGGTGTCACACAATAACCACGTATGCTAACATTATAGCACTGCTGAAAACATTATGCGGCTTCTGGCTCGATGTTTCTTTTAAAAAAGGGCTGGAGAGGAGGGCATTTTGGCGTGACACCTGCTGGAAAAACGCTTGCATTTTGTTCCAATCAGCAACCATGCATGACTGCATAACGCATTGCCAACATATTTTGTACTCATAAAATCGGTGATTTCAAAGCCTTGTCCAGCTGTTGCCTGATGTTTGTCAAGTTTAATGAAGAGCCAAAGAGAGGGATATATTACAACCAAACAGACAAATTAGACCATTTCACTAATTTCACTTAATTATTTTGATGCTAAAGGCTTCAGAAGGAAAAAAAAGGCATGGGCACAACCATTTTCCTGCATGCCTAGTAGCCTAATTCAAACAATAGTATTTTATTATTATTATTATTATTATTACACTGTTATTATTATTTTAGTATTAATTACAGCATGCTGGCCAGAACTCTGTTCTGTGTAGCTAAAATTAATTTTTACTCCCTTGCTCTTTTCATGAAAGCATTTCTACTCCAACAGCTGAGGAATCATTTTGTTAGGTAGTTAACATTACAGACTAATATTTGTCGAAGGCTAAATCTAATGCTAAATAAATAGGAAAATGTTACCTAGCTGTCTGTTTGATTTTATTAGCAAAATAATAGACCCAATGTTCACATTGACTACCTAAAGTAGGTTTTTAATTTGAAATGAAAGGCAGGTCTTGAGCTACAGAAATCAGTCAAATAATGTTTACTGTTTTCTCAGCTGATTCAGTGAGTCTCTTTTGATTATGATGCATAGCAGAACATTTATTTTTTTTATTTACAAATTTTGCAGCATAATGCCAAGAAAAGAGGCTATAAAAGTATAAATATATCCTGTTTTTTTATTTTGCAATAGATGCCCTTTTCTTAAGCACCTGCCTCCAGAAATGTCTGTGCATGTTCTGACCAGCACCAGATCCAATTGGAATGTGGTGCTGGTCCGGTTTTAGCTTTCTGGATATCTTTTGTATTTTCCTCCTTCAGCATGAAGCTGTCTCTCAACATCAAGTCAAAGCTTAACAAAGTAAAGGCTGCACCTCAGTGTATATTAGATGAAGTCTTAACAGCATTGTTGGGCATTTACAATTGACCAATAAATTTCACAGTCACAGTTGATTAAGCAATGACCATCACTGATTGATGATGTTAAGTTGGACAGATTCTCTTTTTCAAAGTAAACGAACTATTGATATGAGTAAAAGAGACAACATTTTGACATTTTGAGATGTTAAGGTTTCTACTATTCTGCCACACAATGACTATTTTGATAGAATTTTCCCATGAATAATTTCTAAAAACCCTCCAAATGTTGTGAAAAGCAGCCCAAATGTTATCAACCTGCCCAAAGCTATTTTTTTCCAGTCCAGCATCTTCTAATGAAGCCCAATTGGAGGGAAACCAGTGCAGTCTGGCAAATTGCACAGCACTACAGTTTACCCCAATCCCATAAAGAAAACACTAATCAACAACAACAATAAACATGCCGGAGCATAATGTGTAGCATGATGATGCCCACTTCACATTTCTGCCTGCCCCCTCATATATGCATGCCTAGAACCAGCCCTGAAATCCACCCTCTTCCTTTGTAATGTGTGCAGAATATGGTTTTGTGTTGTCTTGCTAAAAAATACAAGTGCATTCCTGGAAGAAATGTGGCCCTGAAGGCAGGATGTGTTGCTTTGAAATCTTGTATGTGTAGCATTTATGCCTCTACCCCAAAAAGTAGTTTTCATTCTGCATGTTTTCACATTCTGCATGCTATTAGCTTTAAACCCAGTCTCTTTGTGTCCTCCTGCTTAGCTTTGACCTTGGCATGGAGAGCCGAGATGCAACAGATGACCAGGTGACTGTTGAAGCAGCAGAGGCAGTCCGGCGCTACAACGTGGGGATTAAGTGTGCCACCATCACACCGGACGAAAATCGTGTAGAGGAGTTCAAGCTGAAGAAGATGTGGCGATCTCCCAACGGGACCATCCGGAACATCCTCGGAGGCACGGTGTTCAGGGAGGCCATCATCTGCAAAAACATCCCGCGCCTGGTGTCCGGCTGGGTGAAGCCCATCATCATCGGCAGGCATGCGCACGGAGACCAGGTAAGCCAGTCCTCAGTACTGGTGATAGACTAGTGGGATTATTGCTATGGCAATGGATATAAGGCAGATGTTTGAAGCCAAAAAACAAGATATACTGGCAACCAAATGAGTGCAGGATTTATATTGACATGTCTAAGAAACTTAAACCAGTTTGTTTAATATCCAACAAAGCTGTTCCTGAAGCACACTAAGAGGAGGCCTCAGCACTTCCTCTGTAAAAATCACTTGTGTTCTGCTGGATGAAACACTGTGGGGTTTCCAGGACTCCTCCGATCAATAATTAAATTTCATTCACTGCTCTTTGGACCTGCCTCTCTTGCCTGGATAAGTTGTAGCACAGTGACACATCTTGAGCACAGGTCGGTTTATGGCTTAGTGACAAAGTCAACAGTTCTGTGCTCAGTATAAAAGTGTGGGTGAAAGGTAAGAAGACTGGTGGTTACATAAAGGATGTCAGGGGCAGGATGTGCATTAAATTCTCCAGCTGATGCTTCCTGCTGAGGTCTTGGTTGTTACATGAACTTTGCTTTTAAACTAGGCTCATCAATTTTGAAAACTGCGACATTCAGAGGGTGGCTTTATAGTGCTAACTCTCTCCTCGTTGTGCTCTCCACAGTACAAAGCCACTGACTTTGTAGTGCCTGGGCCTGGAAAAGTAGAGATGATCTACACACCCACGAATGGAGAGCCAGTCAAATATGTCGTCCATGAGTTTGAAGGTAAGAAGGAAGTCAATTCGAAGTGCAGTTACACTCGCACCACAACTTATCATATCAAAGATCTGATTATTTCATAATGTGTTATCCCGGTGTTCTGTTTACACCAGAGATGCACACTATATTAAATCTTAATTACAATTCCAAAGGACTGAGAATATTTAGTAGGCTATAATATTAAAGGTGCCATGCATTCAAACTCTTGTCACTAATAAATTTAGGTAGTAGGATGGAGTATCACTGTTTTTTATGCCCAGACCTGGTATAGGACTTGCAGTGTTTTCACACCAAACCCTTGGAACGCTTAGTGCCATGCTAGAGATTCTGGAGTGGATCACGCCAGTGTAAACCCATCCCAGACCCAGAAATGGACCAGAGAACTGAACCCTGGCATGGTTCAACTGCCGGTATCGGCACAGTTTATTTGGACCATGTAGCGATTTGCTTGCAGTGTGAATGCATGCTGGGCCAGCATACCGAAAGGAATAGAGGATGTGATGTAAGAGCAGCGCATTGAAGTAGAAGAAGAAGTGAATAAACAAAGTAAGAGCGTGAATCCGAAGACTAAATAGACTATATATAGTAAGAAGATGTTAAAATATAACTGATGAAATGCAAAACGCTCTTTGTATTTTCTGTATGTGCATTGCCCCGTGTATACATCTGTCTGTCATCATGGCATTGTCAAACCCCTTAATTTGAGGAGTGTTTTCAGCTGCTCCCTTATTCAGAGGTCGCCAAAACAAATCAGTACAACTTGCACACAGACTTGGCAAGGTTTTATGCCCGATGCCCTTCCTGGCACAACCCGGGTCCCCCTGAATCAAAGATGCAGGCTTACCCCACTACACCACAAAGGGACTTTTTCAAACCCTTTACTTTGCGTAGTTGTGCTCAGATATGATCCAAAACTTTATTTTGGTTAAAAATATAATTAACGAAAAATAAATGCTAGTAATTTAAGAAAAATTCAGCCATGTGGAAAATAATTAGATAAAATAAGACGTTATAAGATAACCATTATTTTTGGCTCCGCTGCCAGTATTATTTGGTATTTTCTCCTACGTAACCTCTGGGACTTCACTTGCTTTTTTTTAAGACACTGCTTTCAGACGTTCTTTGTTTAATAATAAGAAAGGAGCAAAACTCCGATTGAGAAAAGCAGCTTTCAGATCAACATCTGATGATCTGATCACAGCTGGTTTTAAAGAGGAGCCATTTGTACCATTCGGCGTTTGCTACAGCTGTCTAAAAATTTTAAAAATATATTTTCTGGTATTTTTTTCAATAGTGAGAAAAGTGACAACGCATTAAGGAAATCCTCTCTTTACTGCCAACATTTATCACAGCATACAGTCAGAGCCCCTACAAACACTGCTCTACAAACAAAATTTACTTATTAATAAAAAGGCAGCCTCATTGCACCAACTACATGAAGTAAGGCTGTACTGCTAAGCTGCAAAGTTGGTTGCGTTTATTCATATTTTGAAATAAATGGATATTTATTGGTGCTCTGATGGAGCTAACATCCACGCATCCATCGTCTATACCAGCTTGTCCGTGAAGGGCTCCAGCCATCATTGGGCGAGAGGTGGGGTACACCCTGGACAGGTCGCCAGTCAGGACAACAATAACACACACACACACACACACACCTAAGGGCCAGAGAGAGAGACCAGTTCACCTAGTAGTCATGTTTTTGGACAGTGGGAGGAAACTGGGGTGCCAGGAGAGAAATCAGTCATGCGCAGGGAGAACATGCAAACTCAATGCAGAAAGACCCCAGGCCGGGATTTGAACCCGGGACCTCCTTGCTGCAAGGTAACAGTGCTGTGGAACCAACAGCAGAGGAAAAAAACTCAAACAAGAAAAGTCACCATCTTAACCATCTTGTCAGTTTGTGGAGGTTTGTAAACATCCTCATTTTGTTTCATCATCATCACAATAAATCACAATTCTCATCATGTTTTCTCCACAATGACCACAGATGATAGGATAATTGCTCATCTCTAATTGGCATGTGAATATGTAATAAAGATAAAAGTTCTCTCGGCCTCTTAAGCCTACTGTTGAGAATGTTGAGTTGACTTGTGGTGAATAGATGTCCTTATTGTCACAAATAAACATGTCTCAGTTGTGCAGATGTCAAAGCACCAACATGAAATCCAAACTGGTCCCAGTCAATATAACTAGGACAGACTGGCAGACATAAAGCTCAATAAGGATCTAATTATTTCCACTGCACATCTCACATATCAGTTTGGATGTTTTCTACTCTTCATGTGGATGATCTCATCAGTATGATCTGTTCATGTTGATTTGTCTGTCTAGGCACAGGTGGTGTGGCTTTGGGAATGTACAACACTGATAAGTCCATCCGAGACTTCGCCCACAGCTCCTTCCAGATGGCTCTGTCCAAAGCCTGGCCTCTATACCTCAGCACCAAGAACACCATCCTGAAAAAGTATGACGGTCGCTTCAAGGACATCTTCCAGGAAATCTATGAGAAGTGAGACCTTTAATATACTCACATAATGCATCCACAAAAACGAGCAATCTTAAACCGAACTGAGCGGGAATTTCTTGTCTTTCAGGGAATATCGCGCTCAGTTTGAGGCCAAAGGTATCTGGTATGAGCACCGACTCATAGATGACATGGTGGCTCAGGCCCTAAAATCAGAGGGAGGTTTCATTTGGGCCTGCAAGAACTATGATGGGGATGTACAGTCTGATTCTGTGGCACAAGGTCGGTTAAATGATTCATTTGATGAGCTATGAAGGAATATGTGCTCCTGATCACACCAATTGAAGGTCATGACTGACGATTGTTTTCAGGGTACGGTTCTTTGGGCATGATGACCAGCGTTCTGATATGTCCTGATGGACGCACAGTGGAGGCTGAAGCCGCCCATGGCACAGTGACTCGCCACTACAGACAGCATCAGCAGGGCAAAGAAACGTCCACCAACCCCATAGGTTGGAGAAATCATTGTAATATACAGAAGTACAGGTCCTTCTCAAAATATTAGCATATTGTGATAAAGTTCATTATTTCCCATAATGTAATGATGAAAATTTAACATTCATATATTTTAGATTCAATGCACACTAACTGAAATATTTCAGGTATTTTATTGTCTTAATACGGATGATTTTGGCATACAGATCATGAAAACCCAAAATTCCTATCTCACAAAATTAGCATATCATTAAAATGGTCTCTAAACGAGCTATGAACCTAATCATCTGAATCAACAAGTTAACTCTAAACACCTGCAAAAGATTCCTGAGGCCTTTAAAACTCCCAGCCTGGTTCATCACTCAAAACCCCAATCATGGGTAAGACTGCCGACCTGACTGCTGTCCAGAAGGCCGCTATTGACACCCTCAAGCAAGAGGGTAAGACACAGAAAGACATTTCTGAACGAATAGGCTGTTCCCAGAGTGCTGTATCAAGGCACCTCAGTGGGAAGTCTGTGGGAAGGAAAAAGTGTGGCTGAAAACGCTGCACAACGAGAAGAGGTGACCGGACCCTGAGGAAGATTGTGGAGAAGGGCCGATTCCAGACCTTGGGGGACCTGCGGAAGCAGTGGACTGAGTCTGGAGTAGAAACATCCAGAGCCACCGTGCACAGGCGTGTGCAGGAAATGGGCTACAGGTGCCACATTCCCCAGGTCAAGCCACTTTTGAACCAGAAACAGCGGCAGAAGCGCCTGACCTGGGCTACAGAGAAGCAGCACTGGACTGTTGTGGTCCAAAGTACTTTTTTCAGATGAAAGCAAATTCTGCATGTCATTCGGAAATCAAGGTGCCAGAGTCTGGAGGAAGACTGGGGAGAAGGAAATGCCAAAATGCCAGAAGTCCAGTGTCAAGTACCCACAGTCAGTGATGGTCTGGGGTGCCGTGTCAGCTGCTGGTGTTGGTCCACTGTGTTTTATCAAGGGCAGGGTCAATGCAGCTAGCTATCAGGAGATTTTGGAGCACTTCATGCTTCCATCTGCTGAAAAGCTTTATGGAGATGAAGATTTCATTTTTCAGCACGACCTGGCACCTGCTCACAGTGCCAAAACCATTGGTAAATGGTTTACTGACCATGGTATCACTGTGCTCAATTGGCCTGCCAACTCTTCTGACCTGAACCCCATAGAGAATCTGTGGGATATTGTGAAGAGAACGTTGAGAGACTCAAGACCCAAAACTCTGGATGAGCTAAAGGCCGCTATCGAAGCATCCTGGGCCTCCATAAGACCTCAGCAGTGCCACAGGCTGATTGCCTCCATGCCACGCCGCATTGAAGCAGTCATTTCTGCCAAAGGATTCCCGACCAAGTATTGAGTGCATAACTGTACATGATTATTTGAAGGTTGACGTTTTTTGTATTAAAAACACTTTTCTTTTATTGGTCGGATGAAATATGCTAATTTTGTGAGATAGGAATTTTGGGTTTTCATGAGCTGTATGCCAAAATCATCCGTATTAAAACAATAAAAGACCTGAAATATTTCAGTTAGTGTGCAATGAATCTAAAATATATGAATGTTAAATTTTCATCATGACATTATGGAAAATAATGAACTTTATCACAATATGCTAATATTTTGAGAAGGACCTGTATGTCCTATGTTTTTTGAGCAAAGCCTGTCCTCACACTGTTGACCTGTTTGTTTCAGCCTCCATCTTTGCATGGACGCGGGGTCTGCTCCACCGGGCAAAGCTCGACAACAACGCAGAGCTCCGGGTGTTTGCTGAGGCTCTGGAGGCTGTCTGCATCGAAACCATCGAGGCTGGTTTCATGACCAAGGACTTGGCTATCTGCATCAAAGGCTTGCCAAAGTAAGTCACATCTGTCACAATTTGCTATTACATTAATTAGAGACACAAACTTGCAGCTGATGGATAAATCCTTTTCTGGTATTATGGTGCATGGCCAAGTCACATGTGGCATAATGATGCAGCTGCACCTCTGCTAGAGCTGCTGACTCCAACAAACCACATTTAATGTTGTCTTTTCTTCTAGCAGATGATCAGTTTGGTGTTGTTTGTAAAGCTGTTCTTTACAGATCCAATATATATTAACATTGCAACAGCAACCCAATTACAATTACCGTGTCAGCCTTTTGCTAGAAACTAAGGACAAAATATTGTAGAACAGGGAACACTGGGTCTTTGTAAAAGGAGAGAAAACATGGTTATACCATAATCCCATATGTTCAGTGTTCAAAGTTGAGGGTTATATTCTAGAAGTGTGTTTACTGGGAGTCATGTAATTGAACAGGAAAGGAGTGTGAATGTAAGCAATCAATTACATCCTTATTTTAATTGTATTATCATACCGACCTTGACTGGGAAAAGATATGTTCTCTTGGTTGACAATGTTTTACAGTCTGAATGAACACTGTGACCCACAGGGTGAAGTCCACTGAGATTTTATAGTGCTCTACAACAGTCCTAGTTTCACCACAACAGGCAAAGATCAATTTAGTTTGGATGGTCTCAGCAGCTAGGTTGTCTTCACCTTTATCTAGATAATTAAAATAAAGAAAATGTTTATAAAAATGTTTATAGCAAAATAAAACATCGGTTTCTCCAAAAAAAGCTAAACGTTAGAGCTGTCTCTTTCTGTATCACAAGACAATCTACAAATACAGAGGTATAGAGGTATATGTATGAATAGAAAATTTTGAAAAAAAATGTATATCTCTTTTTTAAAACAGATTACAGCTCAATAAGTTTTTATTTTTTGCATACCTGGAAATGTAATACACACAATGTCACAGAACAGTTTATTTTCTATAAGCTCATATCAAAAATCATTAAGAGTTATTAAAAATGTGTTTGTTTGTTAAATAATTCATTCACTTCCTCACTACATATAGCAAAACAGGAGTGTGTGTGTGTGTGTGTGTGTGTGTGTGTGTGTGTGTGTGTGTGTGTGTGTGTGTGTGTGTGTGTGTGTCCTATAAAGTAAGTAGACCCACTTACTTAACTGAGTTTTTTGACATTTCCTAATCCAGCATGCCTAATGGCAGAGTTTTACTCTTTGAAAGGATAAAACTGAGCCATCTTACTATAATTGAAACTTCATGTAAATAGCTGAAATCCAACCTGGCTTTGGGGGTGGAGCAGACATGTCCATGTACAAAAGCTTCGAACAGCTTTTTGCTCTCTCTGACTTTCTTTTTAAAAACATCTCACTGATACTAAAATAAAAGCTTGGTTAGCTAGACAACACTGAAGTCAGCTGTTGTCACTGCAACCTATTAATAGTAAGGTATGGTGCATTCACTGATTTGTGGACAATGGGGTTTTTAGTTTCCAACCAAACAATCGCCAGTTGTTTATTGCACTGTTTGACCCTGATAAACATTGTCTGGATTTGTTTGGGACACTTAAACTGCTCAAGTTCCTGTTTCAAGTGTCTGATCACTGATCTTCTCTTGTCTTTTTGCAGCGTGACACGCAGCGACTACTTGAACACCTTTGAGTTCCTGGACAAGTTGGCAGAGAACCTGAAGATAAAGCTGGCTAACCAACCCAAACTGTGATTCCTACATCCCAGCTGCAGCACTTACACACAGACACACACAGTTACCCATGCACACAGGGATATCTTTACAGAAACTGGAGTTATTGGCCAAGTAGGGAGGAGTGTGCTCTGGACTCCAGGAGATCTTAGCAGTAGCTAAGGGTTGATCAAGGAGAGTGCCTTGTCCACAAGAGTCAACCATCCCTCATGCTGCATCAGAACTTCATTACACAGACATTAACCGTCTCCAGGAACTAATACGGGCTGTGACCTTAAGGCTCGGTGTCCTTCTGATTGCACTAGCTCCCTGACGTCTGTTTTTAGTATATAATGCTGATCTGTGTTGGATGGCTGGTGGGTAAGATAGTTGTAAGGGAGCCTCTGGACCGTCATTGCCTTACTCGTTTTTTGTTAAAATCATGAGTTGAGTCTGGTCATCTCCTTTGTCTTGTAGCATTTTACGAATACCCCAGGCTACATTGTGATGCCTGAGTTCCAGAAAAGCACAGCACGGTCACTAAAAGGACTTCTTAGTTTTTAGCTAAATGAATAAACATTCTATGAATTTTTTTTTAATGCAATGCAGAATACATAATATACTTTATAGATTTGAAGAGTTCTAACTCATTAACATTGTTTGTAAACTCCCTACTTATAACCAATAAAAACTCTGAAATGTTCAACTAAATACATGAATTTAGATTTTGTTCTCATCTTAACTTGAAGAGATGTATTTATTTGCCAATTCCTTGATGTTGTGTGTGTAGGTGTGTGTGTGCATCAACAGTAACATTCATGTAATAAATGCGAGCCTGCCAAAAACGATTATAAATTTTTTTTTATTACTATTACTAGGATCATAAATCACTGATGTGATATTCTCAATAATGGCATTTTGATTGATCTATGAAAACAAAGTAACAACACACATATTCACTGAGTATAATGTCATAATGTACTGTACCCACAGTTTATACAAAACTCACCTAAAACTTCAAAAATAGCAGTATTCACTATTGGTAAAAGGAACTTATGTTGTGACTGAAGTGGATAGATGGTCATGTTAGAACATACTAAAAACAGCAGCCAAGTTTTCATATCCTGTGTGCTTCAAAACAAGTTGAACATTGGAGGCGTACACCAATCTTAAAACAGCCTGACCTGCCGATCCTGATTTTTTTTTTCATAACTGAAACTGTCAAGTGTTATAAGGTCACAATACACCTTCAATGGTCCAATCCTATTTTATTGAAAAACACTGAACAATACCTGTGCAACAATGCAAACGTGATCATGATCGGAATTTAAAAGATCGAGGCAGATTGATTGGTACATTAGGATCATTATTTTCTTTCTTATAGATTTCTTCTGCTTTTGCTTTTTCTCAGAGTAAAATGTTGTACCACTTAAAAAAAGATACCATGAGTAAATAAAACAAAATGTTTCAGATGATGATTTCATTTGTTATGGGAAAAAAACTATCGGGGGTTATTTTGGCCCCCGTGTCCATAAATTAACTGTAATCACAGTTTTTAAAAAGCTAAATTTGATTAAACTAGCCACAACCAGGCCTGTTTACTGCCTGACCTGTCACCTTAAATCTTCTTAAAAAGGACCTATCTGACAACATAAAATAGGCTAAAATATCTCAAAAAGCAACACATCATGTCAAGATGCTAGCCTTTATCCACAAATGCAAAAATGAAATGGCATTAGACAGCATTAACAGCTCACCCTCGAGGTCACAAAAGAACACAGAACAACATCTAAGACTTTTCAGGCCTCACTACCTCGGTTAAAGTCAACGTTCATGATTCAACAAGAAGAAACAAGCATGGGAGAGTTCCAAGAACAAAACTGCTGACCAAAAATAACATAAAGGCCCATCTCACATTTATATCTTCCTTTATACAGCAGGATAATGATAAAACACACCAGCAATGCACTGTTTGATAGTTAGGATTAATTGGAATGTATGTACCTGACTATTGTTCGTCACACTTCTAGGGAACATCTCTCAACGATCACCTTCTGACTGGATTAGATCTCACCAATGCACTGGTTGGAGTGTTATGCCATTTCAGAAAGGGCCCCATTACCATCATGTGTGGCATGGAGAGAATGTTCCACCAATTCCTTGTCCTCAAGACACATCAAGACTATCTAAGAAAAGAAAATCCAGCTGATCAAGCCTCAAGAGATTTAAGTGCTACTCAGCTGAAATAATCAAGCTGGTTAAAGAACCCCAATTTCCTTCGGGAACAAGTTCTCCAGTCAAAGAGGAAAAGATGGGAGAGGTTGAAGAAACAGATCCTGAACTCCATAAAGGGTATGTGCTCAGTGTGCAGTCAAAGAAAGTAAACCCAGGGCTAGAGTGTTTAAAGAAGTTTGCCAATTAGTCAAGAGCTGTTAAAGACTATTGCCAGACTCAGACAAGAAGAGACACAGAAGTATTCATTATCAAGCTAGTTCTAAGAAGTTTTTACTGAGGAAATACAGAAAATCCGGTCTTAAAGGGAAAATTCTCTGCACAAGCAAAACAGACTAAAGCAGTTAAAAATCAGATTTGACTTACCCCATTTTAAAGTTACCCACCTTTCACACAATGCAATAGGAAACAACACTCCAATTATTTTTACCTCTGCCTTCCTCCCTCCCTGTTCGATGGAGTAAGGGGGAGTCAGGTTTATCCTAAACCGGCTCAGTTATGGTTGAGGTGCAAACACACCCTCCATTTCTGCTACCTGTATGACCCCTTCTCTTTTCCAATGGTTATAATCAGTCTGACAGAGAGAGGTACCCCCAATCCTTGTGGTTTTAGTATAGCAATGGCCACCAGTGGGTTCTACATGGATACACTTTATCAGTGTATTATTTCTACTTAGTCCCCCTACACATAACCCATTCTAAAATGGCCAAACTCTAACACTCAGTAGTTTAATCTAACCTCCCAACAACCCCGCACCATTCCAAACCCTTTGTGAAGTGCCTTGAGACAACATGTGTTGTGAATTGGCACCTAGGTTATTGTCATAAACAAAAAATAACCAAATAATGAAAACTAGAAGTAAAAAAACATTTTCATTAACTGAAATAAAAATAAAAACTAGACTTTGCAAAAAAACAACTAACTGAAACTGCAATGAGTGTGAATGAGAAATGTTTGTAGACTCACTACGCTAGCAATAAGTCTACAAATGGTCGGGGTGGAAAGCGCGAGTGAGAATGTTGCACGCAACAACAGCTGTTATGGTGCGTTCACACCGAACGCGGATTCTGTGATAGGAGCGGTCGATTTACATGTTATCCCTATGTAGAGGCGTGTTCAGGGGCGGAGCGGCGCGAGGTGGTGCGAAGGAGACAAAGGACCGGTGCAGAAGGCGCAATGGACGAGTTGAAAAATCGGAACTGGATGTGGCTGTGACGTAGGGTGAAAGACCGCAGCGGAGAAGAAGCGGTTGGAAGAAGATATGACCGTGAAGATGGAGGACCAGATCATAGTGGCGGTGTGCGGCAAGCCAGAGTTGTATGACTCAACTAATTACTTTTACCGAGACAAGTACAGAAAGGACCTGGCCTGGTTATGTTTAGGCAGAAATATCTTATATTTAGGAGATATGGACATTAAAAATCGGCAGTTTTTTTATTGAGCTGAGATTTATTTACTCACCGAAGACAGATGGACAGGCGTTCAGCAGCAGGGATACAGCGCCGGTAGTTGGTGTCCCAGAAGCCGATTCGTCTCCCAATGCGGGACAGCAGATCTTCGAACTGGGTCATGGATAGATGGAAGTACTGCTGAAATCGATTGTCATCCAGACGCAGCTCCTGGAGTAGGTGGTGGTACTCTCCGAACTGTTCCCGTCCCTGAAGAATCTGGTGAACCCAGGGACGTCCACGTCAATGTCGTTTTTTCGGCTCTCCACAGGTAAAACACCGTAATTAGGTCCGTGAAATCCATGTCCGCCATGTTCAGTTGAAACCAGCAAGCAGCAGACGGAAGCTCCTCCTATTTGATGACACGACGAAGCGTTGCCGCTTGTTGCCAAATGGCAACGCGGAGTTCACGCGGAATGTCAAGCGGGCAAAAGCACACAAATGACGCAAAATATTCGCAGAATCCGCGTTCGGTGTGAACGCACCATTAGCGTAGCTGGTCACGCTGCTATGAACATTACAGACAGAGTAGAAGAAGAAGAGCTGAGTGCGCCGCCTTGGACTGGGCTGAACCTGGCTGTGATGAAGGTTTGTTTCGCGGTAGGAAACGTTACTAGTGTTGTCAACATTCAAAAAAATGGAAAAACAAACAAAAAAACAAAAACAAATGTTTATGCACGAACAGAACAGCAAATAGGAAGACAAGAGCAAAACTCCCTGATTTGGGAAATTGGAGCTACAGTGTCATCAAGGATTCGTCCAAAGTAAGATATTTTAGAATTGTTTGGTGACCTTTAGTTTATATTTTTTGAGTTAGTTATGAGTTGTTATGTTAATTTATTATAGTGATTTGTGAACTCAGGCTGAGGGGTGTTTTTCACTCCGTTTGGACATATGAAAGTTACTGAAAGGGAGAGAGAACCTGGGTAAATGTGCATTTCTTCTGTTGTATGAGCCTGTAGCTTCAAGTAAAAATAGTTGTTTTTTTTCTTTTTGCTTAATATGGCAATTTTGTTTTTTCATCAACTACTAAAGGGTACCTGAAATAACAATCCTATTTTATTTGTTAAATTGTAAGTTTTCATTAAGTTATAGGCTCTAATGTTTTTGGAGAGGACTGTGATTATATTATGTCTCTTTTAGAATAGTGAACGTTTGATAGAAAAGGAGAGAGGAGGAAAATAGAAAGACTGATAGAAAGAAGAGTAAAGCTAAGAGCAGGTAAAGAGCAGATGAGTGTTAGAAAAAGGTAAGAGTAAAGAAGACAGACATTACTATTCCTATTTGTTTTATTACTCTTAGGAAATGCTAGCAACAGCGTGGATAGACTTTCCTGCTATTACACTTGGTTTTTATAGTTTAATTATGAATAAGTATTTTAAATGAATGAAACTGTAACTGTACCAATGCTTTTATCATATCTTGATAACATTTATTTATTTTAATCTCTGAGCAGGAATTGTCCCCGGATTTGATTTCAGAAAAAAAAGACTAAAACTATAACTGATAAACTAATAAAAACTAAACTGACACTAAGCATTTCCAAAAAATAAAAACTAAACTAAACTAGCAAACAAATGCTAAAAACTAATTAAAACTAAAATTGTGAAAATGTGAAGTTAAAACTAAATAAAAATAAAAACTAATGAAAATTGCAAAACTATTAAAACCTTGTTGGTGACATACACAGTCTCTAAATGATTTTCAATCTCAAAGTAGTCTGTGTCAGAAAGCGAGATGGAACCCTCAGACTGTGCATCGATTACAGTTTGTTGAACCTGTCTGAGCTACCGCACCCTGTTGGCGGTCAGACGTCTCGGAGTTCCTCCAGTCCTTGGTCCCCAGAAGCGATCACACTCTATCTAACACTGACTCTTAAATGAACGCCTCTAAAACAGTTTTTAACTTTCAGCTCCTTTAATCTAAATTAGGCAGCAGAATGATTACAGAGATCAGTGCTGAGGCTCCCGTCTTGGACCGTCGCTGTCTGTGAAAGGATGACGAAAGAGCCCCGAAAGAATGTCACATGTAGTTTTATATCTGGCACTCCAATGCAATGGATGTGTACTCCCTCAGTGATTATCAGTAGACTATGTGTCACCATTGTGGTGTCTATCTGGTAGGTTGTGTAGTAGCGGGTGTCCATCCTTAATCTAAGTGTGTCGTGTCATTCTAATCAAACCAGATACTGGCTGCTCCACCATCAAACCCAGTGCCCCAGCCTCAGGTCATTCATGACAACCCTTGGTCCATTTATCCTTGTAATGTGTGTCGATGAGCATTCTTATCCTATTCTAACAAAAGGGAAACATTAGAACTTATGCTTTATGTCATTATGGTATAAGTGGGAAAAACCGCTATGAGTCATATTAATAAAGGTTATTCCTAACAAACCAGAAAACAGTACCTGACCGACACTGCTTCGTATCCAGGACTTCTTAATTCAATTAAATTCATTTTATTTATATAGCGCCAATTCACAACACATGTTGTCTCAAGGCACTTCACAAAAGTCAGGAACATACATTCCAATTAAACGTAACCGTTGAACAACGCAGTCAGATTCAGTTATTTATTCAAATTAGATAAAAAGTTTTTCTATCTAAGGAAACCCAGCAGATTGCATCCAGTGAGAGATTTGTAGTATTCATTCCTCCCGGATGAGTATGTAGTGACAGTGGACAGTCCCTGGCGTTGACTTTGCAGCAATCCCTCATACTGAGCATGCATGCAGCGACAGTGGAGAGGAAAAACTCCCTTCAAACAGGAAGAAACCTTCAGCAGAACCAGAATCAGTGTGGGCGGCCATCTGCCATGACTGACTGGGGGTTTGAGAGAACAGAGCAGAGACACAAACAGAACACAGAAGCACTGATCCAGGAGTACTTTCTATGGGAAGGAAAAGTAAATGTTAGTGGATGTAGCTCCTTTAGTCGTTTCATCTAGAAAGAAAGAGCAGATAAACTTTGAGCCAGTTTTCAAGGTTAGTGTCTGGAAGAGAGCACATATAATTAGTTACAGTGAAAGCTCAGTCAATTGCTATATCTAGGAGAGAGAAAGGGTTAAACACTGAAAGACAGGGCCAAGTGGATCATCTGTAGAAGGTGAGCATTAAGTTGTTGCAAGCAGAAGTTTGGACAATCCCCCACTCCAGAAAGGTGTCACTGGTAGACACAGAGTCAGGCCAGGTGTAGCTTCTAGGAAGAGAAAAGAGAGAGAACATAAAGTTAAAAACTGAAATAACAGCAAATATTGCAAAATTGGAGAGTAGTGTGAGAATGTAGCGAAGAGGGTGAAAGTGGTCATTATGTCATCCAGCAGCCTAAGCCTATAGCAGCATAACTACAGAGATAGCTCAGCATAACCTAAGCCACTCTAACTATAAGCTTTATCAAAAAGAAAAGTTTTAAGCCTAGCCTTAAAAGTAGACAGTTTGTCCATCTAGAGCCCACTGATGACCATTGTTGAACTAAAAACCACAAGGATCGGGATACCTCTCTCTGTCAGATTGACCATAACCATTGGAAAAGAGGTGTCATACAGGTAGCAGAAATGGAGGGTGTGTTTGCACCTCAACCATAACTGAGCCGGTATAGGCTAAACCTGACTACCCCTTACTCCATCCAACAGGGAGGGAGGAAGGCGGAGGTAAAAAAATAAGGAAGATAGCCTAAGCCACTCTAACCATAAGCTTTATCAAAAAGGAAAGTTTTAATCCTAGCCTTAAAAGTAGAGAGGGTGTCTGACTCACGGACTAAAACTGGGAGCTGGTTCCACAGGAAAGGAGCCTGATAACTAAAAGATCTGCCTCCCATTATACTTCTAGAGACTCTAGGAACCACCAATAAACCTGCAGTCTGAGAACAAAGTGCTCTGTTAGGAACATATGGAACAATCAGATCTCTGATGTATGATGGAGCTAGATCATTAAGGGCTTTATATGTGAGGAGGAGAATTTTAAATTCTATTCTGGATTTAACAGGGAGCCAATGAAGGGAAGGTAAAATAGGAGAAATATGATCTCTTTTTAATTTTCATCAGAACTCTTGCTGCAGCATTTTGAATCAGCTAAAGGCTTTTAACTGCATTTTGTGGACATCCTGATGTTAAAGAATTACAATAGTCCAGCTTTGAAGTAACAAATGCATGGACTAGTTTTTCAGCGTCACTCCTGGATAGGATATTTCTAATTTTGACAATGTTCCGGAGGTGAAAGAAGGAAATCCTAGAAACCTATTTAATATGAGATTTAAATGACATATCCTGGCCAAAAATAACACCAAGGTTTTTTACTTTATTACCAGAGGTCAATTTAATGCCATCCAGGTTAAGTGATTGACTAAGCAGTTTCTTTTTTAAAGACTCCGTTCCAAAGACGACAACTTCTGTCTTGTCTGAATTTAGAAGCAGAAAATTTAACGTCATCCAAGTTTTTATGTCTTCAAGACATGCTTGTAGTATATCTAACTGGCTGGGTTCATCAGGATTGATGGATAAGTAAAGCTGAGTATCATCAGCGTTACGGTGAAAATTTATCTTATGCTGCCTGATAATTTGTCCTATTGGAAGCATATATATAGTAAAGAGAATTGGCCCAAGTACTGAACCCTGTCTTAGACACCCTTGGAGGCCAGAGTTGTTTTAGCATTCTCAACCAGTGAAAATCATACCACCAAGGCTACATGGCTGAAGGATCCCGCCATATGACAGCTTTAATATCCCCTTGGGACCCTTTATGAATGGATATGGATACCATATGTCCTTTGCAATGCTCCTGCTGCATTCCAGCACAGCATGGAGGAGATGCTCACCACACTGCGTGATGAGTGCTGTATCCCTTACCTTGATGACATCCTCTGTTACTCCAAATCTTTCAGTGATCATGTTGATGCAGTACGTCGTGTCGTGAGAGCCCTGCAACTCCATAGGATTAAATGGCGACCTACAAAATGTGAGCTGTTCAAGCAAGAGGTCATGTACTTCGGGAGGTTGGTCTCAGCTGAGGGCGTGGGAGTGGAACCGAAAGAGCTGAAGTGTCTCTGAGAAAAACATGACCTACCTCAGTGGGACAGGTACGCCAGTTACTTTGGTTCTTGAGTTATTACACCTGGCTTGCCACAGGTGGGTAGTGGAGCTTGCTGACTTCAGGTTCAGTATAAAATACAGACCAGGAAAAGTCAATGCAGATGCTGACACCCTTCTCCCGTCTCCCATTTGACATCAGCAGCTACGTTGAGGAATGCACTGAGGAACTCCATGGAGATGCTATCCACGCTGTGTGTGAAGGAAGTGAGGCTGCCAAAAAGCATAATGTTGCCTATGTTGCTTCATTTGACCTTGCCCAATATCCAGACTCACAGAGTAAGACAGCATTACCTACCATTAGCTCAGAGGCAAGATAAGGCCATAAATGAGATCATAAAACTAAAACAGTCAAAAACAGTGCTCACAGAAGAGGACAGGAAGAAAGTGAGTACCCCCGTGAGAAGGCTCATTCGTGAAGGGGTAAAGCTGCAAATAGAGTCTGATTTGTTGTACAGGAGAGCTGGGGAGTGGAAAACAGCTAGTTTTGTCTGCTGAGTTTCAACCGCTTGTGCTTAAGCACCTGCACAATGAAATGAGTCATTTGGGGGCAGAGAGAGACACATTGGGTTAGCCAGAGAGCACTTCTATTGGCCCTTCATGAAAATAGAAATTGAGGCCTACGTTACAAAACAGTGTCCCTGTGTAAAACAAAAAAAACCTGTGACTTATGTTAGAGCATCATGAGCAGTGGACCACTTGAACTTGTGTCTATACACTACATGCAGTTGGAGCAGAGTACAGGGGGATACAACTACATCCTAGTATGCGTAGAACACTTCATAAGGTTTGCTCAAAACAAATATATAATAACTTCATCCCACGGTTTGGGTTCCCTGGCAAATTGCACCATGACTAGGGTTGGGAATTTGAAAATGCCCTTTCTATGACCCTGCAGAAGCCGGCAGGCGTGAGCCACTCTAGAACGACCCCGTGCAACCCGGCCGAGAGATTCAACAGAATGTTGCTCCAGATGTTGAGAACACTGCAAGAGGAGGAAAAGAGTAACTGGAAGGAACACTTACCACAGGTTGTGCATGCGTACAATTGCACTAGACACAAGGCCACAAGTTTTTCACCCCATTACCTCATGTTTGGACACCACCCTTGCCCCCCAGTAGATCTGTTTTTTGGTCTGTCCACAGGAGGGGAGCCAGAAACAGCACAAGGATATGCAAACAAATGGGCTGTGAGGATGAAAGAGGCCTACAAAAGAGCACCTCAGAACAGCCAGCAGTCCAGTGCACATGGCAAGAGGCAATATGACCGTAATGTGAAGGGAGTTGTTCTGCACGCTATTGGTTAAGAGTGTCCAGATCAGCTGAATCACACAGATCTCGTACTATGATTCCCCCATGTGCCTCAGAGACAAGCATTGACTTCCCCATCGAGATGGGAAAGTAAACAACCAGGAGAAGCCAGACTGCAGTTTAGGATCACAGCAGATGAGCCTGTAATGAGGGACGAAGATCAGTCCAGTGAGCAAGATCTGGAATGAAGATGGCCCAGCTAGGTGTGACGCCACTGATGACAGACCTACCACACCCAAGTATGAGTCAGCCAGGCAATCAGCACAAAACAGAAGACCCCTGAAGACACTGACATATGAGTCCCTTGGCCAATCTTACCAGCCTCAGGGGTCAGTGAACACTGTAGGACTTTGTGGGCCACCAGTATTTCAACCATGGGGAATGCCCTCTGCCCCAGTAATACAATACACACCATGTCATACACCATACACATCACTGCCCTATCCTGTCATGATTCCATATATTGTTCCTTCCTTTGCATATTAATGCACATACTCATGCATCTACAAATATGTACAAGAACATGGAAAACTGAAGGACACGATATAATATTTGTGGTAGTTAAAGCTTGTCCATTCACCCATGTCCTGCAATACATGAAAAGGAAGGATTTAAAAACATGAAATGTCCCCTTTAAATTTCACAAAACCTGTAAGTAAATGACACTCTGATACTACAGGATAATGCTCCAAGATGTAAATGGAAACTAGCTCTAGTAATAAAGTCTCTCAAAAGCCCAGCTGGCAAGGTTCAAAAGGTGAACATAAAGACCTCTGAAAATACTTTTGACAAAGGAAGACCACTGCCGAGGTTAAAATATCTTGAAAGACCTATTCACAAGGTATTGACTTTACTTGAGACCAACGGACGTAAAACAGACTGATCATGACACTCATTAGAAGATCGCATTGAGAAACAGTTAGTGATTTTGGTGGTGGTGTAATTGTCACTGAAATGGCGTATGCATGAAAATAAATTAATATTTGGTTCCAACAAAATGTTTGGTTTTGTTGGAACAATTTTTTGCTGCTCTGCTATTATAGCAAGGTTTGGGTGTGAGCTGAGAGATCTGGGTTTGCATGTGTGTGTGTATAAATATAAATATGTATATGTATATATATATAAATATGTATATACTGTGCCTTGCGAAAGTATTCGGCCCCCTTGAACTTTTCAACCTCTTGCCACATTTCAGGCTTCAAACATAAAGATATAAAATTCTAATTTTTTGTGAAGAATCAACAAGTGGGACACAATCAAGAAGTGGAATGAAATTTTTTGGATGTGTCAAACGTTTTTAACAAATAAAAAACTGAAAAGTGGGGCGTGCAATATTATTCGGCCTCCTTGCATTAATACTTTGTAGCTCCACCCTTTGCTGCAATTACAGCTGCAAGTCTCTTGGGGTTTGACTCTATCAGTTTTGCACATCGAGAGACTGAAATTCTTGCCCATTCTTCCTTGCAAAACAGCTGGAGCTCAGTAAGGTTGGATGGAGAGCGTTTGTGAACAGCAGTCTTCAGCTCTTTCCACAGATTCTCGATTGGATTCAGGTCTGGACTTTGACTTGGCCATTCCAACACCTGGATACGTTTATTTGTGAACCATTCCATTGTAGATTTGGCTTCATGTTTTGGATCATTGTCTTGTTGGAAGATAAATCTCTGTCCCAGTCTCAGGTCTCTTGCAGACTCCAACAGGTTTTCTTCCAGAATGGTCCTGTATTTGGCCCCATCCATCTTCACATCAATTTTGACCATCTTCCCTGTCCCTCCTGATGAATAGCAGGCCCAAACCATGATGCTGCCACCACCATGTTTGACAGTGGGGATGGTGTGTTCAGGGTGATGAGCTGTGTTGCTTTTATGCCAAACATATCATTTTGCATTGTGGCCAAACGGTTTGATATTTGTTTCATCTGACCAGAGCACCTTCTTCCACATGTTTGGTGTGTCTCCCAGGTGGCTTGTGGCAAACTTTAAACAAGACTTTTTATGGATTTCTTTGAGAAATGGCTTTCTTCGTGCCACTCTTCCATAAAGGCCAGATTTGTGCAGTGTACGACTGATTGTTGTCCTATGGACAGACTCTCCCACCTCAGCTGTAGATCTCTGCAGTTCATCCAGAGTGATCATGGACCTCTTGGCTGCATCTCTGATCAGTCTTCTCCTTGTTCGAGATGAAAGTTTAGAGGGACGGCCGGGTCTTGGTAGATTTGCAGTGGTCTGATACTCCTTCCATTTCAATATGATTGCTTGCACAGTGCTCCTTGGGATGTTGAAAGCTTGGGAAATCTTTTTGGATCCAAATCCGGCTTTAAACTTCTCCACAACAGTATCTTGGACCTGTCTGGTGTGTTCCTTGGTCTTCATGATGCTCTCTGCGGTTTGAACAGAACCCTGAGACTATCACAGAACAGGTGCATTTATACGGAGACTTGATTACACACAGGTGGATTCTATCTATCATCATCAGTCATTTGGGACAACATTGAATCATTCAGAGATCCTCACTGAACTTCTGGAGTGAGTTTGCTGCACTGAAAGTAAAGGGCCGAATAATATTGCACACCCTACTTTTCAGTTTTTTATTTGTTAAAAATGTTTGACACATCCAATAAATTTCATTCCACTTCACGATTGTGTCCCACTTGTTGTTGATTCTTCACAAAATATTAGAATTGTATATCTTTATGTTTGAAGCCTGAAATGTGACAAAAGTTTGAAAAGTTCAAGGGGGCCGAATACTTTCGCAAGGCACTGTATATATATATATTTTTCAATTCTCAGATATATATATTTCTCAGTTCTCAGATATTCATCTGCGTGTAAGCGCATGTAACTCAGCGTGTCAGCGTGGGTGACAGAGTATGTGTAGTTTTATCCAGCTTTTGTCAAGTTTGGCCATAGAAATTAGAGTAGCAATGACGCAGGGATAGAAATTGCTCACAACATGATCTAATAAAATGAATGACATCAACTGTGAAAATGTACTATTACTACCTTGTCGGGGGGGCAGGGCACCCCCTTTGGAGAATTAATCACCTTTGCCCTCAGTCAAACATATTCAGCTCAAATTAAACATAAAGATAACTCTGTTGCTGTGAAAGTGAATAAGTAATTTAAATAAATACAAAATCAACATAAATAATAAACCTGCTTTTGTCTCTGGAATTCTTTTGAAGTCCCCCATAAACAGACATTTGAACCTTAAAAATCAGCAACAGAAGCTAGACCAATGCCGCCAGCAGGTTAAGCTTTGTGTGGTGTGTTTCTTTTTTTGTTTAATCACAAATAAATCAGACATAGTTGCAACAGTGCTTCCACTTGAAAAATATGCTTTTACGTCTTACCTTTACACAAGTACCAAAAGTGTGCATGTAGAACTTATAACTGTGGAGCTATACTTGATTCATGTCAGGAATGTAATATCAGGCGGAAATTGCCTCTAAAACCTTTAGGGCTTAAAAGGTTAACAAAAATAATATTCAAGCATATCCAAGAATTATCGCTACTAACTGATGATATTGTTGGAGAAAACCCCTCGCCTCTACTGATGGATCTTATATTCTGGAAGCAAGACTGATAGTTAGCAAAAGAATCACAAGAGAATTAAATGTAATCATTCAAAGTGTATTGGATCAGAAAAAAGTATATTAACATTGTATGCATACAGTGACCTTTTTCGCTCCACTGAACGCAGTCAGCTTGCCCGGAAACCAAAAAGAATAAAGAGCAAAGGCGACACAATTCACTTATACTAACATACGCTTGGGGGTAGACCAAGAACTGATAAGAGAAAGACCCAAAACCAAGCACCCCAGTGCTTCCTGAGATAGCCCATGCCTACATTCCTTGGCAAAAAACAACTCCTTATATGGTCACAACATTGGATCCAGTTGGAACAAACATCTAGTTATGGAGCAGATGGACCCATATTTCATCTCCTTCCAGGACATCCTCAAGAGAGGTGATAACATCTGAGGTAGTTGCTTTGGATACAGTAAAACCCCTTGCAAAACCCAAGAGGTCCCCAGTACATTCGTAAAGGGCTGCAATTCGACTTCTCCTTTAACCTGAAAAGAATTAGCCATTCCTCTAAAAAACTGTTAAACACAATAAACACATGAATGCTAATAAAAAATATTCCCACAATATTTTCCCTCATCTTGGAAATAAAATATTAAATGTTTCCACGTACCCCCTGCAATGTGCTCATGTACCACTAGGGGTACGAGTACCCCCAGTTGGGAATCACTGCACTCGACTAGAGGATGAAGCAACGTATAACGGCACAGGGTTTGGCCAGATGGTGGTGTCCATCAGAGGGACGCAGTTATGGAAAACACTACCAGCTCATGTCAGGTACTGTGGCACTTACTACAACTTTCAAAACTCTCTGAAGCATTGGTTGAAAACTGACCAGATATGTGTTCACGGATAGATTGTCTGTTTCCCTGGGCCTGTTAATCCGAGTTTCTTCTAAATTCATGTTATTAGTATCTTGCCTGTATGTGTCATCTGTGTGCTCTGTATATTGTTTTATTTAATGTGTATTGTCCTTACCAGCCTTAGGACAGTGGATGAAAACTAGCTCTTGTGCTAATTCCGGCATATTTAGATTGATGCTTAAAGCTAAAATGTTAATTAATATGCAACGTACTAATTTAAATAAAAATAAATAAAAATAAAATAAAGGTTCCTGCTAATGTCCAAAGAAACCTGAAGCTGCTCACCTGCGCCACCTCCTGGTCTCTGATACTGATGGAGACAGAATAATCGCTGGAAACCAGAGGAAACATCCAGAGAGAACAAATATTTATGAACAAATTAAAAGAAATGCAGGCATTCCTCTAAGGTTCCCACAATGAGTAATGAAAAAAGTCAATGACTCATGTTTGAATTTATGATGAAAACAGTGGGCTTCATGAGGAGTTGCAGGTTTTACCCCCACTATCCCTAAACATGATTAAAATACACTGCTCAAAAAAATAAAGGGAACATTTAAACAACACAATATAACTCCAAGTAAATCCAACGTCTGTGAAATCAAACTGTCCACTTAGAAAGCAACACTGATTGACAATCAATTTCACAGCTGTTGTGCAAATAGAAAAGACAACAGGGGGAAATCTTTGGTGATTAGCAAGACACACTCAATAAAGGAGTGGTTCTGCAGGTGGGGACCACAGACCACTTCTCAGTACCTATGCTTTCTGGCTGATGTTTTGGTCACTTTTGAATGTTGGTGGTGCTTTCACACTCGTGGTAGCATGAGACGGACTCTACAACCCACACAAGTGGCTCAGGTAGTGCAGCTCATCCAGGATCAATGTGAGCTGTGGCAAGAAGGTTTGCTGTGTCTGTCAGCGTAATGTCCAGAGCCTGGAGGCGCTACCAGGAGACAGGCCAGTACACCAGGAGACGTGGAGGAGGCTGTAGGAGGGCAACAACCCAGCAGCAGGACCGCTACCTCCGCCTTTGTGCAAGGAGGAACAGGATGAGCACTGCCAGGCCAGAACCCTGCAAAATGACCTCCAGCAGGCCACAAATGTGCATGTGTCTGCACAAACGGTTAGAATCCGACTCCATGAGGATGGTATGAGGGCTCAACGTCCACAAATGGGGGTTGTGCTCACAGCCCAACACCGTACAGGATGCTTGGCATTTGCCAGAGAACACCAGGATTGGCAAATTCGTGCCCTGTGTTCTTCACAGATGAAAGCAGGTTGACACTGAGCACATGTGACAGACGTGACAGAGTCTGGAGACACCGTGGAGAGCTATCTGCTGCCTGCAATATCCTTTGGAGGGCCGCATGGTTGTAGGGAGGTCATACAGACACGTAGAGGCCACACACAATACTGAACCTCATTTTGACTTGTTTTAAGGACATTACATCAAAGTTGGATCAGCATGTAGTGTGTTTTTCCACTTTAATTTTGTGTGTAACTCCAAATCCAGGCCTCCATTGGTTAATAAATTTGATTTCCATTGATGATTTTCGTGTGATTTTGTTGTCAGCACATACAACTTTGTACAGAACAAAGTATTCAATGAGAATACTTCATTCATTCAGATCTAAGATGCGTTATTTGAGTGTTCCTTTTATTTTTTTGAGCAGTGTATATCTTTTGACCTTAGCAATCAGAGCTGCAGGATGAGCCACAGATTCAACAGAACCAGAACCGTTCTCCAAGAAGAACAGAGAAAATTAAGATCTAAAAATCTCTGAGCTGCTACAGAAAGTGTTCACAATGTTCACCAAATAAGATGCTGGAGAAGATGAATCCTTACCTTTACTAAGTTTTTTATTTTACCCTCAGAAAGAATGACATAAAAATATCTTATTTAAAATCATCTAATTGAACAAACCATTGTTTAGTTACTGAGATGGTTGCAGGAACAGATAAAATGACAAGAGTTACTAAAACAGCTGCATAAAACATCTAAAATATAATAAAAACATATAAAACTGCATCACAATTAAACAAACATGCAGGCTGCAAATTCAGAATTTAGCTTTATTTCATATTTCTTGGTTACAGGCTGAAAATAAAGGATAACAATATTTACTCTCAGAAATCATCTTCATGATCCAGTCAGTCTCTTTAAACTCAAAGTGCTGCAGCTTCAACCTCTGCGGATCATCAGGACACAGCTCAGCTTCTCTCTTTTACAAACATCATCACCTCCACCTGCGGAGAGAAGAAGGAGCAAGAGAGGGGATAAATGTTTCCAGCCTCTCTCCACTAGTCAGTGATGCAGCACATCCAGCATAAAGAGCAGCATGGACTTCAGTCAGGAGGAAGTTTGGAGGAAATATTCACGTAAGAGGTAGTGTTTGGGCAGAGAAGATTAGTTTAGCGTTAAATAATCTAAACACTGTTCTTTTTTTTTTGTTTATGTTGAGAAAACTCAGCTCAGTGCGAGCAAACTAGCTGCTCAGCGAATGATGTGTCCTGTGTTGTGTTGTCAAAGTTAAGACAAACTTTATTTAAAGGGTGGTTTTTAAACACAGATCAGCCATAACGTGCCGTCAACGCTTATACATTTTGATCCTTTATTGATATTTTTGTATGTTCAACTTTAAAGAGCTATAAGCTTTCTTTTCTTAGCTTCAAAAATGGCTAAGGTAGCAAGTGACTTATGATCGCCATCTTATGAGCAGGCTTTGTCGTCACCAAGTTAAGAATCATTTATCCAAAAAGGTTGTTAGTTTCCAATCTAGAAAAAAATATTTCCCTAAATATTATTTTAGGGAAATAACATTAATCCTTAATAACATTTCCTTAAATATTATTGTACTAAATAAAGGCAGGCAATTAAACACTATTGAGAATTAATCATCCAGAAGGTTGGTGTGATTCAGCAAATCATTCTGTAAAATATAATTTTATTAAAATAATGTTTTATCTGATCTTGCATTGTGAATGGTTGTCTAAAGGTATACCAATTATTGCCTAAGTTAGTTCCAAGACTAACTTAAATTCATTTATAGATTCCTCAAGATAATCCTTGGTTCTCAAACATAAATAACATTGCATGTTAATGTTGCATCAATCTTTTGGTCATGGTTTTCAACCATCTTTGATTCACTTGTTCATATTGTATACAGGTCCTTCTCAAAATATTAGCATATTGTGATAAAGTTCATTATTTTCCATAATGTCATGATGAAAATTTAACATTCATGTATTTTAGATTCATTGCACACTAACTGAAATATTTCAGGTCTTTTATTGTCTTAATACGGATGATTTTGGTATACAGCTCATGAAAACCCAAAATTCCTATCTCACAAAATTAGCATATCATTAAAAGGGTCTCTAAACGAGCTATGAACCTAATCATCTGAATCAACGAGTTAACTCTAAACACCTGCAAAAGATTCCTGAGGCCTTTAAAACTCCCAGCTTGGTTCATCACTCAAAACCCCAATCATGGGTAAGACTGCCGACCTGACTGCTGTCCAGAAGGTAACTATTGACACCCTCACGCAAGAGAGTAAGACACAGAAAGAAATTTCTGAACGAATAGGCTGTTCCCAGAGTGCTGTATCAAGGCACCTCAGTGGGAAGTCTGTGGGAAGGAAAAAGTGTGGCAGAAAACGCTGCACAACGAGAAGAGGTGACCAGACCCTGAGGAAGATTGTGGAGAAGGGCCGATTCCAGACCTTGGGGGACCTGTGGAAGCAGTGGACTGAGTCTGGAGTAGAAACATCCAGAGCCACCGTGCACAGGCGTGTGCAGGAAATGGGCTACAGGTGCCGCATTCCCCAGGTCAAGCCACTTTTGAACCAGAAACAGCGGCAGAAGCGCCTGACCTGGGCTACAGAGAAGCAGCACTGGACTGTTTGTTGCTCAATGGTCCAAAGTACTTTTTTCGGATGAAAGCAAATTCTGCATGTCATTCGGAAATCAATGTGCCAGAGTCTAGAGGAAGACTGGGGAGAAAGAAATGCCAAAATGCCAGAAGTCCAGTGTCAAGTACTCACAGTCAGTCATGGTCTGGGTGCTGTGTCAGCTGCTGGTGTTGGTCCACTGTGTTTTATCAAGGGCAGGGTCAATGCAGCTAGCTATCAGGAGATTTTGGAGCACTTCATGCTTCCATCTACTGAAAAGCTTTATGGAGATGAAGATTTCATTTTTCAGCACGACCTGGCACCTGCTCACAGTGCCAAAACCACTGGTAAATGGTTTACTGACCATGGTATCACTGTGCTCAATTGGCCTGCCAACTCTCTTGACCTGAACCCCATAGAGAATATGTGGGATATTGTGAAGAGAACGTTGAGAGACTCAAGACCCAACACTCTGGATGAGCTAAAGGCCGCTATCGAAGCATCCTGGGCCCCCATAAGACCTCAGCAGTGCCACAGGCTGATTGCCTCCATGCCACGCCGCATTGAAGCAGTCATTTCTTCAAAAGGATTCCCGACCAAGTATTGAGTGCACAACTGTACATGATTATTTGAAGGTTGACGTTTTTTGTATTAAAAACACTTTTCTTTTTTTTGGTCAGATGAAATATGCTAATTTTGTGAGATAGGAATTTTGGGTTTTCATGAGCTGTATGCCAAAATCATCCGTATTAAGACAATAAAAGACCTGAAATATTTCAGTTAGTGTGCAATGAATCTAAAATATATGAATGTTACATTTTCATCATGACATTATGGAAAATAATGAACTTTATCACAATATGCTAATATTTTGAGAAGGACCTGTATAGTTGGGCTTCCTTATTCTTTCATTTTGCTTGGTAGTTTAGTTGGATTGTTCTTGTATAGTAAAGAGTTTATTGATTGAAATATGTTTTACTTTGAGTTTACTTATTTTTGTTAATAAATTCTTGTATTTTAAGAAATTTTGTGAATTTATTCATTGTGTGCAGAGCTTTACTGTCACAAAAGACTTGCTGTCTTGGTCACAGATGCGCCAGCAAGACGTGCACCAACAATTTGTCCTCTTTTGAACTCTGGTATGTCACCCATAATGTTGTGTGCATTTCAATATTTTGAGCAAAACTGTGCTCTTACCCTGCTAATTGAACCTTCACACTCTGCTCTTACTGGTGCAATGTGCAATCAATGAAGACTGGCTACCAGGCTGGTCCAATTTAGCCATGAAACCTCCCACACTAAAATGACAGGTGTTTCAGTTTCATTGTCCAACCCCTGTATATCAGTAAACGGTGGAGCAACAATGTCAAAGTCCGGGATTCTATATGCACCTCTGATGTTGAACTGTTGTTGGTGTCAGTCTGACCATTTTATCTCCCCAGGGAGTTCCCTCAGATATTTATCTCAGTGGTTTACGTTCATCCCAAAGCCAATGTCAAAAACGCAGCTGACCTGATAAGTAAATCCACTGACAAATTATATCTTTTGACCCCAGATGCACCTGTTTTTATATTGGGCAATTTGAACCATTGCAAACTGAAGTCTTCCCTTACTCATTTTTATCAGTATGTTACCGGTCCTACCTGTTTTAACAAAACTCTTGATCTCTGCTATGGATCCATTAAGGATGCATATAGATCCTCCTTTGCTCCCTCCTTTGGGTTCTTCTGAGCATAATACTACTCACTTGGTACCCATCTACAAGACTATTTTAAAGAGAGAGATTATCCAATTAAAAACTGTGAAACAGTGGACCAAGGATTCCATCCAGCACCTTCAGAGCAGTTTGGAATGCACTGACTGGTCTGTGTTTACTCATCCAAAGGGACAGCTAGATCTCCTTGCAGGTGGCATGGACCTAAACGAACTGACCCAGACTGTGTGTAGTTACATCAATTCTTGTGAATTATATGTAAATTATTATATTACAGCACAGAATTGGCCACGAGTTGAGACATTGAAGGGGCGTGGTTGATTAGCATATCTTCTAAAGATTTAAGTTCAAAATTTAGATTTAGATTTAACATTTAGATTGAAGATATATATTTAGATTTAGATTTAACATTTAGATTTAAGATTTAGATTTACAATATATATTGAGATTTAGATTTAAAATTTATATTTCAGATATACATTTAGATTTAAGATTTGGATTTAAGATATATATTTAGATTTAAGATTTAGATTTAGATTTAAGATATGGAGTTTAAACGAAAATTCAACATGGAAAACTCACCATTACCTCCAGCTTCGTCTAATTACTTCTCCATGCAGCTCCGCTCCACCAATCAGCGTCAAGTCTGCATTTCTCCCCGGCCAATCATCCTTCAAGGCTCCGCTTTAAAAGATCTTCATCCATGCCTCCGTTCTGGAGCTGGACTTTGACCCTCCTCCACCCCATCTCCACCATTTGGCTTCCAAACTCTTTCCAAATCTCCTCAGGCCTCCACTCCACCACCAGGATCAGATCCCAGGGGGGAAGACATCTTTAAATCTAACCCTAAGATGTTCATTCAAGCCCATGTCATTCTCAGCATTCACATCTTCCACTGGGGTCCGAGCGTCAAAGATATAAACATTCACCAATGTTCATTCACATTTAGATTTGAGATATATTTCTAGATGTAGATTTAGAAATAGATTTAAGATTTATAGTTAGCATTTCCCAATAAATACAAGACAAATTCACTAAATGTAAAGAAAGCTCGCTAAATAACAGAAATGTGCCAGTGAATTTTTTTTGGATCAATTTTTACATTCGGCACCCCATAGAGAAGGTGTGTGGGGGTGTTGTTCTCCGAAAGTCCACCATCATCTCCACAGTCTTGAATAATGCACATAGTATTATGGTAATATTGCTTATGAAGAAATTAAGTCAAGTCAAATTTATTTATATAGCACTTTTCAGCAACAAGGCACTCAAGGCGCTGTACATAAAACATTACAATGATACAGAAAATCAAACAATAGAGGTAATTTAAAAAAAGAGAGAATAGAATTGTTAGGATTATGACTATTGATTAATTAATATTTATCAATAATTATAATTGAAAATCATAATTTGACTAAATTAATTTCTTAACCAAAAATCCTTATTTATGAATCGAAGCCAGAGATGTCCTCTGGTGTTGTAATTGTAGCCTAAAGCCCTTGATAATTACAACCGTTAAATACTCAGTAATAATTGATAACTATTACTAGATGTCACTGTTTAATCAACCGTTTCTGCCAAAACGTGGGGAACTTTGACCTTATTTTGACTGACAAATCACTCTTGCACAAAATAAACACAAACGCCTTCTCTTTATCTACGTGAGCATTTATTAAATCAACAGTCCTGATTCAATCCGCTCTCCAATTCAATAATCTTCACCTAATCAAACATGCAAAGTTCTACACAAAAAGGGTAAAATATCTAACTAAACAAATAAAACAAAACAGCAGTATGTGTGTATGGAATCAAACCAGCAGTTATGGCAAACAAATGATAATGTGACGCGGAGCAGAGTTTTGGGGGTGCACAATCCACACTCAGGGATTGGTGCCGGCCCATCTGAGTCATCATCTGAGAGTTCACTCCGGCTGCACTCAGGGTGTGTCAGTGCATCCCGCCTCATCCTCGGGGGAGACAGTGGAGGCTGCTCAGGGTACACCTCTAAACCTTGAACTATTTACTCCTGCTGGATCCACAGCCAGGTATTGTTCATGGCTGCTGATTACAGTGGGGTGGGGCACCGCACCACTGAACCTATTCTAACTATTTACACCTCTTCTGGCCTCGGTGGATGTATGGGGAACCCCATGAGCCTGGAAAGGTAATCTCAGGGTATCGCCGGTATGGCTCACGTTCAAAGGTTTCAACCTGTGAGGTGGGTTTCTTTTCACCCTCCCCATTCCTCCAGGGGCAACACAAACAGACTAAGCTGTTCAGTGATTAAATAATGTACTTAAAATTGGTGCACAGGTTTGAGTATTCACTGTTGCTTACCGTATGCTTTACTGGAAATAATCAAGCAAACACACAAGGGAGGAAAGAGAAAAACAAAAACAAAAAAAATATATATATATTTTTTTTAAATAGCCCAAAACCAACTTCAATAATAAAATTTTTAAAGTGGGAAAACAAAACTAAAACATTCAATGCTGTTCTTGATTTCAAATAAATTTTAGTGCTGCCTAATATGGATCACTTACCTTCTAGTTGGCCTATAAAGTTAGACAACTAAGTTAGTTTTATGAGTCAGATCAAACATGCTTCACACAATAAAACCCAGCAAAACACTTAAATGTTGTCCAAAAGTGGTAATGAATGATCAATAACTTCAACTTTCCACTTAAGTTATGGCCTTTGATCATAGGTGGTGGGATTATTTGTCTGTGTTAATGAACTCAAGTGATTAAAATCAAAGTAGGAGATACAATTCTCGCTAGTGACCACCAGATGGTACCGAGTGCAGGTCTGCAATTTGGGAAAATCAGGCTGCAACTGCAATTTTACCCAATGGCCACCAGATGTAGGTGTTGTTCTCTACCTGACTGGGAGAGTGTTGGTCACAACTTGTAGTTACACCCAACGGACACTGGAGGCAGATCTGCTGCCTACCAGCGCTGGTTTTCTGCAGCTGATGTAGCCGGGCTGGCCACCTGGAAATTGACTTTAAATTTACCACAAGCTATACCAACTTTCACCTTGCATCCACAAAAACACCTCTGAAAGATTATTTTATCCTCTGCAACAGAACTGAGCAAATTCTAGTCAATATATCCTCTAGATCACAAGCGCTTTCTGCAAAACACGAAAATCTCACAATAAAACGTCTAGGTTCAACGAATATCACAATCATTTAATTCTGTGCAACAGTGATGTGATGTGTGTCCTTTTAAGGGCCACCCAGGGACGCCAAACTGATGTGACTATTGATTAATAAATATTTATAATAATAATTATAATTGAAAATCATAATTTGACTAAATTCATTTCTTAACCAAAAATCCTGATTTATGAATCGAAGCCAGAGATGTTCTCTGGTGTTGTAATTGTAGCCTAAAGCCCTTGATAATTACAACCGTTAAATTCTCTGTAATAATTGATAACTATTACTAGATGTCACTGTTTAATCAACCGTTTCTGCCAAAACGTGGGGAACTTTGACCTTATTTTGACTGACAAATCACTCTTGCGCAAAATAAACACAAACGCCTTCTCTTTATCTACGTGAACATTTATTAAATCAACAGTCTTGATACAATCCGCTCTCCGATTCAATAATCTTCACCTAATCAAACATGCAAAGTTCTACACAAAAAGGGTAAAATATCTAACTAAACAAATAAAACAAAACAGCAGTGTGTGTGTATGAAATCAAACCAGCAGTTATGGCAAACAAATGATAATGTGACGCAGAGCGGAGTTTTGGGGAAGCCACTCGCCAAAGTATAGATCAGTGGGACACAGGCAGTCATAAACTTCCTCCAAGCAAGGTTGTAAACCCAAGAAGACAAAGGATGATAAACTTTTGGCGGCAAGCTAGTAACACGAGGTTGAAGACAAAGAATATGGTTGATTTTCACCATAAGGTTATTATAGCAGTCCAGTTTCACAGCGCGCCTGAGCTCAGGCGTTAAAACAACACAGCAAAACACACACAGCTGGGAAACACAGTGGCTTTCAGATGTCCACAGCAAATCAAAGTTTCAATACAAGGTTGAATGCACATACAGTTTGGAACACATTAGACTATAAGTGGTGATCCTAAATCACACTAGATCCTACACTACCCTACCCACGCTATTCCTAATAAAGGAATAAAAATAAAATAACAGGATGGTTTTTACTTGTTGAAGTTCTCCTTCTCGGGCAGCGAGTGAGGGGGGGTTAAACTCCGAGAAGAGCGGTCGATCTCCGTCCTCTGGCCTCCTTGGCGAACGGGGAAAATGTGATCTGACCATCAGCAGTCGACTGAAACAAAAACAAGGGTAGCAATCCGTCTCCTTGAAACTTGGTTTTTTTGGTTACGTGTTAAACTCACGTCTTCGATCGGCAAAGTGAAAACTTACAAGCCTTCTTATTCCTGTAAGCTTAATTTGCTTAGTTTTCTCGTTGGCCAATGAGGAGAATGAATGAAATCCACATGGGACCTCTTCTCCAGAATGCTGCTTCAGTTGTGTGGTAACTGCGTCTCGGTCCCAAGCTGAAAAGCACCTCCTTAAAGGGGCCACCTTCCTATATAGTGTCCTGTGATGTCAGACTTTGGACGCCCCGTCATATCAGCTGCAGTCCCTGCTGGGATTTGTAGTAGCGGACTATACTGGGATACAAAATGGCCGATGACATTGGAAATGCATAGTGGCATCCAGCAACGTGCAAACGGTCCAATATTCAGCCAACAAGTGGTCCAACAGAATGATGGATAAGAAAATGAAAGGAAAATTGGACTGAAAACTTAACTAATAATGTTTAGATAACACATTCAAAGGCCACTCTAAACAAATACGTTTTTAATCTTGATTTAAAGCAACTTAGGGTTTCGGCCCTTTTACAGTTTTCTGGGAGCTTATTCCAGATTAGTGAAGCATAAGATCTAAAAGCTGCTTCTCCATGTTTGGTTCTGGTTCTGGGTATGCAGAGTAGATTTGAGCCAGAAGACCTGAGAGGTCTGAGTGGTTGATACACTGAAAACAAGTCTGTTATGTATTTTGGTGCTAAGCCATTCAGTGATTTATAGACTAACAGAAGTATTTTAAAGTCTATTCTCTGAGCTACAGGGAGCCAGGGACTTTAGAACCGGTGTGATGTGCTCCACTTTCTTAGTTCTAGCGAGGACGCGGGCAGCAGCATTCTGGATCAACTGCAGTTGTCTGATCGACTTTTTACGCAGACCTGTGAAGACACTATTGCAGTAATCAATTCTACACTAAACATGAACGCATGAATTAGTTTTTCAAGGTCCTGCTAAGACTTTAGTCCTTTAATCCTGGAGATGTTCTTTAGGTGATAGAAGGCTGACCTTGTTACTGTCTTTATGTGCCTCTGAAGGTTCAGGTCTGAGTCCATCACTACACCCAGGTTTCGAGCCTGACTGGTGGTTTCTAGTTGTATTAACTGAAGCTGTGTGCTAACTTTTAAATGCTCTTCCTTTGGTCCAAAGATTATTACTTCAGTTTTGTTTTGATTCAGCTGAAGAAATTTGCATTTACCCAGCGCTTGAATGGGTTCATAGTCACCTGGTGACATCGTAACGTATAGCTGTGTGTCGTCTGCATAGTTATGATAACTTACGTTGTTGTTTATTAAAATCTGAGTAAGGGGGAGCATGTAGATATTGAATAGGAAGGGCCCTAAGATGGATCCTTGGGGAACACCACATGTGATTTTTGTGGTCTCTGATGTAAAGTTACCTACTGACACAAAAAAGTCCCTGTCCTTCAAGTAGGACTTAAACCAATTGAGTCCTGTACCAGAAAGGCCGACCCAGTTTTCCAGGCGCTCTAATAAAATGGAGTGATCAACAGTGTCGAATGCTGCACTAAGGTCTAATAATACCAGCACTGTGGTTCTTCCACAGTCTGCACCTTTTTATTATATATGTGTATATTGTACATTGTAAATATGTATATTCTGTAATACAAAAACAAAACCAAAGAGCAAAGTATACCGGAGTCAAATTCCTTGTTTGTATGTACGAACTTGGCAATAAAGCTGATTCTGATTTATACGTATGTCATTGAACACCTTGACAAGAGCAGTCTCTGTACTGTGGTGAGCACAGAAGCCTGACTGGAAGACATCGAAGCGGTTGGTCATTGTTAGGAAGTTGTTTAACTGTTGAAACACAGCTTTTTCAATAATCTTTCTGATGTAGAGGAGGTTTGATATATGCCTGTAGTTCTGTAGTAGCAGCTTGTACAAGTTGTTCTTTTTCGATAGAGGTTTGATAATTGCTGTTTTCAGGGCCTGGGGAAAACACCTGTCAAAAAGGAAGTATTTATTATTTGAGTTAAATCAGACGTTATTACGGGCAAAGCTTTCTTAAGGAAAGCTGTGGGTAAAACATTGAGACAGCAAGAAGAAGAGCTTAGTTGGTGTACGATTTCTTCAAAGCTTTTGTAGTTTATTTGGTGAAATTGGGAAATTTTGTCAAAATCAGTTCTAGCTGGAGACAACTTTGGTACTGGAGTTGATGTGGATCTGACTGCCCCTCTGATCTTTTGGGTTTTTTCAGTGAAGAAGTTAGCACATTCATAGCAGACCCTGGTAGAGTTGAGTTCAGATGCTACAGTTACAGGAGGGTTTGTTAACCTGTCCACCGTGGCAAATAATGCACGAGCATTGTTAATGTTTTTGCTGATGATCTCAGAAAAGAAAGATTCCCTTACATTTTTCAGTTGTAAGTTATATCTGTATAGTCTCTCTTTATAGATAATATAGTGAACCTGGAGTCCAGTCTTTCGCCACCTGCATTCAGCTTTTCGACACTCCTTTTTTCACTTCTGACTGGTGGAGCACTTCTCCACGGAGACATTTCCGTCCCAGAAACGACTTTCACTTTAATTGGAGCAATTGAATCAATGATGTCCGAGATTTTAGAATGAAAGTTATCTACCAGCTCATCTACAGTGTTACAGGGCAAAGTGGAGGTAGAAGAGTAAACCTGGTTAAAGGTTTCAGCAGCACCGTCCTTAAAGATGCGTTTTCTTATAATGTCACTTTGGCAAACTGAGCCATTGGAGATGATGCTTTCAAAAATAATAGAAAAGTGGTCAGATAAGGCAACATCAGTTACAGACACCTTGGAAATGTTTAGACCATTAGTGATGATCAAGTCCAAAATAGGTCCCTGTTTGTGCGTTTGCTGTTTAACATGTTGAGTCAAACCAAAATTTCTAAGAGTGTCACATAGATCTATTGCACTTCTGACTTCAGGTTTGGGTCCATTTCTCACCCAACTGGCCGGTTGTCTCTGCTGGAGCTGTTGGAGGCAGCATTATCATTGTTGTTGACACTCCATGTTCTCTGCTGAAGGTCAAAGATGCTGGTGGATTATTTACTGAATAGAAGAGATTAGATGTGAGACGTCTGGCTCCTGGCTAGTTCAAACAGAAACCATCTTGCTTGAAGAGTTGTCTTTTTCCCCAAAAAATATTAAAGTTGTCGATGAAGTTGACAGATGTAGTAGCACGTGTTTTTTCAACCATTTATTAATCATCAGAAGTCTCGAAAAATGTTTATCTCCACAGAAAATCGGTGCAAAGGGTCCGCTGAGAAACAGTTGTGGTGAAGGGAGGCATTTTGTGCTGATTAGGTGGTGTCAACTTGTCCTTCTTTCGAGTTCGATTATAAAAACATCCAAATCCGTTAGAAAAAAAATAATAATAATAATCCTTGGGATTTGCTGGTAAGAAGTAGTTTTAGTCCAATATTTCCATAATTTTGGCTAAGAGATAAAAAGTTAGGAGTAAAATAATGCAAGCAAACAGGGAGCTTAGGAGAAAAGCGTCTGAGCAGGCAGAGAGGTGGAAGTAGAAATTAGCAAAAAATCTTAAAGTTATTTAAACACCTTAGAGTTCAGTAGGAGAATAGCATTGGGAACAAAGGTTGCTCTCCTTCTCTGGGTCTTACAGGCCAGGCAGCGGAACCTGCGACCAGATGGCAGCCGCACAAATACTGGAAACAGTATGCACATGGTCATTACAAATTTGACAAGTCAGGAAGCTTGCCTGCTGCTCGTACACAGTACTCAGGTGATGAGCATGAAGACCAATAATCCAATAATAATAGAATATCAGCAATATGTTCTTGCTGACAGAAAATTATAGCAAATTTCTGAGAAGATACATACTCTTCTTCAGTGTGAGAGGAGAACCTCATTTGGTTTTCTAGGCTAGTGCCTAGATATGCCTAGGTATATCTAGGCACCAGCCAGGTATGCCTAAGTATTCCTCTGCTGTCTCAACTGAAAAACTGTGATTCAAGGTGGTTAGAGCCACCACCCTTCAGCTGCTGAAAAGGGGGATAACCATCTCCTTGGCTTTGCTGACATTCAACTCTAAGCATGAGTCATACCACTCCACAAGCTGCTGCAAAGCAGGTCCGTGATATAGCTGGACTGGAGGGACAGCAGAACTATTGTCAGCAAACATTACCAGGTAAGAGTTGGGTTGCATGGATCTCCAATTATCAGTGTATAAACTAAAAAGCAACAGAGGAAGCACGCAACCCTGTGGAGAGCCTGCAGATCTGATGAGGAGATCAGAGAAGATGTTGTTAATCCAGACATGATGGGTTCTGTTGTTGAGAAAGAGCTATGGGAAGATCAGACAGAAACTAGGACTCCTACAGAAACTACATTTTCGGCAACTAGATTAAAATCACATTTTGGTGTCTAAATGTGTGGGAGTAAAAAAAGTTTTCTGAATAAAAACAATTAATTTCATTGGCAACAACAGCAATGCAGGTCTTTTTAATGCTCAAAGTTTCCATCAAACCTAAACAGTGATTTTATAGAAAAAGTAAAATATACTGGAAGGTGAATTATGGGGCAAGAGCCCAATAAGTGAAGAGGAGTTTTAAGCTTATTGGCTGATTGGATCTTTCATAGAAAACAGATTTTCTAGAGTTCTGAAGGTTTTCCATTAATTTCAATGGAAAATGAAAACTGATAAAATGTAAGATTTTTAAAATTATACAAATCTCTAAATATTAAAAGCTACAGCAGAGCTGTCCTGAATGAGCTAAAGGTTTAGAAATTTGAATGGGGCCTGGACCCCTGGGCCCTGGTTTCTGGACTGTTCTCTATCTGACCCAGCAGGTCTCCTCAGAGTCTCTGGTTGGACTCTGCAGAGAGGCCATGAAGGAAGCAAACAAACAGGTCCCGGTGGCTATTTATACTGCTGAGGGATTTCTCCATGACTTTTTCCATGAAGACTTCCAGAGATATTTCACTGTAGTCTTCTCCCACAAAGTTCTCCATTACCTCTGTGTTCCTGTTGGTAAAACAGTTGAATATGTAGACTGCAGCCAGACACTCCTGGATGCTCAGATGAGCAAAGCAGTAGACTGGTTTCTGAAAAATGACATTCTCTCTTTTGAAGATCTCAGTACAAACTCTTGAGTACACTGAGGCCTCTGTAAAATCAAGACCACACTGCTCCAGGTCTTCTTGGTAGAACATGATGTTTCCTTTCTCCAGATGTTCAAACGCTAGTCTCCCACATCTTCAGAAGAACTTGTCGGTCAGCCTCCAGCAGCTCGTGTGGACTTGTCTCATGTCCTTCAAGGTATTTGTTCTTCTTCCTCTTTGTCTGGATCAGCAGGAAGTGAGTACATGTCAGTCATGGTCTTGGGCAGCTCTCCCTTCTTCTCTGTGGCCATGTTCTCCTGAACTGTAGCAGTGATCCAGCAGAAGACAGGATTCCACACATGATGTGGAGGCTCCTGGAGGTCTTAATGTGGGAGATGATTCTGGTGGACTGCTTTTCATCAGTAAACCTCCTTCTGAAGTACACTTCTTTCTGGGTGTCAGTGAAGCCTCGTACTTCTGTTACCCTGGCAACACATGAAGGAAGGATCTGATTGGCCGCTGCAGGTCAGGACGTTATCCAGACGAGAGCCCAGGGAAGGAGGTTCCCCTTGATGAGATTTGTCAGCAGAACGTTGACTGATGACTTACAGGGGTTGGACAATGAAACTAAAACACCTGTCATTTTAGTGTGGGAGGTTTCATGGCTAAATTGGACCAGCCTGGTAGCCAGTCTTCATTGATTGCACATTGCACCAGTAAGAACAGAGTGTGAAGGTTCAATTAGCAGGGTAAGAGCACAGTTTTGCTCAAAATATTGAAATGCACACAACATTATGGTGACATACCAGAGTTCAAAAGAGGACAAATTGCTGGTGCACGTCTTGCTGGCGCATCTGTGACCAAGACAGCAAGTCTTTGTGATGTATCAAGAGCCACGGTATCCAGGGTAATGTCAGCATACCACCAAGAAGGACGAACCACATCCAAAAGGATTAACTGTGGACGCAAGAGGAAGCTGTCTGAAAGGGATGTTCGGGTGCTAACCCGCAATGTATCCAAAAAACATAAAACCACGGCTGCCCAAATAATGGCAGAATTAAATGTGCACCTCAACTGTGTTTCCACCAGAACTGTCCGTCGGGAGCTCCACAGGGTCAATATACATGGCTGGGCTGCTATAGCCAAACCTTTGGTCACTCATGCCAATGCCAAACGTCGGTTTCAATGGTGCAAGGAGCGCAAATCTTGGGCTGTGGACAATGTGAAACATGTATTGTTCTCTGATGAGTCCACCTTTACTGTTTTCCCCACATCCGGGAGAGTTACGGTGTGGAGAAGCCCCAAAGAAGTGTACCACCCAGACTGTTGCATGCCCAGAGTGAAGCATGGGGGTGGATCAGTGATGGTTTGGGCTGCCATATCATGACATTCCCTTGGTCCAATACTTGTGCTAGATGGGCGTGTCACTGCCAAGGACTACCTAACCATTCTTGAGGACCATGTGCATCCAATGGTTCAAACATTGTATCCTGAAGGCGGTGCTGTGTATCAGGATGACAATGCACCAATACACACAGCAAGACTGGTGAAAGATTGGTTTGATGAACATGAAAGTGAAGTTGAACATCTCCCATGGCCTGCACAGTCACCAGATCTAAATATTATTGAGCCACTTTGGGGTGTTTTGGAGGAACGAGTTAGGAAACGTTTTTCTCCACCAGTATCACTATCCTGCAAGAAGAATGGCTTAAAATCCCTCTGACCACTGTGCAGGACTGGTATATGTCATTCCCAAGACGAATTGACGCTGTATTGGCCGCAAAAGGAGGCCCTACACCATAGTAATAAATTAGTCAGTCAGTCATTTTCTACCGCTTATTCCATAGTGGGTCGCAGGGGAGCTGGTGCCCATCTCCAGCAGTCTATGGGCAAGAGGCGGGGTACACCCTGGACAGGTTGCCAGTCCATCGCAGGGCAACACACAAACAACCATGCACACACTCATTCATACACCTAAGAGCAATTTAGAGTTACCAATTAACCTAACAGACATGTCTTTGGACTGTGGGAGGAAGCCGGAGTACCCAGTGAGAACCCACGCATGCACAGGGAGAACATGCAAACTCCATGCAGAAAGACCCCTGGCTGGGAATCAAACCCAGGACCTTCTTGCTGCAAGGCAACAGTGCTACCAACTGCGCCACCGTGCAGCCCAGTAATAAATTATTGTGGTCTAAAACCAGGTGTTTCAATTTCATTGTCCAACCCCTGTATGTGTGACATCAGAAACAAGCCGACTGTTGTTGAAGTCCAGAGAAAGTCTGCTTTCATCCAGGCCTCAAAGATGAAGAGAAGTTTACAGACAGCCAGCTTCTCTGCTGGGAACCTCTGGAGTGTTGGATGGAAAACATGGAGCAGCGTGAGAAGAGTGTGTTGCTCATCTCTGATCAAGTTTAGCTTCGTAAATGAAAGCAGAACCACCACAATGACATCTTGGTTTTCCAAGCCCTCTGCTCACTCAAGAGTGAACTTCTGCACTGAGGTTTTTCCAACACCAGCGACACCAACTGTCAGAACCACTCTGATGGCTCCATGTTGGTCAGGTAAGTCTTTAAAGATGTCGTGGCACCTGATTGGACAGTCATGGAGGTTTTGAATCTTGGAAACTGTCTCCAGCTGCTTCACCTCATGTTTAGTATTAACCTCTTCACTCTGTCGGTCTGTGATGTAGAGATCAGTATAGATCCTGTTGAGGAGAGTTCTACTTCCTGTTTAATCACTTCCTTCAGTCACATATTCACATCTCCTCCTCAGACGGATCTTACGTTCCTCTAGAACCTCATGCAAACATTTGCTGAAACAAAAGAGAAAAGACAACCGAAGACTAAAAGCATGATTTTGTGATTGCAACAAAAGAATCTGTAACATTAGTAGGTGTTATCAATATAAGGTTTCTTACTTCACATTATGTGAAGCTAAACAATAACAGTATATTTCTGCCTCTGTTTCATGGCAAATATCTCTTCATTACCAGGATCTGATTCACAAAGCAGATGAGATAAATTAATGCTGTCAGAAACATGCACATTAAATGCAGCGGCTTTCAGCAACATGATCTCTTTGCATCATGCAACCATTGTTTTCATTTTACTATTTAATTATGACCTTCTCCCACAAACATAGCAGCTACTGAAGAGGCAGAGTGAAAGAAACATGTTTTCTCTCAGCATTTTTCAGCCTTAATGAAGGAAATCTAGAGGAAACTCTTTAATCTGCTAGATAAACAGCTGATTGCATAAGGTGGTGTTCACATTTAAAATGGCATTTTTCACTCAAAGAATGTTTTTAAAGAACAATTCCGGATTGGAAATTAGATGGGATTGATTTGGACCTTTAGAAGTAAATAACATATTGTTTAGAATTATTATATGTTACATATATATTATATATGCTACAATATGTGATATATTGTCAGAGTTCATAAAGGCTTCTGTCAGACTTTCAGACTTTCCTTCCCTCTTTTTGTGAAAGCAGCAGTGAAGCAGGTTGCTTCTTCCACCTTTTTGTTTTCATGCATCAAAATGACTATCAGCTTTAAAGTTCCTGTGACACGCTTTTCTCACAAATGCAGAAATTGAAAGAAAACATCCTAATATTAAAGGAATTGGGTAAAGACGTGATAAAAGACAATTGTGACACAAAATAAGCATATTTCGATGTTAAATTTTGCAAGTCTAAAGTCGCGTAGAAATGACTTCAAAGGGGAAGTCTCTGGTCATTCATTATGTGAGCGTCAATGATAAACAGTTCAGGTTGAAGCCAAGTTGCGATCAACACAGCGTTAATATGGTGAAACGGTGCATTGCTGGTGGTGGCAGCAATACCACGACAGCAGCCGTTAGTCTGCACTACTTTGCTGAAGCGAAGACGATTAGAGCTGCCTGGATCAAAGCTGGAAAACTGACGAGGGACAGATGGGCTGGTTTCACCAAGCACGGTCAGTTGTGATCAGGACTATTCAGCAGAGGACTATTCAGAAGGACTAACACATCACACCAGTTTTATCTTCTTTACATTGACTACCTGTAAATATAGAATTGTTTTTAAAATGTAGGTGTTGACTTTTAGAGCTTTTTATGGATAGATCCCCAATACATCATTGAAATGTTGATCCCTTATTCTTCAGGTCGCACTCTTCCCAGTCCTCTGCCCAGAACCTCCTAAAGGTCCCTAAGACCCGGTTCAAAACTTGAGGTTACTGGTCCTTTCAGGCAGTAGGATGCCTTGCCCTTGTCTCTTCATGTGGCCGTCTATTTTGACTCCTGTTAGGGTGTGAAAACTTTTGTATTGTTTATCACTCATGTCTGCTCTAAGTGCTTTTCCCTCCTTACATGTCACAGGAAGGGAGATGGGGACAAGAATGAGTTATGCTTTTATGCTTTTATTAGCAGCATCTGGGGACTATTCACCAGGTCCCCACTTCCCACTTTCTCTGTTTGATTATAAACAAGACAAATGAACCCTAACCTTTCTGACCCCCCACACACACACACACCCTGAATGTTTGTTGAACTGTGTGTGACCCAGCATGTATAAATAAAGAGAGAGGGGTGCTAATACTTTGTAGTTTGTATTGCACAGCTACCCTTGCCGCAAGTAAAACTGACTCTGTGTCGTTCCTTACCTCTGAGTTGATTAAATAATACCTAACATTAACTTGGTCCTTCGAAGCAGGATATTATAAGAACTAAACTGATCTTATTTTTCTTTGCAGTGACTGGCGGATCTCCGGGAACAGCCTGACGTCGAGTTAAGCGCTGCCGCACAGCCGCATCTAGGCCTGGTGGCTGAAAGTCCCGGTGTGTGACATTCGCAACTGGCCGGTGGGTTATCGCCTTGCTCGACGCCGGGTGACTCTGGGAGGTCCGACAGAGTCACCTAGAAGTCAACTCCGAGGTGAGATAGCTTTAAAATACAGTACATGAGATAAGAGTAAGTGCTATATAGATAAAAGAAGAAAAGTACTTAAAAGTCATTGGTAGTGTGTCGCCATAAGGACACTGGATTGGATAGGTTTTATTTCGCCGCAAAGAAATAGCGATAAATTTAGGTAATGGTCTCGCCGTAAGGAGATTAGAATCGACTAGGTGGTTCCACCGTAAAGTGAAACTGGATAATTTGGTTGGTAAAATTTCGCCAGAAGAAAATGAAATTAAATGTTGAATGATAAGGGAGCTCATAAACTAAGCTAGGTCGACCATACATATTGCTGAAGGGACATAAATATGTTAAAATACTAACTGTGTGAGTGCTGCTGTGTGTGTTTGGAAGACTAAGCATTTTGGAAGAATCTTAGCAAGATTCTGCTGGTCTTGTGTTTTCTTTTGCCCAGAATAGAAAGACGTATTGGTGATTTTTGGAGATAAAGGTCGGGTTCAACCCGAGAAAATTAACACCGCTGCAGATTAGTCGCTGTAGAAGGGCGTGTTAATGTCCTCTCCTTGAATCTCATGCCAGTGAACTTCTATCTGGGACATTTATAGTATTGTGAACTAAAATTAAACATCATGGGGAAGAAACAAAGTAAACTAATTAACTTAGAAGGGGATGTAAAGTTTATGGAGAACTATGTAGAAGGAGCAGGTATGATCTGTCATAGATGGAATAAAAAACACTGTTTCTTGGGTAAACTAAATATTAACGATATCTTAAAATTACAAGGGGATTTAAAATTAGAAATAATGAAAACCAAGAAACCAACTAAAAAGGAAAAGAGAAAGGTAGAGTATACATTTTCATACAAATGGCTGGAACAAAGTAAATTAAGAAACATTCAGAGGTGAGATAAGAAGGAGAAACGAAAGGAGAGGCTGACAGCAGTACACCTCATCTGTCATTAACCAAACCCGTGGGGGGTCAGTGGAAAGAATTAGAAAACTTTCTACAGCGTGCTGAAAGAGGTAGATATGAGGCATTAACAAGCTCTGACTGGAAAGTAGATCCTAACACAGGAATCTGGAAACTCACTCTAGGGTGGATAGTCAAAGTCCATCCAAAGACACATTTGGATGAGGCAAAGTGACAAATACAGGCCCTAGCTGAAAGCAAAGAGAGCAACAGGCACCCTGCCCTAGCTGCTGTCCCACCTGAACTGTGCTCCCAATCATCAACTGATATAGGGCTTATAAAGGGGTTTCCACCATATAAGGTTAAATTAATATCTGAAGAACAGCCAGTAGTTCGCCAGTACCCCTTTCCATCCAGGAGAGGGACGTCAACAAACTCTTCAGGAGACAGAACCCCCGGAAAGCTGCTGGTCCGGATTCTGTCTCACCAGCCAGCCTGAAGCACTGCGCTGATCAGCTGTCTCCAGTCTTCACAGACATTTTTAACACCTCACTGGAGACATGTCATGTGCCAGCCTGCTTCAAGTCCTCCACCATCGTCCCTGTTCCCAAGAAGCCAAGGACCACAGGGCTTAATGACTTCAGACCCGTCGCCCTGACCTCTGTGGTGATGAAGTCCTTTGAGCGTCTTGTGCTCTCACACCTAAAAGACATCACCGACCCCCTCCTGGACCCCCTGCAGTTTGCCTACAGAGCCAACAGGTCTGTAGATGATGCAGTCAACCTAGCCCTTCACTTCATCCTCCGGCACCTGGACTCCACAGGAACCTATGCCAGGATCCTGATTGTGGATTTCAGCTCAGCCTTCAACACCATCGTCCCAGTTCTGCTACAGGAGAAGCTCTCCCAGCTGAGTGTGCCCGACTCCACCTGCAGGTGGATCACTGACTTCCTGTCTGACAGGAAGCAGCGCGTGAGGCTGGGGAAGCACGTCTCTGACTCCCTGACCATCAGCACCGGTTCCCCCCAAGGCTGTGTTCTCTCTCCTCTGCTCTTCTCCCTGTACACCAACAGCTGCACCTCCAGTCACCAGTCTGTCAAGCTTCTGAAGTTTGCGGACGACACCATCCTGATCGGACTCATCTCTGATGGTGACGAGTCTGCGTACAGATGGGAGGTGGACCATCTGTTGGACTGGTGCAGCCAGAACAACCTTGAGCTCAACGCTCTAAAGACAGTGGAGATGGTTGTGGAGAAAGTTTAGAGGGAAATCCAAAATATATTTTTATAATTGGTATCCATTATGACACTTCAATGTTGACAAATTGCTGAGTTTTCCCACGTTTAGCCCATTAAAACTGGACTTCAGGCAGAACCCAGCCCCACCTGCCCCCATCACCCTCTGTGACTCCACAATTGACACTGTGGAATCTTTCCGCTTCCTGGGAACCATCATCTCCCAGGATCTCAAGTGGGAGCCAAACATCAGCTCCCTCATCAAGAAAGCCCAGCAGAGGATGTTCTTCCTGCGGCAGCTGAAGAAATTCAACCTGCCAAAGACTATGATGGTGCACTTCTACACAGCCATCATTGAGTCCATCCTCACCCCCTCCATCACCATCTGGTACGCCGCTGCTACAGCCAAGGATAAGGGCAGGCTGCAGCGTGTCATTCGGTCTGCTGAGAAGGTGATTGGCTGCAGTCTACTGTCACTCCAGGAACTGTACACCTCCAGGACCCTGAAGCGGGCAGGGAAGATTCTGGCTGATCCCTCCCACCCCGGTCACAGACTCTTTGAGACTCTCCCCTCTGGCAGGAGGCTGCGGTCCATCCGGACCAAAACCTCACGCCACAAGAACAGTTTTTTCCCATCTGCCACCAGCCTGGTTAACAAAGCCCAGAAACCACCCTGACACTCTCCCTTTCCCCCACACCCCCCCTTTTTTGCTGACAAGACACCTGCAACTCTATGCGTTACATTAACGCTCAGCATGGACTCCTGCTTTACTTGCACTGCCATACTTGCACAATGATCACCTGCACTGTTGTATTGCTCTTGCATCTTATACTGCTCTATATTTACTCTCACTCACTTAAAACTGTGCACATATATTTACTTTATATTGTAGATATGTTTATACTGTTTAATTTGTACTGTATTGCACCAACTACGCCAAAACAAATTCCTTGTATGTCCAGAAACGTACTTGGCAATAAAGCTTTTCTGATTCTGATTCTTTCTTTTGTTGTATTTGTCCATTTCCTATATTTTCAGGAACAATAATCATTATTATATCTGTGGCAGAGTGGAAAACTGCTTCTATCAGAGACTTAAATAAACCAAAAACTGACTAAAATCTATATTCCAGAGAAGAAAGTTGAATCCCTCGTTATTGGTGTAGCACAAGTAAACAGGACTCAGCCTTGCATTAATTTAAGCACTTTATAAAGAGTGTTGTACTGTGCATTATTTGGAAATAGAAATGCTAACAAGTCATTTAAAGTTCAGGACTTTTATTTGTCATATAAAGTAAGTTCAACGGAATCTGACTTTATGATGATGCTGCTCACTTTGTAGTTTTTATTGTCCTGATATAATTTGCAGTTGTAGTCTTTAGTTACAGTCCATCTTTATTGATCCCAGTTCCTCACCTCAGATGGTCTGGTTCCTTTTGTGCATTATGGATTTTCATCTTCTTTCATCCAAACCTCTGATTTTGTCAACCTTCCCCGCTTGTGAGGAGATTCTAAAAATCTTATTTCACAAGTACAAGGCTGATATGGAGAAACTGCAGGAGCAGTTTAAACATCATTTTCAAGGTTTTCATGCAATGAAGCCTTAGACAAAGCTCTTTGAGGATCTCATCTCTGCTGCTGTCAGTGAGCAATCTTCAGAGTTGCAGTAGGAATTGTGCAGTCGCATCTATTTTTTTAAGCAAGATACAATAAGAAGGGAAATTCACTTTGGAGTCTGCTGCCACAGTCCCGTTTTTTCTCTCCTCCATGAGTTTGCACACCCAATAACCAGTATGTTTGAGAGCATGTATATTTATGGGAGCAGTTTTTCAGCAATGAAACACATCCAGTCTAAAGCACAGTTGTGATTGTTTTAAAGCACTTTATAATTAAAGTTGTTATGGTATGGTAAAGAGAGAAACAGGCTCCCAGATGGCACACTTTTTCATCTGATGCAGATAGGATGCACAAAGATTGACATTGATATTCAGTCAATAGTAAACCAACAGGAAACGCCACCAGTTTATTATTACAATAGAACTGGTAGGCCTACTACAGATAGTGGAGAGGTAGAGTGGGTATACATGGAAAACTGTAAAATCTTTAAAGTTGAGTGTAAAAATACACAAAATTGAATCTTGCAATTAATATTTGTCTGCTGTTCTGCAGCTTTCTGTCATGGCTGAGGCGGATGGTGATTTGTAAGTTGTATTTTTATGATTTTGAGAGCCTTTTGCACTGAAATAAAATAAATCAGTATTTTTTGTTTGCTTCAAATGTTTTGTGTTCATATTTTTTAAAGAAGAGTAAAACTGTTATACATTCAGCATGAAATATTTTAGTTATTGCACTGTATGTTGATTTGATGAACATACGTATCAAACATACCAAAACATTGTGGCTCCATCCATCATTTAAGTTGCCCAACCTTGGTTTAGACTATTTAAATCACAGTCTACTATTATTGTGCAAGAAAAAGGTTTATCAAGTTATTGAAGGACCTTCACAATTTTGCATGTAAAATATCTGGATTTACTGATAAACTTACACAACAGATTTGAGTTTAGAACCTGTACAGAGGACCACAACATTTACCAAAATGTCTCTGTCATCATACTATAAATATCAATGTGTTATTCAGGTATTACACTGGAGGTTAATGGTTTGTTAATAAAACATTAACTGCATACATTTTGGGGCCTCTGGATGATAGAAAAACGTTAGATGTGATAATGGTGGTGAATGCTGCATTGATGATTTGACTTGCAATAAACACATATCGAAACAGTATTAATGTCTTTTTGAACTGGTTTTCATATGAAACATAAAGTTCAGATAATGAGTTTTCCAGCTATTGGAACAAAAGTAAATTTATTGTTTTCATCTCAGCAAGGTTTTATTTACAAAGTTGCTGTTTGGCAAAGAAACAGTTGTAGAAAAATTGTAGTTTCTTAATGACTTGACCATCTTACCACCAACGTTACCTCGTTTTGCAGATTGTTTGACTTCCTATGAGCAAAATATCAGAGTTCTATCAGATTGAAGTCTCCAATCTGAACTTTGACCTTCTGTCTGCACCTGGTTGATATCTGTGAAATGGGTGTTATAATTGCTTGAATGTGAGATTGTGGGAGCAGGAAGTGTTACTTCTATAAATGTCCCAACATAACTGTTTGTTATTGTTCCCACTCCCACAGACACTGGGCCTCTGTGAAACCCAGAACCTGCAAATGCTTAATAAAGACACAAAGGAAACTACTTAGTTTTTTCCCTGAGTTAGTTCTGCCCAGTTTAGGTCAAAACCAAACAAAGGACCAAAGTTTTTTAAAATCATTGTTTCATCTCCATGCATACGTTTTTAACCAGAAATCAAAGTTTAATCCCTGGTTGGTCTCTGCAGAGTCACATATATAATTTAGAAACTGTGTTCTTACTTTGGGTCTGAGGATCCAGGTTCATTACTGAGTAGTGGAGGTCTGTCTTTGGACTGGTCACTCCTCATAGATAGACAGCTGATTCCTGGAGAATCTGCTTTGCCCTCCTTTAGATAACAATCTTCCATCTTCCGGACATCAGTCAGTCAGAGAGAGAAACCAGTACCAGTCAATGCCCAGTGATTAATTTCCAGTAACTGTCCTGTAAAGCAGAAAGCTCATTCCCATCATGTGTGTAGAGCATCAGATAAACCTGACTCCATCAGGTACATCTGAGGTTTAATTGGTTACAGTTTCACTACTTCATGTACCTTCTGATGTCTGCTGGGTGACCTGGAGAATTTCCGAGCTTTTAAAGAAAATTAAAACTAAAACTGTGTTTGAAACCTTTTTTAGTCCTGAGTCATGTTCCTGGTATGTAGAAAAATACAAAGTGAGTTCACGTATAGTGATGAAGGAGTGGAACTTTCCTATGAAGTAGCGATGTGTTGGTCCTGAACACACCGCCTTGCTCCATGTTGAAACCGGCTCCTGTTGGAGAGCCTTCCGTTAAAGCAGCGGTTCTAAAATCTTTCAGGCCCACTCCTTCTTTAGAGTAAGATCGTTTTGTTGGTTGCTATATTATGTTTTTATCATTTACAATCAGCATGATGTGTCTGCTATGTTGGTCTATAATCGCCAGACTCTTTAAAACCTCAGACATCACAATGAGACTCTTGAGGTGGAAATTTAAGGGCAATGCCTCCTTTCCTGACAGATATGCTGTCTTACCTGCATCTAAAACCTTTTTGCAGGAGACGAAGAAGTCGTCGTGGAGTTCTGGTCTGGGTTAAGGCTCTACGGAGGTTGTCTAGAGGGGATCCCTGACCATGTGGGTATATTTTTCTCCCATATGCTGGTTCCTGCCTGTTGTTCCCAGAGCAGCGGTGAATCAATCGCATCAGACCCCAAGATACTTGAAGTCCTCCACTTGAGGCAGGACCTCCTTCCCGACCCGGAGAAGGCACTCAGCCCTTTTCCGGCTCAAGACCATGGCCTGCGGACCAAGCTCTGATACCGGTCGTACAGGGACCTAACAGCCCGTATCAAAGGGCCTGGTACCCCATACTCCCGGAGTACCCCGACAGGAATCCCTGACGGACACGGTCGGACGCCTTCTCCAAGTCCATAAAGCACATGTAGACTGGTTGGGCAAACTCCCATGCACCCTCCGGGACCCTTCTGAGGGTGTAGAGCTGGTCCAGAGTTCCACGGCCAGGACGAAAACCACACGGCTCTTCCTGAATCTGAGGTTCGACTATCTGACGGACCCTCCTCTCCAGAACCCCCAAATAGACCTTACCAGGGAGGCTTAAGAGTGTGACTCCCTTATTGTTGGAACACACTCTATGGTCCCCCTTTTTGAATAGGGGGACCACCACACCGGTCTGCCAATCCAGTGGAACTACCCCTGATGTCCACACGATGCTGCAGAGTCGCGTTAACCGACACAAACTTACAACATCCAGAACCTTAAGGAACTCTTGGGGAATCTTATACACCCCCAGTGCCTTACCACTGGGTAGCTTTTTAATCACCTTGATGACCTCTGCAACAGAGATTGGAGAGCCCGCCCTAGCGTCCCCAGGCTCCACTTCTTCAGTGGAAGACGTGCCGGTGGGATTGAGGAGGTTTTCAAAATACTCTGCCCACCAACCCACAACGTCCCGAGTTGAGGTCAGGAGCACACCCTCCTCACTGTAAACAGTGTTGGTGGTGTACCTCTTCCTTCTGCTGAGATGCTGGAAGGTGGACATGAATCGCCTCGAAGCCGTACGGAAGTCGTTTTCCATGGCCTCTCCCCGAACTCCTCCCACAGCTGAGTTTTTGCCTCAGCAACCACCCGATCCACATGCCGCTTGGACTGCCGGCACCCATCAGCTGCTTCTGGAGTCCCACAGGCCAAAAAGACCTGATGGGACTCCTTCTTCAGCCTCACAGCATCCCTCATCACCGATGTCCACCAGCGGGTTCGAGGATTGCCGCCGCGACAGGCACCAACAACCTTGCAACCACAGCGCTGGTAAGCCGCCTCGGCGATGGAGGTGTGGAACATGGCCCACTCTGACTCAATGTCCCCTACCTCTCCTGGAACGTGTTTGAAGCTCTCCCGGAGGTGGGAGTTGAAGTTCCGCATCACGGGAGATCCTGCCAAGTGTTCCCAGCAGACCCTCAAGATTTGTTTGGGTCTGCCAGGTCTGACCGGCATCCTCCCCCACCATCGGAGCCAGCTCAACACCAGGACATCGGCCACAGATCAGATGACACGACAACAAAGTCGATCATCGAACTGCGTCCTAGGGTGTCCTGGTGCCAAGAGCACATATGGACACCCTTATTCTTGAACATGGTGTTAGTTATGGACAATCCATGATACAAAAGCACAAAAGTCCAATAATAAAACACCACTCGGGTTCAGAATGACAGGACCATTCCTCCCAAACACACCCCTCCAGGTCTCACTGTCTTTGCCAACGTGAGCATCTCCACGGGCTGAACCACTGGCCCATTAACCCACTGGGAAAATCCTGTATGCTAGTCTGCCCCTGGCCTCTACCCAGCTTCGCAACAGGTGGCCTTGACTAGCCTTTAAGCAGCTATCTCCCACCGGCTGCAAGCTGCATTCTGCTGCTGTTTTAATCATAGATCATTTATCCCACATTGAGGCCTGTGCTTTTTAACACAGCCTTCTCTCTCAGTCATTGAGGTTGTTGCCGTTTCAGGATAACTTTTCACTCTATACTGATCAACAAATTGCTGAGAGTTGTGGATAATGGCATTCCTATCTCTTTATTTCTTCTTCTGTCTGTGTAGCTTAGGAATAAACTTTTACCCCTGGCTGAGTACATCAAACTATGTATTTAACCTGTGGGACATCGCTCATAGTTGTACTTGTGCTAGGCCAATTCATATGACTCAAGACATGAACCTATCATCTCTATGGCACAGGTGGTAGGAGTTCGTCCTGTAAACGGTGGGTTGCTGGTTTGAAACTTCACCTGACTTGCCTGCTGATGGTGGTCAGAGGGCTCGGTGGTGCCTCTGTATTGCAGCATGACTTCTGTCAGTCTGCCCCAGGGCAGCTGTGGCTTCATTGTAGCTCACCACTGTGAGTGTGTGAATGGGTGAATAACTGATATTGTAAAGCACTTGGGGTCTCTGGGCGCTTGATAAAGCACCATGCAAGTGCAGGCCATTTACCATTTATCGAATTTGTCTTCAGATTTACCTAATTTTCAGGGCCTTTTAGCATTACTTAGTTATCTCATGTTTCTTGAGAAATCCTGCTTGACTTTAACAAAAGATGTATCAGACTCAATGTGCATTGTACTTTTATCCTCTAACGTGCAGCCCAACCCTGCTCCTGAATTACAGGGACCCCCACGCCACTCTCTAGCCCGCCTCCCCGATCCTCCCCCCGGACACAACAGCCAGCAGAGCAGCACACCACCAAGCCCACCCAACCATCTGGCCAGCGCCAGCAGCTCCAGCCCATCAGTTCATGGTTCATGTCAGGGAAGCATGCACCAGCTGGGTAACTGGGCTGGGCAGGCTTTATAAGATGGCAGCTGACTTTGTAGCTTAAATAAATAAAAAAAATTAAATTAAATTAAATTAAGGGCAATAATAAGACAGTTTGATGAGCGATGTATGCCCAAATGGAACGCAATACATGAGCAGACATGTTTCCACAGACGCTACATGGTGAGAGAGTTGAGGCTTTGTCAGACATCTTTATGAGCTGGCTGAACACTGTGACTTTGGAGCTGTTAAAAATAAACAGATTAGGGATTGCATCATCATTGGGATACTGTATAATAACGTTTCTCAAAAGCTACAGCTGGAGTCGGAGTTGACATTGGAAAGGGCTATCAACATTGCACGTCAGTCTGAACTTATTAAGCTGCAAAACCTTGGTGCCCGAGCAACACAAAGGGAAGTAGGTGCCATGTGTCAAAAGTTTAAAAAGTGTAAGTCATTCGAAAAGAAGCAAGCTAAGGTTAAATGCTGTGTCCAACGCTAAGTGCAATAAAACTTTGTAGTAGCATGCAAGACCATGCTCATTGAAGAGGCTAAAACTGCAGATGTGGATGATAATGATAGCAATATATGGTTTCTAGGATCCATAACAGCATATGTAGATCCTGTTGAAGACAAGATGTTTAGACATTGGCAGATAAATGGCACTGCAGTATGATTCAGAATTGACACAGATGCCGAAATCACTGTAATATCCGAACACACATACTTTAATCTGCCCCAGCGCCCAGTCCTGAAAGACACCAAGAATATGTAGAGAGCTTAAGCAGGCTTGAACATATAGTTCTTAGGCATTTTATTCTTTTCAGCTCAAATTAAAATAAAGATAACTCTGTTGCCATGAAAGTGAATAAGTAATCTAAATAAATACAAAATCTTTTGAATAAGACCCCAACAAACAGACATTTGAACCTAAAAAAATCAGCAACAGAAATAATATTCAGGCTCACTATATCAGTTTTACTTTGTTTTCATCATTTAACTGAGCTTTAATAAGAGACTTGAGATTGCTTATAAGTTTTGATAGATCGGCAGAGTAGAAACAGCTGTTACTTTTCCCTTTCCCGGTTGCAGAGTGTCATCCAGGTGAACAGCAATGACACCCCTGCTCTAGTCTTTCCCACCTGTAGTTGTTTTATTGTGTCCTTTTTGCTCTTTGGGTTGATAAAAGCCTGGTGTATTTTGCAGATGGGTCCTAATAAGGCATCACACATCCAAGAATTATCCCTACTAACTGATGATATATATATGTCACTCCCACCAGGGGTACTCGTACCCCTGGTGGGAGTCACTGAAGTAGACCACCAGAGCTTCAGGCCTACAGGGGTTGGACAATGAAACTGAAACACCTGGTTTTAGACCACAATAGTTTATTAGTATGGTGTAGGGCCTCCTTTTGCGGCCAATACAGCGTCAATTCGTCTTGGGAATGACATATACAAGTCCTGCACAGTGTTCAGAGGGATTTTAAGCCATTCTTCTTGCAGGACAGTGGCCAGGTCACTACGTGATACTGGTGGAGGAAAACGTTTCCTGACTCGCTCCTCCAAAACACCCCAAAGTGGCTCAATAATATTTAGATCTGGTGACTGTGCAGGCCATGGGAGATGTTCAACTTCACTTTCATGTTCATCAAACCAATCTTTCACCAGTCTTGCTGTGTGTATTGGTGCATTGTCATCCTGATACACGGCACCGCCTTCATGATACAGTGTTTGAACCATTGGATGCACATGGTCCTCAAGAATGGTTCGGTAGTCCTTGGCAGTGACGCCCATCTAGCACAAGTATTGGGCCAAGGGAATGCCATGATATGGCAGCCCAAACCATCACTGATCCACCCCCATGCTTCACTCTGGGCATGCAACAGTCTGGGTGGTACAATTCTTTGGGGCTTCTCCACACCGTAACTCTCCCGGATGTGGGGAAAACAGTAAAGGTGGACTCATCAGAGAACAATACATGTTTCACATTGTCCACAGCCCAAGATTTGCACTCCTTGCACCATTAAAACCGAAGTTTGGCATTGGCATGAGTGACCAAAGGTTTGGCTATAGCAGCCCGGCCGTGACGGACAGTTCTGGTGGAAACAGGAGAGATGAGGTGCACATTTAATTCTGCTGTGATTTGGGCAGCCGTGGTTTTATGTTTTTTGGATACAATCCGGGTTAGCACCCGGACATCCCTTTCAGACAGCTTCCTCTTGCGTCCACAGTTAATCCTGTTGGATGTGGTTGGTCCTTCTTGGTGGTATGCTGACATTACCCTGGATAACGTGGCTCTTGATACATCATAAAGACTTGCTGTCTTGGTCACAGATGCGCCAGCAAGACGTGCACCAACAATTTGTCCTCTTTTGAACTCTGGTATGTCACCCATAATGTTGTGTGCATTTCAATATTTTGAGCAAAACTGTGCTCTTACCCTGCTAATTGAACCTTCACACTCTGCTCTTACTGGTGCAATGTACAATCAATGAAGACTGGCTACCAGGCTGGTCCAATTTAGCCATGAAACCTCCAACACTAAAATGACAGGTGTTTCCGTTTCATTGTCCAACCCCTGTAAATCTAAACAAGGCCAAGTCTTAGTCTGGGAAATCTGAGATCCTGTACTTTAAACACATCATAGGGAAAGAAGATATAAAACATAACCCTGAAAAGACTCATCACAGAAATGCCCAGCCCCACCAACATTACAGAATTATGGCAGGTGATTGGCATTATTAACTATCTGGGGGACTTTTTTCCCGATCTTTCATCTGTCATGCACCCCATTAGTACCCTAATGAAAAATGCTGCCGTGTGGAATTGGTGTGATACATAAGAGCAAGCTTTTCCAAAAGTGAATGCTATGCTGAACACTGTACCAGTCTTTTGATGCAACTAAGCCAACAGCAGTTTGTGCAGACATAGTAGCTATGCTTTGGGGGCAGCTCTTTACCAGGAGCAGGGAGAAAATCTCTAGCCCTATTACCTACTGTTCATGGACATTGACTGAGACAAAACAGAGCTATTCCCAAACGGAAAGGAATGCTTTGCCAGTGTATTGGGCTTGTGAGAGGTTTGCAATATATTTACGAGGTATAGCAAAAGTTCTGTTTACAAACAGATCACAAATCTCTTGTCCCATTGATAAACTCTTGTGACCTGGACAAAGCACCCGTCAGATGTCAGTGGTTATAAATGTGACTGATTAAGTTCAGTGTGGTAGCAGTCCACTTGTCAGGAAAACAGCTCATTCTGGGAGTCACAAAACCCCCTGCAGGACAGTAGGGAGTCAGACACAGCAAATGATATAAAGGCCTACGTACAGGCACTGTTAGAGACAAGACCTATATTGGGATAGGCTAGGCTCTATCAGACAGGCTACTGTTCAGGATAAAGTTCCTCAGATGCTATGTAATCTTAGGCTGGCCCCCAGCACTGGCACAGATTCCCCACACACTGCATGGTTTTCATGCTGCCAGAGCCCATCTATCAGCAGCTGATAGTTTGCTTCTTTATTTATTTATTTATTTTTTAACATTCTTTATTTAAGTATATGCGTTATTGTGAACCCAACATATATGCATCCATACATATTTACCTGCACACACATAATACAACAGCAAAAAGAAAACAAACAAACAAACAAAAATGGTTAGTGTCTCGGCAAACAGATAACATCCATTTCAGCAATTGAAATCAATCAAAATGGTCCTTATGGACTCGCATGAGGGGTGGGTGAACCCACCCAGCGTCTTCCATAAAGAGAAAAAAAAAAAAAAGACGAAACCCACAGAAGGGACTGACACAACTTCTTAGAACCTACCACATCTTCTTCTGTGTGACCATCCAATGTGGGAGATGGCTGGGGTCCATACTATCAGAAAAACATCAATTTTTACTTGAAGTGTTGCCGTTATCTTTTCCATTGTATACACATCTTTCAGTCTTCCTTGCCATTTTTGAAGGGTGGGAGGCAAAGGGTTGAGGCAGGACAGAGTTATTTTTTTCCTTGCAACCAATAGAAGACTCTGTAGTAACTGGACTTTCCTTTTCCCAATATTTCCTCCTGGGGTCAAGCCCAATATGTAGTGCAGTGGGTTCAGCGGTAAGGTGAACTTAAAGATTTTTTTAATTTCTGTCAGAACTCCCTGCCAGAATGAGCTCAGTGTTGGGCAGTCCCAAAAAATAGGAGTGTGATTCCCGATCTGATTACAGTTCCTCCAACACAAATTTGTAGAACTCCTGTCGTATTTTGATATTCTAAAGGGCGATTTAAAGAATCTCATTTTCAATTTTCAATCAAATTCCTTCCAATCTGGACTATGGGTGATATTATGACCATTTTCACAAACCCTCTCCCACTGCTCGTCTTCAATAACAATGTTAATTTCCAGTTCCCACTTTTCAATCTATAGAATTGTCAGAACAATGCATCTGTAAATTTTTATATATATTAGACACAATCTTCCTATTACTATTTTCCTCTATGCATTTTATCATAAATTTTTCCAAGGCTGCTATATTTTGTTTCAAAGTAGGCCATTCATTGTGTGATAAAAGATAATCCCTTAACTGTAAGTATCTGTAAAGATCTTTAGGCTTCGGACCTTACGCTCTGTGTGCTCTTTCTAGTTTAGTAACAACTTCTTCTCGAAACTCTAAAGAGGTGCTCAGGAGGTCTGTGATAAAGTTTATCATGTCTTCTTTTTCCGCTCCCTCTGGAACGCCATACAGCCTGATGTTATTACGGCGGAGTCTATTCTCCATGTCGTCACATTTAGCCGTGAGGATAGCTTCTCTTTCCAACAAATATCCCAGTGCTCTCTCCTGCCGTATGCTTCGGTCCTCCGTTGCACTTACTCTATCCTCCGCTTCTGTCAGTCTTCTGTCCAGCCCCTCCATTTGTTTCTTCAAGTCCTCCATAGATGACTCTACCCGGTGTAAAGAGCTCTTCAGCTCCCGAAATGAGTCAGTGTTTTCCCGACGAAGTTTTCTTATTTCTATTAGAATCACTGTTTCCCCGTTGGCGTCTCCCGTAGCTTTCAACGGTGTAGCTTCGGCTAACGTTAGCTGCTTGGAGCCTGTTGTGATGTCGTATTTTCTACTAGCCTTCATGTTGTTCTTTTCTGACCTCTGACTAGAACTTCGTACTCTTGAGCCCTTTCCTTTCAGTTTGGTACTCATTTATCACTTTTCATTACTTTATCGGCTATATATTGGTGGGTCTGGTGGAGCTGCAAGTTTATGCATCCGTCCACTTCATATCCTAGCACAGCTGATGACTGGCCATCAAATTAGGACAACCATTCCCGTTCTGCCAAAACAGCTGTGCCCTGGTCCAACTGATTATGAGAATGTCAGGATGAAAGACTGCCAAACTATGGACTCCAATTGTTTCTTCTACCACAGACATCACTCTGCCAGACTCCTGCCAATGCTGCGGCCAGGCCAGAGGGTCAAGCTAAATGGAGAAACTGGCTGGACTACTCCTGTTAAGGTCATTCCCAAGGCACCGGACCCTAGATCCTACTATGTGCAGAGAGAACAGGGAACCATTGCACGAAGAAAAAGGAGACACATTCGAGATGTGACCAAGAGCGCCAGGTCACACTTGATGAGACTTGCGATATGAACACTGTTCCACTTAGTGACACAGGTCTTAGTGACTCAGGACTGACCCCAGTCAGTCTGTTGGCTACTACATCCCCTAGCCAGAGACATGGTCCACAGAGAACTATGTGGCTTTCTGGCTCCTTCCCTCTAGCATCAACTGGAAATATGATGGCAGCCCAGACTGTACTGTAGGAGCATGCTTACTGAGGACAACTATGAGTACTGGGCTCATCCATGATAATTTTCAAACCTGCTGCAGCCATACACAATCCAAGGAAACAAGGAAATACAAGGAAACACCTTTGAAGGTTTCCTTTGATTAAAAACTAATGGCTGTATTCTAAAAGACCCTGATTGGTTGCCCTTTGTGATTTCATCAAAGGCTTGTTGTAAAATACCTAAACAGAAATACAGGTCCTTCTCAAAATATTAGCATATTGTGATAAAGTTCATTATTTTCCATAATGTCATGATGAAAATTTAACATTCATATATTTTAGATTCATTGCACACTAACTGAAATATTTCAGGTCTTTTATTGTCTTAATACAGATGATTTTGGCATACAGCTCATGAAAACCCAAAATTCCTATCTCACAAAATTAGCATATCATTAAAAGGGTCTCTAAATGAGCTATGAACCTAATCATCTGAATCAACGAGTTAACTCTAAACACCTGCAAAAGATTCCTGAGGCCTTTAAAACTCCCAGCCTGGTTCATCACTCAAAACCCCAATCATGGGTAAGACTGCCGACCTGACTGCTGTCCAGAAGGCCACTATTGACACCCTCAAGCAAGAGGGTAAGACACAGAAATAAATTTCTGAACGAATAGGCTGTTCCCAGAGTGCTGTATCAAGGCACCTCAGTGGGAAGTCTGTGGGAAGGAAAAAGTGTGGCAGAAAACGCTGCACAACGAGAAGAGGTGACCGGACCCTGAGGAAGATTGTGGAGAAGGGCCGATTCCAGACCTTGGGGGACCTGCGGAAGCAGTGGACTGAGTCTGGAGTAGAAACATCCAGAGCCACCGTGCACAGGCGTGTGCAGGAAATGGGCTACAGGTGCTGCATTCCCCAGGTCAAGCCACTTTTGAACCAGAAACAGCGGCAGAAGCGCCTGACCTGGGCTACAGAGAAGCAGCACTGGACTGTTGCTCAGTGGTCCAAAGTACTTTTTTCGGATGAAAGCAAATTCTGCATGTCATTCGGAAATCAAGGTGCCAGAGTCTGGAGGAAGACTGGGGAGAAGGAAATGCCAAAATGCCAGAAGTCCAGTGTCAAGTACCCACAGTCAGTGATGGTCTGGGGTGCCGTGTCAGCTGCTGGTGTTGGTCCACTGTGTTTTATCAAGGGCAGGGTCAATGCAGCTAGCTATCAGGAGATTTTGGAGCACTTCATGCTTCCATCTGCTGAAAAGCTTTATGGAGATGAAGATTTCATTTTTCAGCACGACCTGGCACCTGCTCACAGTGCCAAAACCACTGGTAAATGGTTTACTGACCATGGTATCACTGTGCTCAATTGGCCTGCCAACTCTCCTGACCTGAACCCCATAGAGAATCTGTGGGATATTGTGAAGAGAACGTTGAGAGACTCAAGACCCAACACTCTGGATGAGCTAAAGGCCGCTATCGAAGCATCCTGGGCCTCCATAAGACCTCAGCAGTGCCACAGGCTGATTGCCTCCATGCCACGCCGCATTGAAGCAGTCATTTCTGCCAAAGGATTCCCGACCAAGTATTGAGTGCATAACTGTACATGATTATTTGAAGGTTGACGTTTTTTGTATTAAAAACACTTTTCTTTTATTGGTCGGATGACATATGCTAATTTTGTGAGATAGGAATTTTGGGTTTTCATGAGCTGTATGCCAAAATCATCCGTATTAAGACAATGAAAGACCTGAAACATTTCAGTTAGTGTGCAATGAATCTAAAATATATGAATGTTAAATTTTCATCATGACATTATGGAAAATAATGAAATTTATCACAATATGCTAATATTTTGAGAAGGACCTGTACTGACCATGATATGTTGTTCTGCAGGAGACAAGCTATATCTGAAGAGATTTTACAGATAGGTCATGCTGGTGCTACAAATAATTAGAAATCAACTTAGAACAAAGTTTTATTTTATTTTTTTCATCTTTTATTCAGCAACTAAACCACAATCTGCAGATGTCAGAGTTTTCATCCTAGAAACCAGTTTTCCTTATTCAGCTCAGTTATTTGTCTAAATACAAGTCCGGAGTCTGTGACATCAGCCTTGTCTGACATAATTAGGACGACGGCAGCAGACCAGTAAAACACTGTTACTAGTTTAACTCAACACCTAAAAAAACTGGAGTTTTAAAATAGTTTTAAAAAATCTTCTTTCCCTTTTTCTCAAAAGTTTTTTCTCTAAAGAAAAGATACAAACTAAGAAAACTCAGTGAATTGGTGCTGATACACAGGAAATCAGACCCTGACAGGAACCACAGTTACATGCAATCAGCAGCTTGGTTCTGAATGAGAACCAGATTTGTTTCAGGTTCCCTCCACAGTCCTTAAAGAGAAAACCCACTGAGACAAATTTAAACTGTTTTAAGGACGTTTTCTCAGTTTTTAGCACATTTCCAGTCAACATATTATTAACTTCTCAGCAGAAATACTGGGAGAATATCTGATATGTTTAGTTAAACTTTAATGTTTCTTTATTTCTGCATTGTTAAACATTCTACTTTATTTTTATATCGATCATCTCCCTGAAATCATCTTAAACTTTTCAGTAATGTTCACATGATGAGCTTCACTTTCTCACAGCTTGGAGTCAAAGAAAATGTTTATTTCATTTCTGACTGTGAATCTTCCTTCAAAGTAAATCTGAGGAAAAGTGGTACTGAAGAGTTCATGGAATGTCTCACACCTCAGCTTCGTGTTTGTCTTCATGTGTCCCTGCAGGAAGCTGCAGCTCTCCCTCTGTGTGGCATGCAGCAGCACCACCTGCTGTCCAAGTCAATTAACTGCACCAATCAATCCTAAAAAATGGAGCCACCAGCGCTGCCAAAGCCAGGCACAATTGGCTGGATATGAGTGTCTTCTTTCCTGTTTCATATTATATTGCAGTTTTTCATCTTCTCAACAAGTCTTTACATTGATGTTGTCACCATTGTCACCTGACTATGCTGCACCTCTAATTTAATTAATCACTGAGCTGTACACAATGGCACGCTCCGGTGCTGCGTCAGTTTGCGTTTCCCCATCAGATGTTGTTCCCTCTATGACAAGCCAAAAGGGTCAAAAAATCATTCGTATATTAACGCGTTGTTCTAATCCATAAATAACGGGAGGCGTCGTTTTTTACATGCAAACACTTTGTGATAGATAGATAGATAGATAGATAGATAGATAGATAGATAGATAGATAGATAGATAGATAGATAGATAGATAGATAGATAGATAGATAGATAGATAGATAGATAGATAGATAGATAGATAGATAGATAGATAGATAGATAGATAGATAGATAGATAGATAGATAGATAGATAGATAGATAGATAGATAGATAGATAGATAGATAGATAGATAGATAGATAGATAGATAGATTTTGGAACTCCCCCATGCAGGCCATTTTGCCCAATCTCTTTCTTATGGTGGAGACATGAACTCTGTTCCTAAATGACGCAAGTGAGGCCTAAAACATAAAACAATATCTGACAGGGTGTTTAGAACCATCAGGAATGGTTTCACATTTTTATACAGGGGGAACAGTATATGACGGGGTCTTAATTACCTCCTTTTTATAAACGAATGCTGGGTACTCAAACAGCAGATCATTACTTAAATTTGTGGATCCAAGTTGAAGAGATATGCCTGCTCGAAGGTAGTGGTCAGATACTCACCCGCAAGTTTAAAGACCTTCAGCCGAGGCCCGTTTCTCTCTGTTAGCTTCGAAGCTGCAGCTGTTTTGAGACCGAGCTGAAAGGGGAAACATGTTTTTGGGTCAGATATTCCAGCTCTGACTCCTGCTCTTCTTGGGCTGAACTGGAAATAGGTTAATGTGATTTATTTTAAAAGTTCCAGAAAACTTCATAGTGGCCTTTAATGTTGTAATCCATGGCTGGGCTCCCAATAGGTTTAGGGAGCAATTACTTTTCCACACAGGACCAGGCTGGTTGTGGCCCTTAATAAGTGAATTCATCTTTGAAACTTCTTTTTGTATTTAGTGAGGTGATCTTTGACATTAAAATGTGATAATCCAAAACATTAAACCATCATCAAAAACATAGGAAACCTGTAAAAATAGAAATACCTTATAACAGCACTGTAAGCACAGTGTGAAAAGTATGACTAAATCTAGAATGGAAGAGGAATTGATCAGGGCAGTCTAGGTTTTAGTGAGCACGAAAGAGCTATGGTTTCAATTACCACTACCCATTAAAGCAATATTTCTGCTCCTCTGATTAAGTGTAATGAGGTGATGGTATATGTGATCAGTATGGTTTTCAAGAACATTTGATGAATTGCATTTCATTGGACAACTCTTCAAAGCAACCTATGCATAATGCAAATTGCAACCATGTAAAAACTGAAGCAGTAACGCATGTAAATAAAACGAAACAAGATTAACTAAAATTATTTTTGTCCAGTAGGGGACGCTGTCGAAACCTCCGTTTCTGTTTTGACAGTTTCCCTGTAAACAGCTGACAGGTGACCCTGGTGATAACACTGGGCTGCTATAAAACATTACTACGCTAAGAATAGAACAGAGGGGCCGCAGGTTGAGGTCCGCTTCACCCATACACCGTGTCTAAACCGGTCAGTGTCCGCAGCATGAATCCTCATCCCAACCAAATGAACACAAGAAAAATGCTGAATTCAAGAGGAGGAAACTACCCGAAGCAGAGCGCCTCGGGAGCTTCTGGAGCGGATCAAGCAGCTCAGAATGTGGACGGACAAACACTTGAGAGGGGGAACCAGCCCGGAGCAGACCGACAGCCACAGTAGTAAGGAACAGGTTGAACTAATAAGAACAACTGACACTGATGTTCAGAAAAATAGATATGAAAAAGAAAGGCTCTAATTACTACATATATTTAAAGCTAAGGTCTTGCATGTTTTCATAGGTTTGTGTTATTTAACTGATTGTATTCAGCTGGATGTTTACCTCAGCTTACTTTCAGTTTCGTTTCATGTGATTGGAAAGGAAAACGTTGCCTTCGGTGTGTGTGGTAAATCCCAGTTATCTCCCAAACACCGGATGAAACCAAAAAAACAAACAAAATGGTTTAGCAATTTAAAGTCTGATACAAGGGGAAAAAAGTTATTTTTTTTACATTCAAGTTTTAACTGAATGCTATTAACACAAGACAACAAAAACAATCTTCAAAACATTACCTGGATTACTCAGTCTTTCCGTATCATAAGTAAAACTTTTGGCCACAAGTGTCTAAAGTGTGGTTGAGCGCCATTTTGACCGCACTTCAAGAATGGTACAAATGGTACCAATTAAAAAAAGGAAAATTTGGGAACTGTATAGGACAAAGATTGGTATGATTTGGCTACACCAAATTGGCTCTACAGTTTATGGGTCTATTATGGGCATATTTTCTCCTAAATTTAGAGCGTACCACTTTTTTTTATTTCATTAAAATATTGTGAGTTATTTTTATTGTTGAAGAGATAAAACAAATATATAAATTAAAAAGTAAATTTTGCATTTTTTATAAATAAAAGAAAACAAATCTTTGTGGCCTACCAGTGTTTTCAACTTGATGATTTGGCTCTCATAGCAAAACGATTGGACACAGCTGTATTAGACCTTCCTGGTCATGTATTTATAACATCAACTAGAGATACAGTATATCTGCCTCAATGTTTGATGTATGGTCTGGTACTCTGAATATGTTGGTCTTCAGGGCTGGCTGTTAATAATAATAAAGAGTTAATGCTAACTTTTTAACATGTTCCGGTAGTTACAGTTGAGCTAAATAACATTAGCTGTCCAGTTCTGTTGTTTCAAGCTGAAGTTAGCATATGATCTGTAGCTTCTGACAGATCTGTTTCACTGTGAACTGATGTTAGAACAGCTTTTATTAGTTTTCCTGCTTCACCTACCAGCAACGCGCTAGGGAAGCGAAACCCGCGATGGACGTGAAGCGAATTTTGCTGGAGTTGAAAAATCTAAACTGTCAATTTGCGTCACGAATCAGTTGGTGCAGTCCCTGGAGAGAAATTAGGGAAAACAATACCTAATACAATCCGCAAACATCACATATTTGAAAAAGACAGAAACATTCATGTACACATAGGATGAAGGAAGGTTTGCTCTGAAGAGGTTTGTGGGTTTGAAAAAAGCCTTTGAAATGTAGTCCTGAAAAGGACTGTTCAATAAGGCACGCATGAAGTTGTGAATCATTCACACAACTTTCTATTGAGCTGAGATTTCTTTACTCACCGAAGACAGATGGACAGGTGTTCTGAAGCGGGGATACAGCGCCTGTAGTTGGTGTCCCGGTGGCTGATTTGTCCCCCAGCGTGGGGCAGCAGGTCCTCAAACTGGGTTCTGGATAGGCAGATGCTAAAAGTGACTGTCATCTAGACGCTGCTTCTGGAGTAGGTGGTGGTACTCTCCAAACTGGTTCTGTCTCTGGAGAATCTGGTAAACCCTGAGACGTTGACTCCGGCGGCATTGTTCGGCTTTCCTTAAATAAAGCACTGTGACTCGCTCAGTAAAATCCAGGTCCGCCTTGTTGAGCTGAAACCGGCAAGCAGCAGATAGAAGCTCCTCCTATTTGATGACAAGAAAAAGAGAGTGGAGCGTTGTCACCCACTGGCCACGCGAATTGCTGGCGAAATGTCAGGCGTGCGACAGAATGAGGCGAAGAATACACTGGAATCTCTGTCGGTCTGAACTTACCATTAGATGTTTTAGTTTGTATTTCCTTGAAGATCTGTTCCGCCCTGTTTATTTTTTTTAAGTTAGTTCCATTGTTTACTTAGATGTTTTTGTTATTCCTCTGGATTCCTTGCTCATTTGTGTCAATTAGCCTCCATCCTTCAGTTGCCTACATGTTCTCTTCCAGCAGCTGCTTCTGATTTCCCTCTGATTAGCTCCCCTTGTTCATTGCTCCATTCTCCACCCTGCCTGAGTATTTATACTTTCTGATTTTCATTGTTCTTTACTGGTTCCTCCTGTTTGTTGCCTGCTCCATGTCTGTTGACTCCATGATCATGTTAACCTCCTGCCCATCTCTCACACCTGCCTGTGATTCAGTGCCTGGTGTCTCTGTAAGTTTGTTTATTATTAAACATTTTCATCTCAAACTATGCTCTGCATTTGGGTCCTTCCTCAGCTAAATATGACAATACCAGGTTGAAAATAACGAAATACTTGTTTTAAAGACAAGTCATAAATATCTTTTTACTCCATATCAGACCCATCAATATTTATAGCATCATCTTGCTGTCCAAAAATATATATTTTATTATTTTAACTTAAATGGCTAAATCTTTCAACTTTTCTATCCCTCCATTGAGACAGACAACGATTCAATTCAATTTCAATTCAGTTTATTTATATAGCACCAATTCACAACACATGTTGTCTCAAGGCACTTCACAAAAGTCAGGTACATACAGGTCCTTCTCAAAAAATTAGCATATTGTGATAAAGTTCATTATTTTCCATAATGTCATGATGAAAATTTAACATTCATATATTTTAGATTCATTGCACACTAACTGAAATATTTCAGGTCTTTCATTGTCTTAATATGGATGATTTTGGCATACAGCTCATGAAAACCCAAAATTCCAATCTCACAAAATTAGCATATTTTATCCGACCAATAAAAGAAAAGTGTTTTTAATACAAAAAACGTCAACCTTCAAATAATCATGTACAGTTATGCACTCAATACTTGGTCGGGAATCCTTTTGCAGAAATGACTGCTTCAATGCGGCGTGGCATGGAGGCAATCAGCCTGTGGCACTGCTGAGGTCTTATGGAGGCCCAGGATGCTTCGATAGCGGCCTTTAGCTCATCCAGAGTGTTGGGTCTTGAGTCTCTCAACATTCTCTTCACAATATCCCACAGATTCTCTATGGGGTTCAGGTCAGGAGAGTTGGCAGGCCAATTGAGCACAGTGATACCATGGTCAGTAAACCATTTACCAATGGTTTTGGCACTGTGAGCAGGTGCCAGGTCGTGCTGAAAAGTGAAATCTTCATCTCCATAAAGCTTTTCAGCAGATGGAAGCATGAAGTGCTCCAAAATCTCCTGATAGCTAGCTGCATTGACCCTGCCCTCGATAAAACACAGTGGACCAACACCAGCAGCTGACAAGGCACCCCAGACCATCACTGACTGCGGGTACGTGACACTGGACTTCTGGCATTTTGGCATTTCCTTCTCCCCAGTCTTCCTCCAGACTCTGGCACCTTGATTTCCGAATGACATGCAGAATTGGCTTTCATCCGAAAAAAGTACTTTGGACCACTGAGCAACAGTCCAGTGCTGCTTCTCTGTAGCCCAGGTCTGGGGAATGCGGCACCTGTAGCCCATTTCCTGCACACGTCTGTGCACGGTGGCTCTGGATGTTTCTACTCCAGACTCAGTCCACTGCTTCAGCAGGTCCCCCAAGGTCTGGAATCGGCCCTTCTCCATAATCTTCCTCTTCTCGTTGTGCAGCGTTTTCTGCCACACTTTTTTCTTCCCACAGACTTCCCACTGAGGTGCCTTGATACAGCACTCTGGGAACAGCCTATTCGTTCAGAAATGTCTTTCTGTGTCTTACCCTCTTGCTTGAGGGTGTCAATAGTGGCCTTCTGGACAGCAGTCAGGTTGGCAGTCTTACCCATGATTGGGGCTTTAAGTGATGAACCAGGCTGGGAGTTTTAAAGGCCTCAGGAATCTTTTGCAGGTGTTTAGAGTTAACACGTTGATTCAGATGATTAGATTCATAGCTCGTTTAGAGACTCTTTTAATGATATGCTAATTTTGTGAGATAGGAATTTTGGGTTTTCATGAGCTGTATGCCAAAATCATCCGTATTAAGACAATAAAAGACCTGAAATATTTCAGTTAGTGTGCAATGAATCTAAAATATATGAATGTTAAATTTTCATCATGACATTATGGAAAATAATGAACTTTATCACAATATGCAAATTTTTTGAGAAGGACCTGTACATTCCAATTAATACTAACAATTGAACAGTGCAGTCGGAGTTAGCTTTTTATTCAAATTGGATAAAAAGTTTTTCTATCTAAGGAAACCCAGCAGATTGCATCCAGTCAGTGACTTGCAGCATTTCCTCCTCCTGGATCATTGGTAGAGGGTGAGCATTAAGTTGTTGCCAGCAGAAGCTCGGACGATTCCCCTCTCCAGAAAGGTGTCACAGGTAGACACAGAGCTAGGCCAGGTGTAGCTTCTAGGAAGAGAATAGAGAGAACAAGGTTAAAAGCTGAAATAACAGCAAATAATGCAAAATTGGAGAGTAGTGTGAGAATGTAGCAAAGAGGGTGAAAGTGGTCATTATGTCCTCCAGCAGCCTAAGCCTATAGCAGCATAACTACACAGATAGTTTCAGTTCAGATTATTTAGTTAAACGGCGCTTATTTACAACAATGTCGTCTCAAGGCACCCCACAAAGGATCCCACTGATGGTCATATACTAAAAACCACAAGGATTGGGATACCTCTCTCTGTCAGACTGATCACAACCATCAGAAAAGAGAAGGGGTCACACAGGTAGCAGAAATGGAGGGTGTGTTTGCACCTCAACCATAACTGAGTCGGTTTATGCTAAACCTGACTCCCCCTTACTCCAACCAACAGGGAGGGAGGAAGGTTCCCTCCCTGATAAACTAAGCCACTCTAACTATAAGCTTTATCAAAAAGGAAAGTTTTAAGCCTATAGCCTTAAAAGTAGACAGGGGTCTGCCTTACGGACTAAAACTGGGAGCTTGTTCCACAGGAGAGGAGCCTGATAACTAAAGGATCTGCCTCCCATTCTACTTCTAGAGACTCTAGAAACCACCAGTAAACCTGCAGTCTGAGAACAAAGTGTTCTGTTAGGAACATATGGAACAATCAGATCTCTGATGTATGATGGAGCTAGATCATTAAGGGCTTTAGATGTGAGGAGGAGAATTTTAAATTATATTCTGGATTTAACTGAGAGCCAATGAAGGGAAGCTAAAATAGGAGAAATATGATCTCTCTTTTTAATTTTCATCAGAACGATGTGAACTGGAACTTCCAAATGAATTCTAAGTTTCTTTCTAAAACAGTTTTCCCACATATTTGACCTTCTCAAAAGGACTCCATGTTAGGACCAACTGTATCTATTAGTAAAATCTGATTTTTTTCACTGCTTTATTTTTTCATCTGATTTTCATACGTTCTGTTTTGCAGTCAGTGTTCCAAACAAGTTGATCTCATTTACAGATTAAGACATACCCTGTACTTCTATATAAAGAACCATCCTACATGACAGTGGTGTAGAGGCTTTCCATAGAAAAGCGCTCTCTTCAAGAAGAAACTTGACACTGTTAGATCAGATGAGTTTGTGACAAGGGGCAGGGGACAGACAACAACCCACTAATGGCTCTGTTCCACAGTGGGTCTTTTAGCTGTGGAAATGTGAAGAAACGTGAGAACGATTTTATTTTGTGGTCCTTTAAACACCCTGACTATACTAATGAGCTCGGTTTCAATAAATACAAAATTGCCTAAACACTTCTTCACCACATTTCCTGAACATTTCTGGAACATGAATGGTTGGTCAGAGGAAACAGCCGTCATGATTTGGTGTGGTCTGAGAGTCTGAAAGAGAAGGAAAAACTTTCCATCTTTCAGTGGAGCTTCCATCAGTGCTACATTTTATAATTTCACACATTGCTATGAACGTTAATAATTTATACTTTTTCAGGTTGTTGTTTTTTTTTTTTTGGATTTCAGAATTTTTGTTTTTCTTTTAGAAAAACTTTAAAGTTTTTATGAAATATGTTTTTTTTTAGTAATTGGGCAAAGCATCAGATTTCTGGATTTCTAACCAATACCTAATTTGTTATTAATATTAGAATTAGATGTAACACCACACTATGTGTACTGTAAAACTAAATTTTAAAATTGTAGTATCAACATTTTAAACTGTCTTTAGCATCCAATATTAGCAATTTATGCAGTGGGTTCCCAGAGCAAATTAGGGTGTTTTAAGCATAACAGGTGAAAAATTCCATCCATGTATAAACGCTTATATTTTAAATATTTAAATAAGACTATAAATTTAATGTTATAGTCAGTAAGTTGTTCAACTTTACTATTTTAAAATATAAAAAAAGAATAAAAAATACAGTGGCTTGTAAAAGTATTCCTACCCCTTGAACTTTTCCACCTAATTTTATTGGAATTCTATGTGAAAGTGGTATATAATTGTGAAGTGGAATAAAAATTATACATTTCTTTTTTTTTGTTTTACAAATAAAAAACTAAATAAAGCATTTTGCAAAAGGATTCAGACCCCCTGAGTCAAAACTTTGTGGAACCACATTTTGCTGCAATTTCAGCTGCAAGTCTTTTAAGTTATGTCTCTATAAGCTTTGCACATCTAGTGACTGAAACGTTTGCCCATTCTTTGTTGCAAAACAGCTTAAGCTCAGTCAGATTAGATAGAGAGCGTTTGTGAACAGCACTTTTTTATCTTTCCACAGATTCTCAATTGGGTTTAGGTCTGGAATTTGACTGGGCCATTCAAAGACATGAATATGTTTTGTTTTAAAGCAATCCATTGTAGACCTGGCTTTATGTTTAGGGTCGTTGTCCTGCTGGAAGGTGAACCTCCGCCCCAGTCTCAAGTCTTTAGCAGACTCCAACAGATTTTCTTCCAAGATTTCTTCCCTGTATTTGGCTTCATCCATCTTCCATCAACTCTGACCACCTTCCCTCTCCCTGCTGAAGAGAAGCACCCCCAGGGGATGATGGTGGCACCACCATATTTAACAGTGGGGATGGTGTGTTCAAAGTGACGTGCAGTTTTAGTTCTCCGCCACACATAGCATTTGGCGTTTTGGCTAAAAAGTTAAATTTTGGTCTTGTGTGACCAAAGCACCTTCTTCCACATGTTTGTTGTGTCCCCAACATGGCTTCTGGCAAACTGCAAACAGGACTTCTTATGGTTTTCTTTTAACAATGGCTTTCTTCTTGCCACTCCTCCATAAAGACCATATTTGTGCAGTGCACAACTAATAGTTGTTCTGTGGACAGATTCCCCCACCTGAGCTGTGGATTTCTGCAGTTCGTCTAGAGTTACCATGGCCCTCTGGGCTGCATCTTTGATCAGTACTCTCCTTGTTCAGCCTGTAAGTTTAGGTGGATGGCCTTGTCTTGGTAGGTTTACAGTCGAGCCATACTCTATTCATTTCCCAGATGATGGATTGAACAGTGCTCTGTGAGAAGTTCAAAGTTTGGGAAATCTTTTTATCGCCTAAACATGTTTTAAACTTCTCCACAACTTTGGCCCTGACCTGTCTGGTGTGTTCCTTGGACTTCATGATGCTGTTTGCTCCCTAATATTCTCTTAACCAATCTCTTAGGCTGTCACAGAGCAGCTGTATTTGTACTGAGATTAGATTACAGAGATGGAATCTATTTAGTCATTAGGAATCATCAGGCAACTTCTGAAGGCAATTGGTTGTACTCAGAGTAAAGGGGGCTGAATACTTTTGCACACCGCACTTTTCAGTTTTTAATTTGTAAAAAATGTTTGAAATCATGTATATTTTCTTTACACTTCACAATTGTATACCACTTTGTGTTGGTCTTTCACATAAAATTCCAGTAAAATATGTTTGTAGTTGTAATGTGACATTATATGGAAACGTTTAAGGGTTTTTGGGGTTGGAGCTCATCTGTGGGGGCGTAGGGATGGGGTTCCAGTAGTCCTGGCGGTGGTCTTCCCGGGGTACCTGTGTTCTGAGGGGCCTTTAGATGTATGTGGCTCAGATCTCCTCCATCTCTGTCTCGGCTCCAGGGGGGCAGGTGTGTGGCTCCTCTCACTCGCTGTTGCATTTTTTTTTGAGAAACCTTAAACACACATGGACAAAATTGTTGGTTAATGAAAGAAAAACCCACAATGGTCACAGAAATAACCTGAATCTGACAAAGGTAATAAGTGTTGTAATTATGAATATGAATATATTATTTAATATTCAATATTAATACTTTAATATTTTATTAAATAATATTTCGGTCTGTTAAGGGTTGTCCTGTGAATACCAGCCCAATAAGGTGGTGGTAATAGGACAAAACTGAAAGGGATGAGCCAAGCTCTGACATTATTTAACAGCAAAACTCTGCACACACATGGAATGAATTCACACAATTTCTTAAAATACAAGAATTTATTAACCAAAATAAGTCAAATCAAGTCAAACATATTTCAATCAACAAACTCTTTACTATGCTCAAACAATCCAAATAAACTACCAAGCAGAATGCAACATTACCATGCAATGTTATTTATGTTTGAGAACCAAGAATTATCTTAAAGAATCTGGAAGTGAAGTTAAGTTAGTCTTAAAACTAACTTAGGCAATAATTGGTACACCTTTAGACAACCATTCACAATGCAAGATCAGATAAAGTATTATTTTAATGAAATAATATTTTAAAGAATGATTTGCTGAATAAAACCAACCTTTTAGATGGCTAATTCTCAACGATGTTTAATTAGCTTGTTTTTATTTATCAAAATAATATTTAAATAAATATTATTAAGGAAATAGTAAAATCATATTTGAGGAAATATTATTTTGAATAACAACCAAATCTTTCTGGAGAAATGGGGCTTAATGGTGTTTACTTAATTATCAAGTTTAGTAAAATAATATTAAGGAAAATATTATTTTCTAGATTGAAAACTAACAACCTTTATGGGTAAATGATCTTAGCAAGCAAGCGCGTGTTCTTAGCTGTTAGCGGTTGGAGCTAACAAAAGAAGCTTATAGCTTATCATCAGAATCAAACACATACCTTTAAAATACCACTAATAAAAGGGTTAAAATGCATAAGGGTGTACGGCGTGTTATGGCCAATCTTCTGTGTTTAAAATAACCCTTTAAATAAAGTTTGTCTTAATTTAAAAAAAAACCCACAAAGACAGAACATACAAACTGAGCACGTGCTGAGCAGATAATCTGCTAGCACTAAGATGGCTGAGTTTCAACACAAACAAAACCAAACGTCATAAAACAAAAACGTTTAGATTATGTAATTCTAAACTACTTCTCTGTGCCCAAAACACAACCTCTTATGTGAACTGTGCTGAGGAAAAGTTGTCCGAGGCGACGAAGTTGAAGAAAGCATCCACAGTGAACAAAGGGTTAAGTTGCTAACCTGCGTAGCTGTAGGGGGGGGCTGGTGCTTGCTTTGTTGCCTGGCCAAACTGCACGTTACTGCTGTAGCCACGGTGATGCGGTCCCGTTGTCCTTCCTTCAGACTTCCTTCAGGGGAAAACTGCTCCACTCAACGTCGTAGAGACAGGGTCTCTGCTGGGAACTCTCTGGAACACAGTTTGCTTCTGTAGACCTCAGAGAGAAAGTCAAGAAACGGTTGTACCTTAATTACCCCCGTTTATGAATGAATACCGGATAAACAAACAGCAATTCATTCCTACTTAACTTAGTGCATATGATCGCGTGATCGTATAACACTCTTGGATCCAGTTTGAAGAGTTATGTCTGTTTGCCTGCAAAGAGACATTATCACACTGTGTCCCTCCGTCCAGTTCCGCTGGGTACCTGAGTGGAAGAGGTCAGTTTGTTGCAAAAGCGGGGGTTTTATTTGGACAGTGACGACACGGGACGTTTGCTGTTATTCCGTTTCTGGCTGTGCTGGAAGTAGGTTAATGTAATTTATTTTGAATCTTCCAGAAAAGTTCGTACTGGGCTATTTTGGCCCACTCCTCATGACCAAACAGTTCCAGTTGTCTCAGGTCTGAAGGGTGCCTTTCCCAGACAGCATGTTTCAGTAAAGAGGTCCATGGAGCTAGCCTGATGCTCCTCCGCGATGTCTGTTGTAGGCGGAAACATTCTGTTACGGTTTACTTGATATAGGACCCCAGAATGCAGACGAGCAGGCAGCGTGATGGTAAGTGAAAAAAGGTTTAATTACAAAAACTCACACTCAGCCGGAGGCAGGAACAAAACAAACGGGCAGGCAAGACAGGCATGGCATGATCAAAAAACAAGACTTGAGCATGAGAGATGTTTCCGCGATGACCAACTGAACAGGTGTGTATAAATGGAGCATGGTACAGGTGGAGCAAGGAGGCAGATTAACTTGGACAGGTGAACCGAATAAACTTAATTGACAGAAAACACAACATGACAGGAGCAAAACATGGCTTGAACAGAACGCAAATCCAAGGAAACAAACAGAAATATAACTAGAAAAACATGAAACAAAAGCATAAACAGGAAAATAATAACAAAAGAATGAGTCAAAACCTTAACTGTGAAAAACATAAGAAAAAAACCAGAAACCAAAAACCAAACAACCCCAAATCATAACAGCGATGTGATACTGATGTTCCTTGAGCTTGAAGTTCACCAATAATATCTTTAGAATATTTTCTGGGTTCTTTTGTTACCGTTCATATTATCTGTCTCTTTGTCTTTTTCATCAGTTTTCCTCCTGTGACCACGTCTAGGGAGGTTGGCTACAGTCCCATGGATCATACATTTCTGAATAACATGTGCAACTGTAGTCACAGGGACATGAAGCTGCTTGGAGATGGTCTTATAACCGTTATCTTTAACATGCTTGTCTATAACTTTCTAATCTTTTGAGGCAACTCTTTCCTTCGCTTCCTCTGGCCCATGTTGAGTGTGGTAGACACCATGTCACCAAACAGCACAGTGATTACCTGTAGCTCCATATATATAGGCTCACTGACTGATTACAAGAATGTAGACATCTGTGATGCTAATTAATGGACACACCTTGATTTAACATGTCCCTCTGGTCACATTATTTTCAGGGGTACCATCATTTATTTGTTGGGCTTTTCTTGGCACTCAGACAACAATTCTGAGTGCTACTGTGCCAGACACCGTAAAAAAAATTATATGAATCATATTGATGAGTTTTACTTTTTAGAAAAAATCTTTCATGGTACATTGGATTTTGAAAAATATTTATTAGTTACAAAGTTTTAAAAATCAGTCATTGATGCCTCAGCACTGTGTTCTGCATCTTTTTTCTACCCAAATCCTTTGTGTTAGATATGGAATACATGGCTGAAGAAATGTTCACTGGACAGTGGTTCTGATAAAGTTGAGAACCACTGTCCTTGACAGAGTAAATCAAAGGTGTCAAACTCAAGTCTTTAAGGGCCAGTGTACTGCTAGTTATATGTGTTCCTGGTCCAAAACACCCAAAAAGGCTGATTTGCCTCTTGAACATGCAACAAGTCCTGCAGAGTCCTGCTTATGACTTTATTATTCACTTCAGCTGTGCTGAAGCAGAGACATGTTTAAAAATAGTGGGAGAACAGCCTTCAAGGACCGTTGCTGTCCTTTCAACCTGGTAGTGGATGCTTGAAGCTGCTTAGAAGTAGAAGAGTTCTGAGAAAAACGTGGACTTAGCCTGAAATTTTATACAAGCACACCTTACAGGTGGCACCCCTTGCTCTCTGCTGTGCTACAGCCTTCCCTTCAAGGCGGAGCCTACCGTGAACGATGGCAATTAAGCATGGCCAGGGGTGTGAGGAGTGTATACACGAGTGTGATTGATACTGCCAAGACGTTCGTCCTGGCTCTGATTGGTTGTTTCTGAACGGAAGCGGGGGCAAATGGCAGAAGGACCACTGGGAGGAACCGGAGGAGCTTACTTTTATCACAGATTACCTTTCCCATATTGTACTGTCAGGACCAGAGATAGCGTTTCCATTGTCCTTTTGATTGACAAGGTCAAATAAATCCTGTCATAATCTATTTTTAGCCATCACTTTATTTTTTGAAATGATAGTAATTAAACACAGCATTTTCATTCATTTTAATTAATATTCTGTCCAAACAAGCTGAACAGAGAATCCACATCAACCAGATATATACATTTACAATTTTTTCTCCGCAGTGACAAAAAACACTGACTGTGGTCCCAGTAACTACATATAAACAATGTGCAGCCACTTGTGCATAATTAAATACTCAAGTGCTGCAGAGGCCATTGTCATAAGGCTTTGGACTTTAGAAAAGACTTTGGGCACTCAGCTGCCATGACATGTTTTCAAGTAAAGCCAACAAGGTCATGCATCAAGTGAGAAAACGGCTGATTAATATCATAACTTGCCATCAAGTGGTCAAGGCTGTCAATCGCAATCTGTCAAAATGATATGGCCTTCAGATTTTTCAGTCACTGTTTATAAAAAACGGTCAAAAACTGTAAATATTCATTTAACACATCCCCTGGTCAGGACATGACGACTGTTTTACAAATATGTAAAAAAAAAACTTTTTTTACAAAAGTTACCTACTGCAGCTTTAAAGGTCAATTCACTGATTAGGAAGATAGGATTTTGCATTTCTGACCAACAGTTACCATTTCAGGCCAATGAAGTTGACAACACCCAACACAGTCAGCAGCAGATTGTTCAGTGGATCTCCAGTTTTCCTTAAGCTTTCCTCACTTTCAGCACAACTAAGTTTGATAATCACATCATTCTTAGATCTGAATTCTGACTTTAGAGGCAAACAGTTATGTTTTTGGATTGTGGGAGGAAGCTGACGTATCCAAAGAGAACCCACACATGCTTGGGGAGAACAGGAATATTCCATGCAGAGAGACCCCAGGCCGGGTAATAAACCCAGGACCCTCTTGCTGCAAGGCAACAGTGCAACCAGCTTCTCCATTGTGCCGCTTCTATCTCTCAATAGTATGCCTTATTGTTGTGTAAGGAAACGTTTTCTTTGTGTCCGGGTTGATTACAGTTTTTTAATTAAAATTTCTGATACCCCAAATCAGAAAACGTCCAGACAGAAAGGAGAATGTAAATCAATATTTCAGTAAAATCAAAAACGCATTTACGTTGACTTTTTTTTTTTTTTTACTGCAGATAGCAGCAGCCCAACATTCTTGTTTTCTCATTGTCATCATGATCATCTTGATCAGGACTAAAACAGCTGAAGCCTGTGATCACTTACTGTTCTTAATAATAGAACCTCTTGAGTGTTGTTAGAAATGTGTTGCAGATATAAAATATTAGAATGGATGTAACTTAAAAAGTTAAATTAGGGTAAGGAGAAATTACATAAATGTCTTGCTTTCAGTAGGTGACAAGTCAAATGTCTCAAGTGTAAAATTGTTCTTTGATGCTGGAGCACCTGTTTAAACTTTGTTTCAATGCAGGATTAAACTCTGTGTTCACATCACTAACAAGCTCTTTGTTTCTCAGCTCAGGCGCATTTACTGTGATTCCACCGAACCAGTCTCGCCGGAGCGAGATAAAAGCAGGTAATGATCCAGCTAAGTCTGGTTTGATCTTTATAAACGTTTGAAAAATTTGCTTCCAGTGATTGATGTGGAATGTTTCTGCAGTGGCTCAGAAAGAAGAGGAAGAACTTCAGAGGTGGAAAGAGACACACAAGCCTCCTCCTTTGCAACTTAATCCAGAAAGACTGGGTAATCATCACACAGTGACAATGCTTATTACATTATGTGTATCATTGGGATTATCTTAACTTTATAGTTCCTGATATCTGTTAATCCATCCAGGTGGTGGGGATGTAACGTTAGCTGAAGCCAGGCAGAGGCAGTTTACTGATGTGAAGTGCTACAAGATACAGAAGAAGGTACATGAACTTTTTTGCTATTGTTTATTTGTCTGGGAAGCTACATTAGATTATTATGGCAGGTCAAACACACAATATTTACATATATATATATATTCTATGACAAAACATGAAAATGTACAATGCCTTGCAAAGGAATTCCTAACGCTTCAAGTTAGCATTTTGTCACAGACTTCTAAGTATTTTATTTGAATTTTATTGACCAACACAAAGTTATGCATAACTGTGAAGTGGAAGGAAACATTTTTCACAAAACAAATCTAAAAGGTTTGACGTGTAATTTTATTTAGCCCCCTTTACTCAGATACTCATGTGTGCAGCTGACTCTCAGTTTAAATGGAGAGCTGTTCTGTGAAGGACAGCTTTCCATTTTTGGTCTGCTAGAGAACATTAGGGATCAAACATCAAGAACATCAAGGAACACAGCGCACAGTTCAGATGTAGGGTTTGTTACAATTTGTTTATGTGGAGAAACAAATTGCAGAGAGGAGGCAGACAGGGAACAGTAAACAAAGCCTTTACTGAAGAACTGAAGAAAATCAAAAACTTTAAACTTGGAGTCAACTGTGAGGAAAGGCAAGGACCAAGACATGGGCGGTCCACCTCAACTGACAGGCCGGACAAGAAGTTAATTAATTAGAGAAGCAACCAAGAGGTCCATGGGAACTCTGGAGGAGCTGCAGAAATTCACAAGTCAATTGGAAGAATCTGTTCACAGGCAACTACCCTTTGAGCACTCCATTAATCTAGCCTTTAGCTAGAAACTCATTGTTTAAATGAAAGCCATATAAGCTTCTTCATAGATTGGCTCAAGCCAAATGGGCGACAAAATAAAATGTGGAAGATAAAGTATTTGCTATCGGGAGCTGAGGACAAAAACATGCCACACTTTTTAGATTTTTATTTGTAAAACTTGTTTATTTTAATTACTCTCCTTTCATTTGACAAATATGCACTACTCTGTTTTTGTTCATTACATGAAACCCCTATGAAAGATGACTGAAGATTCTGTTTGCAACATGACTATGAGAAAAATTCCAGGGGTGTGAATACTTTAGCAGGCACTTTAAAATGGCATCGACAGGTCCAAAACATTTTTTGTTTGTATTTTCACCTATTTGAATTATTCTGTGTCCTATTTCATAATCCCCAAACATTTTAACTCACGGCTGTAATGAAGCAAGATAATTAAAAAACATACTTTTTGATTGAGTAGGTTTTGAAACACTGTGTCTGTATGTGCCTATACAATAATATTGAAAATGACTGTTATCTGGGCTTTTAAATCTAATTTTTTTTCAAGCTTAAAAAAGAGGATATGGACAAGAAGAGGAGGCAAGAGGAGGAGGAAGAGTTACAGAAGATGAAGGCCAAACAGAGGGAGAAGGTGAAACCAGATTTAGATTGCACAATATCTGTGCAGTTTATGAAATCATAACCATTCTTGCATTATCAATGTTTGATATATCGCAATCACAAAGGACTGAGAGGGTGTTACTGTTTACATTTACATTCCTTCACTCTGCATACTAATGATACATTAGATCAGATGGCTGCATTTATAGGTCTGATCTGTAAAAGTTCAGCTCTGTGAACCAGGTCAGAGGAAGATTTAAAAACACCAGGTGAGGAAGTGGTACAATTATGGCCAAACGCTTAGGCAATGACACAAATATTGGGTTTATTAGATTACTATTTTTAAATGTCTTTAGTCCACTGAAGAACAATTAAAAAAACATTTAAAGTATTTTATTAGCACGTACATCTAATTTATTGATTAACTGTTTCTCATGGAGGTTATTATCTGGGGAGTTTCCTAACCTCAGTCAGATCCAAAATTTAAATGTTCTAATTTTTGAGGCTCTTCAATGTTGATTTTACTTTGCATCACTGTCCTCCGTCATGCTTGATCCACAGATCATCACCAAACTGTACCTAAATTGTTGGAAGACGTTGCTCTTATTAAACAGAATTGTGGGTAAGCCCACTTAAGTGATGTGGATTTTATCACAATGCTTCCCTGTTGGCACCACACACTTTTGCTTCTGTGGAAAAATGATTTTCCAGATGTCCCAAACAATCAAATGGAGGATTCTGAGAAAATAACAGCTTTCCATCCTGGCCCTGCAGTTTGTCCTTAATGTCCTTAATGTTCTTCTTTAACTTTCTTTGTAGTTGCCACCAGTGCTGATCAAGCTCTGCACTGGTGGCAACAAAATTTTGTGGGGCACTATTGTCGATGATAATGCAACCTCTTGGACATCCTGAAGTCTTCTTCTCTTTAGCTAAAACTCACATCTTCAAGTATTTTATGATCCACAGAACTCTGCTTTCAGCCGCAATATTCTTAGCAGCGGTTTCCTTCAATGTGGGGTCAGTTTGATGCGAAATGACGATGCTGATGGCTACAACCTTTACCTTGAAGAAACCGATGCAATAACAATGTGAACTGTCACCATAAAAACTGACGCCATAAATTTTAAAAATGCAACAGTTTGAGCTAAAACCCTTGGCCATCACTGTAAATGCAGATTTAGTTTTTTACTCAGTAGCTCAGCTGTCTGGCTTTCTAGCAGACTCCTCTATACCCCCTGGTTATTGTGATTTTGGTTTATTTTGACCAATATATGCCACATAATTCAATAAAACCTCCAGAAATAAAGCTTCTTCTAAAAGGGGAAATATTAGGCCAGCTTGAACATATGCACAGATGTGACTAAGGAATATAAAATTAAAAGATTTTTAATATTAATATTTCAAGACTTTCATTGTGTTCCTCAGGTGCTTAATGTTCCCTCAGTGAGAATGATCAGGATTAGCCTGTAGATGTCAGCATAGACAAGCATCCACCAGCTTTGGATTGGTGCAGTTTCCCCGTTACACACAGCATCAGACAGAAGAACCACCTTACTGATGGGTTTTTAGCTTTTCAGACACTAAAGGGATGTCAGACATGTTTTTATCCACGTCTGGCCATGCTCCTGGTCGGATCAAGGTTAATGGGTTGCTGCTGCTCTGGGAAAGGCTGATTAATGGTGGAGACCAAACTGGTACCCTTAGACACCTTTTCCTGTTGCGCCATTGGAACATAGTGGGATTCTAGCTAATAAATCCATGGTGAGAAACAGTCTCAACTTAGATTATGGACGTGATGAAACAAGATGCTGGCAAATACTTGCCTCTTGCTTGGGAATACGTCATCCTAATCGCCTCTTTTTACAGGAATTACTGTCTTAGTACTCACAGATGTTTACATCACTGGTCTCAAAACACAACCTTAAAATACAGAAACAACATTTTGTTGTACAAATGATGATGCATTTCTTTAAAAAGCTTACAGATGAAAAAACAAAGTAGATTGAGGTTCTTTTTGGATGGATAAAAACACTAAAAACATAAAACCTTTTCTTACTTACAAAATCTCTATACAATCAAGAGAATAAAACAGTCAATTTAATGCATAGAGAACATATGATAGTTATAATATGATATATGACAGTCATAATCCAGTTCTAGGTAAGGTAGAATCTAACTTTGGCTCTGTAGAGGTGATACAATGTAGTGTGAGATCAGAACCAGTCCAAGGCACCAGCAAACTAAGCCGCTTCTTAGGGCGCCCAAATCATCAATGGCATCCCACTAAATGCCTGAATTTTAATACAGGCGTAAAATATTATTTTTGAGAATGAGAAGATATTACATTTGGTTTGACAGTTTCATCATAGAAAAATGAAAAGAATTCAAATTTAAGATTTGAAAAACTGACCAATTTACTTTGTCAGAATGCAAAGAATAATCTTCATTGGCTGATTATTTTGTTAAAAATTGATGCTTCGAGTTCAGTCTTTGTGTTTGTTCACAAATATATATCAACAAATAAAAACCAAATATCCATGATTGTTTTTAAGCTCGGCCAATTAAACTTGGGCCCCTCTCCCAGATTCCACCAGATCTGAGTTGAAATGCTGTTAATGGTGGTGATGCTCTTAACAGGAAGAGGGACCCCAAAACAGATTCTGTTTAAGAATCAACCTTGGGCCAGCCCAATTCAAAATTTTAAGTGCAAGGTTCAGTCTACTGCAGAGAGAACAAACAATACATTTGGATTTCAGGTTGTGAGGAACTACCCAGAGAATCTCTGTTTTGTCAGTGAAACAACAAGGTAACATGAACATCCGTGTATCAACAGTATAAAAGGGGTAAGTTAAGTTGTACTGTCTAACACCCCTGTTAAGATACCAGGTTTTTGTATGATGGAGAATATTGGACTATGATAAATCATTTTAGAACTTCGTCCAGATGTAACATAGTATTTATCCTTCGCAAAAAAATGAAATATACCTAAAAAGGTTCAGTAATCTTGCTGCATAAGTGTGCACACCCTTAAACTAATACTTGAGTTCTGGATTTAGTTTCAGGACTCAGTCTTCTTTGGTAGGACTCATAATCCCACTTCTTGACTTGGTAATATTCGCTCAGACTACGTTCTAGAGGTTCTCCAGATCTATAGGTGAGCACACAGATTTTCTGTTGAATTTATTTCAAAACTCTGAGTCTGTCGTTTGAGAACATTTCTACTTCAACGTGGACTTGATTGTTATACCAAATGAACAATCTGGAATTAAAGGTCCATAATTTGAGGTTTGTTTTAATCACACCAAAACATATTCTCCAACAAGGTTCTGAAGAATTTTAACCAGGCCCAGAGTTTTAGTTAGACTCAGTATAGTTGATGGAGGGTGTGAACTTACAAATACTGAATGCAGAAGCTGACTCAAAAAGTCCTTCATGCATCACTTTAATGGTTGCACACTTCCAAGTTATTGCAGCTTTCTAATCCTTTCACATTTTACCACCTAACAGACTTATTTTTCAGTTGAATTGTACACGATAGTTGTCACAAAAGGGTTTATCAGGGTCTAATGTTTTTTCAAATTACAAAGTTCTAATATTTAACATGGATGTGTACACTTTTGAGATCAGCTGTATTATGCAAAAGGACAATGAACTGACCCTTGTGGAAACCCATGGTCAATGTGACTCTGTTGGATTTATAGTTACCAACAGAAGGATGTGGAAAAACACAGTTAAGAATAGAACCTTTTGAACCAGAACGCGTCGGGGATGCTGAGGATGGACTGATCAAAAACTGCAGTGGCCAAGCATTACAAAACACAGAGCTAATTTTAGATATATATCTTAAAACCCTTTGCATACAAATTGAAAATACAAGAGGATTTTTCCATTATTATGAGGTATGATGTTCTCTTTAGCAGTTCAGAGCAGATAGATCAGTTTAGTTTAGATGCACAGTGTTTTGCACTTTATTTTGCAGTACCTGTAGCCCATATAGCATGCTGTAACATTGAGATTCTATTGTGTAATGTAACTGCTGACTGTATTGCGTTTCAGTCCGAATGTCTGAAGAAGATGAAGGAGCAGGAGGACGAGAGGAGGAGGGAGCAGCTCCATCAGGATCACATCAGGTCAGCTTGGGATCAGGTTCATTTGGCTCTCACCACTGTCAGCCTTTCATAATGTGTTTTTTGAGTTGTTTATCTCTTGTTTTGCTCTGGAGGTGAGTCATAAATGTAGCATCAGATGACACAATCGCCTGCCCTCCACAAAGGAAGCGGCCATTGTCTGAGCCTCTGAAGATCGACTGTGGAATTATTACAGGATTCTGAGCAAGTTGCATTTGCCTCTGGCAGGGGGCAAAATAGCCTTACAGTGTGCTGCAAAAGTATTCACACCTCAGGAACGTTTTTAAAATTTTGTGTCGTTACAATCACAAACTTCAGTGTATGTTATGGGGTTTATGTGATGGACCAACACAAAATAGTGCAAAGCTATAATTTTGGCAAAGTATGCATGTTTTTTTTTTTTTCTTTGCTAAGAAAAATCTGAAAAGTGTCATTTGTATACAGGCACCCTGAGTCAATACCGGCTGAGTAGTATCACTTTTTACTGCAGCTGTAGCTGTTATAGAATGTCTCTACCAGCTTTACACAACTAGAGACTGACATTTTATGCCCATTTTTCTTTGCAAGATGAGTCAGATTGGATGGCAAACAAGTCTCGCCATAGGCTCTCAGTTTGATTTAGTTCTGGACTGTGACTGGGTCATTCTAACATATGAACATGCTTTGTCCTAAACCATTCTATTGTAGCTCTGGCTGCACATTTAGAGTCGATGTCCTGCTTGAAATTGAACCTCCATCCCAGTCTGAAGTCTTTTACAGCGTCTAACAGGATTTTGTTCTATTATTATAGAACAATTATTATTCTATTATTATTGTCCTGGAGGTTCCATCCATCTTCCAATCAGCTCGGACCACTCTCCCTGGCCCTGGTGAAGAAAAGCATTCCCTCAGCTTGATGCTGCAATCATCATATTTCACAGTGGGGATGCTGTGTGATGTTCAATGTTAGCTCTCTACACATAGCTTTTTGAGCCTCCCATATGGCTTGTGGCATCTGTGAACGAGCCTCTTATGGCTTTCTTTCAGCAACATCTTCTTGCCACCCTAATGGCCAGATTTATGGAGTTCTCAACTAATACTTATATTCTCCCACATGAGTTGTGGATCTCTACAGCTCCTCCAGAGTGTCCGTGGGCCTTTTGGCTGCTTCTACAAATAATGCACTCCCTTCCTGGTCTGTCAGTTTAGGTGGGCAGCCATCTCTCACTAGGTATGCAGTTGTGCCATACTCTTTTCACACCATTTTCAGACAAAAGATTGAACAAAATCTGTGAGATGTCCAAAGCTTTGGATTTTGTTTTAAAACTCAACCCTGCTGTAAACTTTTCCAGAACTTTCACCCTGGCCTGTCTGCTGTTTTCCTTGGTCTTCATGAAGTTGTTTATTCACTAATGTTTCATCTAGAAAGAAAGAACAGATAAACTTTGAGCCAGTTTTCAAAGATAGAGTCTGAAAGAGAGCACATAAAATTAGTCACAGTAAAAGCTCAGTCAATTGCTATATCTAGGAGAGAGAAAGGATTAAACACTGAAAGACAGGGCCAAGTGGTTCATCTGTAGAAGGTGAGCATTACGATGTTGCAAGCAGAAGCTTGGACAATGCCCCTCTCCAGAAAGGTGTCACAGGTAGACACAGAGTCAGGCCAGGTGTAGCTTCTAAGAAGAGAAAAGAGAGAGAACATAAAGTTAAAGGTCATTATGTCCTCCAGCAGCCTAAGCCTATAGCAGCATAACTACAGAGATAGTTTCAGTTTATTTATTTATATAGCGCTTATTTACAACAATGTCATCTCAAGGCACCCCATAAAAGGAGGCCCGACCAAACCACCGAGTGCAAGAGCCCGGCCACCCCAGAGCGGGCCACGTGTTGGGGCACTAAGTAAAATAATAAACTGACAAAGTTTGTCCATCTAGAGCCCACTGATGGCCATTGTTATACTAAAAACCACAAGGATTAGGATACTTCTCTTTTTCTGACTGATTATAACCATCGGAAAAGAGAGGAGGTCCAACAGGTAGCAGAAATGGAGGGTGTGTTTACACCTCAACCATAACTGAGCCGGTTTAGGCTAAACCTGACTCCCCCTTACTCCGTCCAACAGGGAGGGAGGAAGGCGGAGGTAAAAAAATAAGGAAGATAGCCTAAGCCACTCTAACCATAAGCTTTATCAAAAAGGAAAGTTTTAATCCTAGCCTTAAAAGTAGACAGGGTGTCTGCCTCACGGACTAAAACTGGGAGCTGGTTCCACAGGAGAGGAGCTCAATAACTAAAGGATCTGCCTCCCATTCTACTTCTAGAGACTCTAGGAACCACCAGTAAACCCGCAGTCTGAGAACGAAGTGCTCTGTTAGGAACATATGGACCAATCAGATCTCTGATGTATGATGGAGCTAGATCATTAAGGGCTTTATATGTGAGGAGGAGAATTTTAAATTCTATTCTGGATTTAACAGGGAGCCAATGAAAGGAAGCTAAAATAGGAAAAATATGATCTCTCTTTTTAATTTTCATCAGAACGCTTGCTGCAGCATTTTGAATCAGCTGAAGGCTTTTAACTGCATTTTGTGATCCTGATAGTAAGGAATTACAATAGTCCAGCCTTGAAGTAACATATACATGGACTAGTTTTTCAGCATCACTCCTGGATGGGATATTTCTAAATTTGGCAATGTTCCGGAGGTGAAAGAAGGAAATTCTAGAAACCTGTTTAATATGGGATTTAAATGACATGTCCTGGTCAAAAATAACTCCAAGGTTTTTTACTTTATTACCAGAGGTCAATTTAATGCCATCCAGGTTAAGTGATTGACTAAGCAGTTTCTTTTTTAAAGACTCCAGTCCAAAGACGACAACTTCTGTCTTGTCTGAATTTAGAAGCAAAAAATGTAAAGTCATCCAAGTTTTTATGTCTTCAAGACATTCTTGTAGTATATCTAACTGGTTGGGCTCATCAGGATTTATGGGTAAGTAAAGCTGAGTATCATCAGCGTAACAGTGAAAATGTATCCTATGCTGCCTGATAATTTGACCTATTGGAAGCATTTGGTATATAGTAAAGAGTTTACGGTATATAGTAAAGAGAATTGGCCCAAGTACTGAACCCTGTGGTACTCCACAATTAACCCTCGAGTTTAAAGATGATTTATCATTTACATGAACAAACTGGAATCTGTCAGACAAATAAGATTTTAACCAGACTAGTGCTGTTCCCCTGATCCCTACAGCATATTCCAGCCTTTCTAAGAGAATATTGTGATCGACTGTATCAAATGCAGCACTGAGATCTAAGAGGACAAGTACAGACACAACTCCATTATCTGAGGTCATGAGAATATCATTTGTGACTTTCAGCAGAGCTGTTTCAGTGCAATGATGAGTCTCTATGAGGAACTCTTCAAACAGATCATTGCTGTGTAAATACTCACATATTTGATTAGCAACTATTTTCTCAAGAATTTTAGATTAGAATGGAAGATGAGATATAGGTCTGTAAATTTGTCTGTAATTTTTCAAGTCATCTCGATCAAGCGAAGGTTTCTTAAGTAAAGGTTTAATTACAGCTACCTTAAAAGCTTGTGGTACATATCCATTTAGTAAGGATAGATTAATCATATCTAAAATGGGGCTGGTAATCAGAGGGAACACTTCCTTAAATAATTTGGTTGGGATTGGGTCTAACATACAAGTTGAAGGTTTAGATGAAGCTAATATTTCTGATAACTCAGGAACCTCCACAGGATCAAAACAGTCCAAACACAAATCAGGTTTTGCAATTATTTCCAGGGTTGTCTCACTTGCTGAGGATGAAGTAATCATCTTCGGGAGTATGTCAAAGATTTTATTTTTAATAGAGTCAATTTGATTTAAGAAGAATCCCATAAAGTCATGACTGCTGAGAGCTAAGGTAATGGATGGCTCAACAGAGCTATGACTCTGTGTAAGTTTAGCAACTGTACTAAAGAGAAACCTAGGATTATTACAAAAAACACTGAACAGCAGAAAAAAGGTGAAGAAGCAAAGACGGCTTTATAAGTGTTGCTAATCAGTTAAGGGTTGATGAGATGCAATGGGAACATGGCCAAACATATCCAGTCAGGCTCCCTGACCTGCAGAAACAAAGAATACTCTTAGGCTTCATAATTCATGGCTGGTTCTGTTGGGCTGAATAATGACAGAGGATGCACTGTGTTTATGTTTTGTAGGACAACTGAGAGTTTTCTGCAGAGGTGTGAGAGGAGATCAGCTGCTCCATCCAGCACTGCTGCTCAGACATCATCCATGGTGAGCTTCTGAGTTTCCATGAAGACACACCGTGTTCAGTGTGCGCCTCAGGGTTCAGAACTGAGTTGTATAAGTGGCACTGAACACTAAATCTTTGTGGGTATTAACACCAATAGAGCTGTCTTTGCAGGCTGTTTTCTGAGTAAATACTTCTGGGTGCGGTGTTTTTATCGTCTGAGACAGCCAGGGAAATAAGTTCTGTCCCCTATATACTAGGGTGGAGGAACTTACAATATTCCTAGTCAGAGCGGGCGGACAGCAAGATCATGTCCAGCAGAGAGAGAGATAAAACATTTCTTCCTAGTCTTACTGCCCAGTGTTGTTTCTCTGTCTGCTCCTGTTACTTTCTTTTGGGATTTTTTTTCCTTCTCTGCTTTCTCCTCTCTTTTTCTCAGACTTCTCTTCCACTCTGTGTTTGTTTTCCTGCAAGGGAATGAATGGAGTGGTAGCAGAGTTCAAGGGACTTCCCAGAGTTCAAACTGAGTGGAGACAGACTTATAGTGTGAGATAAATGTAAGAATTCTGTGGAAAATAAATCAGTGGAACAACCTGTGCCAGTAAATGTACCTGCAGAAAACCCCCTGCTCTTCAACAATCGGCCAATGTCTTGTCAGTTAATGAGGTCAAGTTGTAGTTTTTTTTTTTTTAATTTCCTGTCTTGAAGAGTCTTTTCAATTCTGCTGAACTTTGAACAACATCTCAACTGCATACTTTGCTTTGTTTGTTTTTTTAATATTTTGCAGCACTAGTGGCCTTTATTTTTGTTATATTTTTCAAAGTAGGCAGACAGGAAGTGGGGTGGAGAAAAGGCAAGACTTGCAGCATATGTTCCCTGAGGTCAAGACTCGAACCCAGCTGGGATGGCTGCATCGAGGATTGAGGCCTCCATACATGGCTCTACTGCTACTTTGCGCCCGTTCTTTCTTTCCACCTGTCACATGTAAAGCATTTAACATTGTGAGCAGCAGTGGACTGAGCACACACATTTGAGGCAACCCAGTGTTTAGCATGATGGATTCAGAGCGGCTTTTTAAATGCTGTTTGACTGTGGTCAGTTGGTCAAAAATAGTCAAATTGTATTAAAGAGCAAACTTGTGTGATTATATTTACTTCTCAGTATAAATATTAAGACACAACAAGGCAGAAATTTAGGTTCTAAACGTTGACCAGTGTCTACACTAGCATTGCAAAACAGAGATCTGCTCTGTAGCTGACTTTTTGGGGATGAAGAATAATTATTTGCCAACTGACATTTAATACCGACAAAGTGTCAGTTTATACCATGACTGGAGAATGTTTTCAACCTGCTTTGAAAACATTCACAATCAATGGAAATAGTGCATAATAAAAACAGTGTAGAAAATAATAACTACAATTGTAATTAATTGAAAATGTGATCTGAGCATTTTTCTGATTGCTTATCTTTATAATTTAACAAACATTTTGTTTCAATTTATTTTTCAAATTATTTAGCTTAGCGTGGTTTCAGCCTTTCTCTGTATCTTTTTCCTTGGAGTTTTTGTGTCATTAATGTCTGGATTATTACCACCTACTGGCACTGTATTACATGATTTTAGATTACAGTCCCTAAGACCATTTTTCCATAGATGCTTAATAAAAGATTTAAAGGTTTAAAGTTAAATAAATATCCAAATAAAGTATGATAAAACCAAACTGAACATTATATAATAAAGAAATGAAACAAAATGCTTTAAATATCAACATTTTTTAGAAAATCGGGAGGATTTTGAAGACATTGTAAAAAACACAGTTTGACCAAGATATGATGACCAAGTTAAAAGTAAAAAAGTTTTTAAAATGTGCCATTTTATTTCAACACTGTGAAAAATGTCAGAACTTTGTCCTGATGAGAATGTTGGTCTATTCCTCCAGACGCACTAACTTTTAATCTGTCATCTAATTCTTTTGAGTACTTAGGAATCACTATGTCACAATCTAAGCTCTCTTCACAAGAGGTATTTCACAGAGTTAATTGAAAAGACTGAATTTTCAGAGATGAAATGCGCACCCCCTCTTAATAGTTGGTCGAATCAAAACAATTAGTTTTTCTTTCAGACTCCTCTCTTCCTCCCTAAATCTTTCTTTAAATCACTTGATGCTCTGTTACATTTGAGCAGGAAAAACCCTCCAAAAAGCATTTTACAAAGACCTAAAAGTGGCGGAGGCTTTGCCTTACCCCATATGCTTCCGTATTATTGGACCTCCAATCTCCAATAGCTTAAGAAATTGTATCATTCCCCAGTACTGATTGGTGCATTTTAGAAGCAAACTCGTGTACTTTGACGTCCCTCCCCACCTTGCTTTTTGCTCCCCTCTCAACATGTTCCCCCGTACTGTTCTGATTGAAAATATTTAAATAGTTTTGACAACATTATCGATTGAAGTCCACCCTCGCCCCAATTTGCAATGATAATTGTTTTTGCCCTCCTCCTGGAATTTTACATTTAAAATATGGAAGGAAGGAAAAGGGTCTGGCCTCTTTCTGTGATCTCTATTTTGATGAGACATTTGGAAGTTTTACAAACCTTGCCACTAAATTCAACATACCAAACCATGATCTTTCCCGAAACAGCCTAAGAAACCGTTAGAAAACATAATGTTACTGCATAACAATATTTCATCAATTTACAACACTATTTCCTTCATATTCAACCTTTCTCTCCTGGCTAAAGGACAAACAGGGGAAAGAGCTTGGGCTACAGCTAGACAAGGATGGGTGGCAGGACACCTACTTAGAGTAAATTGAACTTGTGCATGTGCTTTTATGAGTCTCATTCAGTTTACGGTGGTATTCACGACCCACTACTGCTAAGCTAACAAAGTTTTTTTCTGACAAGAACGATAGCTGTATTAGATTTTCCCTTTCCCCATCAAATCACACACATACTTTTTTCTCCTGCTCTAAGCTCATATTTTCTTGGATGTCCCTTTTTAAAACTTTCTCTAACTTTCTACACATGCCTCTTCCTGCACGATGTGCACACTCCTCCACATGGCCTCTCTGTTATGGTGCACTCACAAAGGAAGCCGCCCGAGGACCAGCTGTCTTCTGTCTTCCCTTGTCATTTTTTGCTTTTATTTCCTATTTTGATTTGTTAAATTCTCCCTCCCTTTCCTCTCCTTATCCTGTTCTGCACTTTTCCTTCTCATCTTTGCTCGCCCCTCTCCCAGGCCACAGCTCTGTCAGATAGACATCACAGATTGGGCGATGAAAGCTTGCGGCTGCACTCTGTGTATTTGATGTGGTTCCGACCCGGACTCTGAATCTGTTGTTCTTTCAGTACTGGCTCCAGTATACAGACAGATATCCTCTTTATATCCTCTAGTTATGGGTGTGTGTACACAAATGTTGTGTGCGTTTGAGGGGGAGATTTAATGCTGCGCTTTAATGGGAGCAGAATGCTCCCACTGGTAGACTGCACTCGCCTCACCCTCACTGACCCATCTGCAGAGCTAGAGTGATCCAACCTCTAATTGTAATGTTTTCAAGCTGATGTCAAGAGTTACACAGATACTCAAGAAAAGTATAGATTTTTTTCAATATTCTTTTAATAGTTCTGTGGGATTTTGTTGGTTGGTTTTAAGTTGAGTTAATCAGCTTTGTATGTATTTAATTAAACTATTATCAAGTTAAGCTACTTTTCTTTCCACACTTGCTTCAGGTTACCTGTTTGTTATTAGCAATTTTTTCCAAGCCTAACCAAGAAATGTATAATTTCTAAACCAAAACACCCACGCTAACGCCAAGCAGCAGAGAACAAAAATAAAGTGACAGAGACAAATGCTGGTCTCACTGATGACACGTGTGTCTAAACTAAAGGCCATAACACTTCAGTCTTGCCTAGTGGACATTACTGCATTTTAAAGCTGGCTGTCGTTCTTTAGTTGACAATTCACTGCAGACTGCATGCTCACCATTAAAGGTGTGCCCCAGGACAAGAAAATGTAACAGTCTTATTTGCTTGCAAACTGCTTTCAAGCTGTGTTACCATTTTACAATTCTTTATACTCTTGAATAAAACATTTTTTTCAGAGCAAAAAAGTGGACAGTCAGGAGACAGATCAACAGACAAAAGGTATAAAAGAGCTGCAGCTGGAACACAAGAGGTACAGTGAACAAAACCAAACTTTTTCCTTTTTTTCTTTCCGTCCCTTTCTTTCAAGGAAGACCAGTTCTGTTTGGTAAATTTTCAGGTGACAAAAAGAACAGAATGTCAAGGTGTGGAAGCAGCAGACGTTCCACCAATAACTCTTAAGAGAATATTGTTTTTTAACTCTAGATGACAAGCAGCATGTATGTAAAGCAGCCAACTGCAGGTCAGCTCACAGAGCAGACAGCCTGACTAATCAACCAAATAACATCAGCTTGCTATAGTTCTGTTCCTAAAGACCAGAACAGGTAGTGTAATAAAGTTATACACACAACAGGCATTTGGAAACTACTAAATTTAGTGAATCTTTAGTTTGAAATTTTGTTAAATATAAGTAACAAAATAATTTTTATGCAGCAATAGAAATAATGAATGTTTTCTTGTTTTAAAACAAAGAAATCAGATTGTGTTTGAACAACCATAATTTCAATAGATTTGCAAATATTCACTTATTTTTAATAGGATGCTTGCAACACATTCCAAAAAACCTTGAACAGAGGTTGTATAACATTTGTGTTTACATATTATGATACCATGAACTGTGATATATTTACTCTGGGTTATCATAACGTGAGAATGTCATGCAGGCCCTTGCCTGTTACTAGGCCATTAGATTGAAGAAATCAGTAGTTCTGATGAACTTGAGAAGATGCTCAAAACAAACTCTAAATAAGAATTGTTTGTTATGTCAAGTCCCTTTGGAATCAATAAGTTCTTGATGGCTGACCCAGTTGTTAAGTGGTTGCAGGCAGTCCATTAACCTCATAATATTTCTGGAGGTAACGAGGTTCAAACACTTCAAGGTCTCTGCCTTTTGGAGCCTGCAGGCACGTTAGCGTACCAAACGTTTTAATTTGTCTGAAACATGTTTTTTACTGTTGCCTGGGTTTTCACAGGGTGAACCAAGCCTTTCTAGACAAACTGGAATGTAAAAACAGAGGAATGGAGATGGAAACACACAAGAAGTTCAGTCAGGAGGAAGAACCTCCACGTTTGGCTCCTGATGACTGCAGACAAGAGACCGCAGCTGAAAAAGTCTCCCTGACTCACCCGGAACCAGATTCTGAGCAGAGCTGCTCCAACTGGACAGAGGAAACTGGTGAGCTGAAATTATGTGTGTGTAACCCACAATCTACTCTTTCTCACACCCTTTTTTTTACATTTGCTATATACTGGTTAACCAAACCTAAATCAAGTATGTGACAGGAGTTCCCCAACTCATCCTTTCTGGGTTTGACTGTTTAGTCTGTAATAAATCAGTGGTTTATCACTCCTCAGAAATGCTAGGATGAAGTTACGAGTGGTACATTGCGGGGCTGTTCCTCCTAGCTTTTAAATCTTGAAGATACGTGTAGTTTTTGGGGGCACTGCAAATGTGTGACTGGATGTGTGTGAGAAAGCTTGTTCTCGGCCTCTCCTTCAAATAAAAGAATCTTAGCAAGAGAGGACACTCACTTGGTGTGACACATCTGTAAAGGGCATCAAACCTGAACATCAACACATGCAAACGTCAGGTCCAGACAGCAGTCATGGAAGGAAACCCTCCTGGGAAGACTGACAAAGTTGGCATGCAGCCATCCACACATTAAAATGTGCCTCCCATAGCTGTCTGAAAATGACAGCTCGCATGCTATGAATAACTGCAGCTCATACTACATTTACAGGAACAGATTGTCATTATTATTATCTGCTGAGAACTGTTTCTGCCTGCAGCTAAACAACAAAACATATTACCGTCTCACACTATATGTGCCGGCGGGACAATATTGTACATTGTATGCAATAAAAATGATAACAAATAAAATATCTAATCAATGATGAGAGAAAGTACAGATACAGTTACAAATGAACAGATAGATTTTCACATATTAATGTATAATCAGATTGTTTACTTTTCACTGGAAAAGAACATAATTCAATTACAGATAAATAACAAACATTAATTGTGTTTACACAAAAAATATTAGAACAAATATTTAGAGCTGAAGAAAAAGTTTGGACACCCTAATAGTTAGTCTTACCCCCTTTGGCGTTGAGGTGCTTCTTGTCACCATCTACAAGTCTCTGACCTCAGTCTAGGGAAAGTTTTCCCCACTCCTCACTTTCAGCTGGGAAACTTATGTTCTTGCATTTACAGCCTGTTTTAGTTACCCTACAGCATCTCAGTGAGATCAAGATCTGGGCTTCAACACCCAGACCTACCATTTCTTAATTCACAGCTAGTCCTTGGTGAATTAACAGGTCTGTTCGGGGCATTTTCATGTTACAAGGTCCAAGTCTGCTTCAGCTTTTATTTTTTTTAAGACTTTAAGTCTCACATTTTCCTCCGGCATGATACACAACATGATGGTGAGCTGACCAGGTGCTGCTGTCGTAAAGGATCCTCTAACAATCATACTTTCAGCTCTATGCTTTACAGTTGGTAAGAGGTTCTTCCCTGGAATTCTGGATGAGTAATGTTTTGGCCCTATTGGGAAACCTAAAGTAGAGACAAGAACAGCAGAAGCATAGAAAGAAGGACTTTAGTAACAGAACCCAAGAGACAAGAAATAGCGGTGACGGCAGGGTGTGGACAACAGAGGACCTGAAAAAGGAGTAACTTAACCAAGAAGTATGTATCAAGAGTATGTCAATGAGACCAGAATTAGAAAATTAAGCTCAACGTACAACAGATTATGATATTACCTGGTCCATACCAAACATGTACCATGTTCCAGTGTCCTAATGCTTCAGTTTTAGGCTCAACTGTTCAAAAGCTGGCTGCATGGTGGTACAGATTTTGACACTGTTGCCTTGAAGCAAGTTTGCATGTCCCCCTGTGCATTATTGGATTCTTTCTGGGTATTATATTTCAGATCAACGGTAACAAGATCCTGCTGTAGATTCTGTTTTGAAATGTTATGGTTTTGAAGATTTCTTTTGGCATCTTGCAACTGTGTTAAATATTCACTTACCTCGGGATGCTGAATAGTTAGAACTTATCCAATTAATAGTGGCCTTACCTTCCCTCTCAATAATCAACAAATATCTATTAGATCATTTGGGGCACTCATGGAGCATTAAAATTTACTTCCTACATGGTCAGTTGATCATTTATTATGAAAACATTTAAGTAAATCAACGGGATCATGATGTCACGGAAAAGTAATGTACCTGGTCAGAATGCTGCAAGACACAGTGAATTCCCCCCATTGATCACAGTACACATTTTTTTCTAAGGGAATAGATTAAATGCATCATACATGCTTCACAGACCACACGGGACTTTATGTTCCACAGAATCTTCTTCATTTGTTTAGATGACATGTTCACATATTTAGATCCAAGTAACAGGTGTGTTTCAAAATGTCCGGACTACGTGTCAAGATAGGAAACAGTGCGACAGCAGCATAAGGTCTGATCAAAACTTAAACTTTTGTGTCACATTTCTAAAAAAGGATCTAGACCTAGGATCGACAGAAGGACACCTTAAATAGGGTTAAAGATGGTGGTAAGGTGGAAGACACTGAGTGTTATACCTCAGAGCAAAATTAAACAGTGTGTTACTCGAAACCTTGCCTGGCCAAAAGGGACAGTTGTTCTAAACTTATCTGACAGCACCTGCTTTTAGTGGTAATTATAAAGTCAAACTCATCCTGTACATCCAGTTTAAACCAGATATTTACACACTGTATAAAAAGAGAAATGTGTTTTATGTCTGACATAAATCAAACAAAAATGTGACTGTTTGTGGTCAATTAAAATAACTCGTTATGTTTGACACCTGCCAATTTGTTTTAAGGCAACACCTTAAACACACTGCTTCCTTGTGTGACATCATTTGAAAATCAAACGAAATCAGCACAGATATCAGGAAGAGGATTGTGGACGCCCTGAAGTCTGCTTTATCCTTGGGTTCAATTTCCAAATGCCTGACGGAGCCATTTTCATCTGTCAAAAACAATTATATGCAAATATAAACAGCATAGGAATGTGCAGCCAATATATTGTTCAGAAAGCTGACTGATCTGTGTCCCAGAGATGAACAGGTTTTGGTACAAACTGTTCATGTCAACCCCAGAACAAAGATAAAGGGCTTGTTAAGACACTGGTTGAAACTGGTGAGAGAGTGTCATTATCCACAGTGGAGTGTGTCTTGCACTGACAAAGACTGAAAGCCCAGTCAGCGAAGCTAGGAAGAAATCACTATTACAAAAGTTACATGAAGCTAGATTACAGTTTGCAAATGCATTCATGGAGAAGGTAATTCACTGTTGCAGACATGTTCTGTTGTCTGAAAATTAAAATGAACTGAAATGCTGGTAAAGGCCATCATGACTTTATATTTGGCGGATATAGGGGGAGGCTTGCAAGACTGTGAGCACCATCCTAACTGTGAAGTACAGGGGTGGCAGCATCATGTTGTGTTAGTGTTTTACTGCAGGATGCATTGGTGCACTTCACAAAATAGATGGCATCTTGAGCAAAGAACATTGTGTGGAAATACTGAAGCAACATCTCAAGACATCCGCCAGGAAGTTATAGCTTGGGCTTAAATGGGTCTTCCAAATTGACAGTGACCCTAAGAATAGCACCATATGAGTTACAAACTGGCTTAAGGACAACAAAGTTAATGTTTCAGAGCAGCCGTTGCAAAGCCCTGATCTCATAGAATATGTATGGATGTATGGGCAGAGCCAGCCTTCAACCCTGACCCAGTTACACCTGTTTTGTCAGGAGGAATGGGCAGAACTATTTGTAAAAACAAATAAAAAATATTATCTTTCTCATTTTTCTGCATCTTAGCTAATATAAATTATTTGGGTTACCCTGATCCCCCTAAAACAGAAAACATTTGGTCTGATTTAATGTCAGATGGAGAGAAAAAAAGGTTATGTCTAGACTGCAATAAAAACCAAACAGGGAGTTAATAAAGAAGGCAGCAGGTATTTGTCCTTTTATTGGTTTACAATTTGGTTTGTTCATTTTGAACACAATTATTTTTGGTTATGAAATGCAGCCATCTATTTCGTACCGACCTTCAATCCACTCTTACTCGCCAGGGGGATGATTCATACCTGCTTGGACAACTTATGATTTAAAGTAATTTTCTGTGTTCTTCTCATAACGAACAGTAAACAAACAATATTATTTACCATCAGGGGTCTGTGTGACATGTTGTGTTCTGATTAGGGGCATAAACTGACATATGTCCCACTCAGTTTGACTGAAACAAAGATAACACCAATGGCTTGAAGTCTAAAATCTCTGAAAATCATTAATTTAAGCCTTTTTAACAAGCACTGCACCAATAAAAAAAAAAAAAAAGATGATAATGCAATATTATTGTTTAGTATTATGATTGTAGTATTGGTTTTGTTTCAGCCAAATTTTACCCTTTTCTCTTTTTGTTTAATCATCACAATGTCCCAACCATTCTCTGAAAATTTTTATATTTCAGTCACTAAAATACAGTGTTTTTAAGGCTAGTGAAAGTACATCTAACTGGCCAAATATCATATTAGCATGCAGGGCTTAATGAAACATACATGAAAGCAGTTTTTTCTGAGTTTGATAGTGCAGTCATTGATATTGTTTGGACAACTGTGATTCATTATATTGTGTTTCTATAGGTTTTATGACTACTTCCTGGAATTTATGAAATTATAAACCTAACAAAAAGTAGCTCATAAAAAGGAATTGGAAGTAGTAAGAGATGAGATGACAATATGTGGGTGCTAGATGGGGGTTCGCGGGGCCAAATTCACCTGAAGCAGAAAGTAGTGTTTAGTTCAAATTAATATTGTGGAACATCAGAAGCCATTGGACAGCCAGTCAAATTTGCAAATCGTCATACCCACAATATCTGGTATATCTTGAAATGCTATTAACATAGAAATTAAGCTCCTGATTTCAGCTCAGTTTTTTCATCAAGTGGATACTGTGTTTTTCTTCTTGATCAGACTACAACATATTTTTATACCTCAGAAATCCCAGCATATCAAAAACAGAGTAAAGAGTCTGTACAATTTTTTGTTGTTTCTCTGTATTGAAAAAGGAAAAGGTATAGGTTTTCTTTGACAACGACACTGATCCCAAGTTTTAGGCTTCTTATCCTACCTCTCTATTGCAAGTGTTTACTGGAATAATTGCCATCAAAACTGTAGCCAAAGCGGGACAGCTTCACTAGTCCACGGTCAAAGCCAAAATACCCAAGAATATTTTAGACCTTCAACCTCAGGACTGCCACTGTGGGTGCAGTTCTGCTTGTCACAATCCCACAACATCCTCAATCCATGACGGAATGTGTTCACCAGATCCGACCTATGTTTTACCAACATGAAGATTGTTTTTTCCGTTCTGCAATAACCTGCCTCAGTCAATCTCTTGCCTTACTGAGTAATGAGGAGATTTTCTCATCCTCAAATAGAGTGATGTACAAGTTATCCCTTCACAGGAAGTAGCATAAAATTCAGTTCACACAGATTTAAGTTGATTTAGGTCATGTTTATAGTATATTTTGTACAGACAACAGGAACTAGCTCATTTTGATTTGTTGTCCATCTTTTTTATTCTCCCTCTTCTCACATATAATGAATTATACTATGGCTAAATTCATAAAACCCCTTTTATTCACATTTGTTTTTCACTGTCCAGAAAGCAAAATAAATCAAAAACAACCAATCAAACAATGTTTTTAGTTTGAGGTAATTTTGTACACATTCAGGATGGTTATCTGCTTTTAACTAGTTCTGATGAACAAAACGTCCCCTGACATAAATTAAAACATTATATTGATTAATTACACTCAGACTGATGTTTTCAAGCCTTCATTTTGGTTAATTATGATGATAATCCTAAACATGACATTTAGGATAAGAATATTACATCAGACCAATAAAAACAACTCAATTCTAATGCAGAAATGTGGATTTCATGAAAAGTATGTTTAATACCTGCTTAATCAGAATCAGCTTTATTGCCAGGTTTGTGCAGACAAACAAGGAATTTGATTCCAGTACACTTTCCTCTTTAGGTTGTTATTTTCAAAAGGTACTTTTACTCTGACAAACGAGCCTCATCAGAACGCATATTATAATTTATTAAATATGACTGCATATGGCTGTTTTAAATGCACTGGAGAAATCAAATAAGTCAGATGCTCCAACAGGAGTCTTTTCTAGGACCTTCATGATGTAGGATGTCAGGGCAACAGAGATTTTCATTAAGGATTGACGAATGAGGTTTTTTAGGTACCGGAACAAGGCAGGATGACGTCCAAAGCATTTGAACCTTCTTCTGGGTCGGTTTAGGCTGGCTCTGTTCTGGGGACTCCTCTGGAACCTCTGGAGATCATTGTGGAAAGACGGATTCTTCATAAAATGAAGAACATTATGGAGAACCCTGAGCATCCTCTTCATGAGATTGTCCTACAACAACAGAGCGTCTTCAGTCAGAGGCTTCTTCAGATCTGCTGTAAGACGGAGCGCTACAGGAGATCCTTCCTGCCCACAGCCATCAGCATCTACAACAGCTCTTTGAAGAAACCTTCATAATATGAGCTATAACAACATTTAATTTCCCTTTGGGATTAATAAAGTATTTTTGAATTGAATTGAATTGAATTGAATTGAATTGAATTGAATTAAAGGTACTGCAGAATCCCATATAGCTGGTCCACATGGCCCTGCTATGTGGTCCACACAGTCAAAGTGGTCAATGTGCTTTACAGGGAATCAAAGAAACAGAGATGAGACAACAAAAACTCATTAAAAACATAAAGCATTACATGAAAGGAAAGGAAAGAAATGTTGAAATGACAAATTTAAGCAAATAAATAGCTATAAATCTGTTGTGAAAAAGCTTTTTCATCAGAAAGAAAATATTTACACATTTGAATGAGCCAATTTAAAACAAAAAGGAATGAAATGCACTTCCTGTCTGTTTTCCAGATCCAGAGCCTGACTATCACTGGAACTTGATAAAACTAATTAACAACTTTCCTGACTGCAACAAAGAATTCCTCAAGGACATTCTTAACCAGTGCAACTGTGATTATGAGCAGGCCTACACACTCCTCATCTGCACACTTAATTGAATTTTATCTGGTTTGTTTCTAATTTGATTTGGGCAAGTACAATGGTATAACCTCTTTGAATAAACAGATTCATTTGCAGAAGTTTGGTGTTTAGGTATAAAATGCTCTACAACCTGCCATTCACAACTATATTAAATGGTACCTACAAGGTAGTGTGTGATTCTTGGGATCTGTTTTCTATTATCCTGTTAATCTCCAAGTGTTTAGTGCCTTGTATCTGTCTGGAAACGATGATGAGTCATTTTGGGTTTTTGACCCAACTCAGAGTTGATGTTTCTTTCATAGAAATATAGTAAAGGTCATTGCTTTATGACTCACAATCTTTAAATCACATTTTGGGTTTCTAATTAAATCAATATGCTAAAAAAGCTTTTTTTGTTTTGTTTTATGGTCAAACTGGTGTGTCATGAATCTTATCAAAACACAGGAAAGAATTCAAGTTCCACAGAATGGTGCCCAGCAGTTTGAGAGGTTTCTGGGTATACACTGCTTCCTTTGAGGCTGTCCATTTAAGTTAGCACCACAGAGTTGGACATCAGAACTGATCAAATGACCGTGGCAACAAAGACCAATGGGTGGTGCTGTCCACATAAGGGGCTGAAAATCCCCCTCTAATTTAGCATGAAGTCATGTTTACTGCTGATGTCATTTAATAAATGTCGCCTCTCCAGAGATCAAAGTAAAACCCCACATTTTACAGACTGCACCCTGACTTTCATGATGCTAAAAAAAACTTACATTTTATATCAATAATTTTTGTGAAAACATTTGTAATTTCTTTTATGTTAACGACATGACATCTACTGCTTTAGAATTACTGATTGACTTTTATTGACGTGTCCATTAAAAAGTATTCTGTTCAAATAAACTGAAATGTACAATATGTATACATAATGATTGAAAATCATTGTTAATTATACTTTGGCATGAGTTTTTTAAACAGTGCAACCCAATTACATATTTTTTATTCCTACTGCAAATAAATATGATGCTGCAGAAACAGTCTGACGTGTTGTAAGAAAATCCCTTTTAGAAGAGACATCTTGTGAAACACTAATATTTTTTTCCATACTTCTAGTTATAGTTTTATGTAATAGATAACAATTTCGAAGATTCCCATAATTTCTAGTAAAGTACAAAACATTTCAACATATGCATTTTTCCACTTTTATGAGACCAGGAGTCTCATCATTCTTCACATATTCTTAGTTTCATCTAAACAACAACTTGATCAGACTTCACTGAACCTCATTGACAGGTTGAAATAAGAAAGGATAAGATAGAAAAATTATGCTGCACAATAATGTAAATGTTAGTGGATTATATTAATGGCCTTATTTCACTCTAGGGAACACGTTTTGACTCAGGATAATGTTAGCCTATTATTTGCTAAGAATACCCAACAGAAAAAGTACAGAAATGTGTGTTGTAAAACATAGAAATAATTGGCAAAACACAAATCTTCAAAACGTTTGGCCTATATTTAGTTAGCACAAGTTAGTGCTAGCTACACTTTAGTGTCGAGCGTATACTTCTGTCTACTTTTACATGCACATGAACTGTGATGACATCCTATTCTTAATTTATAATGTCAAATTTGTTGATGGACCCACCGTTGTCAGCAATAGCAAGTTAAACTATTCTGTAGACATCTTCCACAAGGTTTAGGAGTGTGTTGATAGTTAGATGAAAAACCGGAATTGCAGCCTCCGCTCTGATTCATCCAAAAGGTGTTAAAGAAGGTTGAGGTCAGGACTGTGCAGGTGAGTCAAGTTTCTCTACACCAACCTTGGTGTACACCTGCAGCCATGGAAGTGTTTGGAACACTGGAATTCATTGATCTGGTGGTGTGACCCAATATAGTAAAAGTAAGTAAACTTTGTTTATATAGCGCCTTTTACAGACATGGAAAGTCACAAAGTGCTTTACAAAAAAGGAACATAACAGTAATTAAAACAATATAAAATCAGTGAACAAATGTTTAGCTAAAAGCCCGCTTGAATAAATATGTCTTGAGACTTTTTTTAAAAGAGTCAGTGGAGTCGGAGCAGCGCAGTGATAGAGGGAGAGCATTCCAGAGCCTCGGGGCCACCACCTGAAATGCTCTATCACCGCTCTATCACCACGGGTTTTAAAATAAGTTCTGGGTACCGTCAGCAGCATCTGATTAGAAGACCTCAAAGTCCTAGAAGGACAGAGAGGCTTCAAAATGTCCACTATATAATTGGGAGCCTCACCATGAAGTGCATTAAAAGATAAAACCAAAATTTTAAAATGAGTCCTAAAGTGCACAGGGAGCCAATGCAGAGAGGCCAGAACAGGAGTTATGTGAGATGTTCTGTGGGTCTTAGTTAAAAGCATGGCTGCAGCGTTTGCACAGACTGAAGGCGAGCCATGATGGATTTACTTAGACCCGCTAAAAGGCTGTTACATTAGTCTAAACGAGAAGAAATAAACGCATGGACAATCATTTCTAGTTTCTTCAGTGATAAAATAGATTGTAGTTTTGAAATATTCCTTAAAGTGTAAAAACAGTTACGAACTAACAGTTTACAATGATTGTCCAAAGACAAGAACTGTCAAAGACAACACCCAAATTTCGGAGACTATTTTTACTGAAGGATTTAAGAACGCAAGATGCTTTCTGATTTCAGCGATTTTATCAACATACATAGTGTATGTTTAACAATAGGATCGGGGAGATTAGAGGAATAACAATGTGAAATAAAATTGTGTAACTATTGTCCAGGGGATATCAGTGAAGTATAATCTTCTCTCAGATGTGGGAGATGAGACAACACCTGCCATATCTCTTGATGCCCAGGTGGCACATCAAATAGACTAAGAAATCGGGTTGACTCATGTCAGCAGTAATATCCATCCACCAGTCTGTGTTCAGTCTCTATGGTAACTAGCTGTTGCACTGGCTAATGGGTGGCGGTAGTCTCTAGGACTTCGATTACTGCAACGCGTTTTAAATGAGACATTTCACACTAGCTGCTTTTTTGTTGGACAGAAAGATGTTAGCTCCAAGCACTGCTAATACATCCAGCTTGATTTTGACATGTTACTACAGAGAAGGCCAAAAACAAAAACCCATCAGTCTCTCTCCTGCAGACTTTTCTGGTGAGACAAAAACATGCATGTCAGGTTTATCAGTAGGCAAATTAAAAGCCTGAGATACAGGGGTTGGACAATGAAACTGAAACACCTGTCATTTTAGTGTGGGAGGTTTCATGGCTAAATTGGACCAGCTTGGTTGCCAGTCTTCATTGATTGCACATTGCACCAGTAAGAGCAGTGTGAAAGTTCAATTAGCAGGGTAAGAGCACAGTGTTCCTCAAAATATTGAAATGTACACAACATTATGGGTGACATACCAAAGTTAAAAAAAGGACAAATTGTTGGTGCACGTCTTGCTGGCGCATCTGTGACCAAGACAGCAAGTCTTTGTGATGTATCAAGAGCCACGGTATCCAGGGTAATGTCAGCATACCACCAAGAAGGACAAACCACATGCAACAGGATTAACTGTGGATGCAAGAGGAAGCTGTCTGAAAGGGATGTTCAGGTGCTAACCCGGATTGTATCCAAATAACATAAAACCACGGCTGCCCAAATTACAGCAGAATCAAATGTGCACCTCAACTCTCCTGTTTCCACCAGAACTGTCCGTCGGGAGCTCCACAGGGTCAATATACATGGCTGGGCTGCTATAGCCAAACCTTTGGTCACTCATGCCAATGCCAAACGTCGGTTTCAATGGTGCAAGGAGCGCAAATCTTGGGCTGTGGACAATGTGAAACATGTATTGTTCTCTGATGAGTCCACCTTTACTGTTTTCCCCACATCCGGGAGAGTTACGGTGTGGAGAAGCCCCAAAGAAGCGTACCACCCAGACAGTTGCATGCCCAGAGTGAAGCATGGGGTTGGATCAGTGATGGTTTGGGCTGCCATATCATGGCATTCCCTTGGCCCAATACTTGTGCTAGATGGGCGCGTCACTGCCAAGGACTACCGAACCATTCTTGAGGACCATGTGCATCCAATGGTTCAAACATTGTATCCTGAAGGCGGTGCCGTGTATCAGGATGACATTGCACCAATACACACAGCAAGACTGGTGAAAGATTGGTTTGATGAACATGAAAGTGAAGTTGAACATCTCCCATGGCCTGTACAGTCACCAGATCTAAATATTATTGAGCCACTTTGGGGTGTTTTGGAGGAGCGAGTCAGGAAATGTTTTCCTCTACCAGTATCACGTAGTGACCTGGCCACTATCCTGCAAGAAGAATGGCTTAAAATCCCTCTGACCGCTGTGCAGGACTTGTATATGTCATTCCCAAGACGAATTGATGCTGTATTGGCCGCAAAAGGAGGCCCTACACCATACTAATAAATTATTGTGGTCTAAAACCAGGTGTTTCAGTTTCATTGTCTAACCCCTGTACATGATGTGGTGAAGACTCATTATCAGATATTATTTCCCGTTAAAGTACAGGTGGGAACAACACGAGATGCAGGAAGTAATCTCACATCCAGTGCATGCAGAGAAATATGTACTTGTGAGATTTTGTGCACATTGATTATCGTGGTGTTTGATAATAGTACTGATGCAACATCTTCAGTATTACCAAAGACTATATGATAATATTTATCTGATTAATGGTTGCCATAATGAAGAACTGGTGAGAAAAGCTATTAGATTATTTGCGTGGACAGCTGGACTGTAGTAGAATTTTGATGTTTTCCATGAAACAAGTTCACAGATATAAAGTATGCAGATGGAAACATGAATTCCCCTACATTTGTATTAATGGCGTGATGTTTTGAGGAACCCAGACTTGTTTAACTTAGTTAATTGCTTTCAATCAGTCAAACTGACTTTACAAAGGCCCTGAACTCTGCCGTGTGTGTGTGTGTGTGTGTGTGTGTGCTTTGTTTTTTGTAGGGTTGTGCTCGTTACATCATTGTATTGTAGTGTTTGTAAGGGAAATGTTTGGATATTGGGGTTCTCTGTGTCTGTTGCAATAAATTCATTTCTGTTTACATCTGTCCTCCCAAAATCGACAGCATTAGTGATTTGCACTGACAGCTGAAAACAACTTTGCTCAGTGCTAAAGCAGAAGGTAGCGTGAGTACATTGTTTGGGGTGTAGCTGGGGTGAATGCGGAAGCCCACAAATGCATGACTACAGGGACATCAGTTTGGTTCAAACACTTGACCAGCATGGTATGGACTAAATTTTTTTCTCTTGTTGGAATTTGCTAAACATCAGAGTATTTTGTCGGGTTTTATATGACAGATCAACACAAAGCACTGCATAACTGTCTAGAGGAAGTAAAGAAAATACATGGTTTTCATCATTTTAATACAAGTTAAAGATATGACATGAATTTGTATTTAACCCCCTTATGAAGTGCAACCAATTTTCAGAACACAGCTAACTAGTCAATCTGTGAAGGTCTCAGAGGTTTGTAAGAGAGGAAACAGCATCATGAAAACCAAGGAACACAGCAGACAGGTCAGGAAGAAAGCTTAAAGCAGGGTTAGGTTAGGAACCAACAACCCAAGCTTCAAAAATTTCACAGACCTCTGTTCAATCAATCATCTGAATATGGAAAGACCATAGCACACCTGCAAACCTACCAAGACATGATGGTCCAACTAAACTGACAATCCAGGCAAAAAGAAAATTAATCAGAGAAGGAGATAAGGGCATGTGGCCTAAGAGTTGCAAAGGTTTATTCATGATTAATTTGTTTTTCATATTTGTTTTATTATAGTCAGTATTGGCAGGAATTCTTCAGGTGTCTGCCAGAACGCAGGTCATGAAGATGATCTTCAGATAAAAGAATAATCTCAACACAAGAAGATATATGTTTTGGGACACCCTAAACTAAGTCCAACACTGAATCTGAACTGAAGCTTGTACATGAGATGTTCATTTAATCTGACAGATTTTGGACCTTTGCAAGTAAGGACAAAAATGCAAAGCCAGTATGTTGAACTGATCACAATGTGCAATAAGCAATTATTATATTATTCTTGTGAACAAAATAGTTTTTTTTTATTTCACCGAGTTTTGTTCGTATTTTAAAATATACCATGTTTCAACTTACAGTAAAGCGAACTACAAGCCATTAGGTTTTATCCTATTCACATTCAGGAATATCAAATATGTTGAGCTAAAGGTTTTAAGCAAAAAGTCTTCAGAATATTTGAGCAGTTTTGCAGAGTGTAAATAAACCCTCAACTCTGTACCACTAGTCCAATAAATGTGACAAGATGGTAACAATTTAAACAGACTAACCAGGTCGTTCTGAATACTAAATGCATCCAAGTAAAAGCTAACTGAGCCTTAGCTACAGACAGAGTGAGTGTCTGAACATAACGCTCATCAAGGTAAGTATTCTTACCTTGATGTTCACTGTCGCTGGCTGGGAAGAGAAATGTGAAATGTTACTTCAACCCTCTAGGCTGCTCAGTCCTTACAGAAAACACAGAGACAGCTAAATGGCCCATGAATCCCAGATCAATCACAGATTTCAATGTTTTCTCAAACAGACTAGTATTTCACATATGCCTACCTGTCTCCCTACTATCTGCAATCAGTTCTCTTTTCCTTGGTTCTGACAGTTCAGGAGCACCAGTTCTTCTCCTGGTAGTAGGTATGTTATTACCAGCAACACTATGTTATCTGCAACCACCACTATAATGCACAGACAGAAAGTGGACTTTTTACTGTCCATTTAATGTGCAGTAGTATTGAACTCCTTGCCATTTATTCCAACAGTATAAACGCCCTTTTCTGCTACAATTTCATTTGTAGGTGTTTCCTTTCACAATCACTGCCACTGTCTAAATGTATGTCAAAATAAAAATGTTATCTGTAGATAGAAAACTTTTTACCAGATGGTATTAGAAACTTGGACTGCATTGTTTTATAACCAGGGTTAAATTAGAATGTACAGAAAAAATGTAATGCGGGTTTATGAGTTACAGTTTTGTTAAAGTGGCTTCTCTTTAAAGATATAACTTTTTTTAAATGAGGAGAGAAGAGATTTTGAAATCTAACTGCTTTAGTTCCCACCGCTGCTCCCCTCCCCTCCTGAAGGAGCTGAAAGCCAGACCTCTTATACACACATACACGTGCAGGGCAAGTGATGCATAACTGCATTGACCTGAAAAATAAAAACAATAGGCCCATGTAGCGCAAGGTTGAACACTAATCACTTAGCCTATATTGCAATGTATGATAAATCACCTTTCGTTCCCCTTCCTCTGCAATTAGCTTGATGTTCAAACTACTGACTGACATTACATATCATGTAGGTCTGGTCAGCATTCAAGATAGCGCCATACTGGCCTGTTGTAAACGCAGCATATTACTATTATCTATAGCATTGTTTGTGTTGTTTGAAACAAATTATCATAACTCACTAAAGCACAATAAATGATTTAGTTTGTATCTGTTCAAAAGACACTTTGCCAACTCTTCATCAGTTTTGAGCTCTAGTAGATCACGAAGCTACCTCTACCTTTTAAAAGCATCTCCAATGTAAATCCCATTAGACAATTGTAAACCTATCACGGCCAGTTTTGTAGAAGGACTTTTACACTGGCTAAATATTCTTTAAGAAGAACAAGGCAGTCAAGGAATTGGTAACTTTGGTCCTTGTTTTGGCTGCTCCATTGCTCACCTCCCAGCTGACTGAGGCGCATAACCCTTTCACACACACTAGTGCACTCACTCGTTGAGTGACACCTTCCTTCAGACGACTTACACTTTACTAAGACGAAGTCTATTGGTCAAAGCTGTAGGAACTCGGATTTGTTTAGCTGTAGAGGCCTCGGGAGGGACAAAAGTGAAATAATAATGATCACAGATTACCTGCTTTACATCATAGAACACTGTTAATTAAATTGAAGCATTTCCTAAATTATTTTAACAGTTAAAAGTTACGGACTATAGCTTTAACATAAAAACAAAAATGCTCTCCAAAAATCTAACCAAAGCTTCACAACAAATTATGCCAGTAAACGGCCGAAGTAATGAAGCTCTGAAATGTACAAAGGCAGGGCTGTCAAAACACAAAGGTAGTTAGCAGGTAGCTCACACGGTACCTTTGAAAAACATTGTAAGGTAGATGGCACAACAGAGCGAGAAACGTAGGAAAAACAAAATAAAATCCAAACTTAATCCTAGAGCCAATGAAAGAAGAGAGCTTAGATCTGATTAAGGTGCGTCTGTCTTATGAGGAGACAACCATCTGGCAGACAACAGACTCTAGTGCTAACTGGGTTGAATTACCTTAATAACAGCAATTGTTATATACACCCTGAAATAGGAGAAATTATTTTGTTGGAAGTTTTTCTAATAAAAGTATGTTCTGTTTGTTATTTTTATAGACCTCTGGTAATGTGTTCAACATGCGTTATAGAAAACATAGGACTACAGCAGCATCATAGTTGGTACAATTTTTATAATCCAGTGCCTGTCTTGGTAAGAACTTATGAACAAACACATAGCTTAGTGGTGATGAGGTGGAGAGAGCTGTCAAAATGTTTCCTTAGATGAACACAGCACACTGTGTTTTTGCATGGAGTTGTTTTCCCACATCTTATCTGGCACCCTGGGTGCTGAAATGTTGTTGGCTCTCGTACTAGGAAGAAGCAGCAATGATAAATCACTTCAACTGAAAACTGAATTATGGAATGTCAACATTCAAATGGAAGTATGCTGGTTGTGATATGGTTACTTTGAGATCAGAACCTTTGCTTAAAACCTTGTTTGTGTTTATTGGTCAGGGACCAAGCTCAAGAATTATAATCACATGGCTAAATCTAACCCTCTAAGACAACACACACTGTTAAATGCACAACAGACAGGCCACATGGCCTGTAAAGGTCATGACTGCTTGTGAGCATGACTGCATATCACTCGACCTAACATGGATACTAGTCATCCCTTATGACTTACCCCAGGTTATCATTTTTCTTGTATAGATGGCCTGTGTTAGAGTTATTAAGAGATACCATGTCACACAAGGTCCAAGTCAATTCTGAAGTTGTTTGCTCTTGGTCCAAGTTAAGTTTTAAGGGTCTGATGACTGAAACACACATACAGGTCCTTCTCAAAATATTAGCATATTGTGATAAAGTTCATTATTTTCCATAATGTCATGATGAAAATTTAACATTCATATATTTTAGATTCATTGCACACTAACTGAAATATTTCAGGTCTTTTATTGTCTTAATACAGATGATTTTGGCATACAGCTCATGAAAACCCAAAATTCCTATCTCACAAAATTAGCATATTATTAAAAGGGTCTCTAAACGAGCTATGAACCTAATCATCTGAATCAAGGAGTTAACTCTAAACACCTGCAAAAGATTCCTGAGGCCTTTAAAACTCCCAGCTTGGTTCATCACTCAAAACCCCAATCATGGGTAAGACTGCCAACCTGACTGCTGTCCAGAAGGCCACTATTGACACCCTCAAGCAAGAGGGTAAGACACAGAAAGACATTTCTGAACGAATAGGCTGTTTCCAGAGTGTTGTATCAAGGCACCTCAGTGGGAAGTCTGTGGGAAGGAAAAAGTGTGGCAGAAAATGCTGCACAACGAGAAGAGGTGACCAGACCCTGAGGAAGATTGTGGAGAAGGGCCGATTCCAGACCTTGGGGGACCTGCGGAAGCAGTGGACTGAGTCTGGAGTAGAAACATCCAGAGCCACCATGCACAGGCGTGTGCAGGAAATGGGCTACAGGTGCCGCATTCCCCAGACCTGGGCTACAGAGAAGCAGCACTGGACTGTTGCTCAGTGGTCCAAAGTACTTTTTTCGGATGAAAGCAAATTCTGCATGTCATTCGGAAATCAAGGTACCAGAGTCTGGAGGAAGACTGGGGAGAAGGGAATGCCAAAATGCCAGAAGTCCAGTGTCAAGTACCCACAGTCAGTGATGGTCTGGGGTGCCGTGTCAGCTGCTGGTGTTGGTCCACTGTGTTTTATCAAGGGCAGGGTCAATGCAGCTAGCTATCAGGAGATTTTGGAGCACTTCATGCTTCCATCTGCTGAAAAGCTTTATGGAGATGAAGATTTCATTTTTCAGCACGACCTTGCACCTGCTCACAGTGCCAAAACCACTGATAAATGGTTTACTGACCATGGTATCACTGTGCTCAATTGGCCTGCCAACTCTCCTGACCTGAACCCCATAGAGAATCTGTGGGATATTGTGAAGAGAACGTTGAGAGACTCAAGACCCAACACTCTGGATGAGCTGAAGGCCGCTATCGAAGCATCCTGGGCCTCCATAAGACCTCAGCAGTGCCACAGGCTGATTGTCTCCATGCCACACCGCATTGAAGCAGTCATTTCTGCCAAAGGATTCCCGACCAAGTATTGAGTGCATAACTGTACATGATTATTTGAAGGTTGACGTTTTTTGTATTAAAAACACTTTTCTTTTATTGGTTGGATGAAATATGCTAATTTTGTGAGATAGGAATTTTGGGTTTTCATGAGCTGTATGCCAAAATCATCTGTATTAAGACAATAAAAGACCTGAAATATTTCAGTTAGTGTGCAATGAATCTAAAATATATGAATGTTAAATTTTCATCATGACATTATGGAAAATAATGAACTTTATCACAATATGCTAATTTTTTGAGAAGGACCTGTATTCTCACCAAATGCATGGGATGAAATCAGTGTATAACATGTCCCTAGGTTAGGAATATATATCCTGTACTGGTTGTTCTTAAGGTTAATAACATTCAGCTTATGTTATGACCAACATTAAATTAATTTGAAAATTGATAAAGTACCATTTAGTTGTTAATTACAAATGCAGGTAGAGCGTGCTATCTCATATACGGAGGCTTCAGTTCTTAACGCAGCTGTCCCGATCCTGGAGACCTGTGCTGCAGGTCTTCCACCCCACTTCCTGTCTGCTGACTTAAAACGCAACAAAAATATAGTCCACTATTGCTGCGAAAAAATCTTTTAAAAAAGAAATGCAAATATGCATTTATGTTCAAAAAACATAATTAATACTTGTTAATGTTTAATTTTTTTTAAATGAATTAGACAAGATGTTTCAGCACTATTTTCTAAACTGTTCCACTGTAGCTCTTTCTGTATGTTAAGGTTGTTGTCCTGTCAGAAGTGACCCCCTGACCATTTTTAAGTCTTTTATTTGTGCAGCCTCTAACAGTTCTATTTTTTCAGGATTGCTATATTAAGCTCCATTCATCTTGCTGCTTCCCTTTCTCTGCTGAAGACAATCATCGTCACAACATGATGCTACCACCAGAATGTTTCACCATGGGGGTAGTAGGTTCAGGATTATGTGCAGTCTTAGTTTGCAACCACATGGTATTTTGAACAGAGGCCAAATAGTTTAGTTTTAGTTTTACCTGATCACATTTTTACTGTCACCTACAAGGCCTGTGGCAAACTGCAAATAGCTTTCATCTCTGAAACTCTTTCATTGTGCAGTACACAACTAATCGCCATCTTGTCAACAGATTCTCCCACCTGAGATGTGGATCTCTGCAGCTCCTCCAGAGTTACTATTAGTCTCTTGGCTACGTTTCATTCATGATTCATTCTCTTCTTGGCAAATCTGTCAGTTTAGGTGAACCTTGGTGTCTTGATAGGTTTGCCATACTCTTTTCATTTCCAGATGATGGGATGAACATCTGTGAGACATTCAAAGCCTGGGATATAGTTTCATAACCTCAGCCCGCTTAAATTTCCCCAGAACCTTCGCTTTGACTTGTCTGCTATGTGTTTATGACTTCAAATTGGATTTATTTTTAGTAGTATCAGATTAAATGGGGCTTAATACAAATTTGTGCTGCACATGCATTTAAAACCATGTACCCTTTTCCTTCTATTTCACAGTTATGTGCTATGTTGTGTTGGTCGAACACATACAATCCATGGAACTCTGTGGTTGTTAGGTGAGACAATTTGAAACTCTTGCAAGTCACTGTGTACTACTCAGCTCACATTGTTCAGTACCGGAATCCCATCCTACGTGTATGCACCATCTTCTGATTTCGCAGCGCCTTTAGTTTTGGTTTTAATTGCGTATTACAGTTCATCTTGTTCTTCATCTACCTGCTTCCTGTGTGTTTCTGCATATGGGTAATCCACCACACATAACCATGACAGTCACAGGGTAGAATGCGGGGAGAGGCAGTGTGTTATATGACAGTGTGGAAACCATGTGAAAGAGGTCATACAGAAGGCTTCTACTATATTTGCCAAATACATTTTAAAATATGTTAGTAATGTCTTCACAGTTTATTTCTGCTGACCCCCAGTGGTTAGAATCTGATTTTAGGGTGGGTTTTACAAAACCAGTAAGCATGTTTTAATTAGGCTTATCCAAACAGATCAACTCCAAATATCTAAAAGAAGAATTGCTCCCTGGAGTCTAATCAGCATGTATTTGCATCCGTCAGGTAGTTTTCTTGGTGGTGATCTTTGCAAAACAAAACTTGGAATTTTAGTCTAACCTAAACCGCAGCTGTTGTGGCCTTGAAAAAAGACCCGTTTGAGTCATTCGGGTCCTGACGAATGACCTACTTTGGCCGTTATGTATGAATTCATTTGTCCTCTGTGTTTATGGAACATCTTTTCACTAACAGACTCAAAAGGGAAGAAATTAAGTAGATGCAGATGTGGTAATCTGGTCCAGCAGAGGGGAAGAAGGGAGCAGGTGTAGAGTAAAACAAGATTGTGTGTCAGAACTTCAAAGTCGAGAGGTTTTTGCCTGTGCAACATCTAAACGGCACAAAATAAACACATTTGACACACGTACTATTCCAACACACATGGAGGTTAAAACACCCACCTCATTCCCACTGGAGAAAAGGAACCCTTCCTGTCTTCTGTGTAGCATTCACTCATGTACTGTTGTTCTTGAACAGACATGAGTCACTGAATGTGATGCGCAGGAAGTTGTGAATTTTCTCTCCCATGCTAATACTCACTACAAAGGCCTTACATCTTTTTGCCAATACAGTGCCTACCAAAGGTATTCATATCCTTAAAACATTTTTACATTTAGTCACGTTACAACCACAAACTTCAGTTTACTTTGTTGGGATTTTATGTGATAGACAAACATTAAGCAATGTGTAATTATGAAGTGAAAGGTAAATACTTTTCAATTTATCAGCCAGTGATTGTTGAAAGGGAGCCTTAAAAAATATTGTTTAAAAGTTCCACAAGCAGAGTAGCGCAGACAGAAAACATGGAAATTGGTTCGGTGGTCAGATGAGACCAGAATTCCACTTTTTACCCTACATCCAAAACACTGTATGGGGAATAAAACTAACACTGCACACAGTCCCTGTGGCAAAACATGGTGGTGGTGGCATCATGATGTGGAGATGCTTGTCTCATGTCTTCATGTCTTAGAACGACCTAGTCAAGGTTCAGATCAAATTCCATTAGGGAATTTTTGCCGAAACTTAGAAAAGTCTGACTGACACTTTACATCCAACCAGATGAAGGTTAAGCCATTTTTGTAAACTAGAATGGGCAAAACATTCAGCTAATAGATATAACTGGTAGAGACCTAGTATGTCTCTACCAGGGAGTACCAGAGACATATCCCCTTTAAAGGAGGTCCACAAAGTATTTATTGACATTCATCAATAAACAAATACTTATTTTAGGTAAAATTAAACTTTCAATATTTAAAATAAATTTGAAAACCATGTCTTAATTTCTTTCCATTTCATTGTTATGCTCTACTTTGTGTTGGTCTGTCACAAAAGTCCCCATAAATCCCCACTGTATTTTGTACCTATTATGAGACAAACTGAAACACACCCTTGATCTGAAACAGATCAAGGGCAATGCAGTGCCTTTCAGCAAGGCACTGCAGGAGTGTGTGTGTGTGTGTTTGTGTGTATGTGAGTGAGTGGGTGGGGGGATGGGGTGTGGTGGTGGGGGTACGTGTGTGTGTTTGTGTGTGCATGCATGTCTATGTGTGTGTTGGAGAGGGGGGATATAGTGATAAATGGACTCCAGTGAGATCAAATAAAAGTTGAATTTTTTTGAACTGGCATTTATTTATTTCACACATTACAATCAGACCTCACAGCTGTTCAAACTTTAAAGTTTTAGCTTATCCCAGCATACTTAAGTGCTAAAATATACATTTAATCTTGCTCAGTAAATATGTTTGAAGTCGAATGTGAGCAGCACATCCCAACTTTCTGACATTTCACTTACTGCACCTTCAGGTTGTTCTTTAGGTCACCGGACCACCCAGCCGCTTTTTCTTAAGATCAGCTGTGCTCTGCAGACAACCATTACCTCACGAATATGGCAGTGCTACACAGAGTAACGCGCAAGCAGCAAGACCTACAAACATTTGAGAGACCAAGAGTTTGGGGATTCCCAGAGGGTGGTTCACAGCCAGAATGAGGTCACTGTAGTGCTGCACGCGCATCAAAAGATATCCCAGAAAAATAGCTGGAAATATGTCCACTTCAGATACACCCCAACACTCACACACAACCATCAAGCTCTGGAGAGTATTAAATATTGGTTCCAACGCATAAAGCATCTTGATATGTTGGGAATCACCTCTAAATGTTTTTATAGCTTTGAAGAGTTGTTCTTTGTAAGGAAATTTCACGTCAGTTTACAATGTGAGCTCAGCCAAGATTAGTGTTGTTGAGTCACACATCCACATTTTTCATGTGCCAAAGAAAATCCTCTCACCATTGGTGGTGGAGGGGTTCTCATCAGGAAATAGATCTGAAAACTAATTAAATAAGGGTAAAGAAAAAAAAACCTAATAGGTCCTAATAATCTAATTTATGTTACTTTTTTTCTTTTTATTGACAAGATTACAGTTAGCATTATAAAAAAGCTTCCTAAGTGGTATTAAATAAGCAGCATGTTAAACAATGCAGTGGTAGAACTGGCTTAAAATGCTTTAAAGTTAAAGAACATGAAGGGACTTCTGTAGTGCCAGCCAATCATGTCATTCAGGTCCCATCAGGCAATAATTAATGTGTTCCTTTGTCACTTTATATTGTAGGTCAGAGCACAAGGTAACACTTTTCGGTTTTCTACAAAATAACTAAAGAAAATATAAAGCAGTCCAATTATTTTGTTTTTATTTCTACACTTTTATCCACTAATGAACGCTTATGTTTCAGCTACCTGCTGTTTTTATTATAGCATCACCTGGCAACAGTGACAATTTTTCAATCTGTTACAACTTAACCCATAGGCAAAGTCAACAAGCCGAGAGGCTATTTCAACATTTCAACTCTTGCTAAATTACTCTGTCTGAATATAATTAGTTCTATACAAATCTATCTATAGACTACAGATAGTCACTATTTGAGGCTATAATCCTTTTCTAATAAATCTGCCTGATGGCCCAGGCTGATTCCTCTGTATTAACATCAAAGTGTTTTCCACATCTAATGTGGAATTTCAGAATTAAAGCAACACTAATATGGCAATACCTCCTAATCTTGTACCGTATTCATAACGCCATTTTAAAAAATTGTAGCTTTGTAGAATGAAGATACATCATCTCTATATGTCACATCTGTCATACGCCGTGGATGCAGAGCAGGAGCTAAGAGAAGAAAGAGAAGGAGGAAGTTCAAGCCATCTCTTCCGTCGATTATGATGGGCAATGTGAGATCATTGGGAAACAAGTTGGATGAACTCCAAGCCCTACAAAGGACCCAGCCAGAGTACCGGGCATGCAGTATTACGTGTTTTACTGAGACATGGCTGCAGGATCATATCCCCAACTCCAGCGTCTCTCTGCCGGGCTTTTTAACCATACGAGCAGACAGAAATTTAAAGAGGAGCGGCAAATGTAAAGGAGGTGGACTGGCTGTACTTGTGAACAATAGATGGTGTAATCCAGGACATGTAACTGTGAAGTGTAATCTCTGCAGTCCAGATATTGAACTGTTGGCAGTAAGTTTTTGTCCATATTATTTACCCAGAGTTCACCAGTGTTATTTTGGTAACAGTTTACGTTCCACCTTCCGCTGTTGCTGACACTGCATTTGATGCCATCAGTTCAGTTGTTGCTAAGCTACAGACACAAACCCCCAATGCTTCTATGGCAATTTCTGGTGATTTTAACCATGCTTCACTCTCTGCTACACTTCCAACTTTTCAACAATTTGTCAGCTGCTCTACCAGAGAAAACATAACATTGGATTTGTTTTATGCAAATGTCAAGGACTCATACATCTCTACAGCAAGACCTCCTCTAGGCAAATCAGATCACAATCTTGTTTTTCTTTGCTCGAAATATAAGCCCCTTGTTCAGAGGCAACCTGTAATAAAGAGGACTGTGAGAAAATGGTCACAGGAAGCTGAAGAAGCTCTGCAAGGTTGCTTTGAGGCTACAGACTGGAACGCACTGTGCCAGCCACATGGAGAGGACATCAATGCCATCACTGAGTGTGTAACCGACTATATAAACTTCTGTGTGGATAACATCATCCCCACCAGAACCATGAGATGCTTCCCCAATAACAATCACCAGTGACCTGAAGGACATGCTTAACAAGAAAAAAAGAGCCTTCAGAGAGGGAGACAGATAATTATTGAGGAGTTTACAGAAGCAACTTAAAGTCAAGATAAGAGACAGGAAAGAGGTGTACAAGAGGAAGCTGGAGAGCAAGCTCCAGCAAAACAATATCAGAGATGTGTGGACAGGGATGAAGAAGATCACAGGCTTCAAGCAGAAGGATGATCAGACCGATGGAGGTCTGGACAGAGCCAATGAACTGAACACATTCTTCAATAGGTTCAGTTCAGAAACAAGCTTCGCATCCTCCTCTCCTGCTCCCAGCCAAACAGACATTCCACCCTCCTTTGACCCACAGGACCCACAGCTGTCCAGTAACACCTCAAATGTTTTATTTTCCACCTCAGCCCTAGACCCTTCTGCTTCTACATGTTTGCCTTCAACCATATCAGAAGATGCTGATGCTTCCTTTGCTTCCCCCTTCCACCTGTGTGTCTCAAGAAGTCAAGTGAAGATGCAAATGGAGAGACTGAATCGGAATAAGGCTGCAGGTCCAGATCATGTCAGCCCTAGAGTCCTGAAGGCCTGTGCAGAGCAGCTCTGTGGGATTCTGCAGCACCTCTTCAACCTTAGCTTGGCCCAGAAGAAGGTTCCGGTGTTGTGGAAGACCTCCTGTCTTGTTCCGGTACCAAAGAAAACTCACCCATCAGTCCTCAATGACTACAGACCTGTTGCCCTGACATCTCACATCATTAATGTCCTAGAGAGACTCCTGTTGGCCCACCTGAGTAAGCAAACAGTAAACCATCAGGACCCCCTTCAGTTTGCTTATCGCTGTGGAGTTGGAGTTGAAGATGCCATCATACACCTGCTTCAACAAACCCACTGTCATCTGGACAAAGCCAGCAGCACTGTGAGGATCATGTTCTTAGATTTCTCCAGTGCATTTAATACAATCCAACCTGATTTGCTTTGTCAGAAACTCCAGAAGACTCAGGTGGAGGCCTCAACAATCTCCTGGATCAAAGACTACCTGACAAACCGACCACAGTTTGTGAGACTGAAGGGTTAGCGTCAATTGGACACTGTAAACTATAACAGCGCTATCTACCACAAAATCCAAAAAACTCCCGACTTCTTTAGCAACAACATGACAGAAGTTATCCGTTCCTGCTAGCTACTTTTCAGAACCAGGCAGCCATAGCTACTTGACGATAGAGTCTTGACCTCAGCCAATAGGAGAGAAGCCGAGGTGGTGACGGGTGACGCTAGTTCAAAGACCGTTTTGGTTCCGCCCCCTTTGTTTTTAAATCACCAGCAGTATGTTGAGGAGTAAAAGACAATACAGCGATCAAGAAATGCAAAAAAGACAGAGGGATATAAAAGGGTCAAGGAAATCTGTTGGGTAAAAAATTACAAGAGGGATATAATAGAGGTGAAAATATATTAGTGCTTAAGAAATAAAAGTACAGTAAAATAATTTGAAAAATAATACATTTTTGAGGGAAAAAAGTATATTTTCTTAAATTCTTTATTTTTTCAGTCAGCCGTACATAGCTACACCTTAAACAAAAACCGAAATATTCTCTAATCAGTTGCTGTCCTTTTTTTTTTCTTCCCGCCCCTATTATTTACATTAATAAAGCATGTACCAACTAAGAACAGTATGGGAGAGAAAGTAGAAAAACAATTATAAAATAAAAATAAATAAAATAAACAGATGTGCATACCATTATATACATTATTATATATACAAGTATTATTTAGGTCACGAGGGGAGAGAAACATGACAGGACACACAGACACAGAACAGCACAGAATGCCGGTTAATACAACGCCTCACAATATCCAGTCGGAATAACTTTACATACCAAACCATTTTACCCATAATCTAATAAAAATACTTTTCTTAAGACGAATGGAGAATGTAATTGCTTCCATTATATATATTTCATTAACAATATCTATCCAATCTGAAATTGTGGGGGGCCCTGAAAGCAGCCAACCTCTTGTAATTGTTTTTTTGCAGGCTAAGGTAAAAATTGCAAATAGATACTTATCAGCTTGTCTGGCCAGGAGACCACAAGTCCCAAAAAACAACGATAAAAACTGCAAAGGTATTTTATTCATAAATATAGTAGACATTACTTTGTGGACCTCTTTCCAAAAAGGTTTTATTTTTGGAGATTCCCAAAAAGACATGCCAATGGTTCACCCCCTTAATGCCACACAGCCTCCAACAATTAGTACCACATGGATCATAATGTGCTTGTTGTTATAAACAAAACGAATCAGACATTTTCAATTAAACTCACACCATGAAAAGGAGTTTGTACATGTCTACTGTGATACACAAATGTGTAGCCATTCATCCATAGTCAGCGATATATTTCTTTCTTTTTCCCATTTTATTTTTATATAATTAGTAGAGTGGGCATTTTTCTTGGAAATAGCTCCTTTAACAATAGCATTTTTGAAAGCATTTTTGATCAGCATTTTTTTAAATAAAGAATCCTTAAGATCTGTTTTGGGTTTAATATTATGCTCAAAATAACTGCACAATTGTAAGTATCTGAAAAAAAATGGAGTTTTCAAGGTGGAACTCTCTTTTCAGGCCTTCGAAGTCCCTCAACTTCCCATTCTCTGTGAGTGAGTAAAATGTTGTTATGCCTTTTGAAATCCAGGATTTAAAACGGCTGTCCATTACATTAGGCCCGGTCAAAGGCGCACCATTGAATTATCTGTATTTTATCAGTCATCTGGTACTTAAATTTATTCCAAACCTTTAATTGTGTTTTAATCCAAGGGTTTGGATTGTCCTTTATAAACTCATCTAAATTTGTATAGGCCAATACTGCATGAACTGGAGGGTCTTTCATGATTGAAAATTCAATATCTTTCCCCCAGCATGGATTTTGGGAGACAGTAGGTTAATAAGCGGCTTAATTTGGGCTGCCAAGTAATATCCTTTAAAAGAAGGTAAGTCCAAATCCCCCTTCTCCTTCAGCAGCAGCAATGTTTTAAATTTAACCCCGGGTTTCGTCCCCTGCCAAATTAACCTAGAGATGATTTTATCTATTTGAGTAAATTCTTTTAGCAACAATTCTATAGGAAGAGCTTGAAAAAGAAAAAAGTATCGAGGGAGAACATTACTTTTTACACAATTCTATGACATGGACTGAAAAAGGAGATCGAGTTCCACCTCTTCAGATCTTCCTTAATCTTTTTCAAAAGGGGGTCGTAATTTATTACTGTGAGCTGTGAGATGTCGTTTGGTCAGTGTATACCCAAATATTTTAAGGACAATTGGTCCCAATTTAGCTGAAATATATCACTAAGAGATTTTGGGGGTGAATAATTAAAGGCTAACAATTGGGTCTTTTGTTAATTTAATTTATAACCAGAATAACCACTAAACTTGTGTAAAAGGACCAGTAATTCAATAATGTATTTGAGGTGTCACTCAAGTATAACAAAAATAATCTGCATACAAGGCCACTCTATGATCCTCCTCGCTTATCTTGCTGCCCCTGCTACGATCTGTTTGTCTCAGCGATTGAGCAATGGGTTCAATAAAGAGAGCAAAAAGCAACGGGGAGAGAGGGCAGCCTGTCATGATCCGCATTGAAGTATAATAGTGTTTGAGAGACATTTCTTTTTATTTTCGCTGATGGTCTGCTATAGAGGGTCCGTATGACATTAGAAAACATTGAGTGCAAGCCAAATCAATCAAGGTATTTGTACAAGAAAACCCAACTGACTGAGTCAAGGCTTTTTCAGCGTCGAGACTTACCAAAAGGTCTGTTAGGTTATTCTGTTCTATATGATTCATATTTTGTAAAGAACTTTTAATATTATCATGTGTTTGTCCATCTAACTCCCTCACTTAATATCTTACTTTTTACTTACTGGACTGTGTGCTTTTTGCTGTTGGGGTTTTCATTAGCGGTTTGAAGCATTTACATTTCCCTTTGGGATCAGTAAAGTATTTTTGACCTGAATTGAATGCCGTGAAAAAAGCAGTTGTAAGAAATGTTGTAATTGTCCAACATGACGTTTAGTAGTATCCTGTTCCAACTTACCCCACACTGATTGGTTTAAGGGTGTATTCACACCTGCCACCTTTGGTTTGCATTAAACTGACAAGAGTTCGTTTACCCCGTTGGTCCAGACCTTTTGTGCAGGTGAGAATACACTCAAGCAAACCCTGGTCCACACCAAACAACCGGACCAAGACCCACTTTTTGAGGTGGTCTCGGTCCGCTTCCAAACAGACTCTGTTGCGGTTCACTTATGGTCTGAATACAAACCGGTGCATGTTGTATTGAAATCATACCTGATAGGCTGTAAGTTGCTTAGCAACACTACTGGCATGTTGTGGGACAGGGTACATGCATTCTCTGACGCCGTTCCAAAATTATAAATAGAATTTCACAAAATCTGTGTTGAATGAGCTGCTCTTGACTCTCACAATAATATTGCAGCTGTAATAATGGTACAAATCTGTAGAACAGAGTTGCTGCACACATATGAGGTAAGAACGCTGTCAAAAACAATGTGTATGTAAAGACGAAAATGTGTGCATATTAGTCAATAGTTGTGCATAAGTAAAATCCAAAAGAGGTATTGTATATTTTCTCTATAAGAATACAAAATAAAATGTTACAGCTTCAAGAAATTACAAACATAAAGTTAAAGTTTACAGTTGTGGTTTATTCTTTATGAATACAATATGCTATAACAGTTTGTGAATACGATTTATTTTATATGAGAATACGAATTTACATCAGTGACTTGGCGTCACGTGATCTCAGGCTAGTTAGTGGAGCACAGAGTCAGTCGATTTGCGTTGCGCATGCGCTGTCACACTCCTCACTGCCAGTAAACGTAGTGCTGGGATTGGATGACTGAAAAAGGTAATGGGAGATAATTCAGTCTAAAAGGAAAATTAGGAACAGATGGGAGATGGGGGGGAAATCAAGAGAATTATAAATAAAGCATTGTTCTTATTTTTATGAAATGCAAAACTAAAACATAGAATAAAGTGGGTAGAGTTATACAATGATGTACAGTAGGTGGTGGTATGCACCTCTGAATTTGTTGCGTACCGCCAGCAGAAGAAGAAGCAGCAGCACTACCGTCAAGATAATGGACCAAGAGCATATATTAACAACATTAAGACATACAGTACAGACCAAAAGTTTGGACACACCTTCTCATTCAAGAGTTTTCTTTATTTTCATGACTATGAATATTGTAGCTTCACACTGAAGGCATCAAAACTATGAATTAACACATGTGGAATTATATACTGAACAAAAAAGTGTGAAACAACTGAAAACATATATACTTATATTCTAGGTTCTTCAAAGAAGCCACCTTTTGCTTTGATTACTGCTTCACACAATCTTGGCATTCTGTTGATGAGTTTCAAGAGGTAGTCACCTGAAATGGTTTTCACTTCAGAGGTGTGCCCTGTCAGGTTTAATAAGTGGGATTTCAAGCCTTATAAATGGGGTTGGGACCATCAGTTGTGTTGTGCAGGAGGTGGATACAGTACACAGCTGATAGTCCTACTGAATAGACCATTAGAATTAGTATCATGGCAAGAAAAAAGCAGCTAAGTAAAGAAAAACGAGTGGCCATCATTACTTTAAGAAATGAAGGTCAGTCAGTCCGAACAATGGGGAAAACTTTGAAAGTGTCCCCAAGTGCAGTCGCAAAAACCATCAAGCGCTACAAAGAAACTGGCTCGCAAGAGGACCGCCCCAGGAAAGGAAGACTAAGAGTCACCTCTGCTGTGGACGATAAGTTCATCCGAGTCACCAGCCTCATAAATTGCAGGTTAACAGCAGCTCAGATTAGAGAACAGGTCAATGCCACACAGAGTTCTAGCAGCAGACACATCTCTAGAACAACTGTTAAGAGGAGACTGTGTGAATCAGGCCTTCATGGTAGAATAGCTGCTAGAAAACCACTGCTGAGGACAGGCAACAAGCAGAAGAGACTTGTTTGGGCTAAAGAACACAAGGAATGGACATTAGACCAGTGGAAATCTGTGCTTTGGTCTGACGAGTCCAAGTTTGAGACCTTTGGGTCCAACCACCGTGTCTTTGTGCGTCGCAGAAGAGGTGAATGGATGGACTCTACATGCCTGGTTCCGACCGTGAAGCATGGAGGAGGAGGTGTGATGGTGTGGGGGTGTTTTGCTGGTGACACTGTTGGGGATTTGTTCAAAATTGAAGGCATACTGAACCAGCATGGCTACCACAGCATCTTGCAGCGGCATGCTATTCCATCCGGTTTGCGTTTAGTTGGACCATCATTTATGTTTCAACAGGACAATGATCCCAAACACACCTCCAGGCTGTGTAAGGGCTATTTGACCAAGGAGAGTGATGGGGTGCTGCGCAAGATGACCTGGCCTCCACAGTCACCGGACCTGAACCCAATCGAGACGGTTTGGGGTGAGCTGGACCGCAGAGTGAAGGCAAAAGGGCCAACAAGTGCTAAGCATCTCTGGGAATTCATTCAAGACTGTTGGAAAACCATTTCAGGTGACTACCTCTTGAATCTCATCAACAGAATGCCAAGAGTGTGCGGAGGGTTTTCTCTAATTCACACAGGATTATAATTATACATGCAGGGTAAAATATATACAAACACCTTAACCAATGTCTAGTTTAATATCATTTAGCAGGTTGCAGAAAAGGCAAATGCATTTTGTAGGGTCATGGCATAACTCTGGCTGAATATTTGACCACTCTTCTTATCATAAATGTAGATTTCATTTAAATTTGTTAGGTTTTTTGCACAGACGCAGCTTTTAATCACATTCCATACAGTTTTAGATTAGGGCCATTGCCATTCACAAAGCCTAATGTTAAACTTTTTCCACCCATACAAAACAATCAAATTTTGCTGGACAAACAAAAGCCACACAGCAACCCCCAACATAGACACACATATGCGGCAACAATATTACTTTTCCTATGGGACCAATATTGATATGTTAAAACAGTTTAATGCATTACTGTCAGCAAACCTTGTAATGTGTGATGACAGCCAATAAGTATTATTTCCTCAATTTTCTTTGGAGGGTAGCAGTGTTTACCTCTATAGACAATAAGTGATTTATCAGCAGAAAAAAGGCCATTTGAAACAAATGACCATGGAATTACAGTTGCTGTTGTTCCCAAAAACAACTTGTACTGAGACTATTTCTTAAGAAATATGTAGTTCCAATAAACACTGTCTGAAGGGAGGTCTGTGGACTGTCCACAATAACTGATACCACCTTTCTAGAAATAGATTCCCACTTTAATGTTTTTGAGTTGTAATTTTTCAACACTTTGAATACCACAAGCAGAATTCCAAGCACCTCACTTGTGCAGGGGGTGGTGACAGAGAACTTTAGCACACACAACCAAAACAATCTACACCATTAGCTGCCAGATTTTTGTTGGCTAGCTTCAGCCTTTAATGCAGACATCATAAAACCATTTCCTCAGGAGCCCACCAATGTGCTGTCTGGGTACGTTCAGGTTTTGACAGCACCCTGCATGCTCCTCTTAGACTTTACATATGGGGTGTAGTGGTGTGAAGTCTGCACCAGCTGTCATAAAACGTTTCCAGCAGTGAAGGATGAGAGGTATATATATTTCAGGACACCGGTAAACCTCAGCCTAAAGAAAGCATGCCAGTCCAGGAGATAAATCATGGAATCACCTAAAAGTGGTTGAGCATGCTAACTCCAGCAGATGTATACAAGAATGTAAGCTTGCCATGTGCAAATGGACCTCCCTATCCATCTTTGTGCACTCACAAACAATGTCAAACCACAACTGAGTCACTTTGGTTGGTGAGTGAAAACTGGCTCCACACGGAGGCCAGTGAAGGCACTCCTCTCCTGTTGGCCGATACTGCTGACAGCAGCACATTTGTTGTTCTTTCCCATAGCCCAATCACACTCCTTTGGCTATTCACTCAACACCCAGCCCTGAAAACCAACAGCAAATAAGTTGTAGACTGAGCATTAAATATTGCCATTCATCACCTAGATCTAACATAGGAATCGTTTCATGGAGTTATATATGAATATTGAGTAATGTGGAAGAAGAAATCGTCTTTCAGCTGATTGTCTGACCCCACAAATCCATATAATGGGATTACTAACATAAACGATAATCACCTGTATTTAATCATTTGCTGTTTTCTATAAATATGTCAATTTTATTTTTAAAGTTTCCTGGTTGTAGTTATGATCAGTTTTGTTTTCTGATCATTTAAGACTGTGTCTCTTGTGCAGTCTGTTTTTTAGTTAGTTTATCCTTTTCTTTGCCCCACCACCTTCTTTTTTCCCCCATCTGGTTTTAGTTTGCTGATTGTTGGTTGGTTTCCCGTCTCACAATCCCAAGGTTTTATGTATCAGGAAATAATTAAAATAATCTGATCCTTACAAGGTCTTAAAATTAAGTAAGGCCATCTCAGAAGAATGAACACATGACATATTAAATTGTGCGATTATTTATTTAGAAAAAAACTAAACCAAAATACAGTAGCAGTAAGTGAAAAAGATTAGTACACCCTCAATAATTCATCAGCTTATAGAGCCACCTCTCACAGCAATAATTTTGAAGTTTTATCCACATCAATATGAGCAATTTTGTCCACAGTTATTTACATTGTTGACTGAGCTTTGAAGACAATTGTTTGTGAACATCATCTCAAGGTCCTGCCACATTTTAACCAGCTTGGGGTTTGAACTTTGACTGGGTCATTATGATAATCTGATTTGTTTGTTTTCCAAGACATTCTATTGTCAATATAAATCCAGTTGTTCTGTCATGTCCTCAGACGGTTGTTAGAGAAGATGAAAAAACAAACAGCATCATGAAGACCAAGAACCACTGCAGACAGGTCAAGGATACAGTGGTAGAGAATTTTACAGCAAGATTAGGTTATAAAACTATAACCCAAGTGTTCATCTCAGAAAACACTGTTGGGTTGATCATCTGAAAATGCAAAGTGTTTCACTGAACGCCAACAGTACTGAGACATGGTCATCCACCTTAACTGACAGGCTAGACAAGGCCAGTATTAGTCAGACAATCAGACAAAGAGGCCCAAATTAACTCTAGAGAAGCTCCAGAGATCCACATGTGAGGTGTTGAAACAAAGCCATATGAAGTCCAGTTTAAATGGAGGCTGCAGGGGACACAGCAGATATGTGGAAGGAGGTGCTCTGGTCAGACAAGAAAAAATGTTTTGGCCTACATATAATTAGTTTGTGTGAAAAAAATACTGCATATTATCCTGAACATCATACTCAGAGTGCAACATCGAAGAGGAAGAATCATGTTGTCTAGGTGCTTTTCTTCAGTAAGGACTTGAAAGCTGGGGAATTAGTGGACATAAATAAAGCCAGTACTGGAAGAACATCTGTTAGAGGCTGCAAAAGACTTGAGATTAGGTTTGAGGTTCACCTTCTAATTGGACAGCAACCCTAAACATAAAGCCTGAGCTACAGTGTAACAAAATGGTCTAGATCAAGAATATTCATGTTAGAATGGCCCAGTCAAAGTTCTGACCTTAATCAAATTGAGTATGTGTGAAAAACTTAAACATCCCTGTTTACAGAAGCTCTGCATCCAATCTGACCAAGGTTGTCGCATTCAGCAAAGAAAAACGAGTAAATGTTCAGTAATTAAAAATGCAACTGCTAGAGATATAACCCAAAAATACTCTGTCAATTATACAGCTATAATTGCAACATCACTTTCATTGTGTGTATGTGTGTGGGGGGGAGGGAAATAACAATGTACACCAGAATTTTCAGATTTAGAAATAAATTTGGAAAACCATCTATCTGTCATGATGTGTTAGAGGAAGGATAGCGTAATCTAAAATAGGGTAATTTATTAAGAAAACCAAGAAAACTTACAAAAACCCCAGAGCAAAATTGTAACATGGGCAGATAATCGAGCAGATCAATGAAAAGACAAGAAGTAACATCCACCAATCATAATTCAGGACAACGGACATGAAGCAGGTAAGCAAATAGGAGAAATCAGCAAATAACAATAAAAACCAAAGTGTTTAAATAGAGATGGGAGGTGGACACATCATCAATGAACAAGAAGAGCTAATCAGAAGAAATGTGGAGCAGCTGGTGGCAGGGGGAAAGCAGAGCAACTGAAGGAAGGAGGCTAATTATCAGGGAAGTAACATAATCTATGAATCCAGAACACAAAAGAATAAACTAATAAGGAAAACACCTAACAAGAGCAAGCATAAGGAAAATAACTAGGGAAGGCCAAAACCTAATGAACCAAGTAAACAGTGAAGAAGAAAATGTACAGATTGTATCAATATTTGCTTACATGTATTATGTTTTGACATTAGGACTGTGTGTTTGGGTGTGTGAGTGTGTGTTTGGTTGTCTGTCTTGTTTCTCTCTGTGGTGGACCGCTAACATGTCAAGGGTGTTCTCTCTCCTGTTGACTGCAGCTTTCCTGTGACCTGAGCCGGATTATGGAGGAACAGAAAACTAATGAATGAAAGGAACTGAGTATCTATCTCAACGTTTTCTTCTAAGACAGGGCTGGGTAATGTTTAAGGTTGTGGCCTCTCATCTTTAACAGTTTCCTATGTGGTCTGCAGTTGTGTCATGTTATACAGCCCTCATCTCATCCAGAACAGACAAAATAAAACAAGGTCAGGTCAGAGATATTAGGCCCTAATGATGATTTATGAGCTAATACATAACACTGTGACATCTCTGAAACGCAAAGTGGTAAGATAATATGAACTCATTTGTTTTGACTGAATCACTAGGCTCGCAGAAGCATCCAAGTCCAGGACACAGTTCTGTGGTTTAACCACTTTTCACTTGAACTACAAATCCATAGGATATAAAATATGACCAAGAGAAACAATACAAGAACCTTTGCTCTGACTTAAATGTAACCAGAAAATTTAAAACATCACTAAGAGCTCCCACAAATTGCACATCCTAAGTATTGTGACTGATCACAGGGGATCTGGTTTGTCAACTGGTGTTTATTAATGTCAGGACCCTGACCTCACTGCTAATGAGAATGACTCTGCATGTTTACATTGGCAGATTCTAAACCTACTCATCTAAATCAAGACAAGTTACAGAACCTTGCAGACGTATTCACTCTCTTAGAACATTTTGTCACCTTACAGCTTCAACACTTTAGTGGATTTTGGGAAGATTTTATACAACTGGCCAACACAAAATACCGCAAAATTGTACGATGGAAGGAAAGTGAAAAAATGCTTTAAAAATGGTTTTAAATTGGGTGGCATGCATTTGTGCCCCCCTGAGTCAGCTTTGTACATCTAGGCCCTGATCTTTGAAAAGTTTACGTGTACAAAATAACATGTAAACTGGGTTGCGTGTGCAAAGCTGATCTACAAACCAGGTGCAAATTAAATTGCATGTGCAAAATGAGCCATACAGCGGCCGCAAACTTGTAAGGGTGTTTGCCTTCATGAATACGGAAAACATATGTTGATCCCCAGAACGCTCAAATTTATGAGAGAAGGATATGCAAATTGCCCTTACCACCTGCAATGTGATTTATCAAACTTGAAACATATTGTGGGTGTTGTTTTTGCATCTTTATTTAGCACTTTTGAAAGGCAGGTACAAAAATATGCCATGTTATTTAACAAACAAAACTGAACCTTAACAGCCACCAGAGACCAGAAAATCATCATGGAGCCAAAAGGACATTGAAAGAAAAACAAACAAAAAAGTTCCTATTTGCTCCTTGTGTGCAAGACAAATATAGTAATAAATTTTTTTTGTCTCCCCCAATGTTCCACTACAGCTCTGTATGAAGCACATTCATGTTGTATTAATAATTATTAATTATTATGGCAGTACCTTGGTTTGCAGTGTTTATGTCAAGCAAGTTATATCCCTTAATTCAAATCACTTCAAGTTGCAGAAAGAAGCTGAAAGCTCTCACAGAGTTGGTGGGCAGAGTTGACATAGCGTGCAACGCTGTAGTGTGTGTGTATTTGGGGGAGGCTGGGGGTCAAGGTTTGTGTAAATAAAACATTTTAGAGCAGTCAGTTTTTCTACGTCTTCAAATTGATATTTTATTGTTTCACTGTAGCTGTAAGAATTTTGATGTTTTTAACTGTTTTAACTGTGGTTATAGCATTTGAGATACTTATATAATATAATTTATTATTTATTATTATTATTTTATTTATTATTTTTATTACCTCTAACTCAATGTCTTTAAACTTCATTTTTCTTTTACAGCTGCTTTACTCTCCAACACTCTCCATTGTAACAGCCAGTAGCACATGCAATTTCCTCATTTAAATAGGGCGGTCTGCACCTCTTTTGCAGCTGCTATCCATTGCACACATGCAATTTATGTTTTTTTTCACAAACAATTTAGCGCCCTTATTTTGAGTTTTTGAAGATCAGGCCGCTAGAGACTCAAATGTTCAGCCACAGAACAAAGAATCTGAACAGCAACTTTTTTTTTTTTTTTTCCACAGATTCTTGATTTAATTTAGGGCTAGGCTTAGGTTTAAACCTAAACCAATCCATTTGTTTAGGGTAATTTTTCTGTCAGAAGTGAATCTCCACCCCTGGTTACCCGAGTATTACCCTGTACATAGCTCCATACATCTTCCTATCAACTCTAACCAGCTACCTTGCCCCTGCGGATGTAAAGCATCCCCACAACATGATGTAGCCCCTCACATGTTCCACCATAGGAATGGTTAGGGTGGTGTGCAGTGTTAGCTTTCAATCACACATATAATTTTGCATGTGGTCTTTTGACAATAGCATGTTCTTCTACTTGTTTGCTGTTTCCCCTGGTTTCTCCAGCTTGTATCATACTGCAAACAGGACTTCTTGTGGCTTTCTTTTAACAACAACCTAATTCTTGCCACTCTTCCATAAAAGCTAGATCTGTGGAGTGGACAACCAATACTTGTTCTGTCAACAGATTCTCTCTCCTGAGCTGTGGATCTCTGCAGCTTCTTTTGGGTTGCCATGGAATGCTTGACTTAATTAATGTTCTCTTTGCCTGGTGGCCTGGCCCGTCAGTGTAAGTGGACGCAGGGTTTTTTTGGCATACTTGCATTAGTCATTCCCTTTTTTTCAGACGATGGATTGTTAATATCCAGTGGGATGTTATATATTATTTTAGAACCTAACTCTGCTTTAAACCTCTCCACATCTTGCTCCCTGACCTGTCCCTGACTTTGGTTTTTATGATGTGTTGATGCTGTTTGTTCACTAATGTTCTCTAACAAACCTCTGAGGCCTTCACAGAACAGTTGCATTTATACTGAGATTAAGTTACATCTGGTTTTGAAGGTACCTGGTTGCACTGTATTTATTTAAGGATATCAGAGTCAAGGGGTTTAATATGAACATGTTGATGTAATTTTTATTTGTAAAAATGATCCACTACTTTGTGTTGATATGTCACGTAACATCTCTATAAAATACATTGAGGTTTGTGGTTGTAACATTATATAAAATGCCAAGTTCAAGAGAGATGAATACTGCTGCAAGGCACAGAAATAGTTAGGTTCTTTATATATTTAGAGAGTGGTTTGACGTTAAGGGAAAAGGCTGCTGAGTTCAGAAACTCACCGACATGCAGTAACAAATCTTTGAGCACAAACACACAAATACAAAGACAGTTCAAAAACGTTCTGCTGATATCAGAGGAACACGTGTTGCAGCAATTTACTCCTCATGCAAAAAGCCAAAATAACATCTCTCCAGCTTTGCAACTGTCAACATTGCGACCAAAGGCCATGTCATCATCAGACTGCTTCGAAGTTTCCTCCACCCACATATCGGTTTGCCCGGTGCCCCATTTCTATTTTATTGCTTACACTCAAGCACAAACAGAGACACACTCGCACACATGTGGTGGGATGAAAATGACTAAAACCACTAATCATTTCAGGGCCACATTTTCAATTCCCACTCGACCCTGGGCCGAGAAATACGCAAAAGCAACACATATATAGAAAGATTTATCTGTTTTGTTTAGCAAGATTTCAGCCCCGTATCTTTAGCCTCTGAACCAAACATAGAAACAGTTGTTTGTCCTAACAGCTGTGTCATTAGCTTGTTGAGAAGGTGGTCCAGATGAGCTTGTGTACTTGTAGGCGACGCCTTGGAACTGAAATGACACGTGACACACAGAGACAAATGGAGAGTAAGCTGACAGCAGACCTACAGAGCAGTGCAGCGGGTTAGTAAAGCATACAGTATGTGGTCCAGTGGGAGTTAAATGGAAGTATAATTAGAGGCCTGTTTCAAGTGGAGCAGACCTTACAGTAACAAGGCTGTGATGGCGACAGATTGATGGTGTGTAATGGGAGGTTAGGACAACAGTGGAGGTCCTAGGTCATGAATGGATTTTTACCTACTGTGCTGCACCAGCTGATATACAGGAGCTGTCTATGAGTCTGGGAAAGAACTCTGGGAAAATCCCACGGGGCTGCAAATGCATGTGTGAAACACATAGCTTGGTGTTGCACTGATGAGTTTTCTGCAAATTATGTCATGCAGCTTGAAGGTATAAGCCCAAAGTTTACAGTTTACATACACTTATCATGAACATAAATGTCATATTATTTGGCCTTTAGTAATGTTCTTCTTGCAATGTTCTACAGCATCTTAAAAGAAGTTTTAAACCCAGAATTCAATGCTAAAGGCTAAATTTATTGCAGATTTTCTCAAATTAAAAAGTATAAATATAGGCTCAAGCGTGCATACTGTCATGATTTGTAAATGATGGAGTTTTGTTTAGGGTCTTGCCTCTGATTGTTATTGTTTATGCTCTCCGAGGCACCACTCCTCTCCTTCCCTCCTTCAATCCCTGTTGGGGCAACGGTGGCTCAGGTGGTAGGGGTTCATCGTGTAACCTGTGTTTTGCTGGTTTGAACCCCCGCTCTATCTGTCTCAGTCGTTATGTTCTTGGGCAAGACACTTCACCCGTCTTGCCTGCTTCTGGTGGTCAGAGGGCCCGGTGGTGCTGATTTGATGGCAGCCTCACTTCTGTCAGTTTGCCCCGGAGCAGCTGTGGCTATAATGTAGCCTTTGGAGTCCTTGGACTTGATAAAGCTCTTTACAAGTGCAGGCGATTTACCCTTTACCAACAACATGCAGCGACCACGTATTCATGTGCAACTTCGACTCCCATGTCACAGCTACAGCTCTTCTGCCCACCTCCCCAGCAGCGGTATCCATGTCTGCCTCCTGGGTCCGCCTGACGCCTCAGCTCGCTCCTGCTTCTGGGGGTCCTACCGGCAGGGGATGGGGGTGGTTGAGGGGCGTCAATAATAACATTTCTGATATCTTTTTTTTTACTTGTTTTTGGAAATAAAAGTTAAATGTTGGCACTCCCAAACCTCGCTTGCAAAGATTCATATCACAAACACCCCCTGCATGAAATGGTTTGTTCCTGCTTTAGGGCACTTGATGGTGACAGTGTTTAGTAGCAGACTCTGTAGAAGAAAAGAACAACAGTGATAACCATGCAGCCTAGAAAAATAATAAAATCAGGTTTTCAGAAAAGGAAAGAGAAAAAAAGAGGAAAAGGTATGACAAAAGAAATGGTGTCAGTTTGTAACCTAATTTTTCTCCAAGAGAGGTGGGTAGACTATAGTGTGTAATTATCAAACTGCTGGCTTAATGTCAACAGTGAAATAAGATACAGTATAGCTTAGCTACATGAAAGTGTTAGCCTACATTTCACCAACATTTAATCAGTGAAGGTGAATGTTTAGCAATATATTCATATATTTAACTTGTCCCTGTACCTTTTTATCACACGTAACAACAGATGAGTCAGAGACAGCTGTAGCCCCAACAGCCCATACCAGCATAACTTCTCCTTCCTGTCCCAGTGAAGAAGATGAGCAACACTGTGTTCAACAACATACCACTTACCATCATTGCAGGGAGTCTATGGGGAGTTCTCTGTCTTTTTCTCTTTTTACCATTACACAACAAAACTGAAATATTTATTACTGACAGAAATTCAAACAATCTTTATAAAATAACAATAAAAAACAGCCTCCTATCTGGACTGGAGACTGGATGGTTGCAAAGTGATTGCATACTGTATGCAGACTGTTGAAACTTCTTTCATTTCACTTGCAGTAAATATTGCACTCATACAAGTAAACAAAGCTTGATAGTTGCAAGCCTTTAAAGTGGTTATGTAAAGCTTTTTATGGGACTTTAAGATTTTAGAGATCTGGTGACAGCAGCTGCCAAATGGCCCTATCTTTGTTTTGTCCAACCAAGGGTGTTGGGTTGTTCCTGTTCATTCTGACCAATTTCCTTACCCTTTGTCATAGTTTTTCTAGCTGTTTGACCCACATGCAGAAATACAATCAGGAAACAGGAAAGGTTTAACAAGTTTATAATGAAATATTTTGAATGCTGGAGAACAAGGAACTTGCCGCTGTATGGAGAAAGGATCAATGGTAAGTAGCAGAAACAGTAAGACTGCTTGGATTCCATTCTTCGTTGCCGTTTCTTCTGGGGAGAGTCAAGTTCGACCAATTTGCATGGGTTCTTGGGAAGGTGTAAGTGGTTCAGGCGAGGTGCTGCAGCTGATCTCAGAGGTGTCTGTGATCTCACAGCAATCCTTTCAAAACGTGATTTTCTTCTATCTCTCAATCTATTATCTATCCGAGTAGCTAAAGCTATTAACTCATTCAGATTTTTGGTTCATCTAGCAAAACTAACTCATCCTTCAAAGATTCATCAAGGGACTGGAAAAAGGTGGCTTTAAGTGCGCAGGTGTCCAACCTGATGCGGCTGCTAGAGTACGAAACTCTATAGAAAGCTCTGAAATCGGTTTATTTCTTTGTTTTAATGCCCACAGACGACGGGCTGTATTGGTCTGGACTAATTCGGTGTCAATAGTCTGCTTGAATTCACTTATAAAATCATTATAACCGCAGCCGAAGCGGTTATGATCAGTAAACCGAGCCTCAGTCCATATTAATGCCTTTCCAGTCAGGAGTCCTAAAATAAAGGAGTTTTTATCATCGTCATGGGGAAAGGATTGTGGAGAACGATTAATCACTAGGGAGCACTGTAGGGGGAAACCTCCACAACAACCAACCTCACCGGAAAACCTCTCCGATTGGGGGAAATGATGTCACGGGAATGAGGAAGTTGCTGTGAGATGGCAAGACTCAGCGGGATCCTCTGGTGCAGCGGGGCTTAGGTTGTTCAGAGCATGCTGGACTAATGAGGACATCTGTTCTATGTGTTGGTTGGTGTGGCGTTGTTGTTCCAGGAGGGATCGAAGTGAGTTTCCGTGGGACTGGATCTGGAGGCTATGATCTGAAAGAGTCCTCCTGAGTGTATCTGCTGGGTCACATTGGCCGCAGTGTTCTGTCATCGTTTTTCTAGCTGCTTTGACCCACATGCAGAAATACACTCAAGAAACATAATGGGAAGGAATGTCATATTCATTTTAAACTTTTAATGAAGCATTTCAAATACTTCATTAAAAGTTTAAAATGAATATGACATTCCTCCCATTATGACTGCATGTAAACTTCTGATTTGCATTGTTAATCTAAAACAGAAAATACAGCCTTCCTGCAGTGTCTTATTGCTCTTGTATTGATGCCCTGATAACATTTGAAAACATCAGAATATGCTGAAGTCAAAATGATTTGCGAGAAAAGTTTTCCTACTGGAGCGATTTACAGTACTACGAACCCAAAAACACGGGTCAGCTCCTTTCCCTGAAAACATTCCCTGACCCAAACTCAACATCTTAATATAGCCATTCCCTTCGGACCCTGCCCTGACCCAAACTTGACCATGTCCTGACCAAGCTGTGGTCGCTCGCTGTCTCAGTAGGATCCTCACTCACGGCTCTAGGCAGCACTTTGACTTGGTGAACCAACTCCATCAAGTCAGGAGACTGTCGAAACAACACACAAACTCGAGCACAAGCATGTGCAGAGACGGCCACATGGCCATAATGCTTTCTCAGCACACTGTAGCCAGCTACATTTGCGCAATTCAAAGCAATTATGGTCTTCCTACCGAAACAAGTCTCTTAAGACTTCTTCTGTCCAACTGCTCGGCACAAAGAGCTTTATTTCACTACACCCAACTCACGCAATCAATCACAGAGGTTACAGCATAATTGGGATGTATATTTTCTTGTGGTCATATCCTACCATGCAAGATCTGCTGCATTATGCAAATATTTTCTGTTGAGAATTTTGATGAGTTTTGAAACTGTGTTCACTCCCCTTTGTCCCTTTGTTGTGTTTATGCTGCGGTTATTGTATTTCTAAATCAGATGTTTAGGGAAACACATTGTTGTTTCAGCGCGTGAATCTGCCTGCATGTGCATGGGAGGGGGGAAAAGGGGATCCTTGAGCAGATTTTCTCTGTAAGAGTTGGAAACATTTTCTACATTGTTTTAAACTCCTCTCTAGGGCCACGTTTTGCATTTCAAAGTTACCCAAGAAGAGGAGTCTCTAGATGTCTTTCCCTGGATTTGAACACCTAATACAGTCAATTTTGATAAGCATGTACACTACCGGTCAACTTTTTGGATACACTTTCTCACTTAATAGGTCTCTTTATTTTCATGACTATTTACATTGTAGATTCCCACCAATTTTTAATGTACACATATGGAATGACATAGTAAACAAAAAGTGTGAGCTAACTTTAAACATTTTTATATTTTAGATTCTTCTAAATAGCCACCCTTCACTCTGTGGCGACTGTGGCTCAGTAGGAAGAGTAGTTGTCTTGCAATCAGAAGGTTGTGGGTTCAATTCCAGCTTCCTCCTGCTGTATGTCAATGTGCCCCTGGGCAAGGCACTTAACCTCAAGTTGCCTACCGATCTGCGTATCAGTGTATGAATGTGTGAGCGTGAGTGTGATTGGGTGAATGTGGCTCTAGTGTAAAGTGCTTTGAGTGGTCTGTATGACTGGAAAGGCACTATATAAATTCAGTCCATTTACCATTACTGCTTTGCTCTCTTGGCATTCTCTCCATGAGCTTCATGAGGTGGTCACCTGAAGTAGTTTTTCAAAGAGTATTGAAGGAGCATCCCAGAGGTTAATTGAGAGATGGCCAAAGGTTAATATTTCAGTCATAACAGCAAGGGGCAGCTATCTAAAATATAAAACAGTTTTTCATTTGCTACAGAATTCCTTATGTGTTAATTCACTGTTTGATGCCTTCAGTGAGAAGCTACCTACAGTGTAAATAGTCATAAACATAAAGACAACCATTAAATAAGAAAGTGAGTCTGTTTAGGTTAACACTATTGTGTTTACCTTAGAAATGTTGTCAATTTCATTGATTTACATGAAGTAAATAATATGTCACTAGAATATCACTATATAGTGAGCAACACTATATACTGACATATCAGTTCACTTTTCTGTGCTTAAATTCGTTAGGGGTTTTCCATGCTTTTCTTTGAAAATAGCCATCTTGTTATTCTTGTTTTTTTTTTATATATATAATCTTTATTTAGTTCCTATTATGTTTTGTTTCATCTGTAAGGTTCAGTCATATTTAGTTTGGTTTTTCTGCCAAGCTTCTAATCATCCAGATTCATCCCAAACAGTTCTGCCTGTTTTCACCTCCACTAAGCTCCATATATACTCAGCTGGTCCATTTACTCTTTACGTTTTCTTTAATTATTAAACATTCAACTTAGCACGCTGCCTCTGCCTGCATGCCTTTTTGCACTTGAGTTCGCTCCTAAGATTTCATCTTTGAAACTATGTGTTTTAGTCAAACCCTAATAAAATAAATTGAATTTAGTGGTTGGGGTTGTAAATATTTGGAAGGTACTCTGTCTGGAAAATCTAACTTGCTCAACCCAACTAATATTCACACATTTATTTTATTTCCAATGTTTTTTTCCTGTAGCATTTCCCAGTAGGACTCAGGGCACTAATTAAAATGGAAACACTTCAGTAATTCACTCCCAAATGATGCTATAGCCAGACTGCCACCTATAACACCATGAAATCAATTATCCTGCACATCTTCAGGCATATCGTGACTTTGTTTTTGACATAATGATTAATCAGAGTGTGGTTTAAGGGATCATTAGTGTAACCTCTAAACCATGTAGAAAACATTTAGTTTCTGTCAAGATTTAATTAAATATCAGTGTGGCTTCTGCCTCAGAGCCAACACCACACACAGGAAAAGGTGAGGAATGGGACTGCTTTTATTTTTTTCCACTAAATATCTGTCTCTCCCCTTTGCATACAGTGTGTTTGTGTGTTGATGCACATCTGCTCCAGACACAAAAACATGACTCCCTTAAAGGAAATTAATAAGCTCAGAAGTAAGATCTATACCACAGCAACACAACCAAACCCTATCCAAGCACAAGCACACAAGCAGATAAAAGTCAGCTGAATGAGTGAGTGTTTCCTGGCCTGTTACTCCTCTCTAAGGAACACTTCCCAGAAATATGTCTGCTTAAGGATCCACCAAATCTGCCTGTCTGAGGTTAGAGACGCTAACACTCAGCTCAACTCCATCAACATTTTCATTACTACAGTAAATGTCTCTTCCTTCTCCATCTCTGGGGAAGAACAGCCAGGAGCAGAAATGGAATGGTCAGCATAATCCCTTTTGTAATTGGTGTAATCATCGCAAAGAGAAATCAGATAGTATGTGGTATATCTATAAGGGTCATATAATGTTGTTCCAGCTTTGTGTGGCAGTAGAACTGTGTCAACCACTTGTGTTAGACTCATCAATGCCGCAGCTGAGAAATAGATTTTGACCTGCCAGCGGAGTTGTTGAGGTCATTATTCAATTGTGTGGGCTCAGCATAACCAGTTAGAGAAGGTGATGAGATTTAGGGCTTAGAGAATACAATTAGTGTATAGCTTGTTAGAAAATACGTTATGACACATCTTATGTCAACCAATATTGCAGACATGATGCTTTTAATACTTGTGTTGTTCTCGTACTGGTCGTCTTCCCCTTTATCCGGGACAGGGTCACTGGGGCAGCAGACTCAGCAGAGACGCCCAGACGTCCCACTCCACAGACACCTCCTCCAGCTCCTCAGTGGGGAGCCCAAGGCGTTCCCAGGCCAGCTGAGAGACATAGTTCCTCCAGCGTGTCCTGGGCCGTCCCCTGAGCCTCCTCCTGGTGGGACGTGCCTGGAACACCTTCCAAAGAAGGCATCCAGGAGGCATCCGTTATAGATGCCCGAGCCACCTCAACTGGCTCCTCTCGATGTGGAAGAGCAGCGGCTCCACTTCGAGCCCGTCCTGGATGGCCAAGTTCCTCACCCTATCTCCAAGGGAGTACCCAGCCACCCTACGGAGGAAGCTCATTTCAGCCACTTGTATGCGGGATTTTGTTCTTTCGGTCATGACCCAAAGTTCATGGCCATAGGTGAGGGTAGGGACGTAGACCGACCGGTGAATCGAGAGCTTTGCTTTTTGGCTCAGCTCTCTCTTTACCACAACGGACCGGCACAGTGCCCCCATTATTGCGGCACCCGCACCGATCTGTCTGTCGATCTCCCGCTCCATTCTCTCCTCACTCATGAACAAGAGCCAGAGATACTTGAACTCCTCCACTTGAGGTAGGAATTCCCCTCCAACCTGAAGAGGACAAGCCACCCTTTTCCGGTCGAGGACCATGGCCTCGGACTTGGAGGAGCTGATCTTCATCCCACCCACCTCACAGTTGGTTGCGAACCACCCCAGTGCATACTGTAGGTCTTGGCTAAAGGGGGCCAGCAGGACCATGTCATCTGCAAAAAGAAGAGACGAAATCCACTGGTGTCCAAACCAGACCCCTTCTGGCCCTTGGCTGCACCTAGAAATCCTGTCCTTAAAATTTATGAACAGGACTGGTGACAAAGGGCAGCCTTGCCGGAGTCCAACATGCACCAGGAACTGGTTCGACTTAGTGCCAGCAATGCGGATCAAACTCCTGCTGCGCTTGTAAAGAGACCGGATGGCCCCTAATAAAGTGCCCCCGATTCCATACTTCTGGAGCACCCCCCACAGGGCATCACAAGGGACACAGTCGAATGCTTTCTCCAGGTCCACAAAACACGTGTGGACCGGTTGGGCAAACTCCCATGAACCCTTGAGTACCCTGCAGAGGGTATAGAGCTGGTCCAGTGTTCCGCGGCCGGGACGAAAACCACACTGCTCCTCCTGAAGCCGAGGATCGACTATCAGCCGGACTCTCCTCTCCAATACCCTGGCGTAGGGCTTACCAGGGAGGCTGAGGAGTGTGATCCCCCTGTAGTTGGAACACACCCTCCGGTCACTCTTCTACCACCCCAGTCTGCCAGTCCAGAGGCACTGTCCCTGACCGACATGCAATGTTGAAGAGACGTGTCAACCAGACAGCCCCACACTCAGGGCGGATCTCATTCACCCCCGAAGCCCTGCCACCACGGAGCTTTTTAACCACCTTGGTGACTTCAGCCTGGGTGATGAAAGAGTCTAACCCCGAGTCCCTAGCCTCTGCCTCCACCAGGAAATGTGTGATGGAATCGCTTCAAGGCCAACCGATAGTGCTTCTCCATGGCCTCACCGAACTCCTCCCAGGCCCGAGTTCTTGCCTGTGCCACAGCCCGGGCCGCAGCACGCTTGGCCTCACAGTACCCGTCAGCCACCTCAGGAGTCCCACATGCCAACCACAGCCGATAGGACTCCTTCTTCAGCTTGACAGCATCCCTTACTGCCAGTGCCCACCACCGGATTCGGGGATTTCCACAGCAACAGGCACCACAGACCTTACGGCCGCAGCTACGGGCAGCAGCATCGACAATAGATGCGGAGAACATGGTGCACTCGGACTCTATGTCTCCAACATCCCCCGGAATCTGGTCAAAGCTCTCCCGGAGGTGGGAGTTGAATACGTCGCTGGCCGAGAGCTCTGCCGGATGTTCCCAGCAGACCCTTACTATGGGCTTGGGCCTGCCAAGTCTGTCCGGCTTTCTCCTCTTCCAGCGGATCCAACTCACCACCACGTGGTGATCAGTGAACAGTTCAGCCCCTCTCTTCACCCGAGTGTCCAAAACCTGCGGCCGAAGGTCTGACGATACGACAACAAAGTCGATCATCGACCTCCTGCCTAGGGTGTCCTGGTGCCAAGTGCACTGATGGACACCCTTATGCTTGAACATGGTGTTCATTATGGACAATCCGTGACTAGCACGGAAGTCCAATAACAAAACACCACTCGGATTCATATCGGGGAGGCCATTCCTCCCGATCACGCCTCTCCAGGTGTCACTGTCGTTTCTCACGTGGGCGTTGAAGTCCCCCAGCAAATTAAACCCCAACACGAGACGGCTGAGCTGGGGGGCAACAAGCAAACCCACCCCAGCCCGCCGCCTTTCCCCTTGGGCCACTCCAGAGTAGAAGAGAGTCCAGGCCTTCTCAAGGAGATGGATTCCAGAGCCCATGCTGTGCGTGGAGGCGAGTCCAACTATTTCTAGTCGATATCTCTCGACCTCCCACGCAAGCTCAAGCTTCTTACCCACTAGCGAGGTGACTTTCCATATGCCTAGAGCCAGCCAAAGCATCCGGAGATCGGGCTGTCGAGGTCTCCACCTTCGTCTGCAGCCCAATCCTCTTTGCACCGGTCCCTCATGGTTCCCCCTGCAGGTGGTGGGCCCACTGGGGGATGGCCTCACATCTCTCGTTTGGGTTGGCCCGGCCGGGTCCTGCGAGGAGCAACCCAGCCACCAGGCGCTCTCTGACGAGCCCCGACCTCAGGCCTGGCTCCAGGGTGGGACCCTGGCTCAGCCGTACCGAGCGACGTCATGTGTGATTTTATGATCCTCATGAAGGTGTCTTGATGCTTTTAGTCTGCTTCTGTAAACTCCAAATGAGCATTTTTCAAAACCACATCTAATTTATTTATAGATGTCTAGACTGAATTAAGTGTAAAAGTGAACATTTGGTAGATTAACAATTCAAGTTCCAGACATGTAATAGATTGCTACATTTAAGATGAAGTTAATATCAGTGAAGCCAAAGAAAACTTTATTATGACCACAAGAAAAAACTCTGTTAGAAAACTCTGCCTTGCCTTATCACTATGCTGTTATACTCTTATCACAGCTTGCTGTCTGTGATATTAAGAAAACAACGCACAGCCTGTACAGCACAAATATTTAATGACACTTTAGAATAAATACATTGTTTCCTTCCACCATTAAATGGACAAGGTATATCTTGTCATATTTACCACTATTTTCTCAATGTCTGCAAAACTAATAGAAATGACTCATTGGATTAACTCAATTTAATTTATGGCAGTTTTTCCATCCAATAAATTTGTGCTAGCTGAACCAAATCCACATACAAGGGCACAGTGTAATTTAATTGAGTCAGTTAAACAAATTGTGTTACCTTTAAAAGGAAATAATCACATACACCAAGTGTGAAATATTTTGGTTGTTTGAACTCAATATAACTTAATTCTGTTGAGCTACACTCAGAAAAAAAAACTTGTTCACAGAACGTGATCAAATAATGGAAAGAATTTCCACGTATATAAAATGCAAAAAACAATTTTGTTTAGTGACCTCAATCTATTTGTGTTGGGCGGACATGACATACTTGGTTTACTGTAACACAATTGTTAAGTATGGGGTAAGAACGCTGTCAAAAACAATGTGTATGTAAAGACAAAATGTGTGCATATTAGTCAATAGTTGTGCATAAGTAAAATCCAAAAGAGGTATTGTATATTTTCACTATAAGAATACAAAATAAAATGTTACAGCTTCAAGAAATTACAAAGACAAAGTTCAAGTTTATAGTTGTGGTTTATTCTTTATAAATACAATATGCTACAGTTTGTGAATAGGATTTCTTTTCTATGAGAATATGACAGACCAAGAGCATATATTAATGACATTAAGACATATATACACTTTTTAACATTACCTGGCTTTGTACCGTAGTTTCTTGGTCCGTCATCTTGGCGCTAGTGCTGCTTCTTCTTCTTCTGCGGGCGGCACACAACAAATTCAGAGGTGCATAGTGCCACCTCCTGTACATCATTGTATAACTCCACCCACTATATTCTATGTTTTAGTTTTGTATTTCATAAAAATAAGAACAATGCTCTATTGATAATACTCTTGATTTCCCCCCCTATCTTCCATCTGTTCCTAATTTTCCTTTTAGACTGAATTATCTCCCATTACCTTTTTCAGTCATCCAATCCCGGCACTACGTGAGGAGTGTGACAGCGCATGCGCAACTAACTCTGTGCTCCACTAACCCGCCTGAGATCACGTGACGCCAAGTCGCTGATGTAAATTTGTATTCTCATAGAAAAGAAATTGTATTCACAAACTGTTATAGCATATTGTATTCATAAAGAATAAACTACAACTGTAAACTTGAACTTTATGTTTGTAATTTCTTGAAGCTGTAACATTTTATTTTGTATTCTTATAAAGAAAATATACAATACCTCTTTTGGATTTTACTTATGCACAACTATTGACTAATATGCACACATTTCCGTCTTTAAATACACATTGTTTTTGACAGCGTTCTTACCCCATGGTTAAGGTTCAAGCCAACCAGATGTGTGAGTGTAAATGTTATGAACTAACACAACTTCCTTAAGCTGTTTAAACGTACACGAGATACTAATGAGTTACTTACTTTCATAGATTAGTTGTTTCTTTATAATAATGCAGTGTACATTTTAATTGTGCTACATTTCTAACACAATTACTGCTTACAGAATTATTTTTTCTGGTGTTCCACAGACAACCACAAAGTGGCAATTTTGTCATGGTATTTTTAAATACACAAAGTAAACCCAACAAGTCTTCATGCCAACTACCTCACTCATGGTTTCTCTGCAGAGCAGTCTAAAAACAAAACCAGCCCATAATGAACACATAAAGATGGGAAACAACAACAGACTAACACACTAAAAGAATAATGCTAAACAAGCTAACAAATGATTAACAATGACCTTGAACTCTAACCATAATCCTTTTCCAGAATCAAATGACAGACAGTTACCTGCAGCAGCATGCTACAATAAAGCTTACAGGCTAAGACTTCAGTGTCCAATAGGTCTGTACATTATGTTTGTTTAAAGAAAAACACCTATGAACATTTCTTAAGACTGGATTCTTGGATTCTGGTCAGGTAGCCATAAAAGGTCAAGTGGCTATTAAGAAATCAGTTTACAATGTACATCACACATTACTGCCACCTACTGTTTTGGAGGTGTAAGCAGACATTATTAGCAATCTTAACCCAATAGAATTAAGTTGTTTTAACAAAAGTTATTCCAGTAAATTTTACATTGTTGTATTTTAAGCTAAAACTGCATGTTTTAAATATGTTCAAAGACAGAACATGATTTATTAAGTAGAAGCTACATGTTAGACTTATGATTTTATTAAGTAGAAGCTACTTGTTAGACTTATGATTTTATTAAGTAGAAGCTACTTGTTAGACTTAAGGTAACAGACACCCAGTTTTCTTTTTTTGTGTGTATATTTGTCCCTGCGTTGAATTAGGTTATTTATGTTCAACTAACTCATACAATTTAAATAACCTAAGGACAAATGAATTTGTTTGATCAACTCAGTTTTATTAACTTATGAACAAACATGCATATCACATCTGCAGATGTTAGTCTTCTTCTTCTTATGATCTTTTTGGCAGTTGGTAAACCAACTATAATGGTGCATTACCACCACCAACTGGACATTTTGCGAGAATGTTGAAAGAGGGTGGACCGTTATAAAACTAAATAATTTTGTTTTTGTGTAACAAAGACAGTTTCAAAAGTAAATATTTTAAATTCACAAAATGAATAATAATTAAAGTAAAGCTGAAATGTTACATTTAGGTGGAGTAAATCAAAATAAAATGTTTTGGCTCAAAGAAGGGCTTGAATCACTTTTGTGAAATGTCTTTAATATGACAACTGACAACCAAGAAAAACATTTTTGCATGATTACAAAATTTTTTTTGGATCTTGTAAATTTTTTATTTTAAGTCGGTAGCAGTATAAATTATTATTCACATTGAAATACTGTATTTTTCTTCATTTACTTCAACAGGTAGATATTCACCTTTATTCCACATGATGTCCAGAAGGCACTGTGTCTTGGCTCATTCCTTTCAATTCTGTCCTAATACCATCGCCTTACTGGGGTGGTATTCATATGACAACCCTTAACAGACTGAAATATTATTTAATAAAATATTAAAGTATTAAAAATAAATAATATATTCAAATTCATAATTCAACAGGACCCAGAGCGCCACAGTGGTGGTGATGGCAACATAAGAGATTTGATTCAGTTTATTTCAATCATTCTGGTTGTGTTGCATTTTTGTCTGCTGAGGCAACTGGCAGTAAAAGTGTTGGCCCTTTTGCAATCAGTCCTTCTAATTGAGAAAATTACTTTCACAAAGCTGTGGCATGGAATACCAAAACCACATCTGCCATTTGAGTTTGATAAACTGTAGAGGCTACATGAAATGAAAATTATTGCATTAACAGTAAAGAACAGAATATTTTTTTTCTTAAAACACCGTCTCTCGATGTAATTCACAAGAATTTCTTATCCACATCACAATTAGGACCAACACTTTTAATCTGAAAACCTGAATGAGATTTGCAATCTGCAGCAAATCTCTCGACCGGGTCTATTTTAGGACAGCCCATGCTGTTTCTAAAATTAAACTGTAAGTGAAAGTGAAATGAAGCATAGGGTGAACAACCTCAGACTTCTTGGAACACGGAAACTTCTTTAACCTAAAAGTGGGATGTTTTGTAAAAGTTTACGTTTTGTTTTTTCTTTGGGTTTGTTTACATCATCTCCTTCTTATTATTTGTTGAGCCTTTCCTCTGATGAGTATTGTTTATATTCTCCAGGTGGGACTTTATTAGTTCATGGTAATAAACTAATAAAGGGCTGTTCTGTTATATCTGTCTTTGTATCTCTGTTTAGTCGCAATCATGTCTTGGTTTCCACTCTTACCCACTGCCACCATTATCAGCTTCATTCATTCTACCTGCTTCATACCAGTCAGTCTCCCTGTTTTCAGCTGTTTGTTGCTCTATACTCTTCAGTTCAGTTTGCTCCACGCTGGTGGATACTGCTTAAATTATGCCAAGTGTGCTTGTGTCCATGCCTGCTTCTACCATTTCATGCCAGACTGTAATTCTCCCCTTCTATTAATTAAACTTTTAACTTACTATGCTGCTTATGCGTGCCTGTCTGCACTTGGGTGCACTCCAAGAACCACATCCTCACAAAAAGTTAAAATTGACTCTGATACAGTAATTTTAAACTTCATTTCAATTAATTTCAGCTCAATTCAGTTCTTATGGCACCACAAAAAAGTCCTTTCAGAACCTAAACAAGTCTATTTCAAATAATTTAGATTGAAGCTAATTGTTTTCAGTCAAACTCACAATGAATTTTTTCACATTAGCATCCACCAAGCAGTTTTTTAATCTTGCATGTTTATTTTATTGGAAATATAACGAAATGTTGTGCTGCTTGGTTTAGTAGAAACATTAAAACACGGTAAGACTATACACAAACAAATCAGTATCTGTTAAGGCTCTGATGCCAAAGAAGTACCCCATGTTTTCAGTCTTGTTTTGGTTAAAACATGCACCACATATACCATTGGGTATACGTGCTGCTAACATACCAGCAGTTGTAAAAAATCTGTCCTATTGTCTGTATAACAAACATTAAGTAGGAAGGGACAAAGGGGCAATTTGACACATGGTCTCATTTGCATGAAAAAGCAGTACACTGTATTTGTTCTGTGCTATAAACTCACCTGGCTTACTGCCATGTTGATCAGTAAATAGTTAAATTTTTAGCTATTTGAAAAACTAAGGACAACAGTCATCTCAACCCGTTCCTTTTCAATTTTCAGTTATAAAGGATAGATTTTAGGGGCATTATGACACTCCTGTTACTGCTCCTCCAGGAGACCCCATGCTCTTTGTTTACATTAGCAAGTGTTGGTAAATGGAAATGATCGTTGGTTACGTATTGTAACCCCAGATACTATGAGTATAGGCGCAGCCCTTTAAGGCTATCACCAGTGGGTTTATCCCTTCACCCACAGCGCAGCACTGAAAATTTTAGTCCACGCTTACCTGCTGTGTGGGCCCCACCCCAGTCCATATAAACATATTACAGTCAGAGCGGGGAAACGGCTACCAAATAGTTTTTTTTCTTAAAGGGCTGCACCTATACTCATAGAATCTGGGGTTACAGTACGTAACCAACATTCTATTTCGTATAGGCTTCGCCCTTTAAGGCTGTCGCTAGTGAACTAAGGGCGAAGCAGGATGTAGTTTTTGCCTCACTTGGTCCATCCAGACCACAACTGAAGCATCTGCTCGCATATAATGAAACCAAACTCAGCCTTCTGAATGTGTACGCACTACAAGCGTGAACAGTGAACAGAGAAGAATATCTCTGGTCATCGAAAGGCTGAGATAACAGACCTGCTGCTGTAAATAGGAAAATGAAGGTTGCGAACTGTAACAGTGTAACGATGAGCAGAGCAGGTCAAGAAATCTCCAGAAGGGAACGTGGAGACAGATCAGAAACTGGATCATGCGTTATGATGCAACATAACAAACCCCCGTGTGCCACAGGCAACACAAATGAGGAGAATAACCTCTGATAACACGGAGGCTTAATAAAATACAGCCGCAGTGACAAAAACAGCAGCAGTCACAAAGCGTGGCTGATAATAAATACACTGCTCAAAAAAATAAAGGGAACACTTACACAACACAATATACAGGGGTTGGACAATGAAACTGAAACACCTGTCATTTTAGTGTGGGAGGTTTCATGGCTAAATTGGACCAGCCTGGTAGCCAATCTTCATTGATTGCACATTGCACCAGTAAGAGCAGAGTGTGAAGGTTCAATTAGCAGGGTAAGAGCACAGTTTTGCTCAAAATATTGAAATGCACACAACATTATGGGTGACATACCAGAGTTCAAAAGAGGACAAATTGTTGGTGCACATCTTGCTGGCGCATCTGTGACCAAGACAGCAAGTCTTTGTGATGTATCAAGAGCCACGGTATCCAGGGTAATGTCAGCATACCACCAAGAAGGAAGAACCACATCCAACAGGATTAACTGTGGAGGCAAGAGGAAGCTGTCTGAAAGGGATGTTCGGGTGCTAATCCGGATTGTATCCAAAAAACATAAAACCACGGCTGCCCAAATCACGGCAGAATTAAATGTGCACCTCAACTCTCCTGTTTCCACCAGAACTGTCCGTCAGGAGCTCCACAGGGTCAATATACACGGCCGGGCTGCTATAGCCAAACCTTTGGTCACTCATGCCAATGCCAAACGTCGGTTTCAATGGTGCAAGGAGCGCAAATCTTGGGCTGTGGACAATGTGAAACATGTATTGTTCTCTGATGAGTCCACCTTTACTGTTTTCCCCACATCTGGGAGAGTTACGATGTGGAGAAGCCCCAAAGAAGGGTACCACCCAGACTGTTGCATGCCCAGAGTGAAGCATGGGGGTGGATCAGTGATGGTTTGGGCTGCCATATCATGGCATTCCCTTGGCCCAATACTTGTGCTAGATGGGCGCGTCACTGCCAAGGACTACCAAACCATTCTTGAGGAACATGTGCATCCAATGGTTCAAACATTGTATCCTGAAGGCGGTGCCGTGTATCAGGATGACAATGCACCAACACACACAGCAAGACTGGTGAAAGATTGGTTTGATGAACATGAAAGTGAAGTTGAACATCTCCCATGGCCTGCACAGTCACCAGATCTAAATATTATTGAGCCACTTTGGGGTGTTTTGGAGGAGCACGTCAGGAAATGTTTTCCTCCACCAGTGACCTGGCCACTATCCTGCAAGAAGAATGGCTTAAAATCCCTCTGACCACTGTGCAGGACTTGTATATGTCATTCCCAAGACAAATTGATGCTGTATTGGCCGCAACAGGAGGCCCTACACCATACTAATAAATTATTGAGGTCTAAAACCAGCTGTTTCAATTTAATTGTCCAACCCCTGTAACTCCAAGTAAATCAAACTGTCCACTTAGGAAGCAACACTGATTGACAATCAATTTCACATGCTGTTGTGCAAATGCAATAGACAACAAGGGGAAATCTTTGGCAATTAGCAAGACACACTCAATAAAGGAGTGGTTCTGCATGTTGGGACCACAGACCACTTCTCAGTACCTATGCTTTCTGGCTGATGTTTTGGTCACTTTTTAATGTTGGTTGGGCTTTCACACTCGTGGTAGCATGAGGCGGACTCTACAACCCATACAAGTGGCTCAGGTAGTGCAGCTCATCCAGGATGACACATCAATGCGAGGTGTGACAAGAATGTTTGCTGTGTCTGTCAGCGTAGTGTCCAGAGTCTGGAGGTGCTACCAGGAGACAGGCCCCAGTACACCAGGAAACGTGGAGGAGGCCGTAGGAGGGCAACAACCCAGCAGCAGGACCGCTACCTCCGCCTTTGTGCAAGGAGGAACAGGAGGAGCACTGCCAGAGCCCTGCAAAATGACCTCCAGCAGGCCACAAATGTGCATGTGTCTGCACAAATGGTTAGAATCCGACTCCATGAGGATGATATGAGGGCCCGACGTCCACAAATGGGGGTTGTGCTCACAGCCCAACACCATGCAGGATGCTTGGCATTTGCCAGAGAACACCAGGATTGGGAAATTCGCCACTGGCGCCCTGTGCTCTTCACAGATGAAAGCAGGTTCACACTGAGCACATGTGACAGACGTGACAGAGTCTGGAGACACTGTGGAGAGCGATCTGCTGCCTGCAACATCCTTCAACATGACCGGTTTGGCAGTGGGTCAGTCATGGTGTGGGGTGGCATTTCTGTTGAGGGCCGCATGGCTCTCCATGTGCTCGCTAGAGGTAGCCTGAATGCCATTAGGTCCCGAGTTGGGATCCTCAGACACCTTGTGAGACCATATGCTGGTACGGTTGGCCCTGGCTTCCTCCTAATGCAGGACAATGCTAGTGTTGGGACCCAGCCATGGAAACAACATTAAATCTCCAGTACACACTTTTCTGAAACTTTCAAAATAAATTGCATTTAACTGACTTCCGGCAACTGAGGAAAGGGGGGTAGCAGCAGACTTCCCATGATGCCACTGTCTGAATAAGAGCACCCCCTCCCACTGCTCCTCTGTGGGACCAGGATAGGGGAGGACCAGCACGCTAATGTCTCTTTGCTGGCAAAAATACATTATTCTTCAAATGGATCCAAGAGTGGAGTGTCATACGATCATCGATCATATGCAAAGTTAAGTACGAATGAAATACTGTCTGTGTATCCGGTATTTCAATTCATGAATGGGGAAATTAAGGTGTAAGAATTGCTTACTTTCTCTCTGAGGCCTGCAGAAGCAAACTGTCCCAGAGCGGTCTCCCAGTCTGGAAGGAAGACAGCAGAGACCACATCATCGTGGTTACGGTAACGTGCAGTGTAGTTGGCGGACAGAACGGCCTGTCTTTCATCCATATCCACGGAGGTTAGCTAGAGGCTAACCGTTTGTTCACAGACCAGCCGACACAACAGCCGCCACTCCCCACAGCTAAGGAGGTTAGCTGTAGCTAACCGTTTAAAGACTGTGGAAGTTTCTTCAAACTTCTCCGCCTTGGACAACATTCCTCACCACAGTTCATGAGGTTAAGTATTTGGGCAGAATAAAATAGAAAGATTTAGATTGAAATTATCTAAATGTTTTTCATTTTATGAAGTTTGGTTTTGTTTGTGTTAAACTCAGCTATCTTGGTGCTAGCAGAATATCTGCAGCACACATGTTCAGTTTGTGTTCTGTGTTTGTGTGTTTTTAATGTTAAGACACACTTCATTAAAGGGTGATTTTAAACAGAAGGTTGATCATATCGCGCCGTCCGCGCTTATGCATTTTAACCCTTTTATCAACGGTAATTGTAAAGGTGTGTGTTTGATTCTGGTGCTAAGCTATTAGCCTCCTTTGTTAGCTTAACTGCTAACAGCTAAGGACACGTGCTTGCTGCCAAATATTTACCCAGAAAGGTTTAGTTTTCAATCCAGTAAATAATGTTTCCCTAACATCATTTTACTAAATTTGATAACTAAGTAAACACCATTAAGCCTCATTTCTCCAGAAAGATTTGGCTCTTTCCAAAATATTCCCTTAATAATATTTCTTCAAATATTATTTCAATAAATAAAGGCAGCTAATGAGACACCATTGAAAATTCATCCAGAAGGTCAGCAGTTCCTGCAAGATGAAGACATTGAAGCTATGGACTGGCCCGTGTGTTCCCCAGACCTGAATCCGATTGAGCACATCTGGGAAATCATGTCTCGCTCCATCCACCAACCTCATGTTGCACCACAGACTGTCCAGGAGTTGGCGGATGCTTTAGTCCAGGTCTGGGAGGAGATCCCTCAGGAGACCATCCGCCGTCTCATCAGGAGCATGCCCAGGTGTTGTAGGGAGGTCATACAGGCACGTGGAGGCCACACACAATACTAAGCCTCATTTTGACTTGTTTTAAGGACTTTACATCAAAGTTGGATCAGCATGTAGTGTGTTTTTCCACTTTAATTTTGTGTGCGACTCCGAATCCAGGCCTCCATTGGTTAATAAATTTGATTTCTATTGATGATTTCTGTGTGATTTTGTTGTCAGCACATTCAACTTTGTACAGAACAAAGTATTCAATGAGAATACTTTATTCATTCAGATCTAGGATGTGTTATTTGAGCGTTCCCTTTTTTTTTTTTTTTGAGCAGTGTATTATGGCACCCTGCGTCTGCATGCAGGAAAGGGTGATCCGATAATAAAACGCAACGAAATAATAATCATTCTGTCAGAACCCTTAGAAAAGAATGAGTCAGGGAGAAACCTGACACATCTTGCAGGTAAAAAAGAATAAATGAGCACGGAGATGACCATGAGGCTGCTGTACAAATGTCTTCCACTGTCATTCCTCCATGCAGAGCTGTGGAGGATGAAATCCCCCTGGTTGAATGAGCTCTGAGATTCTCTGGAGGATCCAATCCAGAGGAAATATAAGCCTGTTAAATAGCCTCACACAGCCAATGTGAGAGGCGCTGTTCAGATAGGGGACGTCCTGCAGAGTTTTCTCTGTAATGCACGAACAGATGCTGGGAGCAGCGCAGTTTAACTCCACCCCCAGATAAATGATTATCCTGGATGGGAAAACAGAATGTTTTTGCCAGTTTATGGAAAACCCGAGGACTGTCAGATGTGCAGCCAGTGCCTTTGTCTGTACTGCCGCTTCCTCTTTGGACCGAGCCAGCAAAAGCAGGTCGTCCAGATTAAAGAGGATTCTCATCCCTGCCGAGTGCAGTGGCTGCAACGCCGTCTCCACACATTTGGAGAACGTGCGTGGAGCGAGAAAGTAACCAAACGGCAGTCGGTTGTACTGATATGAGATCCCCTAATAGGCGAATGCAGATTTTTGCGGTGTTTCGGGATGATGGGGATGTGAAAATAAGTGTCCTTCAGATCTACGGAGGTGAACCAGTCGTTCTGGTTAACGTTCTCCATCACCTGTCTGACTGTCAGCATGTGGAAACGTCTCTCCAAGATCGCTTTGTTGAACAGAGACAAAAGGAGAATTGGTCTCATTCCTCCTGTTTTTTTGGGAACCAGAAAATACCAGGAATAAAACCCCGTGTTTTCCTCTCCGTGAGGAACCCTGGAAATTACGTTTTTTTATCAGGAGTTCCTACAGTTCTGACATGAGAACGGAGCTCTGCTCTGGGGAGGACAGGACTGTCTCCTAAATCCCTCTGAACGGTGGGGGGTGTGACAAGAACTGCAGTGTGTAACCTCTGCTGATCAGTCTGTCCATCTACATGTCCAGGCAACATATACGCTGCCACTCTGATTGGTGCTCTGAGAGCGGGTGCGCATTTATCTGCCGCGCCATGGTGCTCACGGATACAAGCCAGGCTAGAGCCCCTAACGCCATTACCCGATTCGGATTCTGATCGGAGGTAACCCATGGGGGACTCTGATCGAAAGGGCTGTCAACCAGTCTCACCAGGGGGATATTCACCCAGGCTCCCAGCTTGGTGTTGAGCAGGGGCATCACTGATTTGCCGATTCGTAGGGAGCTGCTGTTCTGCATACTCTCTGATTGCACCCACTGACAGCTGGGGAAGACAGGAGGGAGAAGGCAGCGAGCGCAGCTCTACCGGAACAGCCTAGGATGCTCTCGTGGAGTCATGTTCAGATGGAAGAACAAAAAAGGGGGGCTTTGAAACTGTGAGATCGTGGGGCCTCTTAAACGGCAGTTAAAAAGGATCCGTCTCATTTGCCATGGAGGATGCATGTGAAGAAAACACAGTGGGATCATACAATCTGGCTGAGCCAGAATTTGCCAGAAACTTGCTCTTAGAGCCCCCAGTCATTTCTTAAACCTCCGCCGTGACGGAGGGTTGGACCAGGCGCACGCCATCTGCTGACCTCTGCGATGCTGCTGCAGCTGATGTTGAGTAGAAGGTGCGGTGGGCAGAGGGACTCCGGGAGCTGCAACAGCAGCTGTGGAACGCCTCTGCTGATGCCGCTGATCACGGCAATCCCACCAGTGGCTGGTGGTATGGGAGGAACGGATGCCGGGGCGACGAAGAGACCCATGTTTCCTGACACGTTCAAGCTCCTCTTGCGAGGTCTGCATCTGCCCCAGCACAGACTGGAAATGAGGACCAAATAGCCCATTGGGACTGATCAGTCCCTCCAGTAACTCCCTCTTAAAATCCTCGGGAATGGAGGAGGAGATCCGAAGCCACATCTGTCGCTGTAGCAAGGTCTGCCGGGCAGCAATGCGGGAGGAGCACATAGCCGACGCCGCACAGAGTTTAAGGATGGTGTCCGCAGTTGCAGAATTCCTCCACATCTTCCGGTGGCAACTCACTCTCCCGAGCCTTCTTAGAAATGGAGTAGGCCAGGAAGGCGGTGTTGTTCGTCGCCGCAGCAGCAACCTGAGCGGCACACAGGTGGGAGCGATCTGTCAGCCTGGCCATGATCTGATCGCTGGAGGAGGGGGGTACAGGCCGTCGTCCGACGCGCCGGGCCGACCTAACCCCAAAAACAGCCGACAGACTGGGCTCCATAGCAGGAACTGGGGATCCGTCAGGGACTCCTCCCTCGTGATGGGTGTGAAGGTGGAGAGCGGTGCTTTCGGCTGAAGCGGCTCAGCCGCTGCTCCTGACAGGTAAGCAGTTACCGCAGGGAAACGGGCCCAAACCGGGTCTCGGTTGGTTGGATGAGCTGGGGCGTATTTTCCCGCCAGGTCATCAGTAGGATGCTTGGCTAAAGGCGCGGGAACAGAGACACCTTTAGCATTAGCTACCTTGGCTATGATGTCCGGCAGCGCGCTAACAAGCGCGCCCATCGCCAGAAGTGGGGTGGTCGCCGACATCGGGAGGCCCTGAGCGGGGAATTCCCCTTCTAGTGGGGAGAAAATGGCTAGCTGCCGTTGCTTCTCCTCCGAAGGAAGACGCCTGCAGGACCGAGCCAGCCCCCGCAGATGACATGCAGGTCGTAGCTCATAATATAGCCAGTATGACAAGCCGGGCAAAGGCAGATAGTGCTGACGCTAGCCATCGTTCTTGTGTAGTATCAGTGCTATTAAGCTGTCGCTGAAGAAAAAATGGGAGCCGTTTGCCCGGTCTCACTGTAATTTATACGGACTGGGGTGGGGCCCACACAGCAGGTGGACGTGGACGTTTTCAGTGCTGCGCTGCGCGCGAAGGGATAAACCCACTAGCGATAGCTTTTGTAACCAAAATTACAAAAAAAGAACATACCCAGGCAGCCCCTCGGCTGCTCAGTCAGCTCATCCTTCCGTTGTTGTGTACCCGTGTCATATTTTGGGTTGTTTTATTCAAAACTGGTGCACTGTGCAACTGTTAAAGAACTGGTGGTGGGATAAAGCCTTTCAACAATCTTAATAAATATTTTTGATAAAGGCCAAAATTAAAAAAATAAAAATAATTTTGATTATGGAAATAGAACAACTACAATATGATGCTAGATTAATGATTACAGAATATAATATTACCATATATTTTATACAGTTAAATAATGCTTTTAGAATGAAACAATAAAATAAATCGAAACTTGAACTAAAATAAACTGACATATTGCTTGATATTAGGCAAACTGTATGTAATGTGAAATGGATTTATTAAAAGCAAGGGCTGGTCAGTAATCAAAGTCTTGTTCTCTTGCAGCTTAAATGAACCACATAGCATGTCATACCGTAGAAAACAGTTTCCTCATAAATTCATTCCTCTGACTTAATTTTTAAAAACCCTATTGATACCAGAAACAGCATACTTTGAGTCTTCTTCTCTCACTAGCAGAGTCTTGTTGTCAACTCAACCTAGTAAGCACTTATTTGTATTGGTGATTGAAAAACAAATTTCAAACCAGTCTGGAATTTCTTATTTTAGTGCCACACTTATATTAATGGATGTAATAGTCAAAACTGTCAAAAGTACAGTTTGCTTACCATGCAGCTACATCTTGTTATCTTATGGACATGCAACAAAAAATTATTTTATCCAACATCACCAGACAGACTCTATACATTTGTTCAGATTTTTTAGTTAATAGGTTAATTTAAGATTATTTTTTAGTCACAGTTTAAGCCTTCCTTATAAAATCAAGCAGCTCTTGCCAAGGTTTTTAGGTTGAATGAGATGCATTTAGATTTTTTCAAGCCACCAAAGTTTAGAATAACTGCATATTCCTTGAAAAAAAAAGAACCAAGAAAAATGTTCTGAAATTTTCATCTTATTCAGAGTCAAAACCATATTTGAGGTCACATCTGATATAGGAAGGAGGAGAGGAAATGCCGGGACACTACTTAGGTATCCGTGGGTGGTTTCAGCCTCATAACCTTTCTAAACAAAAGTGGCACATAAGTTTCACTTTCAAACTTTGTTTTTTCGGTTATATCTTAGACAGATTGTTATCACCACACTGTAACCCACAGATAAACAAAATGCCAGCAGCATTGGAGATCTAAATTTGCTTCATTCCTTGGCATCTAGCAAGCAAGTTGAGCTTTCCACTGCATCATGTCACAACGTTTCACAACAAAGACGATTGCCAATGTGAAAACTAAGTGAAGGCAGCTCACCTTGGAGAACAGTGACGTCTGCAGCCACATTCTAGCTCAGGATCCGATCTCTACTGGACAGAGCAACAACAGGCCTGATGGTAGTTTGATTTAATGCAGCCTTTCTCTTGACTCAGTGGTGAATAATAAAACTGATGCACTGCGCTCTGTGGGAAATGTCAAGCCCATAAACAATGTTCAGTTAACATTCAGCCAATCTGGACCGACGCCTGGTCAGCGTCAACATGCCCGATAAATGGCAGTGACACACACAATCTCGCAAAGCAAGTTAGGGGAGTAAATGTCACTCGATTCCCTTAAAGTTAGGGATTGTGTGGAAAAAGGGTGTGAACTTAGAATATGATTTTTCATGTGTGTGTCTGTGTGAGTATGCGTCTGCATGTTGGTTGGAGGGAGTACAGTGACTCTGAAACCAAAGAAAGCCCTGCCCACTCCCACAGTGGAAAGAATGGTGTGTTATTCTGTAAATGACACTAGAGTTCAAGCAGATGCTTGCCTGAGGTGAGATGCTTGTGTGTGCGCATGTGAGACACACTTGGAATGCAGCAGTGAACCATCATAATATTTTCTTAATTCTTCACTAATCGGTAAATAGGGGAATGGATGTGTGTGTGTGTGTGTGTGTGTGTGTGTCTTCACCAACTGGGGTTTCCTGCAGACAGTGCTGATCATCATGGAGGTGGCCATCTGAAGAGTGTTTGTCACAAGACAACCTCCGTCTTGTGCTGTGGTTCAAATGAGTGTGTGTTCTAGCATTTTATACAGTGTAAGGCCCATTTTCTAAACATAGACTACATTGTGAGGACCCAAAGCCTGGGCCCCATAAAAAGAAATAGTGTTTTTGGGTAAGGGTTTAGGACGAAGGTATGAATTGAGTTCCACTTGTGAAAGTAAATCTGTTGGGCTTCTTCTTGGCACTCAGACAACAATTCCAAGTGCTACTCTGCTGGACAGGACATGTTAAAAAAAAAAAAAAGGTTTTTTGTACTGGTATTGACTGGGCTTAGGGTTAGGGTCAGGGTTAGGCCATAGAAATGAATGGAAAATGAATGGACATCAAGTTCTTGTAAAGATAGAAAGACATAATGTGTGCGTGTGTTTGTTTGTGTGTGTGTGCAGTACGGGGGCCGGCCCCCTTGCCCCTCATTATAGTCACTCAGCATGCTTTCTAATCACACAGACCACAGAGGACGTTGTTTACGATGTGCAGTGGTGCGTCCGTGTGAGAGGCCAGCGGGTCCGTATCGTGAGACTGCAGGTGCGGATGAGTGCCATGTTGGGCTTTATGAGAATGTAAGTGAGTAAGTATAGAGTGTGAGAGTGCCTGTTTGAATGTTTTGCGTGAGAGCCTTCCTCTCTTCATGTGGTCAATGAATCCTGCCACAGTTAGCATAATTGTGTTTACAGTAAAGATACTGCCTACTTCTGACTGGCTGCAGAACAAACACTTACTGGATCAGGATCAAACCGAACGGCAGAGTGTGGGATTTAAATACAGAGTGATTTCAGGTAGCAAGATAACACAAAGGGCCGCTTTGACATTCATCCTCCTCAGACCATCAATCTAAATCTGGTTTGAATGAAATGACTAAACCATCCCAACACTCACATTTTCCCAGAGTCCAATAGATGCCCAATCTCATGTCAAAATGTATTGTAGCTTTTCATAGACTTCAGGCAGTCAATTTAAAAAATTTAAAAGACAAAAAAAGATCTCTGGATTCTCTTCAAAACAGATCACACGTATCTTTGCTACCTGGTTATTCCTATCAATCTTTCAGTTACAGATATTGTGAAAAAGGTTGATTAAATGAAAGCAACCAATAACATATCAACATGATTTATAAATAATTAAAATTATTAAAAGAAAAGTTAAACCTCAAGTGAAGGAGTTCCAGGTTCCATTTGGGAGTAGATGTGGCAGATTGGGCCAGTGTCTGCAGTGAGCCGGAGGCTCTACTGGTTTGTTGTGGTGAACATGGAACCAGCTTTTAAGGTGAAGTTCTCAGGTGAAGTACAAGAAGCTAAATGTACCTTTTCTAAATTCACTTCTCGTCTGCATTAAAAAAGGAGCTAGCTGTCAGGGTTCAGGCATCCCCTAGGAACGTCTTTCTTGGAAGGTCCCTGCTTGGGTGTTCCTTGTGACACAGAGGAAGCAATGCAGTGATTATATTTCTGAGGTTATTTTGGGTATGCCTTAAAGTCTCACCAGAATAAAGGAAAAGGTACCTGGGGAGATAATAACAATATTATATTTTATTTATATATAAAGCAATTTTCATTATAAAAAAGATCTCAAAGTGCTACAGATGAAAACCTGAGAATGGCTGTTGCCTATGTGACTCAAAACCAGCTGAGCAGCAGGACTTGAATGAATGGCTGTAGTCAGTTAACTAGTTAAGGTTTTATGTACTATATTTTTGCAATGTTACAACAAATATGAGAATTTAGTTATGCATACTAATTGTTGTCAAGATTAGTAAGGAAAATCAACAGGAAGGCCGCCTTAAGTCAGAATTCTGACTTGGAAAGTCTGAGGTTTAATACCATCCTCAAAATCAAGGATGGTCACAGTCCACAGAAAACAGTAATAGTGGATGTAATACCTTGTTTACCTGCACTCCTAAAACTTTGTTTGTTGTTAATTTAATCACTTATTGTACTGTACAGCCTCTGCAAGTCAACATGGTTCTACATCGTTTGACTGTACAAATGTTGAGAAATGTGTTGTTATTGGCTTGTACTGGTTATTGCAGAAGCTCTTGTTACTGTGTATCAAATTTAGACTTTTGTCTTCCAACCCAGCTGGATCATGATTAAGTGGGGTGGGACATTTTCCAAAATACAAATCTAACTTGAGGTAAAGGGAGTGCACCACAATCCTGCTTATGAAATAAATGCAACATAAACAAATAGAAGCTAAAGCTATGATTTTTTGTAAAAATAATTTTTTGTCTCATTTTTGAAAAAAATTTTCCTTTATGCCATATTTAGCTTTTTACAGTATTTTCTCATTCTTTTTTCCTTTTCCATTTTTCTTCACCTGTTCATTGAGTTGCAATAATTTTGGCAGGAGCGGTGCGTTTTTCTAAATAGCATTCATTAGGCAAGAAACATCCAGCAGAAACATAACATGCTCAGGCTGAAAGGCTTCCTTAAAACAAAAAAATCACAAGGTTTTGGATAAACATTTTCCATCTGTCTATCCACCCATACATCCACTGGTTCCTAAAGTCCAAACACTGTCTTTTAGGTGGCACCAGGTTAAACGTTATTCTGAAGAAAAGTTAGATGTGAACATACAGACATTTGATAAGTATTTTTTGTAAATAGAAGGTTGCTTTATCAAAGCATGTAGTTGGCTCCATCCCATTTAAACCAGTAATCCAACACATAAACCAGTCCACTACTGCTCAGATTTATCATACTGCAACGAACATTGTTGCTTTTAAAAAATTAAATAAAAACATGTATGGCATATTAACAGTGGTGTCTGAATATTAAAACTGTATTGGAGGTAATTTCCAAAGTACGTAGCATGAGAATCACCGCTTGGGTCGACTGTGACTCTATTGGAAGCGTAGCGTCTTGCAGTGAGACATTTGTGGGTTTGATTTTAGCTTCTTCCCCTGTCACATGGCAACGTTCCCCAGTTCGAGGCACTTAACCCCAAGTTGCCTACAGATCGGATTATCGGTGTAAGAATGTGTGCATGTTTGTGAGTGCAACTGGGTGAATGTGGATCTATTTAAAAGTGGTTAATATAACTAGAAAAGTGCTATGTAATTTCAGTCCATGGTAGTGGTCATATAATGTAAGAATAAACATTCAAGTCAATATTTAATACAAAAACATGAATGTATAAGAGAGCAAACATGAGTGCATTTCTACAAATAACAACCTTTCAACAGTTTATGCAGTATTCACCTTCTAATAAAGTCATGTCCTGTCATAATTCGGGGTTGATAGAGTTGTGGGTTGTCTTTGTCTACTTTCTTTCTCTTCCTTCTCACGCTTCCTGTGCTGCTGATCTCTGAGAAATGTTATTCGTTTGTTCATCAAGCCACACTGCTTAGAGGACCATAAGACGGATTTAATTAACAAATACTAATTTTGAAGTTTGACAGAATGCATCTGCATTGTTTTGTGTTTTGAAATGATTTGCCCTGTTGTATGTCTCCATGTGTATGCAGAACTCTCTAATACACAGTATTGACAGGGGCTGGCACAAGCTTGAAGGTCATGCCAGAGGAGACAGAGGCTCTCGTGAAATTAAGCCTCTGAGCTGTTTGGTACCTCTGCATGGAACGGTCACCTTTGCAGTAGAGGCCGCCAAATGAATTAAAAATCAAAAAACAAAAAGAAGACTGCTGGGAATCACACAATAGTCGCAGTAATCTACCTTTCCTCTTTGTTATACCTCAAGTACTGTCTTGTTGTTTCTTTTATATTTACCTGTTCTCTAGAGTCACTTACATGGAATTCAGCTTTTATTTCCAAAGGAGGATCACATCTTTCCTCTGGAAACTCCCGTATCTGCTTTTTTTCTCATAGAACTGACCTAAAACACATTACACTTCAGAAAGAGTCCACAATTGGCAATGTGAGCCTTATTTCAATCACGTCCACCTGCCCACCTGTCTACCTCATTCTTAACCGATCTCTCCTTCAGTGATGACCTTTGACCAGATTCGCTGAACTAGATACCTATTTGCTACATTAAGATCTTAACTTTGGACTCTTCCTACCAAATAATAACTAAAACAAACTATTTCCAGAAATCTATGAATATAATGTGTGCATGAGTCACAGTGGTGTCAGTGAGTTCATCACTCTGGAGTGAGTAATTCTAAACAGCTGTGTGTGTGTGTGTGTTAAAAATGAATGCACTGTATATGTCTGTGTTAGACTGGTATTAGCCTCACACCACACACACAGGGACAGGCAGTTGTTGATTCCTGGATTCCTCTCTCCAGTCCGCTGCCGGTGCCGTGGTTTATTGCAAACAAACTGATGGATTGCTGCGGGAAAAGGCTACACATGACATGTTTGTTTCCAATCAGAGCCAGGTTTAACTCTGAATAAACAGACTCCTCTTTCTCAGGTGGTGCAGCTCCGACAACATTATGTGGTCGGGCTGCTGGTGGATCCAGGAATAAAAACTGTATTTGAGTTTGATCACATCCCACGGTCAGCTGGATTCTGGTAAAAAGGATGTTTGGCAGAGGAACATGCTCTCGTGTCAATAACTCTGTGGGTGGAAGCGTTTACTAGCTCTCATTGCATTGTGTATGCCTGTGCATGTGTGCACACACTTGGTTTTTTTTTTCTGAACATCTTGCTCTTTTGTGCAAATGTTATAACGACTTTAACTGGAAAGCTGAGAAGCATTTGTTTGTCTGCACAGCTTCACAAATGCTTAAGTCATATAAAGTCAAATGTGGAGCAAAAAGCAGAAAATGATGAAATGCCTTTTTGATGAAGAAACAAAGCTCTGAAGGAATTTGAAAGAAAAAAGAAACAAAATCATGAGGACTTGCAAAAGTGTTGCCAACTCAGAAAAAACTCCCTATACTGCTTGGATCAGACAGGCCACTACATACTACATTTCCGGGCTGCTGCAGCTAATGACCTGAAATCAACTACAGACTTATATTAAACCTTCAACACACAATGTAGCTAAGTGTGTGTGATGTAACCAGATAACTTCAGCTCAAGGCAGAAAAGAATACATGCAGTAATTTAAATTACAGTTTCTGTTCTCTCAGCTTTGGATGCTCAGTGTTTTTTATTCCAACAATGTGGTGTTCCATTGTTAGCTACACACTGAAGTAATCAGCTGCTCAGGGACAACTGTTTGTTGCAAAGCTGGCCTAGGAAATTGATAAATGTCACTCAAAAACAAAATGTTTCTCTTCTCACAGGAAGTTAATGGGGTCACAAAGTGCTAATGAGGTTTCCCACAAACAAACATCTGTGCAGTCTTGTTAACATCATTGTAGAAACAATTGTTTCTGAGAAATAATCTAGGAAAAGCCTGAAAAAACAGTTTTAAACCAAAGGAAATACCTTTCTTTTTTAGTGTTCCCCTCTTTGTTTACAATGATAGAAATTAGAACATGACTAGCAACTGCTGTGATCCACAGGTGTTTTCATTTCATATCTCTGCCTAGTTTGCCTGTGTTTGGGTCCAACAAAAACCAAACTTGACAAAAACATGTGGCGTTGGAATCTGACATTATTGACAGAAGGTTGATTTCTGCTCAGCTGGCATAATCAGTTGACACTGGACAGGTTTAGATTGTATGTTGTTCAACAGAACATTGTTATACATTAAGCAGATAACCTTTATTAAATAAGTGGATTTTTCAGATGTTACGGCTACATGTTCTGTTTAAAACAACAGCCCTGCTGTCGGCAGACAGCAGATGAAAATCGATAATGTCAGTCGTCACACTCTTATCTCTCTGCCTCAAGGACAACAACCCCCTGGTGACCTCCCGACTAGGGAGGACCGGATCAAAAACTCTGATGAGCTCTTTAGAAAAGGCTGAATAGGAAGCACAGGAGGTGGAGTCATTCTGCCACTCAGCTGTGCCCCACTGTTTGGCCTTGCCAGCTAAAAGGGAAATGACAAACGCCACTCTAGAGCGCTCAGTGGGGATAGAGGACGGATGTAATTCAAAATGTATCTCACACTGAGTTGGGAAAGCCCGACACTGGTCGGAATCTCCCTTGAATAATTCCGGGGGAACCAGTCGGGGTTCTTTCACCATGACAGGTACGGCAGGAGGGCTGGCCGGAGCTGGTTGTAAAGGTGCCTGAGTAGAAACAGGGGACATGGATCGTAACATGGTGATAATCTCACCCATTCCAGAATCAAGACGAGCGATGGAGTTATCCACGCAGGTGCGCCACTGCTGTGCTGGTGAGGGGTCCATTATCGTCCAGATTTTCTGAAATGTTCAGGACGGAGGACCCAGAATTTCAGCCAGAAACACGATAAATAGTATAATAAAAAGATTTATTCAGGAGCAGCGCACAGAAACCACCAGCCTGGAAACCGGGATCACTTCATAGAGTTTGTGTAGGGCGGAGGAATAAGAATAGGCTCCTTTGCGGGATGCGGTCCTGGCGGTCTCTGGACCGGGGGGGCGGTGCAGAACACACCGCTGCCAGATGTCGGATTGCCGACAGGGGGGGAAGATCCAAAAGTCGGTGTTCGAGGGGCAGAAACTGGGTCAGAAACCAGGGAGGCAGGCTCAGGCAGACTAATCCAGGGGCGAGGCTGGAGGCTTTGGTTGAGAGGCAGAAACAAGGTAATGATCCAGAGGCGAGAGGCATCCTGTGAGGGCCAGGAAAGACAGGGAAATCCAAGATGCATAACGTGGTCGAAAAACGTGATCAGGCAGGAAGAAATGCTGGACATCTACTGGGAGGTTTTCGAAAATCTGGCACTGTCTGCCTGCCTGAGGGCGGTATATAACTGCAGAGAAACAGATGCGTGGCATGACTGTGAATGCGCTCCAGCGCAGCAGCAAAAAGGTGAAGCAGATGAGACGATTGCACAAAGACAGAGCAGGGCAGAGCAGGCAGACGGGCCAGAATCATAACCGCAGTGGTGCAATTGGCATGGGCAAAGGTGGCTCAGGTGGTGGGGGTTCGTCCTGTAACTGGTGGGTTCCAATGATTGTTCCATCCGTCTCAGTTGTGGTGTCAATGGGCATGCCTTGCCTGTTGATCGTGGTCAGAGGTCCCAGGGCCACTGGTTGCTGTGACTACAATTTAGCCTACCACTGTCATTGTGTGAATAAATGGACAGATGACTGATTGTAGTTTAAAGTGCTTTGGATAAAAACGCTATATAGCACTATATTTGATTAAGCACTATACAAGTGCAGGCCATTTTAGATTTGAAGGTTTTTGGCAAAACTATTATGTTTTCTGAAAATAGATCCCAAAGTAAACATATTAAAAGAAAACAGTATTGAACCCAGAATAGAGCCTTGAGGTATCCGACAGGTTAAATCAGATTATTATTATTTTAATGGACTAAAAAATGACCATGCCTCAGGTATGTCTTTAGCCAATTCGAGGCTGTACCGTTAATGCCGGATATTGATCTATGGTATAAAAGACCAAGAGCACGATGACAACCAATTTTCCAGAGTCAGCTGCTAAAAGCAAATCTTTAAAAACCCTCAGCAGAACTGTCTCTGTGCTGCGGTGTGTTCTAAATCCAGACTGGAATTTTTCTTCAATACCGTTTAACTCCAGAAAAGACTGCAACTGGTTACTGACTAACTTTTCTAAGATTTTTGATTGGGACACTACCAGACATCACTTGATTAAATTAACAATACAGGATCAAACAGTGTTAAAAAACATCCTTTAAAAGGCCTAATGGATGATCTACTTCAGTTAGTGATGACAGTTTAACATTGTTTAATTTCTCACACGAGTATTAACATGAGGTACATGGATCTCTGACGGCAGCGGAAACGTTAGGCCTACTATTAGAAATCATCTATTTGAAAACCAAAAGAAACATTTTACAGAGTGCTGGTGAGGGTAGATTAGAGGGTTGCTGGGATTATGATTATTGATTAATTAATATTTATCAAGAATTATAATTAAAAATCATAATTTGAGAAAATGAATTTCTTAACCAAAAATCCTCATTTATGAATCAAAACCTAGAGATGTCCTCTGGTGTTGTGATTATGGGCTCAAAGCTCTTTAATGATTACAAATTATTAACCAAACCACAAACTGTCACTGTTTATTCAAACACTTCATCGAACATGGAGGATCTTCAACCTTGTTTTGACAGATAAATAACTCTTGCACGAAATAAACACAAACGCTTCTCTTAATTATATACAGGGGTTGGACAATGAAACTGAAACACCTGGTTTTAGACCACAATAACTTATTAGTATGGTGTAGGGCCTCCTTTTGCGGCCAATACAGCGTCAATTCATCTTGGGAATGACATATACAAGTCCTGCACAGTGGTCAGAGGGATTTTAAGCCATTCTTCTTGCAGGATAGTGGCCAGGTCACTACGTGATACTGGTGGAGGAAAACGTTTCCTGACTCGCTCCTCCAAAACACCCCAAAGTGGCTCAATAATATTTAGATCTGGTGACTGTGCAGGCCATGGGAGATGTTCAAATTCACTTTCATGTTCATCAAACCAATCTTTCACCAGTCTTGCTGTGTGTATTGGTGCACTGTCATCCTGATACACGGCAGCGCCTTCAGGATACAATGTTTGAACCATTGGATGCACATGGTCCTCAAGAATGGTTCAGTAGTCCTTGGCAGTGACGCGCCCATCTAGCACAAGTATTGGGCCATAAGTATGGCAGCCCAAACCATCACTGATCCACCCCCATGCTTCACTCTGGTTATGCAACAGTCTGGGTGGTATGCTTCTTTGGGACTTCTCCACATTGTAACTCTCCCGGATGTGGGGAAAACAGTAAAGGTGGACTCATCAGAGAACAATACATGTTTCACATTGTCCACAGCCCAAGATTTGCGCTCCTTGCACCATTGAAACCAACATTTGGCATTGGCATGAGTGACCAAAGGTTTGGCTATAGCAGCCCAGCCGTGTATATTGACCCTGTGGAGCTCCCGACGGACAGTTCTGGTGAAAACAGGAGAGTTGAGGTGCACATTTAATTCTGCCGTGATTTGGGCATCCGTGGTTTTATGTTTTTTGGATACAATCCGGGTTAGCACCTGAACATCCCTTTCAGACAACTTCCTCTTGCGTCCACAGTTAATCCTGTTAATCCCAAAAACCTTCACCTAACTAACAAGCACTGTTCTACACAAAGGGAATGAAAATGACTACCTAACAATAATAATAAAAGAAAAATATATGTGCATTTAGTGTCTATGAAGATCAGACCAGCAGTTTTATGGACAAAATGTGTAATTTGGGTTAAATGGAAAGAGAAGTCCCTGTCCAGGGTGTACCCCGCCTCTCGCCCATAGACTGCTGGAGATAGGCACCAGCTTCCCCGCAACCCACTATGGAATAAGCAGTAGAAAATGACTGACTGACTGACTGACTGACTGACTGGAAAGAGAAGTCCTCCTGCTGTGTTGATGTCTCAATTCCAGGGGTCAGCTGATAAAACGGTGAGCTGGGTGCTCTTAGCCACTATCAGCTGATTGCACAAAATCTCGGACAAAGGGTCATAAAACTCTGAGGCGGGAACTCAGTGGAAAATCTCCAGCAATATAACTGGAACAAAGAGTGGTCAGACCACAAGGTACAGACCGCAGTTGCTTTGAATGAAAACTTTTAAAAGTCCAACTTCTAACTCCTGGCTGATTTGAGCTCAGCCAGACAAAACAATAACCACGCACAATTCAGCAGCGCTTGCGCAGCAAATCAAAACACCACTCAGCATATTAACTTGTTGAATGCAACAAGTTAATACCTTAGATTAACTACTGGTGATTCTAAATCACCTTCACTATGCCTCATCCTGCCCAGACCTCTAAATGCACCTATCCGGTTTAATATAAAAATAACAAAATTACTTTGTCGTTGATTTCTTCTCTCCACCAGTTGAGGATGGATCAGGTCTGACGAAAAATGAGCGGAGGGGGGACCACGCGTCCGTGATCAAATTAAGGAAAAAAAAAACTAACGGTAACTTCTCATCCGTCTAGGAGGGGAAAAGATGAGGAATCGTTAAGTCGACTGAATAACAAGGAGGAAACTCATCTCCTTGGAAATTGAACCTCTATAGGTTTTCACCTGCACCAAGTCTCGGCGCAGTCTTCGATCGGCGAATAAATCTGCTGATCTTCGTGTATCAGACGGATTTCCAGCTTTCAAGCTCTTCCAGGAATGGCCTTGTGGAGCAAAGGTTCGCTTGCGGGCTTTTGTTTCTCCAGATATTGTCTTTCGTTGTGCTGTCCTGTGAGACAGGCGGGAAATGGCCATGAAACTCTCCATCTCAGCCGGTTTATACTCGCAGTGACGTCAGAGTTGCGAAATCTGTTGAGCTGCGCATGTCAAAATGTGCGACCAAAATATATGACCCCAACAGGGTGATTGACAAGGATTTAAAGCAGTTCAGTGTACTGAAAAGGAAATGAGGTTTGTAACTGTTATCTGCCACAAGATTTGAAAGATAGTTCAGTTTAACAGACTTTTGGTAGTTCTGAACTTGTTTTAAAAATATCCAGAGAGACTTGTGTATAGTCTTCTTCCATTTCCGCTCAGCTTATCTGCAGACACATCTAAGAGTGTGAGGAAAGAATGAGGTCCAGAATGTATTCTTTGTTACATACAAGGACTGACAGACTGGGTTGGCCTTCTATCACCTGAAGAACATTTCCAGGATTAAAGGACTAATGTCCCAGCAGAATCTTGAAACCTCATTGATGTGTTTATCTTTAGTTGAACTGATTATTGCAACAGTGTCTTCACAGGTCTGCCTGAAAAATCCATCAGACAGCCACAGATGATCCAGAATGCTGCTGCCTGCCTCCTCACTAAAACTAAGAAAGTGGAGCATATCAACCCAGCTCTAAAGTCCTTCCACTTGCTCCCTGTATGTCAGAGAACTGATTTTACGATACTTCTGATAGTTTATAAATCACTGAATTGCTTAGCACATAAATACATTAAAGATTAAAAGGTTAAAACCCCATTTGTTTAGAGTGGCCTTTGACTGTTCTATTTAAACTATTAGCTAAAACATCATTATTTAATGCTGTAGTCCAACTTTTCTTTACTTTACTTTTTTATGTCACTGCAATGTCTGTTTTAGGTTTTCCTTTGCTATGCTTTTTTTGGTGAAGCAATTTAAATTGTCTTGTTGTTGAAATGTGCTATACAAATAAACTTGCCTTGCCATTGTTTGTCGATGTTATCACCACGACAAGAACTTCCTTTCTTACTTCAAAAAAGGGTATTAAACAGGATGTGACATGCTTAAAGTAATCTGTATTTAAATGTACTATAGTATAATAATATAATTATAATATAATTTATATGTGGGGCTCATTGTTGGCCCCAGCCAAAGCAGATGCAGAAAAGCTTTGCATATGTATGAGGAATATGTAGAATGTGTGGCTTCATAATCTAAACATCTAGTTTAAATCAAAAATGCATCTGATAAGGACAGGCACAGCCAGTTTTAGAGTCTCTGAACAGAAATATGATCTGTTACTTACTTGTCCTTTGGATCTAATCCTTCTCAATATGTATATGGCTGTGTAAAAAATCTGTTATGAAATGCAGGCTTCAGAAGAACCATCCCACAGTTGCTACAACAGTTCTGTCATTGAAGAAAATTAGTTTGACCCACCGCCAACAAATAAAAAGGGGAGGCAAATGGAAAATGATGGGATCGGTATATCTGTATTCACTTGTTTTTGTGTTACTCCTTTTTTCAAATTTTAATACTTTTTATTTACCTTGTTTTCGTGCGTCATAAACTGTGCCTTTACTCACTGACTGACATAAGTTGGTAGATCTTTTTTCCATACAAAGTCTTAAAAGAGAATAACTATTTAGGATGTTCATCGGGATGACCAACGACTCTGTGATTAGCCTAAAAAATCCTAAATAATACTGTGATTAATTAAAGCTCCATGCTGTTTACAATGAAAATTCATGAATGTGATGCCATCACAGAAGAGCAACTCATCATGGTATATAAAAAAGATGTTACCACAGAAGCAAATTAATATCATCTGTAAACAATCCAGTGGTTTGAGTTTACAGAATGCCTGAAAGTGTTTCCAGGAACACAATACAGCAGCAATGACCATGGTGTGAATTTCCTGTCTGCCTCTGCATTCCAGGAGCCCTTTAAAGTTTCAAACATAAAGTTAGCTCATAACAGCTGTTATATAGGCTGTAGCACCTTCCTGGAGGGGGGGCATCGGCCAAGCTGCTGCGGCCAACAACTTAATGCTCACCTTCTACCGATGATAAACTTGGCCCTGTCTTTCAGTGTTTAACCCTGTCTCTCCTAGACATAGCTACTGGCTGAGCTTCTACTGTGACTAACTGTATGTGATCTCTATCATCCTCTAGACTTGAAAACTGGCCAGAGTTCATATGCTTAGCGGTCTTCCTCTCCTAGATGAAGCCTCTAAAGGAGCTATAACCATTAATGTTTCACTTTTCTTTCCCATAGAAAGTACTCCTGGATCAGTGCTTTTGTATTCTTTTTGTGTCTCTTCTCTGTTCTCTCACACCCCCAGTCGGTCGTGGTAGATGGCCACTCACACTGAGCCTGGTTCTGCTGGAGGTTTCTTCCTGTTAAAAGGGAGTTTTTCCTCTCCACTGTCGCTAGATGCATGCTCAGTATGAGGGATTGCTGTAAAGTCAATGCAAGCAACTGTCCACTGTCTCTACATGCTCATCCATGAATGAATGCTACAAGTCACTGACTCGATGCAATCTGCTTGGTTTCTTTAGATAGAAAAACATTTTAACCAATTTGAATAATAAACTGACTCTGACCACGCTGTTTGATAGTTAGGATTAATTGAAATGTATGAACCAAACTTGAAATTTGGATGATTTGATTGAATTGCCTTTGTAAAGTGCCTTGAGATGACATGTGTTGTGAGTTGGCACTATATAAATAAAACTGAACTGAATGTGTGAGTTTCTCTCCATCCATATACCCAATAATCTTAGGTCTCTCCTAAATCTGAGAAATGTAGTTCTGCAGTTGTTTTGTGAATGGTAAACCCCAATTGATCTGTCCATTTGGAGATCTTACATACAATTAAAATCCCCTGCAATTATTTGTAATCCCGGAAGTGTGATTATGTACACGACTTGAAATCTGTATGATTCACATGTCTTGTGAATTGGTGCCAGACTGGGCTTGAAAAGACTTAGCCTTAACTATTAATGTTTCACCTCTATTTGCCCCCACCATGTATAAAACTGTTTTAATTTCATTTTCTGTGTTTTATGAACATGACTGTTAATTCTTTGTTCTCTGACTGAATTATATTCATTCTGAATTGGGTATTGCTGTAGTGCTGCTTTTAAGTTCTGGCCAAATAGTTTGCAAAGATGACATTATCATTACAACCACAAAAAACAGCATGATGTGTTGGTTTTATGTTTGTTTAGGTTTTGAAGATGCATAATAATAAGAAAGTCCAAAGAAAGAAAGTTCATCCTCAAATTCAGGGACTGTTTTTGTTCAGGTATTATGTAGCTGCACATGGTATCTTAATATCAAAGATCACTTAAATAGTGAATGTTTATTTTACTTATTTCACTATGTTGCAACATTACAGCAAGAGCTTTTCTTTCACTATTTCCTGAAGGTTAATCATTCTTGATCTTGGACCAAGTCCATGTTTAATGGCGTTGTTCCCCTGTAAACTTAATCAACCGGTTTTGTTCTCTGTGCCTTCAACAAGATACAGTTTTTTACCAAATATGCCAAAGCTGTTCATTACAAGTTGACATGTTTTCTTAACATTTTGAAGGATTACTCCTTTTACAGGCCAGTTTGAACCCAGAAGAGGATTATTGAACATCACTGTTTTGTCCGGGTGCTACTGTACAACTCCCTATCAATGCACTGTATCTGTTTTGGGCAGACTGCCAAAGCCACAGTCTAACAGTGTTATGGGAGAATTTATCTGCAGATGTGCACAAACATCCCACAGTCTACATATTTGCTGACAGGCTGTGAGTTTACAGCACTACACAGGGGGAAAACCAGCAGGAGCTGTTTTAATGACGTGAGATTGTAGATATGAAGCCATGTGGATCTGACAAATAGAGAACGTGGCTAAACGTAGTCTTCCTGGTAGAGTTGTTGGTGGTTAGGATGTTCTGTGTGGTCGTATCAAGGCCAGCCGAGTAGAAAACTGCTGCTCTGTTCAGAATATTGCATGCTCTAGCACTGAGATCGAGCTAAAGATCAAATCCGAAGAATGTGTTGCAGCTCAGGTTGGCCTAGATTCACAACCTTGATATTGATTTCCATCTGAGTGTAATGGGTAGGTTTTGTCATTTGAGTATTGAAAAATAAAACATCACGGTAAATTAGCTGTAGTCTGTGGCCATTATTTTATTTACATTTTCCAACCAGGGCATCTTGTTTCGCTCCTTAGACCAGAGAATTGCACAAAGCAGTTGTTCATTCTGTTGTACACAATCAGCTTGAAGCGCTGCAGTGTCATCTACCTTGTGACCCGAAATTGCAACATTGCTCCAATTTGTTAAACAATACAAGGATTATAAAAATTTAAAATCAAGATTTAAATAAACAGCCAGGTGGAGTACAGCAGTGACCGACCACAGCCCACCAGAAAATCACACAAGCAATCAGAGAAACATATGACAAGCTTATTAGCTTACAAATCAGTCAGTGACAAACCAGATGTCCTGGGGCGACTTTGGGGCAAACTGAAAAGTTGTGGATCTGATTCCAGCTTCCTTCTGCCACATGTAGATGTGCCCTAATCCTAGGTTGCATGCCGATCTGAAAAGCGATTAATGAATACTTGATGAATACTTAATGAATAAGCGATGAATTAATATTTGATGAATACTTCTCATGGAAGGTACTGATGTGGTTGAAGTCATTTGTCAGACAGAACAAAAAGTCCTTTGGTAAACGATATTCTGTTTGAGCCTTGTGCAGTCAGGCATGGTGTTCCACAAGGCTCAGTTTTAGGTCCCCTGCTTTTTTCACTCTGTCTTGCACCACTTGGTTAATTACTACATGCTTTGGGAATTGGTTTTCACTGGTATGCTTGCAAATATATATGGATGTAATTTTTGATAAAGGGTTTAGGTGTAGGGTTAGGGTTAGGGCTGACCCTAACTTAAGGTCTGTCTTTCAGCTGATACGAATTGGTTCTGAGAGAATTTCCTATCACTTAACTGCAAAGACAGAGATGATGATCATTGGACCTCAAACATTTTTGACAATGTTTCTTTTGATAACTGTGTTGTACTATGTAATAACAGAATGAAAAATCTTGGTGTTATATTTGATCAGACCGTTGAGCACACCTACCCAAGCACATTCGGTAGGTGTCAAGAGTGTCCATTTTTCATCTCAGAAGAATTGCTAAGATCAGGTCTATCCTGTCATTTGTGATTGCGATTGGATGAATGGGGTTGTAGCAGTGGCGATTGCTCTAAGACTGCAAGGGAAGCTCAGCTTCCCATAAAATGTCAAAAAATAAGTTATCAAATATATACTGTTGTGTGTACCGTATTTTCCGCACTATAAGGCGCACCGGATTATAAGGCACACCTTCAATGAATGGCCTATTTTAGAACTTTTTTCCTATATAGGGCGCACCGGATTATAAGGCGCATAGAATAGAAGCTACTGCAGTCAAACGTTTCACTGGGGTTGCGTTATGCATCCACTAGATGGAGCTGTGCTGAAGAGAATGTCAACAAAACAGTCAGATAAGTCAGTCAGTCAAACTTTATTAATACACTACAAACCAGCGTTCTGATAACTCCGTTCACTCTCATGGTAAGGTCTCCTCTACATAGAATTCTATTGAATAGAGCCAACCGCACGTTAGGAATGCATTGGAGTCTATGAAGTTGAAGTTGAAATCAAACGTTAGTTAAAACGTGAAAGGGAACTTTTCCCTGATTCAGTAAACACGTAAAAGAAACAGTTTGATGCACTAAATCAAACGTTAGTACTGTTAACCTTTCCTGTTTCTGTCCCCTGACCGTAGTCTGATGACACAGGGGAGACGCTTTCTCCAGGGCCGAAGTTACTAGTTTCCTCGGGGTTAACTCCCTCACTCATACATTGCTGAGTTGAGCATGAAGAAACAGCATCAAAACAATGAGTTGTTGACGAGATTCGGAGTTCTTTTTAATGACTTTGCAGCACGTAAAAACACAGGGCTTACAGACTCATACACCGCTGCTCCGGTCGCCGTCTCTACCCACCCCACACACACAATAATACCGACGTCACTCCTTCACTCTTGATTCTCAGCTACGGCAGCACACAGCGCCACCTCTGTCCGGAGGAGTAATGTCAACATCTTCCATACACACACACGAAACATACACACCCCACACACTGAGTTTCTAATCACATAGAGTTCAGGCAATTCCTGCAAAAGTACATTCAAACGTTGTACACACACAAGTGGTGTTGGACTAGGAGTAAGCACAGTACAAGTGTTTACCGCTATTACTTCGGCGACACCCCTGACTATGGTAGCCGTAATGCTGCAAGCGTACTGAAACATTTTGACAGAGCGCCGTGTACAACCAGTATGGATCAACCAATTAACCAATTGATCCATATATAAGGCGCTCCGGATTACAAGGCACACTGTCATTTTTTGAAAAAATTAAAGGTTTTTAAGTGCGCCTTATAGTGCGGAAAATACGGTACATGTCATTGACTAAATATGCACTACAACGCGTTCAACTTTTGTTCAGAATCAGCATATTATCACTGGTAACGACACGGCTTTCCTCTCTCTCATTCCCGTAGCTTCACAGTGTTTTAAACAGTGAGTTCAACAGCGAAGCAAAAGTGCTGGACTTTGTCCCGCCCATCAGACCCTCAGCGTCTCTGGGGCTCTATGGGGCAGCCTCTTGATGCCCTTATTAAAGTAAAAAATTTACCACGCAAAATGATAATAGTAAATTTTTATTATTTATCCTTTGTTTAACCTTTTACTCCTCACCCCAACCCCCCAATCACAAATGTTGTATTATGAATGCCTTCATCCATCTATTCATTTTCTTCTCCTACATCATATACAGGTCCTTCTCAAAATATTAGCATATTGTGATAAAGTTAATTATTTTCTATAATGTAATGATGAAAATTTAATATTCATATATTTTAGATTCATTGCACACTAACTGAAATATTTCAGGTCTTTTATTGTCTTAATACGGATGATTTTGGCATACAGCTCATGAAAACCCGAAATTCCTATCTCACAAAATTAGCATATTTCATCCGACCAATAAAAGAAAAGTGTTTTTAATACAAAAAACGTCAACCTTCAAATAATCATGTACAGTTATGCACTCAATACTTGGTCGGGAATCCTTTAGCAGAAATGACTGCTTCAATGCGGCGTGGCATGGAGGCAATCAGCCTGTGGCACTGCTGAGGTCTTATGGAGGCACAGGATGCTTCGATAGCGGCCTTTAGCTCATCCAGAGTGTTGGGTCTTGAGTCTCTCAAGGTTCTCTTCACAATATCCCACAGATTCTCTATGGGGTTCAGGTCAGGAGAGTTGGCAGGCCAATTGAGCACAGTGATACCATGGTCAGTAAACCATTTACCAGTGGTTTTGGCACTGTGAGCAGGTGCCAGGTCGTGCTGAAAAATTAAATCTTCATCTCCATAAAGCTTTTCAGCAGATGGAAGCATGAAGTGCTCCGAAATCTCCTGATAGCTAGCTGCATTGACCCTGCCCTTGATAAAACACAGTGGACCAACACCAGCAGCTGACACGGCACCCCAGACCATCACTGACAGTGGGTACTTGACACTGGACTTCTGGCATTTTGGCATTTCCTTCTTCCCAGTCTTCCTCCAGACTCTGGCACCTTGATTTCCGAATGACATGCAGAATTTGCTTTCATCCGAAAAAAGTACTTTGGACCGCTGAGCAACAGTCCAGTGCTGCTTCTCTGTAGCCCAGGTCAGGCGCTTCTGCCGCTGTTTCTGGTTCAAAAGTGGCTTGACCTGGGGAATGCGGCACCTGTAGCCCATTTCCTGCACATGCCTGTGCACGGTGGCTCTGGATGTTTCTACTCCAGACTCAGTCCACTGCTTCCACAGGTCCCCCAAGGTCTGGAATCGGCCCTTCTCCACAATCTTCCTCAGGGTCCGGTCACCTCTTCTCGTTGTGCAGCGTTTTCTGCCACACTTTTTCCTTCCCACAGACTTCCCACTGAGGTGCCTTGATACAGCACTCTGGGAACAGCCTATTCGTTCAGAAATTTCTTTCTGTGTCTTACCCTCTTGCTTGAGGGTGTCAATAGTGGCCTTCTGGACAGCAGTCAGGTCGGCAGTCTTACCCATGATTGGGGTTTTGAGTGATGAACCAGGCTGGGAGTTTTAAAGGCCTCAGGAATCTTTTGCAGGTGTTTAGAGTTAACTCGTTGATTCAGATGATTAGGTTCATAGCTCGTTTAGAGACTCTTTTAATGATATGCTAATTTTGTGAGATAGGAATTTTGGGTTTTCATGAACTGTATGCCAAAATCATCCGTATTAAGACAATAAAATACCTGAAATATTTCAGTTAGTGTGCAATGAATCTAAAATATATGAATGTAAAATTTTCATCATTACATTATGGGAAATAATGAACTTTATCACAATATGCTAATATTTTGAGAAGGACCTGTATAGGCTCTTGTAAATTGGGTTAGGGAGTCTATCCCAGCTGCCATCAAGCAATACCTGGGGTACATCCTGAACAGATTGCAGAATGCTGCCAGTCTATGGCATGGCTGACAACCTTAAAGAAAGAAGTTAAACCTTTATGAAAGCATTTGTTTATAGGCGTTGTGATGTTTAGACAAATACATTTTGATGTTTTTCGTGTGTATATTGTTTCAGGGATAGCTCAGTATGATTTGATAATGACTTGACATTTACACAACGTGTAGGACATGGACTTGACTTGGGACTTGATTATAAAGACTTGAAACTCACTTGTGACTTGGGAAGTAATGACTTGGTCCTACCTCAGACACACAGTAATGCATAAATATGATTTACAAATAAAAATGTTCAAAGTGAGTTTTTCTAATGTACTAAAGTTAATTATGCCACAGGTGTAGTGTGTCAAAATCTTCTTGCTGTAAAACAAAACTACTCTGACAAACAGGCAACCAAATTCTTTACATGGTATGCCTGAAATGTGGGTGAAGCTCTCTTCTAGTTTCAAGCCTTCGCTTCCTCTAAATGCTTTTCCTCCAGGATTGCCCTGTACTTAACTTAATCTATCTTCCCATCAGTTCCAATGCGCTCTGCTGAAAAAAAGCATCTCACTACATGGTTTTTCCATCACTATATTTCACTAAGAAGGACTGTCTGTTCAGGATGATGAGCAGTAATAGTTTTTCACCACATATTTGTTCCACTCTGTTTTGGTCCTCACAAGAAATCCTATTAATACACAGTTGCAAAAATGTGTAAAGGTTTTAGGGTCTGAAAGGCACTGTAAATCAATTTTGAAAAACTATTTTTAAACTGCCTTTTTTTATATATATTTTATGGGATCCTTATTTTAAGTATATTTCATATTTGAAGAATTATTTTTATTGTTGTTTTAAGATGACAGCAGGCCCAGCAAAGTCAGCCTCACAGGATAAACTACCAGCTGTCACTGGAGCCCCAGTTAATACCAGATTAATAAAGAAGTAAGCTAGCTGAAGAGCCAATTCATTGTATGGTGCGTGGTTAAGAGCGGGATGAAATCAGAACCATATGAACAACATTCCAGCTCGTTTTGATTCTGGGTGTGTTGCTTGTTGTTGCTGGTGGTTTGGGGATTCTTAGAGCCTCCAGTGATTTAGCTTGTGTTGACTCTGTCCTGGCACCACCCCCTGACTCATCACCCTGCAGAAACTGCAGCGCAGATCAAACCCACTGATTGACTACCAGAATGTCAGTTAGCAGCACCTCTCATCTTAAAAATAGATCAAGATTAGTCGTTGGTCCTCAGGTGCCCTGGATCCAGCTCATCTTTCAGAAGGTTTGGACATGCAAGTGTCCTTGCCAGGATTATCATGTTCTTCTTTGGTATGCAACTTTGTTCAGGTGTCACCACATCTAAATGGAAGCTAAAAGTCCAACTGAGACATTTTATCCAGGCTGGATTACAGTACACAGAGAATTGCTCCTGCATGACTCAGATGGGGATTCCCTCTGTCTGTGCTCATGTGCATCCATGCCTGCACATAAGATGCCTGTAGAATTCTCTTTAATGCGGTTACATAGATCTTTACATCATTTCTCTGGCCATGCCAGCACCGTCTGAGTCTGTTAATGTAACATCAACCGCAGTCTTTCCTGTTTTTTACTCTACGGATGTTTAATTTTGCTCCTGCCATATTTGTGAAGTTCCATTATTTGATATGTGGTATAAAAATGAGATTAGAATCCTGAGTATTTCAGTCACAGCACAGGCACTTTTTAGTGAACATTGAAAACTATTAAATCTAAAAAACATCAATGTAAAGAAAGTTTTAGCTGTTTGAACAATAAACTGAAAATATTACTTTGTTTTTTTTGTATTACATACACATTGCATACACATAAATGAAAAAAGTGGGTAAAATGTCTTAAATTTCAAATATGAAAGACAGAGTAAAATCATTCAGCTCTTATGTAGCGTTAAAATTAGGTTAATACATGAAGTTAATATGTTAACATAGGTTCGGGAGCAGGGCCACGCCCGAATCACATCTCTCACTATCCTGCAGTCTACTTATACCCAGTTCACCCATACCTCAAAATGTCACGTTCTATCAACCGCACTCTCTCTTACCCTCAACCCCTTCTCAACTCATCCCTCTTCCCTTCATTCATCCCATCACCCTCATCCCTACTTCCTCATTATTTATCTTTTTCTCTTTGTTGCAGGTCCCATCTGGGCTTGGGAAGAGACCCTTTTCCAGAAAACTGCACCCCCACACTGAGTCTCCTCTTCCCTGGCCTTCTGGCATTCTCCAAGGTGACCTAATCTACATTTCCAGTTCATCCATTCCCTCAACCCTTTCCTTCAATAAACCTTTAATCTCATATCTTTGTCAAGTGACACTTGCTGGTAAATTAAAAGTAAAGCAAGAACAGTTATAAATTGAAAGACTTCCTGAAGAATTAGATTTTTTTCTGTACCTTGGGCTATTTGTATATTGGTTAAGGTTCTGTTTTGAGTTACTGATTTATTAGTTAATTTCTTTTGCAGACTGCATTTCTCTAGGCTAGCCTTTAATACTGATTGCACTGGTGCAGTTTAATTCTTTCAGTTGGGTGCACTGCTATAACAACAAATGTTTTACATTTTCTACATTTGTTATGTCTGCTTTACCACCACAATTATGACTGATTATAATTTTCAGCAATTCTATTCACATTTATTCTTCGGTGGTATTTTTTGGCAATTTTGTACAGCTGCCACAAAACTAGTGAGCCGTATTATGTCATGATCCTAGTATGAGTGTGTATATGTATTGGTGTAAGTCCTCTCTTCTCTCAGAGAATCTCCGTTGGTGGGCGTGGCTGGCTGCTGCTGCTAACTACACACACCTGTCAGTGTTTTCACTCATCAAGCCACTGGGATATATAAGGAGCTACAGGACGTTCACCTTTTGCCCAATGATTTACCTCGTTAGAATCAAGCCTCTGTATTCTCGCTGTTATTAACACGTTTTTGTTACTTGCTCCTATAAACTATTGATGTTTCCCTGCGACTGCTCAAATTGTAAATTCAAGTCCTTTCTGTGAAACTCGTCTTTGGAATTCAGTTACCCATCGAAGGTCCACTGCAACTCTGGCTTTTCCAGCCCTCACCTGTCTGTCCCCTCTCTCCAGCAGTAAACACTCCTACCCTGCAAAACCCAAGCTCACTGAGCTCAAAGTCACTAGAACGCCTGTTGGGACTCACATCAAACAACTTCCATCTCCTCAGCCGCCGCTCTCCCCTCGACGTCTCTTATCCTCCTCTAGACCACGCAGCTGAAGTCCTGGAACAGAATCTCTCTCAGTTGTGCGCAGGGGTGAAAGTGAGCCAGTACGGTCCGGTATTGCGTACCACTAAAAGATCCTGTGCCGGTACGCAGTACCGGGAAGAAGGAAGAACGGCTGTCTGCTATGAAGCCGTCATCCAGAACCAGTTACGGCTGCAAAAATTCGAGCACACAAAGACGATCAGATCTGCTACCAATAGACAGTCTAAAACACGACTTAATCTGTTTATAAATATAGCTTTTTCCCCTCATTCCAAATAGTTTCTGAACTGTTCTGCTATGCTGGAGCATCAATGCTCCTGTTTTGCTTCTCTCCCCTCGCAGCTCGAGACTTTTGTGAACGGCCAGCCTTTAAAACGAGCACCGCTACGTTTAATGTCTGTCTGCTCGCTGCTAAATACTCCAGTTAAAAGCAAAGGGAGAGTAACTAGTTGTGTTTCATGTTATTTTGCTGAATTACAACTATACAGTACAGGTCGAAAACACTGAGTTTGACCAGAGATTTCACATACACTACACGAGAGCACATGCGTGCTTACCCCCAAAACAGAGCATTTGCCAGTGAGATCGGTGCGTTCGATTTAATGGACTGGGAGATTTTACACAGGTGGTGCACAGACATAAAAAGCCGCCGCTTGCATTAGGACAGGACGAACAATGAATCACTTACCATGTACAAACTTTAAAATAAAAACCGCGAAAACAACCGAACTGTCAAATTATTAATTTAAATGAAATCAAAACCTGACCTCATTGCAGAGAATAACTTCTTTCTTCAAAAGAAAAGATGGAAACTGAAGATGAAAAGTCATGCATCAGAAAATGGTTTATCATTGTTTCATACATGGCAGTTCTTTATTCTATATGGTTAAGTGATTCTAATTTCTGCCTTATATGGACAGCCTACAGTAAAGTAAAATATTGACTAGTTTGAGTTTGGACTTTGCTGAGAGAGAGCGAGATCTCGAGGGGCCACAGATGAGAGTAACAATTACCACACACACAAATTATATATATCTATATATATATATATATATATATCTATATATATATATAGATATATATATATATAATGCCCCCAGTGCCTCCGCAACCCCCCTTCTAGCTCCGCCCCTAAGAACTGGCAAGAATTTGAAACTACTTTCACCCCTGGTTGTGCACAATTTTCATTGGTAGAACAGCCTGAAACAAATCTCTTTACTTTGTATCTTCTGTGTTCCTTGTATGATTCTGCACGTGGGCCAGGAAATTACATCAAAACTTGTCAGTATTTGAGAAAACTTCATATGTTTCTGAATAATTAGGCATCAAAAAAAGCATAATACCAACAGGTGGCTGTGGCTCAGGTGGTAGGAGTTTGTCCTATAACCAGTGGGTTGGCAGTTTGAACCCCGGTCTGTCTGTCTTAGTCATTGTGTCCTTGGGCAAGACACTGCACCTGACTTGCCTGCTGATGGTGGTCAGAGGGCTTGGTGCCATCTGCATATGGCAGCCTCACTTCTGTCAGTGTGCTCCAGGGCAGCTGTGGTTAAAATGTAGCTCACCACTGTCAGTGTGTGTATGAATGGGTGGATGACTGATTGTAGTGTAAAGCGTTCTGGGGACTTGATAAAGTGCTATACAAGTTCAGGCCATCTACCATTAACCTGTACTCATCGTCTTCTTATGCGGGTCCGGGTCGCGGGGACAGCAGACTCAGCAGAGACGCCCAGACGTCGCGCTTCCCAGACATCTCCTCCAGCTCCTCCAGGAGCCCAAGGCGTTCCCAGGCCAGCCGAGAGACATAGTCCCTCCAGTGTGTCCTTGGCCTTCCCCTGGGTCTCCTCCCGGTGGGACGTGCCTGGAACACCTCCTGTGGAAGGCGTCCAGGAGGCATCCGGTATAGATGCCCGAGCCACCTCAACTGGCTCCTCTCGATGTGGAGGAGCAGCGGCTCTACTCCGAGCCCCTCCCGGATGGCCGAGCTCCTCACCCTATCTCTAAGGGAGTGCCCAGCAACCCTACGGAGGAAGCTCATTTCAGCTGCTTGTATCCGGGATCTAGTTCTTTTGGTCATGACCCAAAGTTCATGGCCATAGATGAGGGTAGGAACGTAGACAGACCAGTAAATCGAGAGCTTCGCTTTCGGCTCAGCTCTCTCTTCACCACAATGAACTGGCACAGTGCCCCCATTACCGCGACGGCCGCACCGATTCGTCTGGCAGTCTCCCACTCTATTCTCCCTCACTCGTGAACGAGACCTCTGCACACACATGTAATGAATTCACACAATTTCTTAAAATACAAGAATTTATTAACAAAAATAAGTCAACTCAAAGTCAAACATATTTCAATCAACAAACTCTTTACTATGCTAAAACAATCCAACTAACTACCAAGCAGAATTAAAGAATAGGGAAGACTAATGGGCTATGTTCAATATGAACAAGTTGATTAAAGATGATTGAAAACCATGACCAAAAGAGGGATGCAACGTTACTATTCAATGTTATTTATGTTTGAGAACCAATGATTATCTTGAAGAACTTAGAAGTGAAATTAACTTAGTCTTGGAACTAACTTAGGCAATAATCAGCATACCTTTAGACAACCCTTCTCAATGCAAGATCAGATAAAATATTATTTTATTAAAATAATGTTTTAAAGAAAGATCTGCTGAATAAAACCAACCTTCTGGATGACAAATTCTCAACGGGGTCTCATTAGCTGCCTTTATTTAATAAAAATAATATTTAAAGAAATATTATTAAGGGAAATGGTAAAATATTTAAGGGAATATTTTGGAAAAGAGCCAAATCTTTCTGGAGAAATTGGGCTTAATGGTGTTTACTTAGTTATCAAATTTAGTAAAATGATGTTAGGGACACATTATTTACTGGATTGAAAACTAAACCTTTCTGGGTAAATATTATTTGGCAGCAAGCACATATCCTTACCTGTTAGCAGTTCAAGCAAACAAAGGAGGCTGATAGCTTAGCACCAGAATCAAACATACACCTTTAAAAATATCGTCAATAAAAAAGTTAAAATGCATAAGCGCGTTATGATCAATCTGCTGTGTTTAAAATCACCCTTCAAGTAAAGTTTGTCTTAACTTTAAAAACACACAAACAAAAAACACCAAACTGAGCATGTGCTGAGCAGATAGCCCGCTAGCACCAAGATAGCTGAGTTCAACACAAACAAAACAAAACTTCGTAAAATGAAAAACGTTCAGATCATTTCTCTAAATATCTCTCTATTACTCTTTGCCCAAAACCTAACCTCATGAACCATGCTGAGGAGTTGTCCGGGCGACGACGAAGTTTGAAGAGAGCTCTGTGAACAATGGATTAGCTTCCAGCTGACCTCCGGAGCAGTGGCTGGGCGGCCGCTCTGTTGGGACGACCAAACTGCACGTTACCACGGTGATGCGGCTACTTGTTGTCCTTCTCTCAGGCAGCGAAAACCGCTTCACTCGGCTTGTAGAGACAGCGTCTCTACTGGGGACTTCTCTGGGACAGTTTGCTTCTGCAGGCCTCAGAGAGAAAGTAAGCAATGCTTATACCTTAATTTACCCCTTTTATGAATGAATACCAGATTCATTCAACAGTAATTCATCAGTACTTAACTTGTGCATATGATCGATGATCGTATGACACCCTTGGATCCAGTTTGAAGAGTTTATGTCTGTTTGCCAGCAAAAAGACATTAGTGCGCTTCTCCCCCCTATCCGGTCCCTCCCCAGGTCGTGTGGAAGAGAAAGGACCATTGGAAAGGTGGAGGGGTTTATGAGGGCAGTGGCATTATGGGAAGTTCGCTGTTACCCCGAATTCCTAAGTTGTGCCGGAAGTAGGTTAATGCAATTTATTTTGAAAGTTCCCGAAAAGTCCGTACCGCATTTCCTGTTGTAACTCATGGCTGTGGGTCCCAACAGCTTAATGAAATAACCCTCCAGGCTGAGATTTATTTGTTTGTTGTATTTGTTTTTGAACTGATGGTCAGCTCAGCAGACTGGCTCATTTGTCTTCAGCACCAAGAATAGTCTCAACCTTCAGTCAGTCGAGGCAGATGGCTGCTCATCATGAGTCTGGTTCTTGAGATTTTTCTCTGCTAATAAACACTGCAGTTATTCCTTTCCTATGCCACTTTGAGATAGTGAACAATGGAGGCTTATATTAAAGTGCAGATTCAGTTCAATCTGCTTGTTTCACAGAGATGTTTTACAAGTTATTTTTTTCCAAGTCAAGTGTCAATCATTAATGGCCCAGTCAAGTCTTAAGTCTCTAATGACTGAAATTAAAAATGTTCTCATCAAACCCATAACATCTAGGTCACCTCTAACCCTGCATGGCTGTGTGTTGTGATTCCAAACCTGTACTTTTTGTCCTTAAACTGAAATTACCACAAGAACATTTTATATTTATCTTATTCATTTTCATAAACAATTATGTCTTGCATTGACTAAGTTACCACCTGTATATCTCTGTCTTCATATTGTCCACTCCTTCACTATATATGGCACCAAATGGTTTAGAGGGTTTTCTTTTCCTCACTTTGAGCTGGAGAATTTTTAATAACACTGGAAAACATTTTCTAGATCTACATTAAAACCTTTGCTCTCTATAATAAATAATAAATATGTGGAATTTTATGGTAGAAATTAGAACTTAATAAGCAAGACAAAGTTTAGTAAGTTGATAAATGAGTGCATTAATTTTGATATTTCCAACTGGATACATCCTTGCAATGACACAGTTAGCCTAAAATCCAGTGAAAGTCGGACGTAAGTTATGTTTATTTTGTCTCCTAAATTATCCAGATTCATTTATTACAGTTTATTTTAGGAAACATTCATGTGGTCATTAATGTGCAGCTACAGATACCACGAACAAATTGTTATGAGCCCATCCGCTACAATAAATGTGTGTAAATATATATATATATATATATATATATCCAAACCCTAGACAAGATAAAGTACAATAATCTGAGCACTATCTACATAGAAGGAAGATGTAAATGAGACGAAGAAGTATTTACATCTACAATGCTCCCTTCTGTGGAGAAGTTCCCTGGTGTGCTGCTATCTCCTCTCTAGCTTCTGATTGCAGCAGGTACCAGCGCTGCTCACATTCCAGGCTGGTGCTGAAAGCAGAGGGAATGGCGCAGTGATCTGCTCAGGAATGCCTGTTTGTTCCCATTATGATCCCAGGACCAAATCTACCTTTCAACACTCCTCTCTTCTCCTCCACCAGCAGGCTCTGCTCCTCTGTTCGGTTTTCTCCATCTTTTTCCTCCGTCTTGTTTTGGTTATTTTACCAAACTAAACCTCATTATACAAGAAGGAGATAACAGTAAAATGCTGAATTTAATGTTAATATTCAACTAATTGATATAAAGTAGATGCAGTATGAAAACGACCAGCATGCCGAGTAAACATAATAATAAGTAAATCTAAATAATGATGAGCATGTAAATAAGCTACATTCAAACATGTTGATGCTGTGTGACAATTAATTTAATTTAGCCAGTTTTATCATCACGGTTTACACATTTTTGAATCCATTCTACATTCTATCATCAGTTAATTTCCATGAATTAATAGGAGCATATTTATTTTGTTTGTTTTTATTTCCTTTAACAACCAATCACAGCTCTTAGAAGACAGCGTCACACCTAGAAACGGGGTCAACCACACCTCTTCACTATGATAGGAATTTCTGTCGTCTCCTCACTCAGAGTCGCTCTCAGCAGAGAACTGAATCAATCTTAAGCTAGGAGTCCTGGGCAGGAATTTTTTGGCTAAAATAGGAGCTCTCTGAGAGGACTCTGAGAATCTTTGTGAATACGGGCCTAGGAGTCCAAGTCAAAACTCGAGTCTTTAGACAGAGACCTGGATTGGAATAAATTGGACTGAACTGATTAGGTTTGCTTTAATTGGATATAAATTACAAATCTTGTCTTGTAAAATGTTTTGCAAAAATGACTTTTGTGATGAATTGGTCTATAAATAAGTTAAATCAAATTAAACTGAAATTAAATTAAAAGAAATTATTTTAACTGAACTTAATTCATCTTAACCTTTTTAAACTGAATTAAACTGAACTGAGTAGTATGGAATTGTAGACTGCCACCCAAACAAACGGAAAATAGAACTATATCATGTTATAAAATGAAAACTTTAATAATATTTTGATACATCTTAACATTTAAACAATATAATATCACAGTATTACAATATACAGGGGTTGGACAATGAAACTGAAACACCTGTCATTTTAGTGTGGGAGGTTTCATGGCTAAATTGGACCAGCCTGGTAGCTAGTCTTCATTGATTGCACGTTGCACCAGTAAGAGCAGAGTGTGAAGGTTCAATTAGCAAGGTAAGAGCACAGTTTTGCTCAAAATATTGAAATGCACACAACATTATGGGTGACATACCAGAGTTCAAAAGAGGACAAATTGTTGGTGCACGTCTTGCTGGCGCATCTGTGACCAAGACAGCAAGTCTTTGTGATGTATCAAGAGCCACGGTATCCAGGGTTATGTCAGCATACCACCAAGAAGGACGAACCACATCCAACAGGATTAACTGTGGACGCAAGAGGAAGGTGTCTGAAAGGGATGTTTGGGTGCTAACCCGGATTGTATCCAAAAAACATAAAACCACAGCTGCCCAAATCACGGCAGAATTAAATGTGCACCTCAACTCTCCTGTTTCCACCAGAACTGTCCGTCGGGAGCTCCACAGGGTCAATATACATGGCCGGGCTGGTATAGCCAAACCTTTGGTCACTCATGCCAATGCCAAACGTCGGTTTCAATGGTGCAAGGAATGCAAATCTTGGGCTGTGGACAATGTGAAACATGTATTGTTCTCTGATGAGTCCACCTTTACTGTTTTCCCCACATCCGAGAGAGTTACGGTGTGGAGAAGCCCCAAAGAAGTGTACCACCCAGACTGTTGCATGCCCAGAGTGAAGCATGGGGGTGGATCAGTGATGGTTTGGGCTGCCATATCATGGCATTCCCTTGGCCCAATACTTGTGCTAGATGGGCCAAGGACTACCAAACCATTCTTGAGGACCATGTGCATCCAATGGTTCAAACATTGTATCCTGAAGGCGGTGCCGTGTATCAGGATGATAATGCACCAATACACACAGCAAGACTGGTGAAAGATTGGTTTGATGAACATGAAAGTGAAGCTGAACATCTCCCATGGCCTGCACAGTCACCAGATCTAAATATTATTGAGCCACTTTGGGGTGTTTTGGAGGAGCGAGTCAGGAAACGTTTTCCTCCACCAACTGTTTCAGTTTCATTCTCCAACCCCTGTATATACATGTACACATATTCACTACATTATGAAAACCTTTTAGCGATAAAACTTTATCAGAAATTGCTTTGGGGTTATTTCATATGCAATGGACACAAAGACAAAAACGAAAGTGAAAAAACAGTCACAATCATACGTTCCCACCCTCATGCGATCACATACAAACACTCACAGCCCCACACTGAACGTGAAGACACACAAAAATAGACACCATTCACTCACTCGCACTCCATACTCCAGAGGGGCAGCCAGCCCCCGGACCCAGGAGGTGGTCCCTTTCATTCTGGGGTGGGGACAGGCAGACCACCCAAGCCCCCAGTCCAAATTAGGGCAGGGCACCGCCTGAACCTGAACAACCCCGGCCCAGACCCCGACTCCAGCCCTCAATGACCCCCAATCTCACCTGGTCCAAATGAGCCAGCCAACCAGAGCTGCTTAGGACGAAACAGTTCCAATCCCCCAATGAATTCCAACCCCATGAACCTCCCTATGCCCATGAACCCTGACATGAACCAGGACAATTGATATCAATCATATGCCCTTGAACACAAATGACACAAATCATCTCCACAAGAGGACTCCAATATCAAAGAGCCAATGAAGACACTTTCACACAGCGCGAACATTTTGATCAGCTCTGATTGCTTGTTCCAAGCACCCCCTGCCGCATCCTGCCCCCAACACACAGTGGACTGCAACAGCCAGGCAACGGACATAAGCAACCCTACCGCAGCCACCGCATGCAAGCACAACAAAGCAGACACCACCGAGCCCTGTTCCCACACCCCACCTGAACTCACCCTTCAAGCAGTCCCTGGCAGGTGGCGTGAACCCGGGGCAGACAGCATCCACCATGACCCTGCAAACACACAAAAACATTACCACCACTGCAATGTCAGCCAAGGAAGAACCACCAACCAGCTTAGCTCCTTCCTCCCTGCCCAGCCAATCCAAATGCCGGCAATTCCACATCTGAAAAGGGACACAACCCCCCCACCACACATGCTGCAACCCCACCGCGGCACCCCACAACCCGCCGCACTGGAGGATTAAGTTCTATCTTATGCTTAGATTGAGCCATGAAGAGATGTTGCTGTTATTGAGTAGCTTGGACAGTGTTGTAAAAAATATGTGGGTACTGAGAGGAAACTTAAAACACATTGCGCTGTAGAGGAAGAACAATGAGTCTGATCCAGCTGAGGTGGCAGCATTTCTTATTGATCAACTGGAGGGGCATGGGAGGCTCCATGGATACAAACTACAGCAACTGCATTCTGGCAGGTTTTGTTGTCACACAGAGTATCATGGGACACTTGCAGAAAGACTGGACCCATATAGGGTTGAGCATAGACAAGATTGGCCCACAATTTACCTAAATAATGTGGCAGCTTGACTCCTTTGAAAAAGACCTTTTGTATAAATGGAGCATTTTAACAAAACACCTTGTTTTAATAATATCTATAATAATATCTATAATAATTTGTACCATAAATTTATAAATACGTTCATACAATATAAATATGATGTAAAATCATGAAAATATTTGTGTCATACGTAACGCCGAGATATTATATCATTAAAAGGTGAAAAATATATTGTAATAGCATGATAGTGTATTCTACAAACATAAAAAATATATTGTCAGTACAATAAACGTTTCACGTTATAACGCTCTTTTTTTTCTATCGTAGTGGCAGCTTCAAGCTTCCGCTTTATTGAATTAAAGTCAACAATTCATTTGAACTGAATTTAATTAAACTAATTTGAATTAAACTGAATTGAGTTAAACTGAGGAGGAGTAACATGCACATTTTTAAAAACTGTGGCCTTTTAAGTTATTGAGAAACTTTGGATGTCTTTTGTATGTCATCTCTCATTGGTGCTCAACCAAAGACACACATGCAACAATTGGATTTGGGCTCTTTGTTAAGGGGCTTCATAAAGACTCGCTACTGTAGAGTGGCAACAAAAATATGCAAGAAATGATACATTTTCTGTGTTTCAGGCTGGAGGGTAGTGCATTACTAATGGAACAGTCTCATTACTTTACCCTGTAGTAGGTAGTTGGAGGGTGCGAGCCTTGATTAAAGATCTCACCATGGATGACACACATTCACAGAGGTGGTATGGCACGCGCAAACACACACACACTCTCACAAACTTGGCCGATAGCTCGCACAGGAGATGACAGAGCCTGGTTACAGTAATAACCCTCCTGCTATCTCACGCCCATGTGTCTGGAGCATGGACTGTAAATCTCTCTGTATTATTATTTTAATATCACTAATGTTAGCATTAGCCAAGTGGTAAAACTGTCAAACATCAAAAGACTGAAACATCTGAGCTATACTGGGGTGAAGACAAAGGGTGGGGGCCCAGCCTGTAAAAATAGTAGGACATGCTGATTCAGCAGAGTGTGTACATTGATTGTCTATGTGTGTTTGATGTGTGTGGACATAATTTTATACACTAATACATTGGTGAAGTTGTGTAATAGCGTAGAGATCTGAATATGTGAAAGTGTGCAAAACACTAATAACCCTGCATAGAAACAAAGGCCCCCAGCTGCTCAGTAAACCTGACTTCTCAGTGCTCAATTTCCCCAAACCGCAGAGTCACATAAAACTAAGCACCCATTTTTAGCTAATGAGTCCATAGTAGTGCCTCATGTGCTGCTTATGGGGGGAAAGCACCCTGATATATTTTCCAGCACATAACTTTGTTTTTCTGAATCAACAGCTCCACCTCTTCACTGAGCCACAGGGAGAGAAGTGTGAAATAATGTCTGATGGAGATGAAGCATCATAAAACCATAGCAGACATGAATACAGTTCTGTTTGCTGTATGTTCCACAGGAACTCTTGAGTTATAGTATATTTGAAAACCAGTGGGCAAGGGTGAAAAGTGCAAGACAGCAGACTGATTCCTGTTAACATGGGTAATTGCTTTTTACCGCCAGAGCCATAGGCACAGCAGAGACAAAGAGGCCCGTACCCAGGGCCCAACAGCCAATGTGGGCACTTTAATTTTAAATTAACTATTTGGCTTTAAAATTCTACAAATTATTTGTTTTGACGTACCCTAAGAATGGTTTCATTAAGTTTCTAAAATTGTTTTTACCTGAAAAATAAGACAAAAAAAATGTCATCTTGCAATGACAGGTTTAAAAGTCAATATGGTCACCATGCTGAAACTCTGGGTCTTCAAATTGGACACAAAATGCAGGAGATGCTGCTTTTTGAAATACCATTTTGAGCAGTTTTCGCTGGAAAAAAAAATGGAATTTGCTATAGCCTGCTCCATTTCATTCAAATACTTCTGCAACAAGACATTCAACAAGAAAAAGTATCATGAACTGTTGAGAAAAGATCCTAGTCAGTTAGGGAAGCATCAGCTATTTAATGAGTTATAGCTGGGATGGGTCCAATGTCCCATTGAAAACCATTATTGGGAGGAGTCTCTCGTAAGTAAAAATGTTCTGAATCTACAGACTGGATTTTTCATATTTCTTATCACATGTAAGCATGTTCTTCTCAATTTTCGAACTTTTTTAGATAAAAAAAACATTTTTTAAGACGATGATTTTGACTTGAAAGATTTTTATAAGATGGAACACAAACATTTTATCCAATCTGCTTATAGAGATGCAGAGTAGTTCATGTAAAATAGCTTAATCCCTGTGGTATTGAATTACTTTGAAACGTGGTTTAATGTGCCAAAATTGATACATATTGTGCAGTAACACCCAAAGAAACCACCGACATATCAATTTCTTAATATGTTAGTTTAAGAACTGCCAGGTTAAACTGAGGCCCATTCCACACAAAGCCAGGTTTGGGAGAATCCGCAAAACGTCTTGGTCGGATAGGGGTCCCAGCTGCAGGAAGCGGCTGCGAAACTGACTACATTTGAAACTTGTCTAATGTGGTCTTTATGGAAGCGTGGCAAGAAGAAAGCCATTGTTAAAAGAAAACCATAAGAAGTCCCGTTTGCAGTTTTTCAGAAGCCATATTGGAGACACAGCCAACATGTGGAAAAAGGTGCTTTAATCAGACGAGACCAAAGTTGAATTTTTTGGCTAAAATGCAAAACTCTATGTGTGGCGGAGAACCAACACTGCACATCACTGAACACACCATCACCACTGTCAAATATGGCGGTGGCAGTATCATGCAAGTGGTGCTTCTCTTCAGCAGGGACAGGAAAGGTGGTCAGAGTTGAAGGGAAGATGGGGCCATATACAGGACAATCTTGGAAGAAAACCTGTTGGAGTCTGCAAAAGACTGGAGTGGAGGTTCACCTTCCAGCAGGATAACGACCCTAAACATAAAGCCAGGGCTACAATGAAATGATTTAAAACAAAACATATTCATGTGTTAGAATGGCCCAGTCAAAGTCCAGACCTGAACCTAAGCGAGAATCTGTGGCAAAAAAAAATTGCTGTTCACAAACGCTCTCCATCTAATCTGACTGAGCTTGAGCTGTTTTGCAAAGAAGAATGGGCAAAACTTTCAGTCACTAGATTTGCAAAGCTGGTAGAGACATACCTTAAAAGACTTGCAGCTGTAATTGCAGCAATAGGTGGTTCCACAAAGTTTTGACTCAGGGGGGTTGAATCCTTTTGCACAATGCCCTTTTCAGTTTATTTGTTTATTCCACTTCACAATACCACTTTGTGTTGGTCTTTCACAGAAAATTCCAATAACATATATTTATGTTTATTATTGTAATGTGATAATATGTGGAAAGGTTCAAGGGGTGTGAATACTTTGACAAGCTACCGTATGTGTCATCAGTGTAAGAATGGTAAGATATGCTATGAAGTCTAATGATAGGCCAAAGAGGAGGTGTATATAAATTAAACAGAGGAGGGTCAGGAATTGGTCCTTGTAGACCACAATGAGAAATGTTGAGCTGATATAAATCAAGGTAAACATAGAAACAGAAAACATTCTACAAGCTTAGAACAGTAGTATTTAGATGTAGGTGATGATGAAAATGCAGAAGGAGTACAGAATAACAAATTACATCAAAAGCTGTACCGAGATCAAGAACAGACATTTTATGGTGATCAAAACTAATCTTTAAGTCATTTACCATTCTGGTTCTAACTTCGGACTGATAAATATCAAATAAACTGTTTTGGATAAAACTGGAGGTGCATGGTTATTAAAAATAACATAAATAAATAAATAAATAGTTTTTAAATTATTATTTTATTAATTAATTATTAATAAATTAATCAATCATGAATTAATTATGATTAATTTTGGTTAATTCATGTCTGTCGACATGAAGCAGACTATAAAATATAAAGGAGACACATCATGCCCTGATCTAAAGGAAATTCAAGAAAAGATGAGAAACCTAGTCACTGACATCTATCAGTCTGGTCATCCACATCACAAAAAAACCCAAAACAACATCTAAAGCAGTGCAGTAAAAAAGAACCTAAAGGACCATCTCACATTTTTATGACCCCCAGAACTTGGGCAAAAAATATCCTGCGACCTGACGACGCAAAACCTTTTCAAAAGTGTGAGTCCTGTTAAATCTGCTGTAAGACTGACACAGAATTCCAGTAAAGGAGCATCATACTAGTAGTCAAGCATGGTGTTGGTAGTGTGATGGTTTGTAGCCAATTTGTTTCTTCAGGATCTGGACAATTTTCTATAATTGATGAACCCACTGATGGAACCAACCAACAAAAAAGCAAAGTTCTGTATAAAATTTGACTTGAATCTGACTGAGATGCTGCAGCACCACCTTCAGCAGACACTTCATGCTCAATATGTTTGAATTAAAACATATGAAAAAAAACTTGTTGCCAATTATCACAAACCCTTCATGGCAGTTCTTGCCAACAAGGATAATGATTCAGTTTAAAGGGCAATCACTTTTCACAGGTCTGACCAAGGTTGGTTTGGATATTTTATTTTACTTGCTAAATGAAATCATTAACCTGCCTTGCTGCTGAAACTATTTAATTTCTTCCCAGGGAGATGACAAAGTTTATCTTATCTCTATACTAATAACTGTATGATCGTTATAGAAGTTTATGTGTTCATTTACTCAACAATTAAGGGCGTGGATCCCTGTACGGACGAGCCGGTAGTGTTTTATTAATTCACTGTTTGGAGAATATCGCTCTTTTCTCTCTATCATTCCACCATCTTGCCTGCTTAAGACACTTTTAAGCTCACTAAAAGTCTTAGTGCTCCTAAGGTGAACATTGGTTCACCTTAGGAGCACTATAAGGCCTAAGATGCTTTGTGAATAACTTTTACCTTACCAAGGGAAAATTCTAAGAAAAATCTTAGAATTCAAGAAACTCCTAGAATGACTTCACTAGGAACTATTTTTAGTCTTAGGGTTCTTTGTGAATATGGGCCCTGAAACTCAGTAAATCCTTGTAAACTCTAACTTACTGCTGTTCTGTTGGAATACTCAGATTTGAAGGATGACCACCCACACAGGGAAGGGTGGAGAGGTTTTTATGGGTATCAACATTTTAATATTCATGATTTGCATTTCCCATAGAGTCACATGAACCATGCGCTTGAAAAAACAATAAATTTGGCATCTGCCATGGATTTTATCACTAATATACCGTGGAAAGCTAGACTAATGTTTGTAGTACATATTGTCTGCTGAGGTTTGACTCTTGGGTCTATTTGTTTCAGTGTGTGTGTGTGCGTGTGTGTGTGTGTTGTTGGGTGGGTTTGCAGTGGACGCCAAGCTTTCCATAATGTTTACTGACACAACACATTTTAATGGTTTCTGCTGTGTGCCAACAATTGAGAAATCAAGTCACATGAAAACAGTGGTGCACTAAAGTCCATAGTTTATACTTACGGTCCGAACTATGTAACTCTGAAACAGAGTAGCCCTATGGACACCACAGCTGAGTTGTTTGACTGTTGCAAAACTCCCTGTGAGTACTGTTACGTAAAACCTGGTTCAAAAGTAACCCATTTCAGGCATTTTTGCTGTGTTATACCTGTTAATCAAGGCCTTCAGCTGTCAGAACTCAAAAACGTTGTAATATTTGTCATATTTTAACGGAAATGGAACAATGAGCCAAACGGAGTGTGAGGTCTCAACACAAAGTCCAACCATCATGTCAACCATCCTTGGGTCATATCCTGGTGAACACCTGAGAAAGAACAACAGAGGTATTGTTGGTTTTTACATTTCAAGTATCTTTCTGTGGGGCTAACAACTCACACACAGTAAGTAATGCAATTCTAATCATCATTCTCAGCTGGCTTTGTCCTCTCATTTTTTCCTTTCTGCAGGTCCCCATGAGCTGCAGTCCAAGTGTCTGCTGTGAGTTGGAGGCTGCAGTGTCAGTGGGTGGCTTCTATGTACAACTTGTATCTGTTATGAACCAGTGGACTGCTCTGACCAAAGGGGCAGTGAAGTAAAGGAACAGTGTGACTTCACCGTTTGGCTTTGACAGAGCTGAATTTTCCAAAGATCACAGAGATTACAGAGAAGCTCCTCACAATGATTTCACCAAAAGAATGGTGGCCATTTTATCAAGTTGCAGTGTAAGCTCCCACTCACAGTGTCTTGCAAAAGTATTTAATATTGCAACCACAATCTTCAGTGTATCTTATTATTTTTGTGACTTTTACATTTGCATTTGCCCCCTTTACTCAGGTAACTCTAAATAAAATCCAGTGCAACCAGTTGCCTCCAGAGGTTACCTACTTTACTTTAGCAAGGATAGGGAACCTGGCCAGAGCTAATGAAATGCAGGATAATCCTGTAAGAAAAACCTGTTGGAGGCTGCAAACTTTCAACTGGAGCGGAGGTTTACCTTCCAGCAGGACAATGATCCAAATCATACAGTTAGAGCTACAATGAAATAGTTTAGATGGAATCATACTCATGTGATCTAAATCTAACTAAATATGGGGAAAAGAGCTGAAAATGAAGCTCTCTATCTGATCAGACTGAGCTTAAGCTATTTTAAAGATTTTACCTCCATTTAACAATAATGCTGTCCTGTGATTAGGTCTATTACATAAAATACCTTGAAGTTTGTGGCTGAAGAAACATGAAAAAAAAATCAATGGGCATCAGTACTTTTGCAATGTTGCTATGTTCCTGTGTGGTTTATCACTGCAAAAACCACACACTTAAACCGCTGCTACAAAAGTAGGTTTTTATTAAAACATATACAAACATAAATAATGAAACGGGATGTGGAAAAAAATCTATCAATGAAGCTCTTACAGGTATGCTACAGTCTTGTAGAACAAATAATATATCCATGTTGCTTTTGGCTAGGCATGTACACAGAATTGTCAAAAAATCAAGATACATAAATATATAATTTGAAATAAAGCCCGTGTTTTAAAAACCAAAATTCTGTCTAATGTTAACTTTAAGTGCTGCATAATGAGTCAGACAGACATAAATTGTACATGATTTGACAGCCGATAGATCACTTTAACAATGACCTGTCTCTGTACCTCTCTAGCTAATAAATAAATATTAAATGCATATTCCCATTTACCTCGATGAGTTAAATGAAAAATTTCAATTTAAGTTAAAAGCTGAACCAAACTCAGTTTGGTTCCCCTTGTTAAGGACATGAGGACAACAGTCCATCCATGTCCTTTACAGTCAGACAGTCCAGCTATCTTCATTGCTTCTTGGTTGTCACAATTAAAACAAGCAGGTGTCATTTCCTCTGATTTCAATGATTGTCAGGTTATTGCAGTTGACGGCAGCTTTAGACAGAAAACTGGATGAGTCTTTGGTTTTGTTTAGGTTACTTCAGATGTTTTTGAAGTAAGGCTGTATAAAGTTATTATCAGTAACAGTACGCTTAACTGCAGTAGAAAGTCATATCCCCATGAGTTTGTTAGAAATAAAGCTAACTAGTCAGATATGCACCATCTGTTTAGCTGAATTCAGATATTTAAAGTCAAATTGAACTGAAAATGTATTGAGTGGGATATAAGGCTTTGTTAGCAGATATTAACAGTCTACAGTTGTTAGGTCTGGTGTTGTTTTGTCCAGCTGAGGAACATGGATACTGTATCCATGTTCCTGATTAGAGCTACATTGGTTGACCTAGGGGCTACACGGTGGCACAGTTGGTAGCAGCAAGAAGGTCCTGAGTTCGACTCCCGGCAGGGGGTCTTTCTGCATGGAGTTTGCATGCCCCCTCACCCCCCACCCCAACTTGCTAGTCCGCTCCAGCTCCGCCAAGAATGCAGTAAACGTTGTTGCATTAGTTGTACCAATATGGTATGTTCCCATGTTTTCCAGGTCTCATAGGTGTTTTAAAATTATTCTGGCTAACTCATAATCAGCGGATTTACCAAATCAGTGAATGGCGCAGACTTCTACACCATATATCTCACTAGCTTGTTAGCTACTACTACTTCAAGGATGTACTTATTTTTTCAACAGGTTAATAGAGACATGACATTTCTCTGCAACAGATAAGGGAACTATTACTGATAATTACTTTTGCTGAACCTTACTTCAAAAATGTGAACTAAAGGCTACAAAATAATCTTGAGATAAGAATATCATCCTCTGACTGCTCATTTCCCACTGATCTGTTGAGTTACTGTAAGGTTGACCTGTTCAAACTACAGAAACATTTAGGAAAACATTCATGCATTCGCTGCAATGTCTGAGACACTGTAATAATTCTCTGAGCACAAGCAGGAGCTCCCATCTACCTCAGTGTTCTTCTGGACATTTTTCCAACACTGAGTGCTGATAAATCCTTCCTCGATGTGCTCTCTGCCAAAAAACTCACTTCCTTACTTCCCTTATTGTTTGTATAACTAGTGCATAAACACTTGCTAACTGTATTCTCCGCTTGGTGTAATCTGAACGAAAATGTATTGGCATACCAATCACAACACATTAAAAATGTCCTTTCCAGTGCTATTTATGATTAATCAGGATGCTCTCTTGAAAATTGAAAAGGTATGTTTTCAAAAAAAGGTTATTACCCTTTTTCGTTTAGTTCACCTGATGAAAGACTCGAAACCTGTTTGATGAAGAGCAGTGCGACATACAACCAAACACAATTGTAGAGTAAAACAAAACGAAATTTGGTTTAACAATTCAACATCACAAATAACTATAAGTGGTTCCGATAGAAAAATGTTCAGATAGAAAAATGTTCAGTAGCATGTTTGCTCCCCCTGTTACAAAGTTTCAGTTACCCCACTTTATGGCCCCAAAATACGTCCCTTCTGCTTCCTGGTCCAGCATCCAAGCATTAGATACCTCGACAAACAACGTATCTCCCTCAAACAGGCGAACTACTCGGCTCTGCTGGGCACAGTACATGTTATAACTCATGTTGTTCCACTGCTTGGTGCTTCCTGTCTTCATCAGCAACACCTTCCTGCTGTTCTGTTTGATGCTCTTATGGTAGACATATTGGATGAGTTGGGCATTGCTAACATTTGGAGCGCGTGTCCTGGCCTCATGGCCCTCATCTGGACCACTAATGTTGTAGTAGCGGAAGCAGGTTTTCGCATAAACGTAGTAGATGCCTGATTCCAACACCAGCAGGTTTCCATCCTGATAACCCATTTTGTGGAGGTTTCCGTGCTGCTCATCCCACTTGATGTTAATTATGCTGTAATCCTCTGTGTGACGACAAGAACAAAAGAGATTTTGGTTGGTTCACCACTTAGTTCAAATAAAAAAAAGTTCTAAACAAAAACAGAGCCTTTGGTTGTTGGTTACAAGCAAGATGTGATGAATACTGCAACAGTATGTAATTTTTTTTACTTAATGGTGAGAAATTCAACAAGAGAAACACGTTAATGTTAGACCACATGATCAGGCCCAAACAAATCTTCTCTCTGAGCATTTAAACCATGCTTTATGAAGTTCCTCTGCTTGTGTCTGGCAAATTACCATGGAGTTAGGGAGGTAAGAAGGGTAAAAAAAAACAACTATATTTGCATGAAGTTATGTGGCGTTCTATTCGTCCTAAAAGTAGCACTTGGACCTAGAACACAAATTTGTTCAAGTTGCATGTTAGAAAACCAGTGGAATGTAATAATTGGGCTCATTGACTATGCATCTACTATTAGCAAGCCAACAACAATGTGTTTCTTAGCAATTTCTGCATTTAAACACTAAGGGAAGCTGTTCACCAACAGGAATTGAACAGTATGGGAATGGAACAGATTTGATGATGTACAGAACAGTTCACTGCTTATAAGCACAGCAGCCATACTGGAGGTCGAGTTGGCCGGGATGATCCAAATTGGAATTCTACACTAAGGGAGTGTTCCAGGTTATTTTTCTTGGAACTCATATTTTTACTTCAGAGTACAAACAAAAACCACATACGAGTTGTTAGGTGAACAAAATGCTAAAGTAAACACATAACTGAAAACACTTCATCAGAAGCTGATGCCATGTGACGTTTAGATGTGATTTATTTCCAACACACTGATTGAAGTGCTTCAATTATGGCTACAATAAGTCAAACAAGTATCTGCCAGCAGGTGCCTTTCTCATGCCACACGGTCCTCAGCCCCTCACTCTCAATCCCATTCAGGTTCATAAATTCTTCAAAACAAATTAAGGAACTTTGTGTTTAGTGCTATCATTTCTTTCTTGTAGCAATGCTTCTTGGCAATACATCCAATACTGTTGGAAGGCAGTTTATTTCCCTTTGGAATGGTGCCAAATATGTAAGCAAAAAACCTTTGTGAGTTGAGTAGCAAAGTTCAGTATGCAGATTAAGCCAATAAAAAACTTCTTCTCTGCCAATGCCGGACAGCTTATTCTACTACTGACTCTTATTTGGGGTAGTTTACTAGATTAGATGATGGAGATTTGAAGAAACAAGACATAGTTGCAATTGAACACTTTTTGTCTTTTAATGACCAGACACCTTACTAGTGTGTGGGAGAACCACAAAAGCCTGGCACCACCTCATAATGGTCACCAGCCTGGTCACACACTGCTGTGGGACGTCATCCTACTCTTCCACCAGCATTTGTCTCAAGCAGCCAATGTGGGTGTGTTGGTCACTCTGGTGCAAACAGCACACCAAGGTTGATCCCACAAGTGTTCAATGAGGTGATGAGAAATGCAGGCAGGCCATCCCATCTTCTCTACTCCCAAAATCTGCAGATAGTCAGCAATGACATCTCAGATGAGAAAGTTTATTTTCCAAATGTACTTATTTGGGATTGCACTGCTTTCTAAATCTTATGTCAATATCTGCATCGAGATTGCCTCCAATGATGTCAAAAATTGTTTTTACAGTGAGGGAGGCACACCACCACAAGGCCTCCATCAAAAGCTGTTTGACATTGACAGAGAGGATTTGGCAAGTTTTTCATGGTGTAGCCCACACACCAATGCGTTTTCCAACACAATATGATTTATTGCTAAGAACCCTTGTTGGAACAAAGAAAAAAAGAATCAACCAAACACATTTATTTACTTATTTTGCTAACTATATTTGTTGTCGTACCCAAATCCTAAAACCAGTTGTAACTTTGATCCATTCCCCTAAGTCTAACCTTAAACACAAACTAAACGTATAAGTCGTTCAATTACCCATTGTTTATTATCCTACAACAGTCATAAACCTGAAAGGAACTAGTTTGTCCATGGTTCCAACTTGAAAAAGCATCATGCATAAAACCGGGATCTGGACTATATGGACTTTGTCACTGTCATCTTTGCTAAAACCATAAGTTTCCAGCTGCCAGTCTAGACAAATACCCAATTCTGATACAGGTTTTGAAACAGCTAAAAGTGAGAATTTTAAATTAAACAATATTTTTCTGGATACAATTCTCCAGTCACGGTATTTCTGAACTGAATTCTCAAGTAACTGAGCAGAAACAGCTGGGAAACATCTAAGACTTAAATCTAATGGTCCAAATGGGAAATAACAAGTGTGTTTTGTGGTGTGGATAAAGTCTAAAAAAAGCAAACTGATGGGACAACTAGGACATGTACATGGGTCAGTATGGAAGTAGTTTATTCCTTTGGAGTTATTTAACAGAAGAGGAAATTCTTGTAGGACCAACAAAGGTCATACGTAAGCTCTTGGAAGAGTTGGTCTTTAAAAAACATTTTGGATTTGAGGGCTACAGGGTGGCGTAGTTGGTACCACTATTGCCTTACAGCAAGAAGCAGGTATAGAAAATGGATGGATGGATTTTGGGTTTGACTACAGGTCCTTCACAAAATATTAGCATATTGTGATAAAGTTCATTATTTTCCATAATGTCATGATGAAAATTTAACATTCATATTTTTTAGATTCATTGCACACTAACTGAAATATTTCAGGTCTTTTATTGTCTTAATACGGATGATTGTGGCATACAGCTCATGAAAACCCAAAATTCCTATCTCACAAAATTAGCATATTTCATCCGACCAATAAAAGAAAAGTGTTTTTAATACAAAAAACGTCAACCTTCAAATAATCATGTACAGTTATGCACTCAATACTTGGTCGGGAATCCTTTGGCAGAAATGACTGCTTCAATGCGGCGTGGCATGGAGGCAATCAGCCTGTGGCACTGCTGAGGTCTTATGGAGGCCCAGGATGCTTCGATAGCGGCCTTTAGCTCATCCAGAGTGTTGGGTCTTGAGTCTCTCAACGTGCTCTTCACAATATCCCACAGATTCTCTATGGGGTTCAGGTCAGGAGAGTTGGTAGGCCAATTGAGCACAGTGATACCGTGGCCAGTAAACCATTTACCAGTGGTTTTGGCACTGTGAGCAGGTGCCAGGTCGTGCTGAAAAATGAAATCTTCATCTCCATAAAGCTTTTCAGCAGATGGAGGCATGAAGTGCTCCGAAATCTCCTGATAGCTAGCTGCATTGACCCTGCCCTTGATAAAACACAGTGGACCAACACCAGCAGCTGACACGGCACCCCAGACCATCACTGACTGTGGGTACTTGACACTGGACTTCTGGCATTTTGGCATTTCCTTCTCCCCAGTCTTCCTCCAGACTCTGGCACCTTGATTTCCGAATGACATGCAGAATTTGCTTTCATCCGAAAAAAGTACTTTGGACCACTGAGCAACAGTCCAGTGCTGCTTATCTGTAGCCCAGGTCAGGCGCTTCTGCCGCTGTTTCTGGTTCAAAAGTGGCTTGACTTGGGGAATGCGCCACCTGTAGCCCATTTCCTGCACACGCCTGTGCACGGTGGCTCTGGATGTTTCTACTCCAGACTCAGTCCACTGCTTCCGCAGGTCCCCCAAGGTCTGGAATCGGCCCTTCTCCACAATCTTCCTCAGGGTCCGGTCACCTCTTCTCGTTGTGCAGCGTTTTCTGCCACACTTTTTCCTTCCCACAGACTTCCCACTGAGGTGCCTTGATACAGCACTCTGGGAACAGCCTATTCGTTCAGAAATGTCTTTCTGTGTCTTACCCTCTTGCTTGAGGGTGTCAATAGTGGCCTTCTGGACAGCAGTCAGGTCGGCAGTCTTACCCATGATTGGGGTTTTGAGTGATGAACCAGGCTGGGAGTTTTAATGGCCTCAGGAATCTTTTGCAGGTGTTTGGAGTTAACTCGTTGATTCAGATGATTAGGTTCATAGCTCGTTTAGAGACCCTTTTAATGATATGCTAATTTTGTGAGATAGGAATTTTGGATTTTCATGAGCTGTATGCCAAAATCATCCGTATTAAGACAATAAAAGACCTGAAATATTTCAGTTAGTGTGCAATGAATCTAAAATATATGAATGTTAAATTTTCATCATGACATTATGGAAAATAATGAACTTTATCACAATATGCTAATATTTTGAGAAGGACCTGTATGTACCTAAAGCTACCCTAACTACAATACCACATGTGGACAATGTCTGTGTACTTGCTGTCAGCGCTAAAACTGCAGGTTTCTTAAAAAAAAGTCATGGAAGACATACTACTTCATCTCAACTCACTCTTAGGGAAATCCTGATGCGCTCTGATTGGTAGATGGGCTGATGGGCTTATGGCGTCTTTAGGAGGTTTGCACCGCCCTTTTTTTCTCGGGTCTTTCAGGGCATTTAGCACTGGTTCAGTCTGCATCTCCTGTAGAGAAAAGCAAAGACTAATTCAGCAAACATTATGAAAGGTCAAAAACCATTCCTTGTGTCTGCTTTGTGTACATGTGTGTGTGCCCTGATGTATTTGATTACAATTGAAGTTTGTAATTTGGAAACCTACAATTACAAGTAGGTTTTTCCTTAAGCAACAAAAAGATTTGGACATAAACTACCACAGCTTAGCTCTGCTTTCACTCTAAATGACAGGCTGCTTGTATGGCTCCATGTGGGAGTACATGCAGACATTAAGCATAGGGGCGTCCATATGGACTATATGTCTGTATATATCATCTTCCCTCTTTGTCTGCCCTGCTAACTCCCTACTACATCCGTGGTGGTGTTTACGGCTGGAGGCCTTGTATCGAGGGGAACTTTTCAGAGTGACTGAGCTTTGACACAAACTGTATTTGGACTGACCCGGGTTGTCTTCAGGCAAGACTGAGCATATACACTCAACAAAAACATGGTTTCCAAGCAAGTAAACACTTAGAGTGCAGGAGCTGCATACTCTCCAACACGTCTGGCAAGAGATTAACAAAACAGGCTGAAGTGTTGATTTCTGCTTCTACCTACATGATTGAGTTTACCCAAGAGACCACGAGTGAGTGAATGAATGAAATAATATTTCTAACGTCCCATTTCAATGCATTTACTCACATTTGAAGAAACAAAATCTGACTGACAGATTGGGCTGCTTTTACATCCCTACAGATGTTTTAACTTGTATGGAGTTGAGGGTAGTTTCCTTCAAACCAGTAATTTTAGGAATCCTGACACAGTGATCTCAGCATAACTCAGTCATTAATGAAAAGATGGGATGGAATGGAAAGTGTAGATAAGAGGATTAATGCTTTTTAAGCACTATAAACCACAAACATTTAGTTCAAAAACCATGTTAGCAGAGACACTGTTAACAAGGTTTGGCAACAATGCAATGATTTAATGTTGCTCTTAGTATTTGTTCACAGGTCCAGAAAAATTTGCACAGATTTCAGCTTTGAGATTAGCTCCGTCAGTCTTCCAAAAGCAATTTGCTAAACAAACAGTTTCACAGAGCAGCGTCTTGGGAGTGTGAGTATATAGCCAAGGTTAAGGAACAGTTGCTTCTAATTGATGCTGATTTGTACGATCTCTCGTGATTTGCAGTTACAGATATACAGTGCTTTGCTAAATTATTCATGTTCTAGTTACAGCTGGAATCTTAAACTGCAAACAGTGTACTGTATTGGGATTTTATGTTATAAACCAACTCAAGCAGTTCATATGTGAAATGGAAGAAAAAAAATGTTTTCTTAACAAGTGAAAAGTGTGGCACATATTTGTATTTAGCCTCCTTGAGTGAATACTTTGTAGAACCACCTTTCACTGCACTTACAGCTGTTTTCATGGGTATGTCTCTACCAGATTTGTCCCTTCTTCTTTCCAAAATAGTTGCGTCAGATTGGATGGAGAGCATCTGTGAATATCTATTTTCAAATCTTGCCACAGATTTTCAATTGAATTTAGCTCTGGACTTTGACTGGGCCATTCTGGCTGTATTCGCCTTGTATTTAGCTCTATCCATCTTCCCATTAATTCTGACCAGGTTTGCTGTCTGCTGACGAAAATAATTTCCACAGCATGATGCTGCTGATTATTGAATATAGAGCAAAGGTTCTATGTTGATCTCTTCTGATGAAAATACCTCCAAATGTTTGCCATGTCTCCAAAATGGCTTGTGGCTAATTACTTTCTTTTAAAAGGCCACATTTTTGGAATGCACAACAAATAGTTAAATTGTCCTCTGGAATGCACAACAAACGCCTATCTCTTCAGCTTCTTCAAAGTTACTATAGGCCCACTGCTTCTCTGAATCACACTTTCCTTGTCTGACTGTCAATTTCAGGGTTAACCGCCATGTCCTGGTTGGTTGGCAGTTGTGCCACTGAATTTTCATGTAGCACTTTACAACTGTGTACTACTTTGCATTTGTCTATCACATAAAATCCCAATGAACTACATTGAAGTTGATGGTTGTAACTTGTAGGCAGTATGAATACTTTTGCAAGGCACTGTGATAGGTAGTCTAAACAAAATCGCAGCCTCTGTTCTTTTCAAACTCAGGATTAATGCTCTTACATGAAGAGGAGCTGTCTCTCTAGGAAAATGCACCCAGCTACAGCTGATTTGGTTGCACATGCTTTGTCCTGGATCACCACAGTGCATGCAGGCTTCAACTCAGCCTTTTAACTACTCACCACATACATCATTCAACATGTCTATTATGTTGATGAGTGGTTTCTTAGATTCTACTCGAGAACAAAAGTCCTCTCACTCAGAGCTCGGCCACCAAAGCAGATTGTCTCTTTGTGTTTCACAACCCAGCAGACTTCTGCCACAGATCTCCGCACATTATAAACAGTCAGATCATGAGCTGTGGCTGATCCATATCCCTATGTTCTCACCACCGACCACAGGCCGGGCACCGAGCAGGCCAAGTCTGCATATCCCGTCTCCCATCAGAGAGGCCGAGCTGACGGCCGTCCTTAAAGGCCCACTCTCTAACAACTCCATGCATGGCTTCAGTGCTGACCCCTAACTCAACACGGTGAGCGTCAAGTGTCCCCCTAACGCATCATGAAGCTCAGAACAATTTCTTCCTGTGCTCTGTGGGTAACCAGACAACGAGCTCCCCAGTCCAACACAGGATGGGTGTCTTGTCTCAGGACTCCACCAGGGATACCCGGGGCAAACTCAAGCATAAAACTTCATCGGAAATTACCAAGGAAAGTAAAGCTTTTTTGAGCTGTTGCACTTTCCTGATGAGTTTTGCTGTTGGTTGGCAGTATCTATGCAGAGAAATGGCAAGAGCTTCTAATACAGGTTTAAAAAATTACTTCAGCATTTAAGAATTTAGTATCTGATGCTACAAATGATTGCCAGAGAAACAGTGCGACCACTGACGCCAGCGAGTGGCTCACTTATAGCCAAGGCTGCAAACTTACTGTCCAGCACACAGCACGAGGAGCCGATCATTTGAAGTTGAGGAAAAATCCTAAGTGAGAAGCCCTTTTTTTATCCGTGGAGGTGTTTGTGTTGCTGCGGTCTGACCTCGCTCCAGCCCTGTGTGTCCAGCTGGGGGTTTTGTGCTTGGCTTCACAGGAAACACACTCGTGGGAAAATCATGACTTCAAAAACTGCTGATGCTAATTCAACTCTTTCAAACAGGCAGCATTGTGAGTAAATCCACTGTACTTCCTCCTTCGACGGTGAGAAGAAGGAAAACCTGGTGTGCTTGAAATCATTCTCGAAGCTAAATTGGCCTGTGGGACGCTATGTTTGGCTCAGAAACTGATAGTGGAGGCATTTCAAGACCTTAGCGTTCTGATAATATTTACTGTATAACACCGGTAGGTGTTTGTGTGAAGCAGTGCAACCATAAATGTTAATGTAATTTACTGGGATTTTATTTGACAACTAATGTAAAAATAGTGTGCAACTATGAAGTGCAAGGATATATAATTTTCGGTATATTTTAGAAATACAAATTATTTCTGATTCAAATGAGTTCCTTGGTCTTCATAATGCGTTTTATTTACTAATGTTCTCTAACAAACCTCTGTGGGCCTCACAGGACAGCTGCATTTATACTCAAATTAAACTACACATATGTGGATTAATTGTAATTGATAGCACTCCATTTTATTTGATTTCTCTGATTTTTATTTGTAAAACAAATAGAAAACCATGCATTACGTTTTCTACCAATTTGTGTTGCTGTATCCAATGAAATCAAAATAAAATTCCTTGACGTTTGTAATTGTAATGTGGCAAATTGTGAAGTTCAAGGGGTAAGAAGAGTTTTGCAAGGCACTGTAAGCCATAAGGAAATAAAGTTAGCCCAACTCACCTCTATGGGATGATGAGGTGTTGGGGAGAGATCTACCTGCAGAGAGAGATACAGGCCAGGTTAGAAAGCTGAGGGTAGAATAAAAAAATCTTATCTGCCTCTGACATCCATGCGTGGGAGGAAGCAATATCCCCGACAATCCTCAGCAGGGCTGTCAGTGAGGTTGTATGTTATTTTCCACGTTTCTCTGCATTCCACTGCATCAAGCAAAGCTTAATCTGTTCTACTCGGATCAGCTCATCCCGTTTAAGGGATAGGCCTGCTTTGTTCTCCCACTTTCAGGATGTTCTGTAGGTGTCCAGGGCAGATGGTGGTCTGGACTCCAAACAAACACACACACACGCACACACACAAGCACACCAAAAGAAACAGTGCCAAACTGAGTTAAATCCTGCATGATAATCCAGAAAGACCTTTTGAACTTCCATCCTCTGTGTTCCCCCTCTTCCTTTTTGGAAAGCTCACCACTTCCAGCACATTGCCACCATTACACTGGAACCACTCTGACAGAGAAGTGTGACAGACGCCCTCCAGGTGAACTCAGGGGATCCTGACAGAGCGGACATGCAGTCTGCTCTATTTTCTTGTTCTGTCACACAGTAATTCATCTGCAGAACCTCCATAAACCTAGGCAGACAATCCGGCAGAACCTACATAAATGCTATTTTTCAGAACATGTAGCCTAGAATAGGGCAATCAAGAGCTGGTGAGCAGCCATGTGAAGAACTCTGATACTCGATTCCTTACATGAGCAACAAGTTAAAAGCACTTGAACTCAGCCAGACCTCTCTGGAAAAACAGCTCTGCTTATCCTCCACAGTTTACAACTCGTGACTCATAAATGGCAATTGGAAGCCGCTGATGGCATGTAAACATGCGCATGAGAAACGGCAGCCTCAAGTGAAAACATCTGCAGTCTGCAAACAAGACACGTAACAGGGCTTGTCTTCGCTGAAGACGCCTGCTAGATGTCATCCGAGTGCAGCGGAGACCTTGCAACAAAAGATAACTGGCAAGTCACACATCTTCCATGGAAAGTTGTTTCAAGGGTTCGTGCGATGCTATCAGGCTCGGTGTGTGTGTGTGTGTGTGTGTGTGTGTGCAGAGTCTTCAAAGAAAGGCAAGCTCGCACCAAACTGCAACGGTGGCTGCAGATTTACGCCGCGTGTATCTCTGAACAGGAGTGGATTGCTTCACTTCTGAGAGAACATGCCGTCAGCTTCATAAAGCTTGAGCTGGGCAGCTTATCTCCCACTTTATGGCAATGTTGAGTCGCGCAAATAGCCCATATTCGTCGGACTGTCTGAACTGGCTGTAAAATTGCAAACGAGAGTTTGAGCCAAACTTCTTTCACTTTGGAGTCAATGAATGTTTCGCAGGAGGGATCAGAGCCCGATCGCAGTGTGACGCTGTGCGCCTACCTCTTGCAGATACCCGGTCAGGTGCAATAAGATCGCGACGCTGGAGGCCACCTGAAGCAATCCCATAACAGCCAGGGTCCCGATAAGCAGCGATCGGTACGTTGGTTCCGAACTCGGAACCGGCGGGAAGCGCTGCTGCCCCGCCTCGATGTCCATGGTGTTTCGCAGGTAGGCCCTGTACTCGCTGCTGTGCGTAGCTGCCATGGTGCGCTCTCCGTGTGCTCTGCTCCGATCAGCCCCGGGGACAGGTCCCAGACTCAAGGCAAGGAAGGAAAGCAGAGTCCCTGCAGTCGGCGGTGGGTGGGCTGAGGGAGAGCTCAGCCAATCACAGGGATCCACCGACTGTCAGTTCGATAAGCGAAACGGAACACGAACCGGGTCGACCTAAGTGCGCAGCAGGTGAAGCGGGCTCTTTATAGCCTCCGAGGCTCTGTGCAGAGTTGTCATGCGGCCCCCGCCTTCTGCGCGTCCACACCCTGATGACACAGTCTCTGACACGAGGCTGAATTAGCGGCGCAGCAGAGATGAAACCAAGGGGAAATACAACCTGAGATTCTCTGTAATCACAGCAGAGTTAATCTGTGCAGTAGAAATGCTAAAAACCTAACTGAACCAAGTCTGTGGGACACTGATGGTCTATTTAGACTTGACATTAATACACGTTTGGATCATATTTCCCAAGCAATATTGCTAGGGATTTTTATTATTATTATTATTTAGCAACTTTAATGGATTATACAAACGAGGACAAAATTGTTGGTACCCCTCAGTTAATGAAAGAAAAACCCAAAATGGTCACAGAAATAAGTTGAATCTGATAATGAATACAAATTCTATGAAAATGAACAAATGAAAGTCAGACATTGCTTTTCAAACATGCTTCAACAGAATTATTAAAAAAAATAAACCCATGAAACAGGCCTGGACAAAAATGATGGTACCCCTGAAAATAATGTGACCAGAGGGACATGTTAAATCAAGGTGTGTCCATTAATTAGCATCACAGGTGACACACTTCAGACCTGAGACAACTGGAGCAGTTTGGTCATGAGGAGTGGGCCAAAATACCTGCTGAGAGGTGCAGAAGTCTCATTGACAGTTATAGGAATCGTTTGATTGCAGTGATTGCCTCAAAAGGCTGTGCAACAAAATGTTAAGTTAAGGGCATCATCATTTTTGTCCAGGCCTGTTTCATGGGTTTATTTCTTTTTAATAATTCTGTTGAAGCATGTTTGAAAAGCAATGTCTGACTTTCATTTGTTCATTTTCATAGAAATTTTGTTCACTATTACCTTTGTCAGATTTAAGTTGTTTCTGTGATCATTGTGGGTTTTTCTTTCGTTAACCGAGGGGTACCAACAATTTTGTCCACGTGTATTTTATTACTTAATTTTGTGTCACATTCCTCTATTCCGATTATCATTATTGATAAAAAATATGAATGACAATCAATATTCATATTCTATTCTATATTAACATTTAAATTATCAATGTTGTGGGCCATCTGACTGAGCAATCATTGGGTCAGACAGCCACCCTACCTTGGTACAGTAGACTACTTTGGAAAAGTGTTTGATCACTTAAAGATTTCTTCTTGTTTGTTGTTGTTTGCTTTTTCGTCTTACTTAAATATTTCCTGATTACTGCCTGAGTAGTAGAATCAAGACATCTCATCAGTAGAACGTGTCTGACAACATGAAGGCTAGGAGATCACAAAAAGCAACACATCCTCCACGATCTAAAACAATTCATGAACAAATGAAAAACAAAGTCATATACATCTATCAGTCTGACACTTTAAGACTCCCGTGAACCACATCGGGAGCCATCATCCATAGACAGATAAAACATTGAACAGTGGTGAACCTTCCCACGAGGGGTTGGCATCCCAAAATCATTCCAAGAGCGCATCAACAACCCATCCAGGAGGTCACAGCTAAACTCATAACATCTAAAGCACTGCAGACCGCATTGGTCTCAGTTAAGATCAGTGCTGATGATTCAACAATACAACTGAGACAAAAATGGCCTCCCTGCCAGAGGTCCAAGGCCAAAACCACCTGCCTCACATTTTCCCAAAATATAATCTTAATAATCCCCAAAACTTTCAGGTATATATTCTGTGGACCATGGTGCTGGTGACTATTATCTTGTAGGTGAGGCAATTGACGAGGCCATGAATTCTGCTCAAGAGAAAATCCTGAAGGAGAAAGTCTGGTCATAAGTTTGTGACCTTAAAGTCAAGTGCATTTTGGTTAAGCAGCAGGACAATTATCTAAGCACACCAGTAAGTCCACCTCTGACTGGCTCACAAAACAGAAAGTTTTGGAATGGCTTAGTCAAAGTATGGATTTAAGTTCAACTAAGCTGTTGTGGCATGATCTAAAACAAGTTGTTCATGCTGAAAGTTAAAGTTGCCACATCAGACTCGTCTGATTTGTTTTGACAATAAGACTTTGGAGATGATCAGCGAGGATGTTTGATATGTTCTGTACATGCATTAATCAAATATTTTACCACTCAAGCTGCAAACAAAGTCCTTGAAAGGCCATCATCTTATTCGGAATGCATCAGGTGGGCAATAACAGGAGAAAGAGGATAGGAATACAGCTTGTTCTACATAGATATGATCTACTTTGATGAAGCAGCATATGTATGTATGTGGAGGAACAACTGTGGCTGATCCTGGGTTGCAATTTTTACCTTCTTAAAACAATCTTTAAATAAAGTGACGCTTCATGTCACTCCTTTGGAATATGATAAGCTTCTGTTTGTATAAAGACAATATTTGGTTTAAAGTCTTTGGGCCACATGAGCAAAGTATGTGTGTGATATCATCAAACTGGGGTATTTATTGGACAAAAGAGTAAACATCCTGAGGTATATGCTCTCCTGAAGTGAGTTAAATGTGAGAGTAAAACTACAAGCAGCCAGCAACAAACTTATCTTTGCAAAGAGTTTGAAAATATTTGTGAAAAACATTGCGTGCTTTAAAAAAATATGTTTTTTGTTTTTTTTTACTGGCACAGAAACATAAGTTTAACAGTGACAAGCAGGCACATAGAAGACAGCTTGGGGAGGCCCCTACGGACCGACAATACTCAAAGCTATTTTCTTGTTTATTGTGTAGTAACAGAAGCAGCAGAACTAAAAAAGCCATCATGTATGTCCCAAATATTAATTTCATAAATAATTTCTCATTTCAGTTTTCATATCAATTTAACCAGATAAAGCAAATAGAAAAAAGAAAAATAGATTACAACAAACCTGAAATTCCACAATTGCATTAAACAACAAAACTAATGCAACTAGCCTACGTCATATTGTACTGACTCATGATTCTGACCACAACTATCACAGACTGGGCTTCCTGCTCATTGTTTCATTTAAGGATTATTTCTCAATTTACCACATGTGGATATAAGGAATACCACAAAACATGCAGGTTGTTGTCTATGATGTTGCTCTTCATGATTTCTGCCAAAGTTACCTGAAATAAATAAGTCTTTTTCAAAACAATCAAGATTAAGAACCATTGTTCCTGCAATTACTGATATTACACATAGTGGTTTAGGACCACTGAGCTGTGGTGGCAGCAGCATGACTCAATGGACATCCTATTCGGATTCCTGACATCGAACCAAGGTGGACTCTGCTACTACTTTTACCTCTTTTTACTAAAATAGTAGTATGATATGACTTTCACCTAAAGACATCTTTTTCTTTCTGCTCTCGGTGGAGGAGGACGCTTTTTCTCTGTCTCCCGCACCCCTCCCATTTCTGCCCTGCTTGAGCTCTGTCTTGTCTTCTTTTTGGAGCCTCTTTTTGCATATCTTCCAAATTCTGAGTTATGGATTTGGTCAGCTGGTTTCTCAATGCAATTGATCAAATTTTCTCGACGAGAAGACAGAGTGAAGGAGAGCCCAACTTGTCCGGGCTGGACGTTTTTCTCTGGATACACAATGGATTCCTGGCAGAAGTGGAGGATTGTGTGTTTGTCGATAATGTCAGTCGAGGATGTTGAAGATATGTATATAATTGGATGTTTGATATCAGGATTTCTGCTTTTTGGAGTCAGCGGTTACCTGGCATATTGAGAAATTCGGAGAATGTCAGCAGCTGTTCTGGCAATTGTGAGGCTGCCTGGCATGTGTGATGGGATCTTCAGGGCGATCAGCACTCGGACTGAGATGTTAAGTGAGCTGAATCGCAGACTGGATGTGATCCTTACACAGGATCGCAGGACGGTTGCGGTTCCTGGACTCAGGGGTGAAATGGGATAAATCTTGGAGAAAGTTGTTTGTTCGGATCTGGCGAAAGACCAGGAGTTTGGCTGTTTGGATTCGCCTTTGAGAAGCACCAGCGAGACTCTCAAGGCTGACGGAAAATTAAGAGTCAGCCTAACCCAAATAATTGTTGTTTTTCTGAATATGGCTCCCCTGCACGGCCTTGATGGCTGGCTATCTTCAACCTCTCCTGGAAGTTATGTAAACATGACGCTCTGCCCCCTCCCTTCCCTGAGGACATCTGTGGGCCTGCTCAGAACTTTGTGGCCGGTTGATGAACATTCCAACGTACCATCAAGGACAATGGCCTCTGTGACAGTGCTTCATGGACTTACTTGCACACACTCACTTGCACACACACACACATGCTCAAGATAAACATATGCACCCCCTCACATCGCCTTCACCGTTCCCGGCATGATGCTGTTTTGTCAACTTGTTGCTTCTTTGTGCTAAGGTTTTTTGCAATCTCAAACTGTATCCTGCTAAGGATAAAGTGTGAAATATGATTTTTTTTCCCCCTCTACTTACCTAATGTGGCCTCTTTTCTCATCTAGCAAGGGCAGCGCCTGTGAGTGGGCAGCAAAGCCTCGGTGACCCGTCCCCCCCTTGTCTTGTGTCATGATGTATGTTTGGATGGGTTGTACTGGAATTCTAATTTCCCCTCGGGGATCAATAAAGTATCTTTGATTGAATTGAATTAATCAAATTTTACAAAACATATGTAATCCAGGCCTGAAATTCCTTATTATCTTCTAAGGGCAACCTGTACAAGGCAGTGGGGGCACATTGGATGGAAGTTTACTTTCTGTTATTGTCCATCCATCCATCCATCCATCCATTCACCCATCCATCCATCCATTCAACCCTCCCTCCCCAAGATTTTTGGGGATAGATCTTTGTGGTCACACCATCTGTAGCAATGGCTTTTACCAGCAGTGAGATGGGGGTGTCACTGTTGTTCCTGATAATATTTTGAAGGGCTGAGCTGTCACAGAAAGCACAGCATAAGCACTGACAAAACGTATCAAATGCACATGTCCAGAACAGAGATTGTTGATTTCCCAACTCAAATCGGTTGATGCAGGTTTCCATTTTTTAATAGTCCCACTTTCACTCTTTTTGCCACAAAAGATGGATCTGCATGGAGTCATTCAGTGCAGGAAGTGAGATAAGAAGTCCTCTTCCTTTTTTTGGGTGGAAGAATTAGTCCCCTCCAGTTTTCAACCACGTCTTCATCTGTTGGTTTCATCGGATTCCACAGAATGGTGAGAATCCATTCTTCTCTTGGCTTCAGCACTGTGGGTAGTCATGGATACAGAGTTTGTTTCGGAAACATTTGCTAATCCAGATGTTTCCTCATAATTTTTCACTTTTGCAGAACAAATCCGCATATTTCCTTCAATGAAGGAAAGATGACGAGAAATAAACCGATCAACTCGAATGGGTAAGTTCTCGTGTTTAAAAAGGCCATGCTTTACATTTTTGAATTCTGCTTCAACAGTGGCTGAGCTTGCTGTGTGACTGGTGCTTTTGAAGAAGGGGAACATTACTCCTGTCCAAAGTGGTAAGTAACTTGCTAGTCTTATTATGTGTGGAACAATATCAGGGAGGAAATGGATGTTATCCCTATCCCCATTGGCCTGACCTGCTCTCCTTGCATATGTTTGATACCCAGCCACGTAGGTCAGTCTGGATCTCGTCAAAAGGATCCACTTGATACGCTTCCTTTGTGTCTTCAGCTGGAATGATGATGGAGTCTTCTGTGATCTGGGTTTTTAGATATTTTTTGCACATCTCTGATTCGAGAGGGACTCCAGAAATATCATCACCCTCTGCCTCACTGAGGGCCACAACAGTGATGGTATGTATTAGCTGTTTTGCATGGTCCAAGCACTGTGATTGAAGAAACTTTGCTATTGCCTGACAAAGAAATCTTTGACACGGTGTGACTTGTTTTTCAGGCAGTCCCACTGACAGATCATCTTTATGCAGTGTGCCACATCAACCCTGATAAAACAAGGAGGGAGTTTTGCAGACTGGTTCCCAAGTAGCACAAGGAAGCATTCGTTAATGTATGTCTTCAGATCGGGGTAAGTGAAGTGAAGGCCTTCACCAGAGCGCCAGGAATAGCCAGAGAAAAGTAACTCACAGCTTCCTTTGGTACAGCAGCACCTGTACGTAGCCATTCTGTCAGCCATGTTGCAATTGCATTAATGTTGTGTCTCTCTGACAGCATTTACTGAGCAGTTGTCCCCTGTCAGAATGCCTTGATATAAGATGTGGCCCGATGTACCATTTGGTCTCACCAATCTTCTCACAACTGAGCCAGTTGCATCAAACCAAACTACTGAGGGGCATTTTTTGGACATTGCCTTGTACACATGTAGCTGTATTTGACTCCAATAGTGGCAGAAGAACTTGTCTAGACCAATGTTTCTTATACTACCACCTTGAGGTATGGTATATTTTAATTACTGCAAAGACAAAATGGGATCTTTGTCACCTAATTCCAAATCTCTTCTCTTCTGCTTAGCTTTTCGTAGGGTGGCCAAATTTGGAAGGCGACTTGGCTGACCATCTCCAACATCCATCCATCAAATCTGATGCCTTCACTGACCTCCATATAGCCGGCTCCATCCTGCCCTCACACAGCTCTTTTGAAATCTGTGCACCAAGGTTTCCAGACATGAACCTCTTGGATTGCACAGAGTGCAGGGAGATATCTGTGTCTTTGATGGAACACTGAAGCAGCATTGGGCTGTTTAATATGGCCTTGACACACTTTACAGAAGCCTTTGATATCTATGTAGTTGCTTGTGACAGTTGGATAAACCTTTGCTCTCTGGAACACAAATGTACATGTGCTTTTGATCTTTTTCCAAATCAGATGGTTAATTACATGACTCCAAGTGCCAGTCTTCAAAATCATATATTCCCTTTTGCCAGATGATGAAAACTTGTCATTATATTCCACTTTCTCAGGTACAAATTTGATCCATTCCTAAAAAGGAACTTCAAGCTGAAAACCTGAGCAGTCGTCTTGTCCAGGAGAAATAGAGCCAGAGTCAATCTCTGTGTCCACACAGCTCTCACGATCACTTTCCTGCTCACTGATCTCCAAACATGACCAGATGTTGTGTCTGTTTGACTTTACAAAAGTGTACAGTGCTTTTGGAGACATCTTGTTTTCCAGCTGCTGACTTAATTCTGTCCAAATAGTGGCAGCTGGAGTGGCTATTTTGCAATTTAGAAGGATAGCCTCTTTTGAACTGCAGAGAACTGCAAAAAGGGAATCCCTTTCTATTGATGGCTGTCGAGGCATCTAGTTAAAGAATGAAAAGGCTTTGTTTATTATTAATCAAAATGTTATTCTGGCCTATATAATCTCCCAAAGCCACAAAACATTGATATTTCAGCATTCTATCACAACTCAAAAATTCAGTTTAAATTGTTCTTCTCTCAGATCTGTATGCCATTTATGCTGTGTTGTAATTATAGTTTGTTTTTATTTTATTTTATTTTAAATGTTGAATTTTTTACTACTATTTGTCTTATGAATTTTCAATTGAAGTATCTGTTCAACTTTAAATATGTGTCTTAGTTCTGGGGAGTCTACTGATGTGCCTAAATATCGATGACTGAATATGAATGGAATACCTGCAAGATGAAGCCTTGCAGAATCTTTGTTTCAACATTTTTTAAAAGGCTGGACTTAAAATGTGATTGAATTGTGGGTTTACAGAAATATATATGCAAGGCATGCAACCATGCATCCTTCTCTACTAATCGGGGCCTGGATTGCAGTGGCAGCAGTGAGTCAGTGTTTTATCTAACAACTCAACATTAGTTTACTTACCTTGTACAAGTGTAGTAAAAAAGGATGTAGCCTACGTTTTTCATAAAAACACACTATTCGAGGTTTTAAAAGATACTGGTCAGTGGAAAATTTTGAACGGGAAGTTTTAAATACCGCCAAAACAAGGTCAATGGTGCGGGTCTATAAAAAGTCTTACATTTAATGCCAGAAATTAGAAATTAACGCTTGATACATTTCAAATTTTATTTAAACAAAATTACTTGGTTATGAACTTTGAGCCAATGATCTACTCGCATTTCCACTTTTGTCCAGCGTACACAAGCTGAATTAGATTATTAAAACTACCTTTTAAAAAAACAGTAACACAGAACAGTTATTGAAATTATAAACATTACATCATTGTGGTGGCAGACCATGTCAGGTTTTGAGCAAGGAATGTGTAGGCTGCAGCTGGTGGTTTTTTCCCCATTTGTGAGAGGATAATGTTGAATACTGTGTAGAAAGATAAATGTATTGGTGACTTAGTAGACATATTTAAAGCAAATTTCTTTGAGACCAAAAAAGTTTCATAATCTTTATTAAGGAATAAAGTGCAAAAAAATATAACAAGGCATACATTTTACAACATTGGATAAAAACACAATTTAACTTGCTTGATGAAAGAAAAACACGAAATGAACTGCTTGGTTTGTGGTGATGATATCCAGCGCAGGCCATAGACGTCATCGATTTAAGTCGTCAGTGATGGCCTGAAAGAAAATTATATAGCTCGTACATAAAAGCAGCACAAACAGAGCATTAAAAAGGTACACCACTCTGGTTCAATTGGAGCGAAATGGGGGGATGGTGACCTCTGGATGACCTAAAAAATTATCTTTAATAGCTCAGAAACCAAAACAGCATAAACGAAAATTTCAACGGCACAAACCTGCACAAACGAAGCACTAAAAAATGAGCCCACTACGGTTCAATTCGGAGCAAAATGGGGGGATGGTGACCCCTGGATGACCTAAAAAATAATCTTTAATGTCTCAGAAACCAAAACAGCACAAACGAAAATTTCAACAACACAAACCTGCACAAACAAAGCACTAACCATTCTGTCTATTTGCCGGAATTTTTCAAGTGGGTGAGTGTCAGCTTCACGCAGCTACCCACAGTATGTGAGGACTGTGAGCGGCCAGTGAGGTAGTCAAGTATCCTCTGGGACAGGTGGTGGTCCACTCTTTACAGCTCCAGCTTGTCATTCAGAAGTCCAGGCTTGATGGTATCTAAAGCACTGGAGAAATTAATAGATATGTTCATCACAGTGCTTCCTTGGTTCTCCTGCACTGGGCCCCATGCACCTGGTCAGAGCCTGGTGTAGGAGGTAGATGATGGCAATATCTACCCCAATACCAGGCTGGTAGGCGAACTGCAACAGACAGACCTCTCCAGAGGGCAAAGATGTTTGAGGACCAGCCTCTCCAGGGTCTACATCACATGTGAGGTCAATACTATAGCTACTGAGGTCTTCTGGATATGAAATCTTTGGCACCAGTACCAAACAGCAGATGATCTTCTACAGATGATACACTTGGCCCTGTCTTTCAGTGTTTAACCCTGTCTCACCTAGACATAGCAACTGGCTGAGCTTCGACTGTGACTAACTGTATGTGCACTCTTTCATACTCTAGACTTGAAAACTGGCTCAGAGTTCATCTGCTTAGCTGTCTTTCTCTCCTAGATAAAGCTTCTAAAGGAGCTATAACCATTGATATTTCACTTTTCTTTCCCATAGGAAGTACTCCTGGATCAGTGCTTTTGTATTCTTTTTGTGTCTCTGCTCTGTTCTCTTAAACCCCCAGTCAATGGCAGATGTCCCCTCACACGGATTGCACTGTTTCATAGTTAGGATTAATCGGAATGTATGTACCTGACTTAAAATCAGTATGATTCGATTGAATTGACTTTGTAAAGCGCCTTGAGACGACATGTGTTGTGAATTTAAATAAATAAAACTGAATTGAATTGAATCTTCCACAGCTTCAGGCTCATTTTAAACATGCATCCCATGATGCCACACAGTTGATCTGCGCAGTACCTCAGGAGCCTGGAGCTCATGCCATCCAGACCTGCAGCCTTTCGACTGATTCCTCACCTGTCCTCACTCTTTCTGACCACCACCACCGCCCCGTCATTCTTATGGTCAGGTGGTGGTGGTAGAGGGGGGCTATGTGTTAGTAGACATGAATGATGAGATTCTGTAGCAGTGGGAGTGGGGAGTGGCTGAGAGGTCAAAACTTGGAGGTATGAAAAGCAGGCAGGGGTTGAAGATACAGGATTGCTGCAGCATGATGACTGGGCTGAGGTTGATATCTGATCAAACCTGTTACAAAATGGTTAGATCATTCATCCATGCTTTTTTTCCCCACAACCTATCAGCCTGGTTTTGTGGCTTGAAATTGGCTCTTCGAAATCCCATTAATGTTGTTCTGCAGCAATTGGGCCTCCAAGTTATTTCTGTAGATATTTTTTTTCCATTACTGATCTTCCTTCTCAGCTCCTTCTGCACAACTCTCATCTCCTCCTTGTTTCCTGATTTAAAGACTGTCTTTTTCTCGTTCAGAAGAGGCTTTTTTCAGGGTTGATTCAGGGCTTGTTATTGGAGAAACACTGAATCTTCATGAGTGGCACAGTGTTGTCCACAAAGAAGTTAAAGTAGTCTGTTATGCAGTCTGTGATGCTGTCAATGTCCTCCCAATGAGGAGCACAGAGCTCTTCCCACACAGTGGAGCTAAATCAGTCCCTGAGAACTTCCTCAGTCTCCTCAGACTATCTCTTCACTGTGAGTGTCCCTGGTTCTCTGTGTACAAGGGGTTTATATCCAGGCTGGAGATGAATCAGGTTGTGATCTGAGCTTGTGGCAGGTAACATACTGAGTGAAGGTGGGGAGAGTGGAGGACAGGGAAACTTTCTTAAAATCACCTTAGATCCAAAAAAGAAACCTCAGATAGAACCTTTCTGACTAAATGAAGTAAATGGTATATGGCCTGTACTTGTATAGCGCTTAATCAAGTCACCACAGACCCCAAAGTCAGTCATCCACCTATTTATACACCTTCACACACTAACAGTAGTAAGCTACATTGTAGCTATAGCTGCCCTGGGGCAGACTGACAGAAGTGAGGCTGCCACCTACTCTCTGGAAACCATCAGCAGGCAAGGAAGGTGAACTGTCTTGCCCAAGGAAACAACAACTGAGATGGACAGAGTAGAGGTTCAGACCGACAACCCACCGGTTACAACACAAACCTCTACCCCTGTCACCTCCATCGCCCCAAGGCTCAAGTAGTGGGCTCAAAGATCTCAAAAAGTTGCACATCATTGCCCAATCTAATTCCCGATCTATCAATTTGGAAAGCGTTACAAAAACATTTCTAGCGTTTGGGACTCCAATGAACCATCATCCATAAATGGAGGAAACATGGATGAGCGGTGAACCATCCCAGAAGTGGCTGGCCTACCAGAATTACTCCAAGGCCACTGTATAGTGACAGGACAAAGTGCTTTTAGAATTTGTGCAACCCATTACGACTGATATTATTATTTGAAGAGGACCATGAATACATTGGGTAAGTCAATAGGAATGATAAAATTTAAGCAAATAAAAAGCAAGAAGATTGTTGGACCACTTGTTTGCTAAGTATTGGACTATCTGCACGTTGTTGGACGTCACTGTGCCACTCCAATGGCATCGGCCATTTTGTACCCAGGACAGCCCGCTCCTACATATCCCATCGAGCATTGCGACTGATATGACTGGGCGTCCTAAGTCTGACGTCACAGGACGCTATATAGGAAGGCGATCATGTTTGAAAACTTGCCTTCTGCTAGAAACCGGACTAGTGACTGAAGCGCGCCACTTCAAGAGAAGAGCTCTTTGCAGAGTTCATTCATTCTCTCTTGTTGGACAACGAACAATTCATAACTGAGGTTTTTGGACTAAGAAGGCCAGAGATTTCACTTTGCCGATCGAAGACATGAGTTGAACACGTAACTGAGAACACGGAGTTTCGGAGAGACGAACCGCTATCGTGTTTCATTTCCAAGTCAACTTTGATGGTCAGATCATATTTTTCCTTTTTGTCAAGAAGACCAAAGGATGAAGACTGACCGCTTTCCCTGAAGTTAATTGTGGATGCACAATTAACTTACCCCCACTTTTCCTCGCTCGAATTCCCTCGCTCAGGAAGAAGACGACAACAAGTAAAACCCATTTTTTTTTATTTAATCTTTTATTTCTTTATTAGAAGGCCTGGGCAGGGTCAGAGGTTGTAGAAGCGATCAGAATCGCTGGTTCTCATGTGTTCTGAATAATATGTGCATGTAACCTTGCTTATTGAAACTTTGATGTGTTATGTTGATATCGGGATCCGCCGCGGTCCTCGAGCTGCTTGTGTTTTTACTATCTGAGAGTCAACGCGGGTGCGTGTAAGACTGGACTGTTAAAACGACCTCATGGTAAAATTCTCCATTTCCCCTTTGTCTTCAATCTCACTGTGCTAGCTTGCCGCCAAAAGTTAGAATCCTTTGTGCTCAGGCGTTAGGGGGAAGTTTTATGATCAGAAGACCATAAGGACAGTCGGAGCTGCGCTCCAACCCCCACCACTCGCCACCACACCACCACTCATATTCCCATTTTCCTTCGTCTGTAGTGCCATAAACTGCTGGTTGATTCAATACATACCCACTACCGTTGTTGATTTTTGCTTATTTAGATGTGTTACCCCTGTGTTTGTATAATTTTGCATGTTGAGTAGGTGAAAATTAATAAATATTCACATAGATAAAGAGAGAGCGTTCTGTGTTTCATTGTGTACAAAAAGTGATGTGTCAGTCAAAATAAGGTTCAAGTTCCACACGTTTCGGCAGAAACGGTCGATTAAACAGTGACATCTCCGGCAATAGTTATTAATTATTACGGAGTATTCAACGGTTGTAATTGTCAGGCGTTGAGCCACAATTACAACACCAGAAACATCTCTGGTCTCGATTCATAAATGAGGATTTTTGGTTAAGAAATTGATTTTGTCAGATTATGATTTGTAATTATAATTATTGATCAAGATTAATCAATCAATAATCATAAACCCCAACAAGATGATAGAAATGATAACATAGACCTTTATGGGTCAGCTGCAGTACACAAAAATGTTTCTAGTCCTGTTTTAAACGAGCCAACCTTTACTGAACATCTCAGGTTAAGGTAGTCCATAACCTGGGAACACAGAGTGAAGAGGTCTCTGATGACCTAAGCAGGCCAACATGGTTCATGCCTGATAAGCAACTTTGAAATGTATTGAAGTCCAAGACCATTTAGTGCCTTTTAGAACATCAACATGATTTCTGAATCTATCCTCTGACGAAGACCATGTCAGTGCAGTGATTTAAAGACTGGTGTAAAATGATCAATACACAGACCTGTCTAGACACAATGCCAATAGTCTACCTGACAATAAAAGTGTGCACTATACTTTATTTGTTTGTTGAGGTCCATGATTACACCTAAGGGTTTTGCCTTGCTGTGTGGTTTTCAGCCCCATGGAGTCTCGCTCAGGCTTGAATTCCAACCTTGCATTTTTAGGACCATAAAAAGGAGAAGAAGAATGTCCTGCCATCAGTTCATGACATTAGGTCAAGAACATTTGAGTAATGCTGCAGAAAAATGTCAAGAATAAGTCCACCTGTAAACGACCCACAAAAGTGGCCTAGTTAAAGTCCAGACTTAAATCTGATTAAAATGCTGTGGCACGGCCTTAACAAGTTGTTTATGCACAGACACTGTCTGATGCTGAATTAAAACAATTCTGCAAAGAGGAGTAGCCCAAAGGTCCTCCACAGTTCTGCAAGACTCATCTGCAGTTATCAAAAACACCTATTGGCACTCGTTGCACAGAAGACTGGCACATCCAGTTACTAGGTTTTGTAGGCATTTACTTTTTCACATAGGGCCGGGTTGGTTTGGACAAATTGTTTCCTATATAAATAAAATTTTCTTTTTAAAACTACACTTTGTATTTACTCTGATTATCTTTGATATTAACCTTTCTTCGATAAACATTTAAACATGACAAAAAAGTAAAAAAAACAGAGGAAATCCATGAGGATACAATTACGTCTTCACAGTATTGCATTATGCTCTTTAGTCTGGTTACCCAAAGCGCTCTGCTGTTCATGCCATAGTCACATAGGATGTTTTCTTTTATATATGGATTATTATCTATATCATATACACTTTCTTATAGTGATGAGAAATCTGGAGTAAATATTTATCCAGGTGAGTCAATTGAGAACCCCTTCTCTTTATCAATGGGGACCAGGCCAAAGGTCAGCATAAGAGAAGGCTACAGAAAGGTATTTGCATAGAAAAAGGCTGTGTACAGCCCAATTTCTTGCTCAAGGACATTTTGGCTAGTAGGCTGAAGAAGATGGAGCTCAAGGCTCTGGCACTCTGATTGGTGGAAGACTTCTCCACCTCCTGAGACCACAGCTGCTGTTTTGCCAAATATGTTAGCTGAAATATATATTCAGTAAAACAACAACTGACGCTGATGTTTATTTTTGGTTTTGTGTATGACTACTTGATAAATCAAAGTCTAATGTTGGCTCTGTTTTTGTGTCAAGCTAGACTTGAGGGAAAGGTTTTAGGTTTTAGGTTAGGGCTATTGCTTACCTGTTATTCTGAATCTGAATTCTTCAACTTCTTTACTTTCTCTGTGTGTTGCTTTATGATCTGCATTATGCATGCAGCTAGAATGCAAATAGTGAAAATAAATTAAATCATTAAACTAAAAAGAATGTGTATTACTGCACTGAAGCAAGGTGTATCTGTGAATATGGCTTTTTTATTAATTCAAGAATATATTTAATTAGAAACTTTCTGAAGAAATTTAGACGTGGCCTGCCTCTTTTTGTGTGCTTCTCGGACCAGAGCCAAAACTTCTGTGGCTGAGGTTGTCCCAGTTTGCATCAGGATTGAGGGTAGAAGACAAAGATCCGCCTAGACCTGTACTTATTTTACCAGTAATGGTAATGCCATATTTCTGGGAATGCCATTTAAACAGCAGGTGGTACACTTAGATTGAAAGCATGACTTCTAAGTCCTGTTTTCCACTGCTGCTTTGAGCTGTTTAGGTATTTAAGATTATTATGAATCCTCCTTTTGCTGTAATGAGGCCTGAAACTGTAGGAGTGTGTTAATCTGTACAGTATCTGTCACTTTGACCTTGAAGAGCCAAGCTGAGGCCTTCTCTTCTGTCAGCAGAGCCAGAGTTCTGTTGCTATGGTGATGCCCCCTCAGCTGGCAGCACACGCGTGTCTGTGTGTGAGAACCCAAGTCTGCATACCTTAGCATCTAAAAAAGGGGTCAGAACAAATCGCTGCTGTACAAAAACCCTAGTTAGTGTTTGAAAGATTTTCGAACTGTGGGTGCGGCCGTCCCTCATCGTTTTGTAGAGAGTTTATATCTCTACTTCATTTACAGTTTTAGATAGGATGATGGAAAGAAATGTTGTCACTCACGCATTCACAATGTCGTGTACTGCTCTCCTTGCACTGGTAGGGCATGTCCTAATAAAATATATTTAAAAGGACAGTTTTAAAAAAGTCTGTGAAATAAATATGTCTCTGCCAGCTTTATACATCTAGAGGTTAGAATGTTTGCCCAATTTTCTTTGCTAAATAACTCAAGCTCCTTTACATTGGATGGAGAGCAGCAATTTTGTGTCATGATTTGAGGGTGTTTGGGTTTTTGTTTGGGTTCTATTTGTCCTTGATTTCAGTTTATGTTTTGGATCTTGTTTCTGTTTTCCTGGCTGTGCTTTAGTTTCTCGTGTTCTAGTTCATGTTCTGTACGTTCTGTTTTCCTGTTTAGTTTGAATCCTTGAATTTCTGTTTTGCTCCAGTCACATTTTGTCTCCTGTCTGTTTACAATTAACCTCATTCAGTCCACCTGTACCATGTTTATCAGTTTTGTTTTTCACCTGTACCATGTATACAGGTCCTTCTCAAAAAATTAGCATATTGTGATAAAGTTCATTATTTTCTATAATGTAATGATGAAAATTTAACATTCATATATTTTAGATTCATTGCACATTAACTGAAATATTTCAGGTCTTTTATTGTCTTAATACGGATGATTTTGGCATACAGCTCATGAAAACCCAAAATTCCTATCTCACAAAATTAGCATATTTCATCCGACCAATAAAAGAAAAGTGTTTTTAATACAAAAAACGTCAACCTTCAAATAATCATGTACAGTTATGCACTCAATACTTGGTCGGGAATCCTTTTGCAGAAATGACTGCTTCAATGCAGCGTGGCATGGAGGCAATCAGCCTGTGGCACTGCTGAGGTCTTATGGAGGCCCAGGATGCTTCGATAGCGGCCTTTAGCTCATCCAGAGTGTTGGGTCTTGAGTCTCTCAACGTTCTCTTCACAATATCCCACAGATTCTCTATGGGGTTCAGGTCAGGAGAGTTGGCAGGCCAATTGAGCACAGTGATACCATGGTCAGTAAACCATTTACCAGTGGTTTTGGCACTGTGAGCAGGTGCCAGATCGTGCTGAAAAATGAAATCTTCATCTCCATAAAGCTTTTCAGCAGATGGAAGCATGAAGTGCTCCAAAATCTCCTGATAGCTAGCTGCATTGACCCTGCCCTTGATAAAACACAGTGGACCAACACCAGCAGCTGACACGGCACCCCAGACCATCACTGACTGTGGGTACTTGACACTGGACTTCTGGCATTTTGGCATTTCCTTCTCCCCAGTCTTCCTCCAGACTCTGGCACCTTGATTTCCGAATGACATGCAGAATTTGCTTTCATCCGAAAAAAGTACTTTGGACCACTGAGCAACAGTCCAGTGCTGCTTCTCTGTAGCCCAGGTCTGGGGAATGCGGCACCTGTAGCCCATTTCCTGCACACGCCTGTGCACGGTGGCTCTGGATGTTTCTACTCCAGACTCAGTCCACTGCTTCTGCAGGTCCCCCAAGGTCTGGAATCGGCCCTTCTCCACAATCTTCCTCAGGGTCCGGTCACCTCTTCTCGTTGTGCAGCGTTTTCTGCCACACTTTTTCCTTCCCACAGACTTCCCACTGAGGTGCCTTGATACAGCACTCTGGGAACAGCCTATTCGTTCAGAAATGTCTTTCTGTGTCTTACCCTCTTGCTTGAGGGTGTCAATAGTGGCCTTCTGGACAGCAGTCAGGTCGGCAGTCTTACCCATGATTGGGGTTTTGAGTGATGAACCAGGCTGGGAGTTTTAAAGGCCTCAGGAATCTTTTGCTGGTGTTTAGAGTTAACTCGTTGATTCAGATGATTAGGTTCATAGCTCGTTTAGAGACCCTTTTAATAATATGCTAATTTTGTGAGATAGGAATTTTGGGTTTTCATGAGCTGTATGCCAAAATCATCCGTATTAAGACAATAAAAGACCTGAAATATTTCAGTTAGTGTGCAATGAATCTAAAATATATGAATGTTAACTTTTCATCATGACATTATGGAAAATAATGAACTTTATCACAATATGCTAATTTTTTGAGAAGGACCTGTACACCTTCGTTCTGTTCATTACTCATGGAAACATTTTGGATCATGTCACCCTGTTTTCAGCCAGTTATTGCAGTTATGATCAAACCTGTTACAAAATGGTTAGATAATTCATCCATGCTTTCTTTCCCACAACCTATAAGCCTGGTTTTGTGGCCTGAAATTGGCTCTTCGAAACCTCTGGGTCCTCCGCCACACCACACCTAACATTTTGAAGTCTTTGCACAGATATATTTAGATGTTGACTTTGACTGGGCCTTTCTAACACATGGGCATGCTTAGATCTAAACTTTACAATGAATTGGAATCATTATTGCAATATCAATTTTTTTCAACATTGCAAACACAAAGGACTTCTTGGATGCAATATTTGGTTCGATATCATATTTCAAGTGCTATGCTTTCACACTCTGCATGCCTATTATATCTTTGGGGAGTTGAATGGTCTCTAACTTTCCTTGATGCCCACACCAGATGTTGTACTGATGGGAAAGAAAAGAGTCTGAAAAATAACACCACCATCTCAGTAATCAACAATTGTATCACAGTACATGTCTTCTTGGTCTCCCTAATTCTGTTTGTTCTCTAATGTTCTCTAACAAACTTCTGTGGCCTTCACAGAACAGCTGCATTTATACTGAGATTAAATTACACACAGGTGGATGCTATTTACTAATTATGTGACTGATAAAATCATTTAGTTTCACTTTGGTTACACCTTGCCTTTTTCAGATGTACAAGAGTAAAGGGGAATGAATTCAAATGTAAATGGACTTTAAATGGACTGAACTGATATAGCGCTTTTCCAGTCATACAGACCGCTCAAAGCGCTTTACACTAGAGCCACATTCACCCAATCGCACTCACTAACGTTCACACATTCATACACCGATACGCAGATTGGTAGGCAACTTGAGGTTAAGTGCCTTGTCCAGGAGCAGATCGACATATGGCATGAGGATGCTGGAATCGAATCCACAACCTTCTGATTGCAAGACGACTACCATGCCATTGCTTTTCAGATTTATATTTGTAAAACATTTTCCTGCTATTTCACAATAATGCACAACATCGTGTTGTCATCCAATAAAACACATTCATGTTTATGGTTGTTATTATGTAATTATATGTTAAAAAGTTCAGCAGGAATGAGAATAGCAGATAATGTTGCCACGTGTGTAACTAAAACAGAGGAAAAAACATGTAAGATGATGTCAATAATTGCATGTGCTGTATCATTCTTATCTTGCAACTATACTAAGGACCAGTGCTGCGTAGTTATTGCTGAACCCCCTCGTTAGGGTTAGGTGTCCACAGACTTGGCGGTGGTTCCTCTTTGTGGCATCTAAACACAGCAGTGGCTCTGGATAAAACACACTGTGACCCTGCAGCTTTCACACTGCCAGCAGAACAACAGATCCAGATTTCAAAAAGCCAGCAGAAAACGAGCATACTGCAGGAGCTGGGGTTATTTTAGCCAGGAGCAGTGACAATTGGAAAACAGGGCTGGTTGTAGTATGCTGGATGAGTTTGCGAAATTCAAATGATTTTTAAGGTGCCAGAGGAGCTCATGGGACAAAAGCTGTTTTTTATATCACCCCCTTACTTGCCAACATCATGGCGCTGCTATCATTTAATACTCTATCATTATGGACTTTGAAACTTCATAAAACCTCACACATGATTTTGGTTATGTTGTAGTAGTTCCACATTACCCCCTCTGACTTTTACAAGACTTGCATAGACCTGTTGATGTTTTGATTCTAAAACACAACATGGATTGGAGTTTCTTAGTATGGACCTTCTGAACCCACATTTTGGCTCCAGCCGACTCCTGTGCTTGGCTCAGCGCAGCCTGGACTTGGCACTGACCATGAAAGTAGAGTTATGTAGGGATCTCTATGTAGAGATAAACTCTTCTTTCAGTTAGGGGTCATTAATGCACTGCTAGGACCTGTGGGTTTCCTGTGTCCACAGAAATGTACGTCTAGGAGTTGGCATGCCTGAGCCGTGGTGCAGAAGAGGCTGTACACATGTTAAAGTGTCATTTTGGGCTGATCTGGTAAATACAGCACTGTAAAAAAGGATTTTAATTCTTTCACAGTTCTTCCCATTTGTCTCATTGCATTGTTTCAGACCATCAAACAAATTTCAATGTTAAAAATATCCTGAGTAAAAATAAAAACAGTTTTTAGATGACGAGTTAGTCCTAAATTGATTGTGTTTAACAGCAATTTTTGCAAAGATTGGTTCCAAATTCACTAACTACACCCAGGCCTGATTACTGCATGACTTGCAGAATCAAGCTATCACTGAAAAAGAACCTGTCTGACAGCATGAAGTGGGCTAAAAGTCTCAATAAGCTACACACCATGCCCTGATTTAAATAAAATCAGGAACAAATGTGGAACAAAGTTACTGACCCAGAACAGCATCTGAAGCACTGCAAGCCTCACTTGCACTTCCTCACTTAAGGCTGGTTTTCATGATGAAACAAAAATAAACTGAGGAAAAATGGTATCCATGGGAGAGTTCCAAGGGCAAAACCACTACTGACCAAAAAGAACATAAAGGCCCATCTAATTTTTGCCAGAAACATTTTGATAATCTCGAAGCATTCAGAAAAATTGTGGAATGACCAGACAAAAATGGAACAGAATAAGAAGATCAACAGCAACAGTCAAACGTGGTGATAATAAGGGGATAGTTTGTGGCTGCTTTGTTGCTTCAGGATCTGGACTACTTAATGGAACAAGAATTCTGCTCGGTAGGAGGAAATCCTGAAGTATTATGTCCAACCATCAACTCATGACATTAAGCTAAAGAGCACTTGGGTTCTCAGCAGGACAATTTTCCACAGCACGGCATATAACAAAAATATGATGGCAGCTGTTGCCCCAAGGGTTGTAACAATTAGTTATTAGATGTTGGGGACACATAGGGCCAAGTTGTTTTAGATAGCTTTTTCAGGTTTTTTTTGTTTGTTTTGTTTATAATATTAATATTATAATATTAAAATATATTTTAATATTCAAATGTGTTGGATCATCTGAAACATTTAAGCGTGACAAAAAGAACAGAAACAGATACATCTATGTGGAGGTAAATACTTTTTCCCAGCAATGTGAGTATGTACTTGCCTCTGTGTCAAAGTTCTGTGTGTGTGTTTGCTTATACCTCTGTGTGCTGCTCTTGGCAGCCTAAAGAAAATGGAACTTTATGCTCCTGCAGAAGATGACAGATGGCCTAAAGATATATGCAGAAAAAAAAGATGAATGTGGAAACAAATTTTATCTGCATAACTGCATGCAAAGATAAAACTTCAGAAAGGGTGTTTACCCCGCCACTACCCAGTACTTACATTGTTATAAGTAATGTATTATCTCTGGTCTGCAGAACATTCCTAGTTAACCATGGCTCTGCGCTCACCCCAGTGTTAAACTCTGCAACCTCATGCTGCACCCTGCAGCCTGACGTCAGCAGTTTATCCCGTCTGAGGTCTCTGGGGTCAAGGGTGAGGGTTCAGGGTGCACAGACAGACTGTGGAGTCACAGTGAGCAGGGACCCGGTGAGTCTGGGTCTGGCCATGCCTATTTCAGCTTCAAAGCAACCAGTATGATTCCGCTGGATTAAGGCTGTTTTGAAACCAGAGAGGGGAGAAGTGCAGGAATTAGTCAAGCCAGATATGAGGAAATGGTTGAGCTGCTGCCTGGCATATAAATATTTGATGGCACGCATCCTGACATCCTGACGCAGCTGCTGTATTTGTCTTTGATTAAATGTGTACACTGAGACGATTGCATGTCTTCTCATATTCCAAATGCATGAGAAAGATAGACAGAAGGTATAACATACCCAGATATTTCCACTGCTTATTATTTGGCCCTTTTATCTTTCTGCTTTTAAAGACTCAAGGCATGAAAAACTGAGAATTGTTTCTTTCCCCTCACTCCCACATCCTCTGTGGTAAGAGGGTCATTACAAGTCTATAATAACACAAGCACGCACGCACGCACGCACGCACGCACGCACACACACACACACACACACACAGACACACACACAGACACACACAGGCTTTCAGACGGCTACTTCTTCAACTGCAGCCTCCATAGCAACACCTCTCCCGTCACATTGCACCATCCCGCGGTTTTATCAAAACTACACGTTTGAAAAGAAAATTAGAGTGATGATCAGCCCAGGCAGGGGTATTCCAGGCCATTAGGCAGATACAGTTTCAGCTGATGTGTGTGGGTTGGAGAGTGTGGGAGAGCTGGGATGAAGACTGAGCAGCCATGGGAGCAGGCACTTCTAGACTCTGCAGAGGGAAATAGTGGGTGACACTAACTGAACTGGGAGAAGAATCAATGCCTTAAAAATGTCATTATCATCATCTTAATCCAAAGGCACAGAAAAAACTGTGGGAGGAGCTACATGCTAGATAGAAAGAGGATTTCCCATGAGCAGTCAGCTCTTGGGTAGAACTCCAAGAGCTTGTGGGATAGTTCTAATGACTTTATACACAGAAACATGAGCATAAAGATGCACTGTAGTAAAATAGTACAAGAAGACCTTGGCAGACTGGCACAGATGATGGCATTTATTTCACAAAGATCTTGTAGTTGAGTGGAAGGGGAAACCCTTGAAGTGCCTTTGATCTTAAATGTCTAAATCTGGGAACTGAGCCTGAAAGCCTTTGTGTCTGTTATGTTACATTCTCTAAAACCTAAAATCTTTACCAACCTGTAGCCTTTAGATAAGAGTGACAAGAAGAAAGTCATTGTTGAAAGAAAGCCAGAAGACGTCCTGTCTGCAGATGGCACGAGCCATACTGGAGACACAGCAAACATGAGAAAGAAGAGGTCAGATGAGAGCAAAATGAAACCTTATGACCTATGCATGGGGCAAAACTAAGACTGTGTATCAACATGTGCAACACACCATTCCCACTGTGAAGCATGATAGTGGCAGTATCACACTGTGGAGATGCTGTTCTTCAACAGGGATAGATTTGATGAGAAGACAGAAAATATTGGGTGTTACAAACTATAAAAGAACTGAAACTGGGACAGCAGGACAACGTCCCACCCTGACCAGAGCTACCACGGAATGTTTAGATCAGGTGTGTCCGGTCTGAGGTCTATGGACCATTTGCGACTCTTGGAACTTTCCGTATGACCTCAAACCACAATTTAAGAATAGCACCAATTTGGCTCACCAGCATAGGCAGTTAATGCAAATGGGTGCACTTTGGGACAAAACTTTCACAGAAAATTAAACTCTTCTTAAAATAAAAAAATGTTAGGAATTTGTCTTTATTAACCACGCTTTTTGCTTTTATTTTGAATTCATAGTGAGTAGGCCCACAAACAGTAAACAGCTTTTTATTCAACAATTGATCAAATACAGCAAAATACAATGTTTTTGAATAATAAATGATTTGTATCCCATTCCTGTTGGTGAGAACAGACTAAAACTCATTTCTAGACTCAGAAAAGAGAAGACAATTAACCCAAACCCTTATGAAAATTGTACGGCTGGGGATTTCCGGTTATGGCGGCCAGGTTGGAAGACAGATTTTCCGATGCACTTATACTAGTTTCAGAAAATGACATAAAATCACCCTGTTCACTGCAATTTCAAGTTCAAAAGGGACCTTAAGGTACAATGCCTAGCTCTGCTAAACGCAAAAAGGAAAAGGCGAATTAACAAAACAGCCGAAGCTGTTTGACTATCATCTACATGGCAAGATAACCCAAGCTAATAAGGCCATGGCTACACAGATGGACGACAGTGGACATGAACCTATAGACAACAAACCTGACCAAATACTACCCAAGTTAAATTCACTGGAAACAGCGTTCTCTTCGAGTCTTGATAATATTATGGTAACATTGCAGCAAGTGAAAGAAAGAGATTGGCGACTGCAACGAACCGGCATTCTGAGGAGCGCATTTCCACCCCGCGGGATGAGTTAAGTAAACTGTGAGCTAAAGTAAAAGTGCTACAAGCCAAGAACAAGATCAAGGAGGACAAAGTTGTGGATTTGGAAGCCAGGTTGAGCATGAACATTTTAAGGCTTGTGAGGGAAGGGGTCCTTGTACCCTTTTAAAGAAATGATTTCCAGGGGCGTTGGGGAATCAGGAACTGCAGGCCACTGTGATCTTGGAAAGAGCACACAGAATGGGACCGAAGAATGATAACATGCCACGTCTGAGGACTCTGATTATGACGTTTGTCAGCTTTAAAGACAAGCAAGCAATATTAACCGCGGCACGAGACAAGAAAGAAATACACTACAAAGAGCATCAGGTCTGTTTCTACTCTGATTTGATTACAGGGGTTACCCAGCTAAGGAAGAAATTTGATCTGTTTTAGGAATTGTGAAAACTGAAAATTCGGCATGGACTGGTCCATTCCGCGACCCTGCTGGTGACTCACAGGGCTAAAACGTTTTCATTCAAAGCTCTGGCAGAAGCATAGGTATTTCTCAGGAAACTGCAGGAAGAATCGAAAGAATCAAAGGCATAAATATGGGTTGATGGAACTAATAATGTGATTTGTGACTTGCCGTAGGTAGGATATTAACAAGTAATATGGATCCAAATTTCTACTTTTACTTGATTGCTGGCCAGGTTTATTTTTATGTTTAGGTTTTACAAAGTAAACAAGGTGTTTCATTATATAAAAATAACAACATATCATCTAATTTTGTGAAAGATTAAGAGGATACCATTCTACAGAGAGTTGTGTGTTACTGGCTGTGAACAGGAGCTAATATTTGTTACATTATAGTAGTAGCAGTAGTATTTAGAGTAGGTTAGAACTAGGCGAGTGGTTTGACCGATCCTCACTGGTGTGGACTGGTCTTAGCAATACATGGGAGACCAAACGTTTGGGGAGAGGTGCTCACTTATATGGGGAAAGGGGTGGGAAGATTGGGTTTGCTTTTGTTTTAGATCAGAATGTTGGATGCTTGTTTTGTCATCCTGGTTCATAGTGCTTATAAAAAAGGATCATCTTATTGCTCATAGCACCTGATAATTTTTATTTTCATACATTTTGTCTTAAGGAATAAAGCTTAATTTTATCTCATGGAACTGCAGAAGTATGCAATGCCTGCAAAACGTAAAGCAGATTATGAACAAATTAAGGGACAATGATGCTAAAATTTTACTTTTGCAGGAGACCCATCTTATTGATGATAGTATAAAAGTGAGAAGGTGGTGGAGGGGTACAGTGTATATCACAAGCCAGAATGGTTGACATGCTAATTAATGGCTCAGTAAAAAAAAAAAAAAACTCTATTAAGGACAAAAGGGGAAGATACCTAATGCTTCAGGGCTCTTTGCTGTCAGAAACTCTAAATATAACAAATGTGTGTGGCCCTATAGTAACCTGTTTCTTACACTCTTAGCACTTCCAGGATTGCATATAATTGCAGGGGATTTTAGTATGTTAGTTCTTCAAATGGACAGATCAGCTGGGGTTGACCTTTCACATAACTGCAGAACTATATTTCTCAGATTTATGAGAGACCTAAGATTGTTGGATATATGGAGGGAGAGAAACTCGCACATTCAATTCAGTTTATTTATATAGTGCCAATTCACAACACATGTCATCTCAAGGCACTTTACAAAGTAAATTCAATCGAATCATCCAGATTTCAAGTTGGGTACATATATTCCAGTTAATCCTAATTATCAAACCATGCAGTTGGATTCAGTTTAGTATTCAGATTGGTTAAAAGTTTTTTCTATCTAAGGGAAACCCAACAGATTGCATCGAGTCAGTAAACCACAGCATTCACTCCGCCTGAATGAGCATGTAGCTCATGTAGAATGTAGCATGTAACTCATACTGAGCATGCATGTAGCGACAGTGGAGGGGAAAACTCCCTTTTAACTGGAAGAAACCTCCATCAGAACCAGGCTCAGTGTGAGCGGCCATCTCCCATGACCGACTGAGGATTTGAGAGAACAGAGCAAAAACACAAAAAGAACACAGAAGCACTGATCCAGGAGTCCTTTCTATGGGAAGGAAAAGTAAAACATTAATGATCATAACTCCTTTAGAGGCTTCATCTAGAAGAGAAAGACAGCTAAGCAGATAAAACCAGCACCAGTTTTTAAGAGTATTAAAGAGAGCACATACAGGTCCTTCTCAAAATATTAGCATATTGTGAAAAAGTTCATTATTTTCCATAATGTCATGATGAAAATTTAACATTCATATATTTTAGATTCATTGCACACTAACTGAAATATTTCAGGTCTTTTATTGTCTTAATAAGGATGATTTTGGCATACAGCTCATGAAAACCCAAAATTCCTATCTCACAAAATTAGCATATCATTAAGAGGGTGTCTAAACGAGCTATGAACCTCGTTCGTTCGTTCGTCGTCTTCCGCTTATCCAGGACCGGGTCGCGGGGGCAGCAGACTCAGCAGAGACGCCCAGACATCCCTCTCTCCAGACACCTCCTCCAGCTCCTCCAGGGGGAGCCCAAGGCGTTCCCAGGCCAGCCGAGAGACATAGTCCCTCCAGCGTGTCCTGGGCCGTCCCCTGGGCTTCCTCCCGGTGGGACGTGCCTGGAACACCTCCCGAGGAAGGCGTCCAGGAGGCATCCGGTATAGATGCCCGAGCCACCTCAACTGGCTCCTCTCAATGTGGAGGAGCAGCGGCTCTACTCCGAGCTCCTCCCGGATGGCCGAGCTCCTCACCCTATCTCTAAGGGAGTGCCCGGCCACCCTACGGAGGAAGCTCATTTCAGCCGCTTGTATCCGTGATCTCGTTCTTTCGGTCATGACCCAAAGTTCATGGCCATAGGTGAGGGTAGGAACGTAGACCGACCAGTAAATTGAGAGCTTTGCTTTTCGGCTCAGCTCTCTCTTCACCACAATGGACCGGCACAGCGCCCCCATTACTGTGGCAGCTGCACCGATCCGTCTGTCGATCTCCCGCTCCATTCTTCCCTCACTCGTGAACAAGACCCCGAGATACTTAAACTCCTCCACTTGAGGCAGGAACTCCCCTCCAACCTGAAGAGGACAAGCCACCCTTTTCCGGTCGAGTACCATGGCCTCGGACTTGGAGGAGCTGATCCCCATCCCAGCCGCTTCACACTCGGCTGCGAACCGCCACAGCGCATGCTGTAGGTCTTGGCTAGAGGGGGCCAGCAGGACCACGTCATCCGCAAAAAGAAGAGACGAAATCCACTGGTCCCCAAACCAGACCCCCTCCGGCCCTTGGCTGCGTCTAGAAATCCTGTCCATAAAAGTTATGAACAGGACCGGAGGGCAGCCCTGTCGGAGTCCAACATGCACTGGGAACAGGTCCGACTTAGTGCCGGCAATGCGGACCAAACTCCTGCTCCGCTCGTACAGGGACCGGATGGCCCCTAATAAAGGGCCCCCGATTCCATACTCCTGGAGCACCCCCCACAGGGCATCACGAGGGACACAGTCGAATGCCTTCTCCAGGTCCACAAAACACATGTGAACCGGTTGGGCAAACTCCCATGAACCCTCGAGCACCCTGTAGAGGGTATAGAGCTGGTCCAGTGTTCCACGGCTGGGACGAAAACCACACTGTTCCTCCTGAAGATGAGGTTCGACTATCGGTCGGCCTCTCCTCTCCAATACCTTGGCGTAGGCCTTACCAGGGAGGCTGAGGAGTGTGATCCCCCTGTAGTTGGAACACACCCTCCGGTCCCCCTTCTTATAAAGGGGGACCACCACCCCAGTCTGCCAGTCCAGAGGCACTGTCCCCGACCGCCACGCAATGTTGAAGAGGCGTGTCAACCATGACAGCCCTACAACATCCAGACACTTGAGGTACTCAGGGCGGATCTCATCCACCCCCGAAGCCTTGCCACCGCGGAGCTTTTTAACCACCTCGGTGACTTCAGCCTGGGTGATGAAAGAATCCAACCCCGAGTCCCCAGCCTCTGTTTCCACCACGGAATGCGTGATGGCAGGATTGAGGAGATCCTCGAAGTACTCCTTCCACCGCCCGATAATGTCCTCAGTCGAGGTCAGCAGTCTCCCGCCCCCACTATAAACAGTGTTGGCAAAGCACTGCTACCCCCTCCTGAGGCGCCGGACGGTTTGCCAGAATCGCTTCGAGGCCAACCGGTAGTCCTTCTCCATGGCCTCACCGAACTCTTCCCAGGCCCGAGTTTTTGCCTCTGCCACAGCCCGGGCCGCAGCACGCTTGGCCTCACGGTACCCGTCAGCCGCCTCAGGAGTCCCACAAGCCAACCACAGCCGATAGGACTCCTTCTTCAGCTTAACAGCATCCCTTACTGCCGGTGTCCACCACCGGGTTCTGGGATTGCCGCCACGACAGGCACCGCAGACCTTACGGCCGCAGCTATGGGCAGCAGCATCGACAATAGATGCAGAGAACATGGTCCACTCGGACTCTATGTCTCCGACATCCCCCGGGATCTGGTCGAAGCTCTTCCGGAGGTGGGAGTTGAATACATCCCTGGCCGAGGGCTCCGCCAGGCGTTCCCAGCAGACCCTCACTATGCGCTTGGGCCTGCCGAGTCTGTCCGGCTTTCTCCTCCTCCAGCGGATCCAACTCACCACCAGGTGATGATCAGTGGACAGCTCAGCCCCTCTCTTCACCCGAGTGTCCAAAACATGCGGCCGAAGGTCTGATGATACAACAACAAAGTCGATCATCGACCTCCTGCCTAGGGTGTCCTGGTGCCAAGTGCACTGATGAACACCCTTATGTTTGAACATGGTGTTCGTTATGGACAATCCGTGCCTCGCACAGAAGTCCAATAACAAAACACCACTCGGATTCAGATCGGGGAGGCCATTCCTCCCGATCACGCCTCTCCAGGTGTCACTGTCGTTCCCCACGTGGGCGTTGAAGTCCCCCAGCAGAATAATGGAGTCCCCGGGAGGGGCACTATCCAGCACCCCCGACACCTGAACCCCATAGAGAATCTGTGGGATATTGTGAAGAGAACGTTGAGAGACTCAAGACCCAACACTGTGGATGAGCTAAAGGCCGCTATCGAAGCATCCTGGGCCTCCATAAGACCTCAGCAGTGCCACAGGCTGATTGCCTCCATGCCACGCCGCATGGAAGCAGTCATTTCTGCAAAAGGATTCCCAACCAAGTATTGAGTGCATAACTGTACATGATTATTTGAAGGTTGACGTTTTTTGTATTAAAAACACTTTTCTTTTATTGGTCGGATGAAATATGCTAATTTTGTGAGATAGGAATTTTGGGTTTTCATGAGCTGTATGCCACAATCATCCGTATTAAGACAATAAAAGACCTGAAATATTTCAGTTAGTGTGCAATGAATCTAAAATATATGAATGTTAAATTTTCATCATGACATTATGGAAAATAATTAACTTTATCACAATATGCTTATATTTTGAGAAGGACCTGTACAGTTAGTCACAGTAAAAGCTCAGTGCTGTTTCAATGAGGCCTAAAACCTGACTGAAACTCTTCAAGCAGGTCATTGCTGTGTAAACATTTGATTAGCAACTATTTTCTCAAGAATTTTAGATAAAAGTGGAAGACTGGATATAGGTCTGTAATTTAGTAAATCATCTTGATCAAGCTAAGGTCTCTCAAGTAAAGGTTTAATTACAGCTACCTTAAAAGCCTGAGTTTCTGATCCATTTACTAAGGATAGATTAATCAAATCTAGAGTGGGGCTGATAATCAATGGGAACACTTCCTTAAATAATTTGGTAGGGATTGGGTCTAACATACAAGATGAAGGTTTACATTAAGCTAATATTTTTGATAACTCAAGAAGCTCCACTTCAAAGCAGTCCAAACACAGATCAGGTTCTAGAGTTACTTCCAATGTTGTCTCACTTACTGAGGATGAAGTAATCATGTTCGGGAGTATGCCACTGATTGTATTTTTAATACAATAAATTAGGAAATAAATAATAATAAATAATTAGGAAGAGTTGACTCATTAATAGTAACATAATCCTCTTACTGTAGCCAGGTTTCTGTGAGACAAAATAAATCAATCTGATTGTCACAAATCAAGTCTAACTAACAAAGTCTTTGAAGAGAGAGATCTTATGTTCAATAAGCCACATTAAATTGTTTTATTTTTTCTTTTCTGTCTGAGTTTTATTTATTTTTATGAGATTTTCATGGTTTCCTCCTTTTAGATTATTTTTTATTCAATTTAATTTTAGCCATGGGCAAGACACTGATTTATTAGGGTAATGGGTGGGTCACAGTACAGAAGCTGCAGACAGAAGTTTTAAACTACGACTCTGATTGCTGGTCTGAAACCTGGGTTGTCAGAGTTTTGGAGAAATAATAAATTCGACCAGATTCCTAGAAAGAAGAGCTGCTCAGACCAGGTTTTCCCCAAAATGTTTGCCAATTATCATTGTAGCCCACATCGTTTTCTGGACACTACCTAGACAGCCAGCGGTTGAATGACAGCATGCGGCTAAACATGTTGTCACAGGTCAGATCGGGGAGGGGACCAGAGAAAATTACGGAGTCTGACATTGTTTTGGCAAACTTACACACCGAAGCAGCACTAACTTTGGTGACCTCCGATTGGTGCAACCAGGTGTCATTACCGCCAGCGTGAATAACAGTCTTACTGTATTTACGCTTATCGTTAGCCAGCAGTTTCAGGCAGGGTTTGATGTCCCCTGTTCTGGCCCCTGGCAAACATTTGACTATGGTCTCTGGTGTCTCTAGCGCCATATTTCTGACTATGGAGCTGCCAATTACCAGAGTTGGTTTCTCAGCGGGTGTGTCGCTGAGCGGGGAAAATCTGTTAGAAACGCAGATGGGTTGGTGGTGACCTGTGGGCTGGGATCTAGGACTATGCGTTCTATGTACCTTCACCCAGCCGGCCTGAGATCCCGGCTGCGTGGGTTCTGCTGAAGGACTGCTACGGGGAGTTTCCCACGGTGGCTCCGCGCTGGCTAAGGGTCCTTGGCTATCTGCGGGTTTTTCAACAGCGCAAAGCCGGGCCTCCAAATTTGTCACAATAGCCTCCCAAGCTGCAAAAATGCAACATTTATTACACGTACCATTATCACTGAAGGAGGCAGAGGAGTAACTGAACATCTGACACAGAGAGCAGGAAAGAGGAGGAGACTCAGAGAGAGAAGGAGAAACAACAGGATGGGTAGCCATGGTGAAGCTAACGCTAAGCTAGCGACCCCTTACCACTACGAGAAAATCCGTGTAAAACACAGAGGGTCCCCAAACGTTAAGTGCAGCAAAAGAAAATGTGTGTTTTAACGTGCTTATATGTAACAATACGTCAGAGATATCACTGTAAAGATAATTCAGATTAAATCAAGAGAACCTTCAGACACCAAACAATCCACCGAATGCAACAGTAAAAACAGGAAGCACATGAAGTCCTACTCCTGTTTCTCAGGTGCCTCTCAAACACACTCAAGAATAGATTTCTCTCTGGTATCTGCAGAACTTCAGTCTAATATTTGTGATTGCTCCTATGATAACATTGTGATATCAGATCATGCACCATGCTGCTTAGTCTACAAATATGATAAACTGTTAAATGATGCCGTTTTCAACATAAATGGTTACAAGATCAAGATTTGATAAAATATCTAGGCAAACAAATAAATTAGTTCTTTCAGATTAATACTAAGGCCTTCCTGAGGATATATCAGAAGCTATACAGGTTCTTAATCAAAAAAGGTGCGGGAAACTAAGTTACAGCTGGAAAATAAAATAAAAACTTTCAAATACAAATATATATAACAATGTTAATGGCAGTAATTCAAAGTTGGAGAAGGAGCTATTAGTTTTGAGAGCTGAATAAAACAAACACTCAGCTCTTAGATCTGCATCAAGACTTTTAAGCCTTAGACAGACATTTTAAGAGCAGGGTGAAAGGGCTGGCAAATTGTTGGCATGGCGGATAAAACTGGAATCTAGATCGCCAATCACATCAATAAAATTAAATGGACAAACTCTGCTAGATCCAATAGAAATAATAAAGAGATTGGGGCAATTATGAGAGGTTATATAAAGCACAAAAAAACAGCTGAAATTGACAATATAAAAACCTTTCTCAGTCAAATAGATGTACTTATAATGTCAGATGAGAATAAAGTAGACTTGGATTGAAAACATACTAAAGAAGAAATTGGACAAGCCATTTACAATATAAAATCTGGAAAATGTTCTGGACTCGATGGTATTCCGATGGATCTTTACAAGATATTTAAGGAGCCATTTCTAGTCCCACTACAAGAAATGTTCAAAAGAAACTTTAAATCAGACTGTCTCCCTCCTTCCTTAAATACCGCACTAATCACTCTTCTGCCTAAACCAGGAAAAACTCTAGATAAATGTGAAAATTTAAGACCCACTAGTCTGTTGAATTCGGATTTAAATTTTATTTTTAAAATATTAGCGTGACAATTACAAAGAATCCTCCCCAGTATAATTAATAAAGACCAAAATTGATTTGTTATGGGAAGGCAGGGCTCTCATAACATACGAAGATTATTAAATATTATCATCTATTAAAAGGAACTGCCAAATACAGCACTTCTATCATTCAATGCTGAAAAGGCCTTTAATAGGATTTAATGGCTGTACCTCTTCCTAGTGTTACAAAAATTTGGATGTAGGAATAACTATGAAATATTAAATATTTCTAGACCAATACAAATTAACAGAGGATGTTGTCAGGGCTCCCCTCTTTTGCCTTTATCATTCACATTAGCAATACGCTCCCACACCCAAATTAGTGGGCTTATTGTAGGGCCAACTGAACATAATATTTGATTATTTGCTGATGATGTGATTTTATTCCTTTCAGACATAAATAAATTAATACAGAATGTTCTGGAGGTGATGGAGTCAAGTCTTCTATCTTACTATTAAATGAGCATGGAAGAGCGAATCCAACCCCAGTTATGCAATTTAGTGTTGTACTTGGGTATGCAATTTTTTTCAGATTTTGAACAGTTAGTTAACACAAACTATAACTTTCTATTGACAGAAATAAATGACTCACTGGATGGATGCCAATGCCAGTATCTATAATTGGGGGATTAATTTTTTTTTAAAATGAAAATCCTTCCTAAATTACTTCACTTATTTCAGAATGTTTCCTTATCACCTCCCATAGTTTATTTTCGCAAAGGAAGAAGCTGTTTGTGTTTTGTCTGGAATAAGAGAAGGGCAAGACTTCGTTTGTCTTTAGTGTATTTGCCTTATGACTTAGAAGCTTTATAAGGCCAAATCAAAATAATGAGTTGACAAAACCTTCCAATTTAGCTTTGGAGGAAATGCTGCTAAAAGACAATAGAGCAAAAGGAATTATTTCTCAGTTTTATAACCTTATTATGTTGCATGTCTCTGAAACCTCTTTTGACAGACTTTCAGAGGAAGATTAGCAAGATGCATGTAACTTAGTTCAAAAAAAGTCCATAAACGCACGTCTTAAAGTGATCCAATTCAAATGGTTATTGCGGACATACACACGTGGACAAAATTGTTAGTACCCCTCGGTTAATGAAAGAAAAACCCCAAATGGTCACATAAATAACTTGAATCTGACAAAGGTAATAATGAATACAAATTCTATGAAAATTAACAAATGAAAGTCAGACATTGGTTTTCAAACATGCTTCAACAGAATTATTTAAAAAAAATAAACCCATGAAACAGACCTGGACACTCTGATGAAGAGAATGCTCAGGGTTCTCCATAATCTTCTTTATTTAATGAAGAATCTTCATTTGCACAATGACCTCTAGAGGTTCCAGAGTCCCCAGAGACAGCCTTCATTATTAGCTTGTGGAGCTTTTTCAAGTCCTGGGGTCTGATCCTGCTACACCAGCAGATGATGGCAGAAGAGATCACATTCTCCACAACAGACGTTTTGAAGATATGCAGCATCTTGTTGCAAACACTGAAAGACCTAAGCTTCCTCAAGACATACAGTCTGCTCTGTCCCTTCTTGTAGATGGCTTCGCAGTTGCATCTCCACTCGTCTGTTGTCCAGGTGAACACCGAGGTATTTATACTCCTCCACCACCTCCACTTCTTTTCCCATGATGGAAATAGTGTTTGACCCATTCCTGTTTCTCTTAAAATCTACAATCATCTCCCCTCCTTTATTCACGTTCTAAATGAGATGATTGTTTCCACACCATACCACAAAGCGGTCCACCAGCTCCCCATATGCATCTTCTTGTCCATCTCTGATCCACCCCACGACGGCAGAATCATCCGAGTATTTCTGCAGATGACAGGAGTCTGTCTTGTACTTGAAGTTTGAGGTGTATAGAGTGAAAAAGAATGGTGAGAGTACCGTCCCTTGTGGTGCTCCTGTGCTGCTGCCTGCCTGGTTAGACACACCACCCTTCAGTCTCACAAACTGTGGTCTGTTTGTCAGGTAGTCTCTGATCCAGGAGATTGTTGAGGCCTGCACCTGAGTCTTCTGGAGTTTCTGACAAAGCAAATCAGGATGAATTGTGTTAAATGTACTGGAGAAATCAAAGAACATGATCCTCACAGTGATACTGGCTTTGTCCAGATGACAGTGGGTTTGTTGAAGCAGGTGTATGATGGCCTCTCTAACTCCACAGCGATTAGCAAACTGAAAAGGGTCTTGATAGTTTATTGTTTGCTTGTTCAGGGCAACAGGTCTATAGTCATTGAGGACTGACGGGTGAGTTTTCTTTGGTACCGGAGAAAGACAGGAGGTCTTCCTCAACACTGGAACCTTCTTCTGGGCCAGGCTAAGGTTGAAAAGGTACTGCAGAATCCCACAAAGCTGCTCTGCACAAGCCTTCAGACCTGACACAATCTGGACCTGCACCCTTATTCCAGTTGTTTCTTCAACGGACTTCTTAAGAGACACAGGTGGAAGGGGGAGGCAAAGGGAGCATCAGCATTTGATTTGGTTGAAGGCAAACATGTCGAAGCAGTGGAAGGCAAACACCTCAGCAACGGCTGAGGTGGAATATAAAACATTTGACGTGTGACAGGAAAGCCTTCATCCCTGACTACACATCTCTGATATTGTTTTGCTGGAGCTTGCTCTCCAGCTTCTTCTTGTACACATCCTTGCTGTCTCTTATTTCAACTTTAGTTTGCTACTGTATACCCTTCAATAATTCATTGTCTCCCTTTCTGAAGGCTCTTTTTTTCTTGTTAAGTAGGTCCTTCAGGTCAATGTTAGAAAGAATTTAAGTACACCCTTTCATCAAACTTTTTGACAGGTGGGTGGGACTTCCGGTGAGGGTGGGACTTCCGGTTCGCGCCATGTGGGCGCCATGTGGGTGCCATGTGGGCAGGAGGTCATGTGGTCAAGCAGGTGGTGTGTCCAAGGGGGCGTAACCGTGGATGCTGATTGCTTGTCGTCATTAGGGGCGATACCTTAAATGAGTCAATTAAAACACAGGGGTGTGTTTGTTATAAATAGAACAAGACAAATATGGTATTATCGGAAACTGTTTGGCATCAGCACCAATTAAAAATAGAGGGGTGTGTTTGTAAGCATCGTTAAACCTTGAATAACCCAATGAAAACAATAGGGCGTGCTTTAGTGTTTACTTTAAATACAGAGATAAAACTCTGCACTTTACATGCAGCATTCGTTGGAAAAAAGAACACCCGTTCAACAATGGCTAGAGTTAAGAGAGTTTATCGTCAAGCGGAGGAGAAACGCAACGCGTGCCAAGATGATGATGATGAACAAGCAACTGCATCATATACTTCCTCAACGGAGAGACCTATCGGAATTCCCGTCATGACATACTCTACCGATGATGAGGATCCAACATCAACTTCAACAACCATGGTTGAAAATCAGACCTCGGGTCAGCCAAGAGGTATGTCAGTTCTGTGCGAAACCCCAGTGACCGTCTACCAGTATTCATCCCGTGAATTGAATGCTCCTAAGAAATCAACATACTACATCTACAGGGTACAAAGACCCCCGTTCGACACTCTGCAGGAAGAATGGTCTTTGGAGCCATATGGCCTGGTTGGCAGCTGGGGTTATATTTTCATGTATGAAATAGGAGAGCTTTGCCTGTATCAATTGGATCAAGATGAGGTATTTAATGGATCACTGGCTCTGTGTACTCTCACCCACAGCGACTGGGCTGTGTTAAGGCTTGCAATCCCGCACCTTAATGATAGCCCTGAAACAGTCTCAAGGCAGGAGAGGAAGGAAGAAGAAGAAGAAAATGAACTGTCTCCTCGACCTGTAAAACGGGCGAGAATGTTTCATATACCCTCCGATGTTGAAATAGCTGAGAGAGAACCTCTCTTTAGCGCAGTGTGGGGGTCAAAAACCACAGCAAATGGCCGCTGGTCTTTTCGGGCAAGCAGACGCAGGAACAACCGGACAAGTCCCTCAGATCTGTTTGTGTTGGAGGCTTTCAATCAGGACTGCGGCGTATTCAAGACAATGCTGGCTCTGCCGTTTGAAGCTTGGGCAGAGAAGATGAGTGAAATTGGACATCGTCTTTCTGACCTTTTCCACAAGTCACGAAGTTGGATCGATGTCATGTCAGTGAAAAAAACGCTGACGTTTCCTGTTTTACGTTTAGAACGAACCCTCTTCCGAGGACACGCCCCTTCCTATGATATATATACGGGGGGATAACTGCAAGCTCACAGACACTGAGAATCGTATCATGAGAATGAGTGGACCGACACCATACAGGGATCTCTACAACCACCGAGCAGAGATCCACTTCTCTCCTGAGCACGATGAAAGCTTCAACATTGGACCATATCATCCGCCTTCCCCTGACCTCTTCTCACCATCCACCTCAACATCCTCATTCTCAGAGAACCACTTCAGTCCTGCATCACCTACAGGATACAACATGAAATATCTACCGCTTTCTCCAAACCTCTGCTCACCATCACCGCTATTCATGGCTGAGTCTGTAGACGCGAATGTCCTGCCTGAAGACATGAAGGTGGTCGTGGAGGAGGAGGTAGCCACCGGCTACTCAACCTCTACCGAAGCCCCTACACAAACCCTGGAACCGATGGAGGACCCTCAGCCTTCAGCAGAGGATGAGAGTAACCAGGAGGACGAAATTGACGGTTGGTTCTCAACCACCCTCATCAATACGGTGAAAACAGCGATACTTCATTTATTCAACATAACCTCTTTGAACTATCTCAGAGAAACCTGCTATGGATGTATAACGAACCACCCGAGCCAGCGTCAACACCATTGCCTGGAGGTACTGGGGGAGGAGATGGCAGGAAGACGGCTGATGAAGAAAGTATATTATAGCCCTTCAAATCCGGGAAGGTTTGGGGGTGTAGATAGGCTGAGGAGGGTTATGCAAGATGAAACGGGAAAGAAGGTTGCGGTTGAAAAAGTTAAAGATTTTTTATTAGGAGAAGATACCTATACTCTACATAAACCTGCAAGAATAAAGTTCCCGAGAAACAGAGTTTTTGTCACCAGACCATTGAGGCAGTTCCAGGCTGATCTCTGTGACATGCAAGCTCTGGCCATGGAAAATGATGGTAATAATTATTTATTAACAGTCATTGACATCTTTTCAAAAAGGGCGTATGTACGAGTTTTGAAGAGAAAAACAGCCGCTGAGGTGGTAAAGGCATTTGAATCAGTTTTTACAGAAAGTCAGATCCCCAAAAAACTTCAGATTGATGCCGGTAAAGAATTTTTTAACGAGAAATTTAAGGTTTTAATGGAGAAACACGGTATTGAACATTTTGCCACAGCGAGTGAAGCAAAAGCTTCAGTGGTCGAGAGATTTAACCGCACATTAAAAACAAGGATGTGGAGATATTTTACAGCTAACAATACCCGGCGGTACGTTGATGTACTGCAAAACCTAGCTAGAAGCTACAACCATTCCTACCACTCCAGCATTAAAATGAGCCCTATGGAATGACCCCAGAAAATGCCTTTCAAGTGTTTCAGAATCTGTATGATGTCAAGTCCAACAGATATTGCAAGGACTCAGTGACAACGTTTAAACAAGGGGATCTTGTCAGAATATCCAAGGTCCGTGGAGTGTTTGACAAAAAATACGAACAGAGTTTTACGGATGAAGTGTTTACAGTGTATGAGCGGATACCCCGTTCTCCTCCTGTATACAAACTCAAAGATTTGGATGGAGAACCTATTGAGGGTTCCTTTTACGCTGAGGAACTTCAAAAAGTAAAAATATTTAACGACAAGATGTATCAAGTGGAAAAAATATTAAAACGACGTACGGTCAAGGGAGTCAAACAGGTTTTTGTAAGCTGGAAAAACTGGCCTGAGAAATTCAACAGTTGGATCAAGTTTGATGAACTTCGAAACGTATAAAAAAGGTTTGCACTAAACCTCACAGTTGACACAGCATCATGAACCGTCAGGTAGAGGATGATGGCTTTTACATTACTCTTCCATCTAATGCTAGCATGGAAGTGTTTAAAAATAATACCAGTTCAAGTTTCCGTGTAAATTTAGCTCAACATATTGATTTAGAAGGCCAATGGATGGTTGCATTAGCCGAGATTTCATATCCTCATACATGGCATAATTTACCGGATTATGATGCCTACTTTGAATGGAGGAAGGTTGGTGATGTGGAGATCAATACGCAAAGGATCAGAAGTGGCTACTATAACAGTGTTATTCAACTCGAGACAGAGATGGAAATGTTTTTCAAAAAATTGAAATCGGGTTTACGCATTAAATTCAGCAAAGTTCAAAAGAGATTTGCATTTCAAGCAAACAGTCCGTATGAAATACGCTTCTTCAGCACTCTAGCTTATATGATGAGCGTGAAACCAGGGGAATGGATTCATGTTTCTGAACCAAAACTGGCTCCTTTTCTGGCGGATATAAAGGCTGGTTTCTATCACCTATACTGTTACAGCGACGTGGTCAGCCCTCAAATAGTAGGCGACACTTTTGCACCTTTACTGCGGACCGTCAAAGTACAAGGCAAATTCAGTGATATGATTACTCAGACGTTTAACCCCGCCCACTACCTTCCAGTCTCCAGAAGACATATTGAAAATATCAATATAGAAATTAAATCGGACCAAAACGTTCCTGTAAATTTCGTCTATGGAAAGACCGTCATAAGACTACACTTCAGACCGGTGATATCACAACGTAGCCTGAGATAAATTTTATTTGTATAAACTATTCCAGAGATATGTATATAACCTCTAAGATTGATTGGTTATCATTCATATTACGCTGGTCATTCAACACTGCATCAAGCAGGCAAGAGAGAACATGGCACAGCTAAGTCTGAGACGTGACCCAAATCGCTTTGTAAATTACTATGTAAGTCAATCAGGCGGTAATCTGCCAGGGTTTTATGGGGACCCGGTCATGTACGGACGCGGAATTGGATCATTATTTTCAAAATTATTCCGCTTCGTATCCCCTCTGGTTAAAAAAGGATTTGCAATTGCAAAACCCCATCTTAAAACGGCTGCATCAAATATCGCTTTGGATGTAATCGGTAGAGCCGTGAGTAAAATGAGTGGTTCTACACACACCGACGGTCAAGAAGGTTCAGGAATTATGGTTTTATCCAAAAGACCCAGAACAAGACCCCCTGGTGATCGTTTAAGGACGGTTAAATAACAACGACAAACGCGAAAAATAGATCAGTCGCAGCTGACAAACGAAGAGGAAGGAAGTCATCCGCAAGTTTTGATATATTTAAATAATGGCTCTTTTACATAACAAATCATCAGAGTGCACGCTGGCAGAGTTGGACTTATTTTCTGCCCCGATGACGCAGCTATTGATCGAAGATAAAATTTACACCGAGATCCAGCCTTTATCAGCAATCACTGATGGAGGGCCGATCGAGTTTTTCATTCCGGGAGACGGAGAAAAGTATCTGGATCTCAACGATACGCTGTTGCATCTCAGAGTGAAAATTACTAACGAGAATGGAACAAACCTGCCCAGATGATGCACCTGTAGGGCTCATCAACTACCCGTTAAACACCATCTTCAGTCAGTGTGACGTCACTCTCGGAGATCGAATGATTTCACAATCCAGCGCTACACATCCATACAGAGCCATGATTGAGACATTGTTAAACTTTTCTGAGGATTCTTTAAAAACCCAGTTTAGCTCTGGTCTTTTTTATAAAGATACTGCAGGTGCTCTGAACTCTATTGTTACAACTAACGGCCCTAACCAAGGTCTTAACAGCAGAGCAGGCTTTACGGCAAATTCCAGGGAGGTACATCTCCTAGGCCCCCTGCATGCAGACATATTTTTCTGCGAGAGACTTCTTTTAAACTCTGTTGACCTTAAAATTAAACTTACAAGAGCCAACGATGCCTTTTGTCTCATGGCAGCAAGAGACTCCACTTACAAACTCAGGATATTAGGAGCATCTCTTTTAATCAAAAAAGTTACTGTCTCTCCAGCTGTACGACTGGGGCACGCTTCAGCTTTGATGAAGGCAAATGCTCTGTATCCACTTTCACGTGTGAATGTAAAAACATATTCCATCCCTGAAAATTCAAGGGTATGCAACCAAGAGAATCTTTTCTTAGGCGTCTTTCCCAAGTATGTGGTGATTGCGTTACTGGATCATGACGCTTTTACAGGAACACGCAATCTCAATCCGTTTGACTTTAATCATTTTGATACGGAATATTTAGCTTTGTGTAAGGATGGCAGACAAATTCCTGCTAAAGCCTTCCAGCCCAATTTTAACCAAGGTCATTCAGTGAGAGAGTATTACAACTTGTTTACGGCTACAGGACGACATCTAAAAGATCTTCCACTGAGTATAACACGTCAGGAATTTAATCAAGAATACTCTCTATTCACATTTAATCTTAACCCGGGCGAGGACACAGATGCTCTATCTCCAGTTTCCAGTGGGAATTTAAGATTGGAAATGCGCTTCAGAAACCCGTTGCCTCATACCACCACGCTGATCATCTACGCTTGTTATGATTCTATTTTAGAGATTGATTCAAAGAGGCGTGTGCTGGTGGATTATTATTAACCTAATCAGGCATGAATAATCATGAAATTGAGAGCCTGATGCGTCATCTGCTGGGAGATTTGTTTTGTGGTGTATGGCCGTGCGACCAGCTCCCGCTGCTAGCTGACAAATTCCCAGGGCCGGCCTACTTTATTGTGAACACACATCCTTCACACATGCCGGGGGAACACTGGCTAGCTCTGACATTGGATGAGAATGGTCAATCCAGCTTTTTTGACTCTTATGGATTCTCTCCGGATTTCGAGTTCTACCCGTCAAGCATCGTAAAATTTTTAGAAGACAGATCCTCAAAAATATTGTATCATAATAATCAGCTTCAAAACACTTTGTCCACTGTGTGCGGTAACCATTGCATTTTTTATCTATGTCATAGAGCGTGCGGATTATCACTGCAGCAAGTGTTGTCGAAATACACCGGAGATGTGATTAAGAATGATTTAATGGTATCTAACTTTGTGAAAAAATATCAGAAATGTGTTGTTAATCAAAGTTGTACATTTTATACTCACGGAACATGCTCTTTGGAGATATTTATGGATTGTTATGGAATTTAAATTGTCTTATTTTTTTTTTCATTGTTTGTTTTTTTTTTTTTCTTCTTATGATTTAATATCTGTGTAATGATATCATATGTTAGTGTGTGAAGTAGAGAACGAAGTTAGACTTGAAAAATATAATCAATAAATATTTTATTGAATAAAAGAAATAGACTACATGTTTCATTTTCTTATAACGGTTTATGGTGAAAATGTAATCCATCGGGGTGGTAGTGTCGTCTTACGAAGAGACCTTTTTGATCTCCCATCAGCATTTTTTGGATCTTCCAGCTCAGATCTCGACTAGTAGGGAGAATGAGTTATCTGCCTTCTTCTTCTTTTTCTTCTCTGCTTAACGCTGGGGGGTGTACCCCAATTTTCAATCGATGTACCCTCTGTTTTGAAACGTCTATATTCTTCACGAGCATAAGGGTTAATGACTGAAGATATAGGGATGTTTACTTCTGACAAGGTGTGTAGAAAATCAGACCATCCTCGGGTTTGTGATGCTCCAGATTTTTTAAACGAAAGCATGAGATTTTTCAACAAATCAATCATGTGGGACCTTTTTATAACATTTCCTTTAAATACAAATTCACCTCGCGAAGTCCAACTCTCACTTCTTTCGGATAATTTCTTCAAAATGTACTCGGCATTTTTACGGTTGTGTTTAGGAAGGCTTTTCAGTACTTCCGTAAGAACCTGATCCTTAGGGGCCTCGTCCTGCCCTGGGCCTTGTTTTTCTTGGGACCGCTCATGTTCAGGAACCTCTGTGTCACGCTGCAGCGTTAAACTGACCCGCTGTTTTTCTTCTTTGACACCCTGCTTAAGTAAAGTCAGATACCTCTGGAGAAGAGCATCGTATCTCTTGATTTTTTCATAAGAAGTCAAACCCGGCTCGTTTAATATCGCTCTCATTTCAGCATCCAAATTCTCCTCCGCCGTCTGTCTGATGGACGTGTCTGACTGGATCAGACGCTTGAATTGATGAGGTGAAATGAGAAACATCTTCTGCGATGTTCTGAGAGACATTATCTCCTGATGATTCCACCCACTAGATCACCGATCAAGGGTGCAAGAGCCGTTAAGATGGGGAGAATAAAACCACCTCGTTGCTTTTTGAGAGCCAACTGTTTAGTTTTTATCCCGGTTCTTTTATCACCCAACAATCTGATGATATTTCTTTGTTTCTTCAATTGTCGGTGTTGAGAGGGTGATAGTTTAATGTTACCTTTTAGGATATTCAGAGCAATCTCGCACAGAGCCTGAATAAAGTTGGGAGAGCAGTGTGCGAGAATATCTTTACGTTTCTGTGGACAGGCCTGGTACAAAGCTCTAAATAATGGTAAATTCCTTTTTATATGCGCAGACATGATTACTTACTTTGTTCTGGGCACGTACACAGCAGGCCACTGCTGAGGAAGTATCCCCGTTCTCAGTCTGAAACGTTCTGGGCAGGTAGGCGTAAAATCGATGATTAAATATCCACGAGCTTCTCTCGTTGCGTCTTCAAAACTCTCCAAGAAGAGACCCTTTTGAGATGGAAACATTTGGCGGGCCAGTATATTCAGCTGGAGTTTATCTCTCGGGTTCTTAAACAACACCATATAATTACAGTTCAAACTAATAGTGCAACTGAACTTTCCCTGATGAAAAACATTCTGAGTCAACATCATAACACTCATATTATGATGGTGACAAAACTGGGTAAAGACTTTCATCACGTTTTCATCATCTGAGGCTTGAGCAATAAGATCGTCTAGAATAATCAGATGATTCTGATCAGGAGGAAACAGGTTTTCATCTTCAAAAGAATGAGGCAATCCTTCCACAAAGGTAATATTTTTATTCATCTTCTGCAATTCAGCATACATGGGTTGAAAAGATGTGTAAATCCATACAATATTTTCTGGAACAATATCCATGACATGATTACAGTTTTGTAAAATAATTTTTACAAAGAAAGTTTTCCCGCAGCCGCTGGGTCCAACATGAGAAATACATGAGAAAGGTGCTCTAAATCTAGGATCAAAATCAATCTCCTGTAAATCCATGTGACTTTTTATTTTATTTCTTCTTCAACTCTAATAACCGAAAGGCAGAGTTGTCCCGTCAGAAAAAAGACGTCTCTTATCATACACCAGTCGAAACTTTTTAAGAAATGTCGCGTTTGTCAAACGGAATCTCTTTTTATCCCTCCTGATCGTGTGCTGAGGGATTTCAATGACACCCTCACTTGACCTCTGTAAGTAGCCCTCGACCAGCCCTTTGATGCGGTCAAAATTGACCCTCTCGCTGCATTCATGCGTCTGAGTGATGCCTTTAGCACGTATCATTACATTTTTACGGTTTTTGGTCTGGTATGCATAACTCTTGGGTCCTGTCGATGCAAACTCCGAAATTCTGTCACCATCTAACTCGTCAGTAAGATCACCCAGATAATTCCCCAATTCCAGAGGAGTTTCACCACTTTTTGTCACATAAATCAAACTGTCCGTGTCAATATAAATCAATCTGTCCTGTAACTTCTCCATGCTGCTGAGAAGTTTTAAACGTGCATAAGCGGTGGTGAATGCTGCAATAAACACATTATTTGTCTTACTTGGTGGATATATGACACGTTTACTGAAATTCCACTGCACTACACACATTTCAGGGTTGAAAAAATGAAAATAGTTAACCCTGTATTTACTTGAGAACATGAAGCTGAAAAAGTCTGCAGGGTTAGTGATGACTGTGGTCTGAGACAGATCACTTCTTTGCGCAAATTTCCCCCAAAAACTGTTTAAACACAATTTTGCAACCTGCCTTTTGGCAGGATTCACCTCGATTTTCTCAGGGTCTAATTGGATGCCCTGATGCAGTTTGTAGTCGCTTATATACTTTGACTTACTCTCCTGATCCACTGCTTCAGACGGATAGCCTGAAGCCTCCTGCTTACCCTTTAAAAAGCAATGAATGTAACCTTTAAAAATTGTATCACTTCTCTTTTCAAAATGCCACACCTCTGTGATTTTAGCAAGACGATAACTACACTCCAACGCTTTACAGAGTTCTACACTCACCCAAACACCCGTCAGAGCTCTGTCCTCATCATTATGCATGCAGGGACCTGACTGGTTATTTATTTCAGCGCATGTGCGGCAGAGAGTGAACACAAGTTTACCTTGGGATGTTCTGTAAGGTAAAACAGGGAACAACAGGTTACGTGGTGGGTAGACCACAGCTTTGATTATACCGAAGTAGCTGCTGGGGTCATCAAAATCTTTGTAAATGATGGTGGGGTGTCCGAGGGGAAAAACGCAGTTGGTGTTTACATAAGGGTACAGAGATGTGTAATCCACATAGTGTACAGTTTCATCCGGTTCCGCTGTGTACCTCAACCTCATAGGACAGGTGCGACCACCATACAGAGCATCCCGGGGGGATAGCGGTTCGGGTGCATTAACTTTCTCAAGAAAGCTGATTACCCCTGGGTCTGATTTTTTCATTTCAATCCACTCATGCTCCCATATGACTTCGAGACGAAGGCCGTACACAGTTTGTAACACCTTGCTTCTCTCAACAGTGGCTGCGTAAAACTGTTCAAATGCGACCCCTCTCAACGGACACTTGTCATGAGGCATGTAACACTTTTTACAGCCGTAGAAAAAACAGCCATAAAATTCAAACGCAACTTTGACACCGTTAATCTCTGCAAACCCATCCACTGAATATGACCCGATTTTCTTTTCACCCCTATTTAATGCATGCTCAATAAATATGGCTCTGCTGTCTGCAATCCAGCCGAGCCATTGAATGGACGCACTGGATAACGTTTTACTGCTACGTCTGTAGTCCAGAGGTGATGGAATGGCTAAGGTTTGAGGAGGAAGGAAATTGGTTACAAAAACCTTCATGCAGGCTGATGCTATTGTGATACTTTTAAACGGATCCACACTTGTCTCCTTAAAGAACTCGTCTCTGAATTTTAAGCATCCTTGAAAAAGAATTTCAACGTCATTTTTACAATAACGAATAGCTTCTTTCTTAAAGTCAAAGACCTCTTTGCTCGCTTCTCTGTACCAGCTGCTAAACAGCTGTTGTTCTTGAAGACTCATGCGTTCTACAGCGTAGCAGGATGGAGGAGGAAAAGGCCCCACATACTGGAGACGTTGTTCAGAGGAAAATAGGTGGGGAAAAAAACCCTTGCTTTGATCGGTAAAGCCTAACGCTTTCGGCATGGCGCTAAGCTTTATGCACATGAAGGACAGGCTATCAATGTATTTTAACCTGTAATCAGGGTCGGTTAAACAGAGAAGTTTACTTCCTACCATGACGAGATGAGGTTTAATGCCTAACTGCAGCATTGCTGTGAGAATCAGGTAACCATCATACCCCCGCGCATTGTGCGCTATTAAGGTGAAGCCTCTGTACTTCGGCCTCCTGAAATGCAGGAGACATTTTTGGGTGCAATTCAGTCCATAAGCGTACCATTTATCACCTTTCAACGTTTTAGCACAGACCAGAAAGGGGGTATGCACGCCGCTCTCATTGACGAGGCATTCGAAATCATAAAAAATCAGTTTATCATCAAGCTGATTAATTGCACTGCAAGGCAGAATGTAACACTTATGATCATCGCATGTAATGTCTAGGCTGGGGGGTACATTTTCACCGCAAATACTGCATTTTACATTACACACGTGTGGTTTATTCGGTTTACTGATTGGAATAACGTATATCCGTTTGCATACTTTACACAGTTTTACCAACTCACAGTCACTCATAGGTCTGTCAGCACTATTTCTGATGCACGGTTCCCTGTGTCTGCTGAAACATGAGGAATTACGACAGATTCTTTGACAGCCTGCACAGCTTACAGGATTGCTCTCTTGCATACATTTATATGTTCGACACACTGGACAATAACCTTCACAATGGTGTGTGTTTACATTCTCATAGCTGGCGTAACAGTAATTACAAATATATCTGCACCCCATAAAACCTTTGAGATTTTTTATCCCATAGTAATGACCTTGAAATAACAGCAAAAACAGAGGGTTTGAACGATCAGGGAAACTGGTCTCAAATTTACACAGAGCAGTAGAGCCCGTGGTTCTGTGAAACACTACAATTTTTCTCTTCAGAATGGTTTCAAATTTACCAATATCACTAAAAGTAACTGCTGTTTGCTCGTCGAGGCCTGCCTGATGCTGCCATCTCCTCCCCAGTTCTACAGCACGGTGATCCGTGAGCTCAGGATCAAAGACGTGTGTGGGGCTGATTGCAAAACATAACTGATTACCGGTATTGTTTATAATATACAAAAGACGCATTTTCTTATTAAACAGTTCACAGTCTAACGTTCCTGCAGCTTTACGCTTAGAACCTCCTGCTGGGTCATTAACAACCTGAAGAACAAATTCCATGTTATTATCTACAGGTATATTTGCATTCGATTGTACTAAATCGTCGAGGAAGTTCTCGAAAGCAGGCAGGATCATATTTCCATCATCTGTAACAGTAAATGCGATGTGACGATTGAGATTTTCACCCACTAATTCCAGCTGCACAACGTCGTTACGTCTGGTTAACGATCTCGCAGCGTCGGCTAATTCAATTATAATATGCATGATGTCTGTATAGAATGCTGCTAAATCTGGAACGTTACTTGGACAGGTAAAAGGTCTCCTTATTTCATGGTTATTAAAATGTTCACGTTCAACCACGGCTGGAGGGTTTCGTCCTATTTGATCAGAACTAACTGCTACGTTATTGAAATGACCCCCGTGCTGATCTGCGGCGTGTGACGTAGAAGGATTCTGATGACTGTCAGGTGAATCATTTTCCTCAATGCTGCTGTGTGGAGACGGTGCGCTGTTCAAATCGGAAAGAGCCTGATTGATTACGTTTAAAACGTCACCGTGCCGATCTGCGGCATGTGACGTAGAAGGATTCTGATGAGTGTCAGGTGGATCATTTTGCTCAATGCTGAGTGGATACAATGCTCTATTTAAATCTTCAAGAGCCTGATTGATTACATTTAAAACGTCACCGTGCCGATCTGCGGCGTGTGACGTAGAAGGATTCTGATGACTGTCAGGTGAATCATTTTCCTCAATGCTGTGTGGAGACGATGCTCTATTTAAATCTTCAAGAGCCTGATTGATTACGTTTAAAACGTCACCGTGCCGATCTGCGGCATGTGACGTAGAAGGATTCTGATGAGTGTCAGGTGGATCATTTTGCTCAATGCTGAGTGGATACAATGCTCTATTTAAATCTTCAAGAGCCTGATTGATTACGTTTAAAACGTCACCGTGCTGATGTTCATTTATTACATTTTCACTGTTAGCAGGAGATGCATTTAAAACGATGTTATCTGCTACTTCTGCATTAACGGGAATTTCGTTAAGTTCATTAACTAAATTTCTTATTTCATCCAGGGCAAGTCTGATTTGGTTATCCATTTCTATGAACATAAGAAAAAAATAAAATAAAATAAAACTAACCTACAGAAAAAAACAAAAAAACAAATCACAGTGATCAGTTCAGTTTAAAATCACCTTGATGTCACCAAAATGCTTCTTTAACAGAATCTGACATGCTGCCAGAAGCGTTAACGATGAGGCCTTATTACGAAGATCCCGTGAGGCTGTAGAGACTGTCTTCCTGCGTTGTCCGTTTCTATGGCCAATCTGTCCTACCATCAACATTACCTCTGTAAGGAGAATGAACAAAAAAATAAATAAATAAATACAAAAATGTATATATATATATATATATATATATATATATATATATATATATATATATATATATATATATTGAAATAATCACATTAAAACTGAAAAAAAAACAAAGGAATTCAAATTAATTCAGTATGTATGTATGAATTAAAACGTACCGTTCATTAATCCACTCACTAGTGTTGCTCTGCTTTGTAGCGCAGAGAGTCGCTGTCTTTTGGCCGGGGTTAAATATTCTGTAAAAACAGAAGACAATAAAAGTTATCTTACGCTGCGCAGCACAGCGTTCATAAATAAAACGAAAAATAGTTTTTAAAATACACAAGTTTTTTTTTAAATCTTACTCCGATTCTTTGCGGTAAAACCTCCAGATTTCACTTCTTGTTGAACTGAAACGGTGCCTCTCTGCTGAAAGCTGTCTTGATCTTTGAAAAGCGACCTTCTGGTGGGCGGATTCAATGTGGCATCTTTGGATGTATCTGTAAACAGGTTTATATGACATTTTATTGAACTATGCTTAAAATACATATATATATATATTGTTTTTATTTAATTTTTATTTTTTTTCTACCCTGCTGCTGCTGCTGCTCGACAGTTGTGTCTTCCACAGAGCTCTCAGTCGAATCTGTAAACAGTTTTTATCTGAGGTTTAAAATACATTCACTCTCAAAGAAAAATAGTTAGTTCTTAGGACTTACTTTCTGGTGGTGCCGGTAACTTATCCGGTGTGTCTTCAGGGGAAATGATGATAATTGACGGAGGAGTATTCAAAGAATCAGTTTTAATTTCTGTGTTAGAAGAAAGTTCAGATGTTGTTGGGGTTTTTTCTTGTTTGGAAATAATTCGCCTTCTCAATTTTGACTGTCGATTCCAGCCGCTGAACCCTCCAACTTGATCATTCGGGTTTACCTCTCTCATCAAATCTATAAATTGAAACATTGTCAAGGGTTAACTATAATATATAAATGTATATATATATATATTTTATTGCATTTAACATTTACTTACCATAATCTGATTGTGTCAAGATGAAATCATCAAGGTCATCAGCGGTGGGTCCTATGACAAAGAAACAAATATATATATATATATATATATATATATATAAACAATATATATAAACAAAATTAGAGAACATCCACATGCATTTAATGATTTCTTAAAGATGAATACTTACTTACTTACTTACGTTTAAAGATGTCATTGTGCTTTTGTGAATTATCAGAAGTAGATTCCACAATGTCCGGGTTTCCTGAAATATTTACCGACATTTTTTCTTGTCAGTACTGGTATTTTCAATGTAACAAGTGTTATTGTTCAAAGACATTCAGCATTTGAAGACCCTGACACTGAGGTTAGTCAATGAAACAGAGCCCCCGGACAACATTTACTCACAGTATTTATACCAGAACATGACAGTGTTATCTCAACTGCAAAGACTATGTTTTTAAGACCAAAACCCTTTCTTGAGTTCAAAGGTGATATGGTTATCTAAGGAACAGACCTAACTGCCCTTCCTGACATCGCCCCTAACAGTTGTATATAGTATAACTGTAACCCCCCTGAATAACCTTTTACTCTAAGATGAAAAAGTAAATGTTTTAGAAAAGCTACAGGTAACTAAAATTATCATTCTTTTTTCCTAAAATGGAGTCTCTCATGATTCAAAAACAAACACATCATTGCTAGTCAATTTGTAACTTGGAAACAGTATACTGAAGTTCTATTTTTTTCTGTTAATCTCATATTCGTCTTACCTCTTTCAGCTGCTTTTCCAGTATGTTGACGCAGAAGCTGAAGGTTTTTCTCGTTCCATCGATGTAGTGAAGCACAATCTTTTAATTTACTTTTTAGGTCTTTTCTATTTTGAACTGATTTAGACTGGCTCATATATTCAACAAATAGGTCATGCTGTAAAGCAAAATGAACTTACAATTCTGTCAGGTTACACAGTTCATTTATTAGGATTTCATGTGATAGGTCAACATTAAGTTGATTATACCTTTAAAATATAAAAGGATGCATGTCTTTTTTGTTTTTAGATGTATTAACGCCTGAAAAACATACAGATTATTAATAACACCCTTAAACACACCCCTGTGTGTTTTAATTGGCTCATTTAAGGCCTTCCCCGTAACACCCTTAAACACATCCCTGTGTTTTAATTGACTCATTTAAGGTATCGCCCCTAATGACGACAAGCAATCAGCATCCACGGTCACGCCCCCTTGGACACACCACCTGCTTGACCACGTGACCTCATGCCCACATGGCACCCACATGGCGCCAACCGGAAGTCCCGCCATCACCGGAAGTCCCGCCCACCTGTCAAAAAGTTTGATGAAAGGGTGTACTTTAATTCTCTCTAATGTTGATTCATGGTTTGTTATTGGGGAAGCATCTCACTGTTCTGGTGGGGATGATGTTATCCACACAGACATTTATATAGTCAGCCGCACACTCAGTCATGGCATCGATGTCCTCTCCGTGTGGCTGGCACAGTGTGTCCCAGTTTGTGGTCTCAAAGCAACCTCGCAGTGCTCCTTCAGCTTCCTGTGACCATCTTCTCACAGTTATCTTCATTACAGGTTGCCTCTGAACAAGGGGCTTATATTTGATTTGTCTAGAAGACGTCTTGTTTTAGAGATGTGTGAGTCCTTGACATTTGCATAAAACAAAACCAACGTTTTGTTTTCTCTGGTAGAGCCGCTGACAAGCTGCTGAAAGGTTGAAAGTGTAGGAGAGAGTGAAGCATGGGTAAAATCACCAGATATCAGCACAAATTCATTGGGGTGTTGTGTCTGAAGCCTCACAACAACTGAGCTGATGGCATCACATGCTGTATCGGCAACAGTGGAAAGTAAACTGTTGCCAAAATTACACTGGTGAATTCTGGGTAAATAATATGGATGAAAACTTGCTGCTAACAGTTCAATATCTGGGCTGCAGAGGCAACACTCCACAGTAACATGTCCTGGATTACACCATCTGTTGTACTGTAGTACTGCCAGTCCATCTCCTTTGTATTTGCTGCTCCTCTTTAAATTTCTGTCTACTTGTATGGTCAGAAAGCCTGGCAGAGAAACGCTGGAGTCAAGGATATGATCCTGCAGCCATGTCTCTGTGAAACACATAATACAGCATTCCCGATACTCTGGCTGGGTCCTTTGTAGGGGTTGGAGTTCATCCAACTTGTTTCCCAACGATCTCACATTGCCCATCATAATTGATGGAAGAAATGGTTTGAACTTCCTCCTTCTGCTCTGCATCCAAGACGCCTCCTTTTCAACTTATCATGGATTTGGAGTTTTAGTTGAAGTATTATATGATCTTTTGAGATATTAATCAGATACTCCTGGTTGTAAAAAACAACCACATTGACAGGGTGACGCATCATAGATCATAGCTCCTGTTGGGATTATGATGATTGATTACTTAATATTTAGCAATAATTATAATAAAAAATCATAATTTGTGAAAATTAATTTCTTAACCAAAAATCCTTATTTATGAATTGAAACCAGAGATGTCTTCTCGTGTTGTAATTGTGGCTCAACGCCTTTGATAATTACAACCATTAAATACTCAGTAATAATTGATCACTATTACCAGAGATGTCACTGTTTAATCAACCGTTTCTGCCAAAACGTGTGAAACTTTTTAGCCTTACTTTGACTGACAAATCTCTCTTGCACAAAATAAACACAAAACGTGAAAATGTATTAATCCAATCAGCCTGATACAATCAACTCTTCAATCCAATAATCTTCACCTACTCAAACATGCAAAGTTCTACACAAAAGGGTAAAATATCTAACTAAACAAAATAAAGCAAAACAGCAGTGGGTGTGTATGGAATCAACCAGCAGTTATGGCAAAAGTGATAATATGACAAGGGAATATGGTGTTGAACGAAGCTTTGGGAGCGCAGCCCGCCAGAAAGTGTAGCTCAGTGAGATTCAGGCCGTCATAAACCTTCCCCCCAGCAAGGTTGTAAACCCAGAGGACAAAGGATAATAAAACCTTTGGCGGCAAGACAGTAAGCAGTGAAGTTGAAGACAAAGAAAATGGTTTATTTTCACCATAAGGGTATTATAGCAGTCCAGTTTCACAGCGCACCTGCGCGCAGGTGTTCGCACAGTAAAAGCACAATCTTGCGAGACTCGGCGACCTCAGAAAACAACAGTAATCACATTTCAAAAGAACAATGGCATGCACATACAATTCAGAACACATTAGACTCTAAGTGGCGATTCTACATCGCACTAAATCCACAGCATCCAATGCCGGAGAGGATAATCATTAAAAAAAATGTTTTTATCCACTACAAGAGGAATTTGAGTTCTTAAAAAGAATTAATCAGAATGAAAAGTAACAGAGCCACTTCAACCTGCTGCCACCTTGAGCGGCACAATTCTAGAATAAAGTTTAAATAAATGTATATTTTGTTGAATGTTATTGTATTCATTTGTGTTAAATAATTACTGCAGGTTGCTCGCAACGTTGATGGTTTTTCAATAGGCACTACATATTGGTTGTTCTAAGTTGATGAATGTTATAAAAAGCCCAAGACATCAATAAACATATTCTGGCAAAATAAATTTTTTTTACAGATCTCTTTTAATAATAAGAATAATAAGAACAAATTTTTTTACAAAAATCAGACTGCTTTGTTCATTTTATTAAAATATTGCAATAAATATATTGCAAATAAATGTTTAATTATTACAATAAAAGTTACATTTTAACTTAAAACTTTCAACTCAATGATTTTGGCCATCATGGGAAAAGGTTTAGTCACCACTAGTTGAGATCAGTGCATAATCCTGTTAAAATGGCCCAAACAAAATCCAAAGCTAAATCCATTTGAGAATCTGTGGTAAGACTTGAAAATTGATGTTTGCAGATCCTCTCCTTCCAATCTGACTGAGATTGAGCGATTGTGCATAGAAGAAGCGGCAAACATTTTAGTCTAGATGTACAAACCTGGTAGAGACGTTGCCCAAAAGATTTGCAGCTTTAAGTGCAGTGATAGATGATGGATGACATAAAATCCCAATAAAATACATTACTGTTTGTGGTCATAACACGAGAAAATGTGAAAAACATCAAGGGGTGTTAATACTTTTTCAAGAGCATGTATGTCTGGAATGTTACTCAGACTGTAAAAGATTAGTGAGAGGAATTCACTGAGTTCATTTACTGTTTATAAATCATCTCTGAGGATACTGAGCAGTTCATGGTATGAATGAATGGTTGAGCACGCAGCTTTTTCATGCTATTAACATACTTAAAAATTTTCAGATGTACTTGCACCCCTCATCCTGAGTCTTTTATTCTTGTCTAAATGTGTATAATCACATGTTGCTCCCCCACATGGAGTCCAACATGCTGACCATAAGTTAAACAAGCTGCTCAGCCTTCTCTCAGCTTGCAGCCAAAGTTTAACCTAAGATTTTTCTGTGATATTATTATCTTCTAAAACCTCATCAGCAGCCCTCCATGTTAAACACTAAGACAAGAAAGTTGAATCCACACACTGAAACTGACTGTTTAAAAGCTGCAGATAAACAGATGATTAAAATAAATGAAAAATATGAAATAATACTTCAAAGTGATATAATTTGTGTAAACAGGGAGCCAAAATTGAAGAATAAACAATACTACATTTTAAAAGCATTTTAAATTCACCCCCCTCAAATTTTGGGAACGTTTTTACCCAGTAGAGGAACATGTGACTAGAAATAATTTGTGACAGACCCACCCCAAGTGGTGCATAATTGTAAAGTGAAAGGAAAATGATACAGTATATGCTCAAAATGTTTTACAAATAAAAAACAAAAATTGGGGGTTATGCATTTGCATTGAGTCAATATTTTGTAGAACCACCTGACGCTGCAGTTCCAACTGCAGATCTTTTGTGGCATGCCTATGCCAGCTTTACTCATTCAGACGCTGACATTTTTCATATTTTGCAGAAAAGCTAATAATCAGTTAGATTGGAAGCAACTTCTGTAAACAGGAATTTTTGAGTCATAGTACAAATGTTCTAATATATAGAAGATAAGACAGACTTTATTGATGTCACAATGGAGAAATTAACTTGTTACAGCAGCCATTAGTAACACACAAGTAGGATGCAGATAGTTATGAAAAAAAGGTGCAATCAAAGAAGAACAAGGATTTTAACTATATGTCTGGATTTTAACTGGGCCATTCTACCATATGAATATGCTTCTAAACCAGGTAGTTTTACATCTGGCTTCTGGCTGTGCTCTCAACATGGTTTGTGGCAAACAACAGATTGGACATTTTATGGTTTTCTTTCAACACTAGCATTTTTCTTTCCACTGTTCATAAGGTACAGGTTTTTGGTTTTCAGTTGTCCCATCGACAGATTCTCCCACCTGAGCAGTGGATCTCTGTTGCTCCTCCATAATTCATCCAGCTAGATAGCCACTTGTAGGTTTGCAATTGGTCCATTCTTTTTCCCAGTTCAGATGATGGATTGACCAGAGCTCTGTGAGATGATCAAAAAATTGGATTGTCATGATCCTTAAGTGATTCGGTTTTAGTTCTCTTTTATGTTTCTGATTTCACCACCTTTCTGTAATCACGTTCTAAATGGTCTCAATACGTAAGTCAATTTCTTTGTGTTCATTCTTGTTAATAGGTCTTATAATATTAGTTCATTTCTTTAGATTGTGTTTGTTACTGATTTTTTGTATTCTATTCCATGTTCATTCTAGTTTATTCCTTCAGGTTTGTATTTGTCTTTTTGGTTAAGTGTTTCCTTGTTAGTTGAGATCCCTCCATGTTAATTAGTCTCTCTCCCTCTGTCTTCCTGCTTTCCTTTTGCCTCATTCAATGTCATTCTCCACTCTTCCCTCAGTATATACGCTCACCGGTTGTCCATTACTCTGCCAGTTTCTTCCCCAGTGTAATGCCAGCTTCTCTGTCAATGCTCTATGTCCTTGTTGTGTCTTGCTGTAAACGTTTATATTTTTCATTAACTTTTTCAACCTACAATGTTGCTTCCAAGTTCCACTGTGCACTTCTCCACAACTTTCTCCATGACCTTGCTGTTGTGTTCCTTGCTGTTCATAATGCATGAAGAATAGAGACTAGTGGAAAAGGGGCATGACAATCCTCTGAAACAGAAACAGAACTGCTGCATTTACAGTAAGATTTATTTAGAGGTAATCAAAGTAAATGGGGCTGAATACATATGCACCATATTTTTATTTGTAAAAAGGTTTGAAAACCATTTATCAGTTTCATTTCAGTTTTCATCAATATTTATGTATATATCAATATTTTGTGTTGGTCTATCAAAAATAATCGGCCATAAAATGGATTAAGGTTTGTGGCTGTTACGTGACAAATTGTGCCTTAAAGGGGACATATCATGCAAAATCCACTATTTTAGCCCTTAAATACATTTTGTTGTGTACTAGGAGTCTGTAGGAGTACAGAAAAGATTAATTTAGTCACTCCAGGCGCTGCGTAGATATATTTATATTCTGTTTGCAAACACATAGAATAAATTCAAACAGTCAGTCAGTCATCAGTCAGTCATTTTCTACCGCTTATTCCATAGTGGGTCGCGGGGGAGCTGGTGCCTATCTCCAGCAGTCTATGGGCGAGAGGCGGGGTACACCCTGGACAGGTCGCCAGTCCATCGCAGGGCAACACACAAACAACCATGCACACACTCATTCATACACCTAAGGGCAATTTAGAGAGACCAATTAACCTAACAGGCATGTCTTTGGACTGTGGGAGGAAGCCGGAGATGTTCAAACAATTTCTTAAAATACAATAATTTATTAACAAAAACAAGTCAAATCAAATTCGAACATATTTCAATCAACAAACTCTGTACTAGACTGGAACAATTCAACTAAACTACCAAGTAGAATTAAAGAATAAGGAAGACCAACTATATACAATATTAACCAGAGAATCAAAGATGGTTTATAACCACAACCATTAAATTGATGCAACAATACCATTCAAGGTCATTAATGTTTGAGAACCAAGGATTATCTTGAAGAATCTGGAAATTAAGTTAAGTTAATTGGTATACCTGCACGGTGGTGCAGTTGGTAGCACTGTTGCCTTGCAGCAAGAAGGTCCTGGGTTCGATTCCCAACCAGGGGTCTTTCTGCATGGAGTTTGCATGTTCTCCCCGTGCATGCGTAGGTTCTCACCGGGTACTCCGGCTTCCTCCCACAGTCCAAAGACATGCCTGTTAGGTTAATTGGTCACTCTAAATTGCCCTTAGGTGTGTGCATGGTTGTTTGTGTGTTGCCCTGCGATGGACTGGCGACCTGTCCAGGGTGTACCCTGCCTCTTGCCCATAGACTGCTGGAGATAGGCACCAGCTCCCCTGCGACCCACTATGGAAAAAGTGGTAAAAAATGACTGACTGACTGGTATACCTTTATTTAGTACAATAATATTTAAGGAAATATTAAGGAAATATTAAAATAATATTTAAGGAAATATTATTTTGTATAAGAACCTAACCCTTCTACATAAATGAGTCTTAATGGTGTTTAATTATCACATTTAGTAAAATAATATTTAGGGAAATATAACTTTTCTAGATTGAAAACTAATTACCTTTCTGGATAAATAATTTTTTATTTGGTGACAACAAAGCCTGCGGGCTCATAAGATGATGGTCATAAGTCACGTGTTATCTTAGCCATTAGCTGTTGAAGCCAAGAAAAGAAAGCCTATAGCTCTTTAAAGTTGAACATGTATCTTTAAAATACCATTAATAAAAGCATCAAAATGCATAAGCGTTGACAAGGCGTTATGGACAACCTGTGTTTAAAAACCACCATTTAAATAAAGTTCGTCCTAACTTTAAACTCACAACACAGAACATATCATTAGCTGAGCAGTTAGTCTGCTTGCACTTAGCTGAGTATTTGCAACACACAAAAAACCCAAATGTAATTAAACGAATATTATTTAGATTAATTCGTTCTTAGCTGATCTTCTCTGCCCAAACACCACCTCTTACGTGCATTGTGGTGGAGAGAGGGTTTCATGGGTGATGAGCTGAGAAGTGAAACTGTCCCAGTAATACACGTGTGGGCATTAAAGGAACTAGTGTTGCAGCTGATCGGCCGAACTATACAACAAAGGCACGTTGCAGCGCAACACAGGAAGGTGTGCGATGCTGCGGTCCCGGCCTTCTTTTCCAGGCCATGGGGGGAAATCTGCTTTAACTGGGGATGCTTCTGGAGGTCTCAGAGGAAAGGTCAAGCCAAGCTTGTCTTATTACACCCTTTTTATGAATGTATGCCGGGTACTCAAGCAAATCACTACTTAACTTTGTTGCATACAATCGCCGTGATCCTATTCACTTTTGGATCCAAGGATTCTTTGAAGTAGAAGGCTTACTCGCCCGTGGGTTTCAAAGCTTCCATTGAGGCATGTTCTGGTCCCTCCATTAGCTGCTTTCCGCAGCTAGAATGAGGCCAAGCAGAGGGCAAAATGTGTCTTTGGGTCAAAAATTCCAGCTCTGACTCCTACTCCTCTTGGGCTGAGCTAGAAGTAGGTTAATGCGATTTATTTTGGAAGTTCCAGAAAAGTTCATAATGGCCTTTAATGTTGTAACCCATGTTTCACTTCATGGCTGGGGTCCCAACAGCGTATCCACCATTTTTATTTATGCTATTTTGTAGTCCAAGCTCAAGTATGCAGAAACTGCAGGTGGATTACACTAAATGTTTGGTTGTTGGGTGTATTAACCCACACAATTCATTACACCATCCCACAGCATTAGAACCTCTTTAAAGTCCCTGGTTAAATTGTATTTTTCATTGAAATTTTCCCCCATCAGTGGAGAAATTCCAACTTTCCAACTTCAAGGACAAATGCTTTCAGCAACCTCTGCCAGAATCAAGAAGGATTCGCTGAAAGACTTCATCTGACAAAGGGGTCAATTCCTTCTGTCTATGGAGATGACAGACACAGCAATGCGGTAAGCTGCAAATAACAATAAATTACAACAAACTATTTTAGACAAGAATTTATTGTATTGATATGACGTCCTGGCCATTGTTCTGGTAGTAGTAGCATCGTGCCTTCTGCTTATGTTAGTGCTGTTGTTAGTGTGCTGCTTTTAGCTCCTTGAGGACAGAACCGTTGTTTTTGCCATTTTTGTATTCTTTCTGCGGTGCTAGGTAATTGTTATCAAACTACAAAAATGGTCGAAGTGGAGCGTTCTTTGACCTGGAGAGGGGCAAGGTATGAAGTGCCTCAACAGCATTTAAAGAGACGGCACCATAACGAGTTGCTCTCAGACGCACCTCAGAACAGGTCAAAGAGGAGCCTGTGGCACTACAATAACAAGGAGTTCAGACCAAAGCATTGCAGTTCCACTTTATGTAGACCACAAATGAATGATTTAAATGTGCAAAGGAATGATGTAAAGCATGATATGTCCCCTTAAATACATCAAATATGACATTTTCAAATACCTTTACTGTGATCTCCAGACTATATCTCTCATTTGAGCCATTCATCAATACAATAAAAGGCCCTCGCCTGTTTTAACTGTGATGTACCCAGATTAGGAAGAAGGGAAGGAAGAGGATGGAGCCGGAGGAAAAGCCCAGTGTTTAAACTAATCACCAGGAGACATCTCCATTCATTTTGGTCCGGTCAGGATCTCTCAGTCTTCCCCTCCACTTCCTCTCTCTGGTCAGACCCAATGTACTCATCCCCAGCCTCAAAAACCCAGACCACACTGTCATCTCCAAAGTGGGCGTGGAGGAAGTACTCTGAGATCAGAAAAATGGATTTGCCAAGATCTTTCCTCATTCATGTTCCATCAAACCCCAATGTACACACGCATACATAGACACACACACACACACACACACACACACACACACACACACCTGAGTCAACACAGCAGTGGGTGTAAACTGGCTGAAGATGAGCAGAGACACAACACAGGATGAGGCAACCCATTACAGATCACCCAGTGAAAACCTGCCCCTGCTGTTTTGGGTGGGGACAACAGTACACCAGCTGAGGGGTGTCTGTTGTTCTTGTGAGTCAGGCAGGATCTCGACTCAGGTTCACAGAAGATATCCATTATTATTTACCAGGTTACCAAGTCCACACCAAGCTCGATTGCTGTTTTCAATCTTTAAAGAGTCAAAACAGAGCTGCTGTTTTGGAAAGCACCAGGAACTACTCTGATTTCTCATTTCCACCCATTCTCCTCTCTTTCTGCTCTTTTCAGATAAACATTTGTAACATTAGGAGAGGCCAACTACTTCCTTTGACATAAGCTCCTATCTTTTGCTGAACTCCACTTCTTCGTTTCCTGCTGTCCATCCCATCTTTCCCACGCTGATAGTTTTCACAATGCCAGAGGTTTGGGTTGCCCTGGGGGTTGAAGTGCCATGAGCTATTGTCCAGCTTTCACGCACACACTTGCAGCACCAGCATAGCTGTGTGGTCACTCATGGAAACAAGCAGACAATAGCCTGGAAACATCATGGGTAGTGTTCTCCTCCCGTTTCCCCCTCCCTGGTGGTGACTCTGTGGGATCTGCTAAGTTGTGGCCTCAGTCACAAAGTCAACAAAATTAAGGATGTCCACCACAACCTCTGTTGCCATGACAATCTGCTAAAACATCACAGCATCAATTTCTTCTCCAGGGAGCAGCTTTTTGAATTACAGGTAATAGAAACCATAAATATGAATGAAGTTAAATAACTCCTTGTCCTGGAAACTTAGTGCAGGTAGCACTTTATGAAAGGGACCAATATGTACATCTTTCTCAAGTTGCTTCTGAACATAGCAGTGGTGTAGTAAATTACCTATGACTCATTCAGGCATAAAAAGGTTTTTTAAACTCAAAGGAAGATAAAGTGCTGTTATCACACATGACAGGACCTGTAATAATTGTATCGTAGGGCCTTTTGTTTCTATTCTTTAGAGTTTCCTTCTACACACCACAGTCAGACACACCTACACTAATATTTTACCAGAACAAGGTGCTTCCTAAAGAACTGATAGAGGAAAACATGTCATACAGCTGGTGATCCACTGAAGGAGGATGGATAGCTCAGGTCCTTCATCAAGTCTATGCTGGATTCTGTTCTGTTTCTGAAAATGTCACTTTTTAGGTGCAATTCATCTGCTGTAGTTTTTAAAGCTGGAAATATTCTCTTTTGTTCTCCTATCTAAATATTATGATTTACTAAGAGAACACTGTACAGTATGTTGAGATTTGTTTTTGGTTTTAGCTCTTCAACCTCTTCACTTCAGTCTCCATAATGTGATTAATTTTTTAATTTGTCCTGTCTGGCAGAGAGAGGTGGGACAAAAAGTTAAAAAGGAGAGGAGAGAAGAATAGAGGAGAGAATGAGGGATAGGAGAATACAAGATAACACCCTAGAAGTCTGCTTTTACACCTGTAGAAGGAGAGAGAGAGAGAAAGAAGAAAAAAAACACAGGGACAAACAACAAACGCATATCTAACAACAACAACGTTACTGATTCTCCATAAAAATATTCCAATGCGGGTGTGAGGAGACACAGGCCTGCCCCCCAGGACCCGAGACAGACACGGAGGAGATCGGAGCCGCAGACATCCAAAGGCCCTCTAGAGCCCAGGAGCCCAAGGAGGACCAGCACCGGGTTCACCTCCATGGCATTATTAATACATGTAATAAAATGAATTAGAAACAACTTGAGTTTTTTGAGCATGTTCATAATTATCAAATGCCTAAAGATGCAACCTGAATTATAGACCTTATTATAGACCAAGATGGCACAGACGATGGCAGCCTCGGAGCTTTGCTCTCTCTTTCTTTGTGTATTTTGTGTGTTTTTATGTTTTTTGAGCCACAGTACTGTGGTCTCATTCAGCTGAAAGGAATTTCTCAACAACAACTCAGAGAGTCCTCTCTTGGGATTTTTTCATTCATCAATCCGAGCTTCACTGAGCTTCTGGCAAGCGGAGCCACGGCACTCTATGGGATACTCCACCGAAAGTGTCGAAGGGGAAAGCATGCTGGCGCGCTGGTAAAGTTCCGCCAAAGAGGGCTTCGCACACCACTGCCTTCAGTCCATCTGGCAAATGTCCGCTATCTAAGTAACAAGATGGACGAGCTGCTTCTTCTCACCTGTAAAAACACGGACCTCCGCGGATCAGCAGTTCTCTGCTTACCGAGACATTGCTGAGTGAAAACATCCCGGAGCGCGTACTGCTGATGCCGGGCTTCCAGCTGTTCAGAGCGGATTACAGCGAGGAGCTATCGGGGAAGAAGCGAGGAGGCGGAATCTGCTTTTATATAAATGAAGGTTGGTGCAGAGACATAAAAGTGCTGGGGAAAACATGTAGTCCTGATCTGGAGTAATTTTCTACAAACTGTAAACCGTTTTATTCACCGAGAGTTTTCTTCGTTTATAATTGGCTCATAATTTCCACCACATGGCTGCACTTCTGCCGCTGAAAAACATCTCGCTGAGCTGATTACAGACATGGAGAAAAAAATACACGGACTCTTTCATCATAATACTGGGAGATTTTAACAGTGCAAACCTCTCCAATGAACTCCCCAAATGCAGACAGCATATCAACTCGCCCCGATCTTCACCCGGATCTTCAACAAGTCACTGGAGACGTGTGAGGTCCCCTCCTGCTTCAAACAATCCACCATCATCCCAGTGCCCAAGAAATCCCCCATTCTAGGATTAAATGACTACAGGTAGCCCTGATGTCTGTGGTCATGAAATCCTTTGAGCGGCTGGTGTTGAAGCACCTGAAAGACATCACAGGGCCCCTGCTGGACCCCCTGCAGTTTGCTTACCAAGCAAACAGGTCGGCAGATGATGCTATCAACTTAGTTCTACGCTTCATCCTGCAACACCTCGACCGTCCAGGGACATACGCCAGGATCCTGTTTGTAGACTTCAGCTCGGCCTTCAACACCATCATACCAGACATCCTCCACCAGAAGCTCACCCAGCTCAGCGTCCCAGCCTCCACCTGTCAGTGGATCAACAGCTTCCTGACGGACCGACAGCAGCAGGTGAGACTGGGGAGCATCTTCTCCCGGACTAGATCAATATGTACTGGTGCCCCCCAGTGTTGTGTTCTATCCCCACTCCTCTTCTCCCTGTACTCAGTGGATTCATCTGTGAAACTCCTGAAGTTTGCAGATGACACCACTCTCAATTGCCCTTACGTATGAATGGATGTGTGTATGGTTGTTTGTCTTGTGTGTCTTTGTGTTGCCCTGCGATGGACTGGTGATCTGTCCAGGGTGTATCTTCCTGTTACCGGGTGCGGAAGAAGTGGGTATAGAAAATAAATGGATAGATCCTCAGGTTACCAAGTCTTGATAACCATTAGACACTATCTAAATGTCAACTACTGTAGTGGTTTGGGAGCAATGTCAGAAAAAGGCATGTTCTGCCCTTCTATTAGAAATCTAACCATGTTCGGTTTGCTTAACACTACTTGGACTTTGGTAGGAACTGTGTGCTGTTGTTGGATTAGACTAAGGTTACCCCCTTTTGCATTGCTTTTGGAAAGCCCAGGGCACGTTTAGATACAAATTTACCCTGGTAATATCATTTTCCAGGGGCCTTACTTTTAAGGATAAAAATTCATACTCTGAGGCAGGTATTTCTAAATCTCACCGGGATTGTTAAAGGGGAGAGTTGTGTACAGCAAGGCATAGTGCTTCCAGTGGCGGGAATGTCAAAGGTAAGTGTGCAAATTTATTGTTTTTATACCATTAATTTGTCACAAAAAGTAGTTTTAAGATGTTTTTAAGTGTGTAAAAATTAGACCTCAACACAAAATCGCTGGTGCTGGGTCATCCATTGTCACTAGCCAGTTGCGTGCCAACTTCTGACACCATATTGTGTTAGGTTTTCATGCAAATAAAGATTGCAGCTGCAGGTCTACCCCGAGCCTCTTTATTTTCCTTCCATTCCTGCATAAACTATTTCTACGTGCTGTACGTGGGACTACACAGGCATGGTCTATCCTAACACGTAATTCAGTAGTTTACGCAACACCCACAGATATAGTGCCAGAGATCGGACAGCTAATGACAGCGCTGCAGTTCGTGTACCTCCAGGCGCCATTTTGATGTATTGAAAGATGCGCAAACAACACTCCATTTCCTGCATTAGGCCTGAAATCTTAATCATTTTAAAGCTTGATTTTGCAGTAACAACTAAAGTTATTGCAACGATCTTTGTGGGGTTTTTTTCTAGAAAAAGGTGTGCTTTGTGAATGTTGGGACCACAGCCATAGTTACAACATTAAAGTCCGGTTCAAACTTTTCTGGAACTTTCAAAATAAATTGCATTAACTGACTTCCAGCACAACTTATGAAGGGGTGGTAACAGCGGACTTCCCGTGAGGTCACTGCCCGTATAAAACCCCCACCTTTCCAATGAATCGATCTCTTCCACGCCAGTCTCTAGAGGATTGGGACAGGAGAGGCACAGTGCGCTAATTTCTCTTTGCAGGCAAACAGACATAACTCTTGAAACTGGATCCAAGAGTGTCATAAGATCACGCGGTCATATGCACTAAGTTAAGTACGAATGAATTGCTGTATGTGTATCCGGTATTTCATTCAAGAACGGGGATAATTAAGGTACAAGCGTTGCTTGACTTTCTCTCTCAGGTCTACAGAGGCAAACTTTGTTTCCAGAGAGTTTCCCAGCAGAGACGCTGTCTCTACGATGCCGAGTGAAGCAGTTTCCCGGTCTGAACGGAGGACAACAGGGACCGCATCACCATGGTTACTGTAGCAACTGTGCAGTTTGGTCGGTGGGCAGAGCCGCCTTCCCCACAGCTACGGAGGTTAGCTGAAGCTAACCCTTTGTTCACAGAGCTTTCTTCAAACTTCATTGTTGCCCAGACAACTTCTCCTCAGCACGGTTCATACGAGGTTAGGTTTGGGCAGTGTAGAATATAAACTATCCATGTGTGTAACTGGAATGTGCGGATAGAGGACATAAATTGGTGAAGGACAGGGGAGTAGCGGATGGGAGTGAAGGAGACAGGAGAAGATGAGCTTGCTGGAAGTAATAACAGGAAGCACTCCTTATTTGGACATAAGGAACTGTTATGCTATACATCTAAGCGATATGATATATGTAAAAAAGGAAATGTAAACACACCCTGGAGACTTAATAAAACGAGCTGGAAGCGGAGAGAGAGCAGAGTTGTTGCTCGCAGGTGTTGGCTGGGGCATCTCTCTCTCCCTCTGCACAGAGGCGAACTTAAGCTGATTGTACTTTGTGTTTATTTAATTCTTTTGAAACCTGAACCCAAATTAACGGACCTGGGGAAGCAGAGACGGCTTCGACAACTTGGGGGCGTCGTCCGGGATTTGGGAAAACAGGTGAAAATTGGGATCACTGAGAAGGACCAACAGACACCGGACACAGGCTAGCCAAAACTACAGAAAAGGTAAGCAGAACCTGTTTTATCAAACTCTGCTTTTGGTTTTCGATAGGCTAAATTAATATTGTGTCCGATGTCTTAGTAAGTCTGAGTCTGCTAAAACATAAGAAAAAGAGTGTCATAAATGTTGACTAGGATTTAAACTGGTGAATAGGATGTTGTTTTAAGAAAATTACAAGACTTAGTGGTGGTGTTGTGTGAAAAAATATAGTAGTTTCTCGAACATGACAGTTCAGCATATGTCCTCAATGGGGGAGTATGATTAAGTGGGGTTAGAGGCCCGGGGGACTGAGAAACCTCGAATTCTACATATAATTGAGAACAAGACCAGGCAAATACGAATGCTGATGAGTAACGGAGAAATTTCTCTGCGAAAACTCAGATTACAGACGTCTGCATAAGCACAGAAGGAACAATATAAGCGGTGGAAATAACACCGTAAAAGTTAGAGAGTCCTGAGAGTTCGAGAGTTTAAGTAAATGAGCTGTGAGCTGGACACATCACCAGCAAGACCAGACAAGATTTACAGTTTAAATGAATGAGCTGTGAGCTGGACACGCACCCCGGCAAGAACAGACAAGATTTACAGTTTAAATGAATGAGCTGTGAGCTGGACACAAACCCCGGCAAGAACAGACTAATTAGGAAAACACGAGTGAACGAAAGCTGTTGGGTGAGTGGGGAAGAACGCCAAGCAGCAAGCGGCTCCCATTGCGGGTTAAAAAAAACGGTGTGAAAGGCGCAGGGGACTGGATAAGTGTTCGGTCTGGTAACCTGACGGCGATAACAAGGACCGGCCACTGAAAACAGGCTCCTGGGGGGTGGATGTGTTCTGGTGTCTTGAAGGTCGATTAGAGAACCTTCAATTGGACCGGGAACTCGGGACATAGCATGCCATACGTCCCGGTCGGCCAGAACTGAATGAGTGAGTGACTGAGATAATGCATTAAAAATATATCTTTTGAAAAAAAGGATAGTAGTTGTCATAAGATGGAAGGTGAATTTTATAGAGAAATAGATCATTGTGGAGGGGGACAGAATGGTCCATGGAAGAGCATAGAGAATCAGCTGCTAATAATGAAAACTGCTATTAAAAAATCACATGAATATAAAGAGGAGCAGAAGTTGGTTAAACGGATGGATTCTAAAATAAATGAAGAATTGTCAAAAGATGGAAAATGCAAGACAGATAGAGAGAATGTTGGCAAGTGGTTCTGGTTGAAGATGAAACAGTCAAAACAGGAGAAAGAGTTGGCTGACTAACAGTGTAGAGACAGCAGGTGGTTGGGCAGAGGAAAGTGGAAAGAACTTACAGACAAAGCAGAAAAGGATGAAAAATGTTGGTCACAGATGGGTTTGCTGTGGCAAAGTAGTGACCATGCTATGACTGAGAAAAGAGACAGGAAAAGCAGACAGATTAAAGATAGCAGTACAGTTGAAATGCCGCCACCCTATACATTTCCCGCACACACCACTCCTCCCACTCCTCCCCCCGCAGGCTTATACCCCACGTTGCAAGTTACTGGGGGACACGTGAGTGTGTGTGATCTGCCGCCAGTAAATGGACAGTCTCCTCCTGGTCCATCACCGCCTGCTCCCTCCCCCTTAGCCCCCGCCTCTCTCTGCTCACATTCCACTGCTGGGTCTGCACTGTCCTTTGGAGATCATTCATTTCACAGGCTCCACTAACTGACCCATTTGCTGACCGGGTATAATGGGACAAATTGCAGCCAGCTTCTGGCCCAATAAGATGTTCCACCCCGTATACTTCCCATTCACCTAGTGATATGGAGTTGGTCACACCTCTGAAACCAGATGTAACTGAGGGCTCAGTTATTATGTCAGTGTCAGGGAAATGGGTAAAAGAAGAACCACTGACTGCGGGAACTTATTATGACGCTGCTATGCAGGCAACACCTATTACAGTACAGAATCAGTTACCAATTGAAAATGAGGAAGCTATGTCATCTCCCTCAACCCCATCGCCACCAGTACCTGAGGCTACTCCTCCCCCTGCTGGACATGGCTATAACATGATACCCCCGAACCCAGCCCAAACCTTCTTATATGGGTCCACTGTTCCAACAACAATTTGGAGGAAATAGATACAAACCATTCACACTGGGAGATCTCACCACTTTGTGTGAGAAACTTCCCCCTATCACAGAAGGTGCCTCTATATGGCTACAGACACTGGACTCCCTGACAGCAGGCACCACTTTAGCTCTAGGTGATTACAGGGCCATTGCTGGACGATGCATGAAGCCACACAGCTGTAGGGACATAGAGCTTCAATTCAATTCAATTCAATTCAAAGATACTTTATTGATCCCCGAGGGGAAATTCGAATTCCAGTACAACCCATTCAAACAGACATCATGACACAAGACAAGGGGGGGACGGGTCACCGAGGCTTTGCTGCCCACTCACAGGTGCTGCCCTTGCTAGATGAGAAAAGAGGCCACATTAGGTAAGTAGAGGGAAAAAATTATATTTCACACTTTATCCTTAGCAGGATACATTTTGAGATTGCAAAAAACCTCAGCACAAAGAAGCAACAAGTTAACAAAACAACATCATGCCAGGAACGGTGAAGGTGGTGTGAGGTGGTGCATATGTTTATCTTGAACAAGTGTGCTGTGCAAGTGAGTGTGTGCAAGTAAGTCCATGAAGCACTGTCCCAGAGGCCATTGTCCTTGATGATACATTGGAATGTTCATCAACCAGTCACAAAGTTCTGAGCAGGTCCACAGATGTCCACAGGGAAGGGAGGGGGCAGAGGGAGCAGACCGTCATGTTTACATAACTTCCAGGACAGGTTGAAGATAGCCAGCCATCAAGGCCGTGCAGGGGAGTCAGATTCAGAAAAACAATCATTATTTGGGTTGGGCTGACTCTTAATTTTCCATCAGCCTTGAGAGTCTCGCTGGTGCTTCTCAAAGGCGAATCCAAACAGCCAAATTCCTGGTCTTTTGCCAGATCCGAGCAAACAACTTTCTCCAAGATTTATCCCATTTCACCCCTGAGTCCAGGAACCGTAACCTGCCTGCGATCCTAAGGATCACATCCATTGTGTATCCAGCGAAAAACGTCCTGTCCGGACAAGTGGGCTCTCCTTCACCCTGTTTTCTTGTTGCGGGTATAACAACAGCACCAGATGGGGACCCATTTACCTTCTATTCCAATCTCATATGCAAAGCTCTTAGACAAATGTATCCAGTAACCAGAGGACGTATCATTCCAAAATTTGAGTGGAACGCAAACACAAATCCTACAGAATACTTAGATCAGTGCAAATCCATGTGGCAAACACTGACAGTAACTAATCCAGACAGAGCTGGTCCCCAAAGGGACTGGTTCCGGGATGCTGTCTTAAGAGGGTTACCATCGCGGGTTAAAACTAATATGGAAGATAATCCCGACCTACCTGGGTCAGAGACTGGAGTATGGGAGCGCCATCTGATGCATCATTTATCTAAAGTCAAAGAGGCAAAACAAAATGAGGAGAGAGAATTAAAAACGTTACAAACTCAGCTCCTGAAAATGCAATTAGCAGAAGCTAAACAGAAGGTGGGAGAAAAGAAAAAGGAGGGTAAAACACCTAAAATTATGTATGAAGGTGCAGTGTCTCAGCCCCCTCAGGCTCCTCCATTTCCTGGAAATCGAGAAACAGCAGGACAGTGGCATCAGGCCCCGGTCCCATATCAGGGACATGCTGGTCGTTTTGGGGGACGGGGAGGGCCGAGTGGAAGGGGATACCAGAGAGGACCACAGAGGAGACTGGGTAGTGCTGATGTGTGTTACTACTGCAATGAGCCCGGACACTGAGCCCGAGATTGCCCCCATAAGAGTGGTCCACCCGGAGGGTATGGGCGTTATGGTCCCGCCATGTCTCCTCCGGCCCGTCCATACAGAGGCAGAGGTGGCCCCGCACGCGCTGCACACGGACCACAACTCCAATTACCGGCCTGGGACGAGCCCAGTCTCTGGCCTGAGCACCACTGAAGGTCCCCACCGACCCCAGAAGACAGCGGGACTGCGGACCCCCTGCTGTCTGTGACTGTGTCCAGAAATAGCCTTCCTTTTCTGGTGTACAATGGGTCCACATGTTCAACCATCAAACAGGCTCCTCCAAACACACTCTCCACCAGGACTACAATTGTCATGGGGTTCTCGGGGTCAAAACAGGTCCTGCCATATACCAAGCCCTTAAAGACTGAAATTGGTGGACAGACACTGAATAACAGTTATCTAGTCTCCACTGACACACCATTAAATTTACTGGGTAGAGACATGTTGATAAAAATCGGAGCAACCATTTTATGTGGGAGTGATGGACTGCGGGTTCACCTGCCCAATGGCACCCAGTTATTTTGTGGCAATAACACTTCTTTTTCACATGGACAATACCTCCTCCAGCCACTGCAGGACTCAATGGCTGACATATACTGGGTTTTGCTGCAACCTGAAACCACCGCGCACAGAGGCATTTTCTCAGCTTTCCATCGGTGGAAATCCTGGTTCTCCAGTCTGGCGCCCTATGTACCTCCTCCTGACCCCCCGCATGTTACCTTGTTTTATGATAGAAATAATTGTGAATGTTACCAGGAAAGCTTTGCTGACGAGTTAGAGGGTACGCACTGGGAGATTGTCACCACAGACATTTATGTAGCACCAGGTGGCCGAGGTTCACTTGGTTGAAGAGCAGGAAGTGTGGTTTAGGATGTGGTCTGATGGCGTGCCTCATGTCTCTTTGGCTCTGCACCCAGGTCATGAAGCACGTGAACTTGGAGGTGTGTTAAAATGCTCCCTGAACCTACAGAATTGGCAGCCTTTGGCAACCCCCAACCTTTTTTACTCGCCCTCAGGGAACACTTATCGCATATTCAACCACTCCACGGATGTGGGCACACTGGAGCATGTTCAGTTAGACAGACACCATGGTAGGGAAAAAACAGACCATCTGCTGGCAGCTGCTATTGTGGAAAAAATGCCTTCCACCCTCTGGGCAGAGGGACCCACAGATGTAGGCCTGATTCAATGTTCCCCCATTACCTTTCAGTTGACCACCGACCAACCAATATGGAATCCCCAATACCCTCACATACCAGCAGCAGAACTAGGCATTAAAGATACAGTGGAAGGCCTCTGGAAGTCAGGTGTTTTAGAGTCCGCACATTCCTCTTCATGGAACACACCCATTCTGCCAGTGGAGAAAAAAGGGACGGGTAAATGGCGCATGGCACATGATTTACGGGCCATAAATGCAGCTTTGGCCACCCCTACCATTCCCGTGCCCAATCCCTATGTTGCTCTGACAAATCTTAACCCTGACCATTGCTGGTTTACCTGCATTGACCTGGCCAACGCATTCTTCTGCCTTCCTTTAGCTGAGGAATGCAGGGACATTTTCGCATTCACCTATAAATACCATAGGTATAGATACACTCGTTTGCCGCAGGGATTCGCGCTTTCTCCAGGAATCTTCAATCAGGTTCTGAGAGACTCTCTCCAAGATTGCCCTTTACCACCAAACACCACTCTGATTCAGTACGTGGATGACATTCTCCTCGCAACACCCACTGTGGCTGAATGCCTTGAGGCAACAGCAATTGTCCTGTCGCATTTGGCCACAAAAGGCTACAAGGTTAGCAAAGCCAAACTCCAAATCTGCAGACACCGGGTTGACTTTCTGGGCAGAGTTGTTTCCCAACCTGGCACGGGGATGTCCCCAGCTCACCAATCTGCAGTTTTGTCCCACCCAAAACCACTCCTGGTTAAGGACATGTCTTTCCTAGGACTCACAGGGTATAGCAGATCTTTTGTGCCTGGCTACACTGACCTCACTGCACCCCTTAGAGATCTTGTCAAAAACAGGGCATGAGAAACCTCACTGCCCCGCTTGAATGGACCAGAGAAGCCGAAGAAGCGTTCATTAACTTAAAAACCAGCCTCTCGCAAGCTGCACATTTGGCACACGCAGATTACACGTTGCCCTTCCAGTTGGATGTTTCTGTCACAGCACACACGGCAAATGGTGTGCTGTTCCAGAAAAAAGGGGGAATAAGAACAGTGCTAATGTACATAAGTGTAATGTTGGACAATATGGAACAAAGACATCATGAGTGCACCCGACACGCACCAGGGATGGCTAAAATAATCCAAAAAACAGCTCACGTAGTGATGGGACATCCTCTTAACATATTGACATCACATGGTGTGGTGGCCTTTGTGAACTCTCAGGCTTTCACACTCTCACCATTGAGACAACAGAGGCTGAGTAAGGTGCTGGAGGCCCCAAACATCACATACACACATGAAGGAATAAACATGGCAGATAGAATAATTACCAGTACACCACATGTCTGCACAGAAAAAGTGGAGTTCAATGAAAAAATCAGACCAGATCTACAAACTACATCCCTAACAGACGCCCGAAACCTGTACACAGACGGGTGCTGCTTCAGACATGACAATGACACAGAAGGACTTAAGGCAGCATACGCGGTGGTGGAAGACACAGGGACAGATTTTGTCACAGTACAGGCAGAGGAACTGACAGACGCACAATCAGCGCAGAGAGCAGACGTTTTGGCAGTAATAGCTGCTCTGGAACTAGGAGCAGGACAGAAGGTTAACGTCTACACAGATTCCACATACGCTACAGGAGCGGCACATGTAGAACTCAAACAGTGGCTGAGGACAGGATTCAGAACTGCAGGACAGAAACCCATTAAACATGAACAGGAAATGAGAAAGTTGGCTGAAGCTTTGTTGCTCCCTCAAGAAGTAGCCGTCATTAAATGCAGAGGACATGACAGCAGTAACACCAGAGTAGCACAAGGGAACCAGGAAGCTGACCAGGCAGCTAAACAGTGTGCAGGATATCAGCCCAGGCACATAATGCTGTGTTCAGAAGCAGGGTGGACGCCAGAACCCACCCTGGAAGAAGTAATGAAATTACAAAAGGGGGCCTCTCCTGAGGAAAAATCAGTTTGGAAGGCCTGAGGGGGCTCAGAGGATCAGAGTGGTCTCTGGAGAAGCCCAGACGAACGTCCCATCTTGCCACCAGGTCTTACCAAAGTAACCCTAGAAGAAGCACACGGAGTAAGACATGTGGGAACAATGCAAATGTTGAAAAATCTCGAACACTGGTGGCACCCTTTTTTGAAACCAATGGCAGTGCATTGGATTAATTCATGTGAGATGTGCAGGCAGTTCAATGTTAGACCAACCTTGAAGCCAGCACCTGGAAAGTTCCCAGTAGACCCAATAGCAGGAAAAGAGGTTATCATTGATTATACAGACATGACTGAGAGAGTAAATGGGTTCAGATATCTGTTGGTGTGTGTGGATGCATTTACTGGATGGCCGGAGGCATGGCCTACAAAAAAGGAAGACAGCAAATCTGTGGTGAAGTGTTTGATAAATCATTATATCCCTAGACATGTTTTTCCACCTAAAATAAGGTCTGACAACGGAACACATTTCAAACATGAGGAACTAAAGGAAGCGGGAAAATTCCTGGGACTGAAACACTCATTTGGCACTGTGTACCATCCACAGTCACAGGGGAAGGTTGAAAGAATGAATCAAACCCTTAAAACCAAATTGGCTAAAATCTGTGCACAAACCAAAATGAATTGGGTTACTGCCTTACCATTAGCTCTGATGTCTGTACGGAGCTCTATAAATCAGAAACATGGTTTGACCCCACATGAGGTGCAAACAGGGAGGCCATTTCCAGGCCCCCAAACCAGGGTTACCGTTTCTCACTGAGTGTGAACAATCTATGTCTCATCATGATTATTACAGATCTCTCCTCAGTCTTGTTACAGCTTTCTCCAAACAGATCCCAGCAGAGCCAGAGACCAGGGTCGGAACCACCACCTCGGAAGCCGAGTGGGTCCCCCTGAAAGTCATCAAAAGAAAGTGGTCAGAGTGGTCAAGGTGGACCGGTCCATTTCAGGTCACAGAGAGGACAACCCATGCAGTCAGGCTGAAGGGCAAAGGTGACACTTGGTATCACTGGAGCTAGTGTGCAGGGGCAGAACCACCTCAACGATCCCTTTCTCAGGTCCAGGAAGATCTGAGCGAAAATACAGGAAAAGACAATCTCCCTTCTCCCACCCAAGAAGGGGCAGAATAATCCCCGGGTGAGAGAAATTAGCCCAGGGTCAGTCTGCCCTGAGAGCTGAAGACAGAAGAAGAACAGCAGAAGAAGAGGCGGAAGTGATTGAGTTTCCCTCTCACCAGGAGTGGTAGAGCTTCCCTCCCACCCCAGAAGACACTGTTCGGCGAACATTTTATATTTTATACTACATTTTGATTTCTCTGTATCTTTTTCAGGTTATGATTTAACTTTATATGTTTATGTTTTAAGAAAAATGAGTACCCAAAGCAAGGGAACTAGACTCTCTAGGAGTTTCATCATAGGTGGAGTGTTTCTCTCAGTACTCATTGTTACGTTTATCTTAGGGTATTTTTGTGAACTTCCATTTCAAACATGTTCTGAAAACCACTCCGGGAAGGTGTCCAAAAGGTCTAGGGTAACTCCATCCAAGGACGTATGCGTTAAATATTATGGGGGATTAGACATGTTAGGGGCAACTACCACTTTTCAGTTTGACCTGTGTGAAGTCATAGATTGCGGTAAAAATCCAACAGCATGGAGAGGATATGACGTATATCTCTGTGCTGGTCCTTCCCTACACATTGACTGTTATGAAGGCAGGGCATGCAATTTTATGATGTGCCCTAACATATGTGAGCATTGGGGTTTGGCTGTAGCGTACACAGGAAGGTGGTCCCCGCAGTTCGAACATGGATATGGTTTGGTAGAATGAGGAAAACAAGTTAGTTTGGTAAGACAGGCACAGAGGGAGGAGTAAATCCTCTCCTGCTATCTCTAAAAGCTTTACAGGGCGGGCTGCAGCCAAACTCACATTATGGAAATAAAGTAATCTACTTTGCCATAGGTGTAGAGGTATCAGGAACAGACCTTAAGGCAATAATAAAAGTTAATTTGAATAAAGAAACTTCTCAGGTGCAGGCCCCCAGGGCTCCTGCTGTCCCTGAACCACTGGTCTCACAAGGAGGGGTAGTGAAAGTAGACTACTCCACCTTGCCACCTTTAGAAATAATACAGATGGCCACAGGTTATGCAGAGGATAATCTTTGGTTGCAGTGGATGGCCCAAACTGCGAAGGAACAAAGTAGGTCTGACTCCATTGCATGTGCATCTGCAAGACCACACTTAACCACTGACCCAGCCCCTTTGTATCTGGAAGATGCTTGGGGGTACAGTTGCATGTAACAACTAACTAAAGAAGCCACCCCAGCCAACTGTACCACGCTAGCTAGCATCTTTCCACCCATCCCAAACAATACCAAGACAGGACCATTCACTCCCCAGAGGCTGAATGGGACATATCATCGTTTCAATTTCACCTCAAACACCCAAAGGTGAAAGTAGGACAAATTCCCTCGGACTGGTGTAATACCACCACATCTGGGAAAGTGATAGGACTTTGGACACGATCAGGATTATATTACTACTGCAGAGGACATAGACTTCTCACTAATATACCAAATAACGCCATAGGAGTATGTGCAGTGGTCAGATTGCAGGCCCCGTTGATTTTAATTGGCCCTAATATTACCTCTGTGACATATCAACAAAATAAGGCACTGGCACTCACTCGTAGGAGGAGAAGACATATTATGAAAAGAAGTGCTCCAACCACTTTTGACTTGAGTCATGGTTCCCCCACCTATATAGATGCAATTGGAGTTCCACGAGGAGTCCCAAATGAGTATAAACTTGCGGACCAAATATCAGCTGGATTTGAAAACATCCCTATTATAGCTGCCTTGTTCCCAGTAACGCCCAACAAAAACGTAGACCGCATTAATTATATTCATTATAATGTTTTGCGTCTGGCCAATCTAACTCGAGACGCTGTAGAAGGTTTATCTGAACAATTGGCCCCAACTTCCCTCATGGCAGTACAAAATAGGATGGCATTGGATATGTTGTTAGCTGAAAAAGGGTGTGTGTGTGCCATGTTTGGAGATATGTGTTGTACCTTTATTCCCAATAACACTGGAGAAGGCCCAAAGAAGCGTACCACACAGACTGTTGCATGCCCAGAGTGAAGCATGGGGGTGGATCAGTGATGGTTTGGGCGGCCATATCATGGCATTCCCTTGGCCCAATACTTGTGCTACATGGGCGCGTCACTGCCAAGGACTACCGAACCATTCTTGAGGACCATGTGCATCCAATGGTTCAAACATTGTATCCTGAAGGTGATGCCGTGTATCAGGATGACAATGCACCAATACACACAGCACGACTGGTGAAAGATTGGTTTGATAAACATGAAAGTGAAGTTGAATATCTCCCATGGCTTGCACAGTCACCAGATCTAAATATTATTGAGCCACTTTGGGGTGTTTTGGAGGAGCGAGTCAGGAAACGTTTTCCTCCACCAGTATCACGTAGTGACCTGGCCACTATCCTGCAAGAAGAATGGCTTAAAATCCCTCTGACCACTGTGCAGGACTTGTATATGTCATTCCCAAGACAAATTGACGCTGTATTGGCTGCAAAAGGAGGCCCTACACCATACTAATAAATTATTGTGGTCTAAAACCAGGTGTTTCAGTTTCATTGTCCAACCCCTGTAGATGTAAATGTAATGTAATATCATTTCAAAATGTGGTTTATGATTATTATAAATTCATTAATTATCAAGATAATCAGAATCAGAATCAGAATCAGAAAAGCTTTATTGCCAAGTACGTTTTTGGACATACAAGGAATTTGTTTTGGCGTAGTCGGTGCAATACAGTACAAATTAAACAGTACAAACATATCTACAATATAATATAAATATAAGTGCACAGTTTTAAGTGAGTGAGAGTAAATATAGAGCAGTATAAGATGCAAGAGCAATACAACAGTGCAGGTGATCATTGTGCAAGTAAAGCAGTGCAAGTAAGCAGGAGTCCAAGCTGAGCGTTAATGTAACGCTTAGAGTTACAGGTTACAGGTGTCCTGTCAGCAAAAAAAGGGGGGGTGTGGGGGAAAGGGGGAATGTCAGGGTGGTTTCCGGGCTTTGTTAACCAGGCTGGTGGCAGATGGGAAAAAACTGTTCTTGTGGCGTGAGGTTTTGGTCCGGATGGACCGCAGCCTCCTGCCAGAGGGGAGAGTCTCAAAGAGTCTGTGACCGGGGTGGGAGGGATCAGCCAGAATCTTCCCTGCCCGCTTCAGGGTCCTGGAGGTGTACAGTTCCTGGAGCGACAGTAGACTGCAGCCAATCACCTTCTCAGCAGACCGAATGACACGCTGCAGCCTGCCCTTATCCTTGGCTGTAGCAGCGGCGTACCAGATGGTGATGGAGGAGGTGAGGATGGACTCAATGATGGCTGTGTAGAAGTGCACCATCATAGTCTTTGGCAGGTTGAATTTCTTCAGCTGCCGCAGGAAGAACATCCTCTGCTGGGCTTTCTGGATGAGGGAGCTGATGTTTGGCTCCCACTTGAGATCCTGGGAGATGATGGTTCCCAGGAAGCGGAAAGATTCCACAGTGTCAATTGTGGAGTCACAGAGGGTGATGGGGGCAGGTGGGGCTGGGTTCTGCCTGAAGTTCACAACCATCTCCACTGTCTTTAGAGCGTTGAGCTCAAGGCTGTTCTGGCTGCACCAGTCCAACAGATGGTCCACTTCCCATCTGTACGCGGACTCGTCACCATCAGAGATGAGTCCGATCAGGGTGGTGTCGTCCGCAAACTTCAGAAGCTTGACAGACTGGTGACTGGAGGTGCAGCTGTTGGTGTACAGGGAGAAGAGCAGAGGAGAGAGAACACAGCCTTGGGGGGAACCGGTGCTGATGGTCAGGGAGTCAGAGACGTGCTTCCCCAGCCTCACGCGCTGCTTCCTGTCAGACAGGAAGTCAGTGATCCACCTGCAGGTGGAGTCGGGCACACTCAGCTGGGAGAGCTTCTCCTGGAGCAGAGCTGGGACGATGGTGTTGAAGGCAGAGCTGAAATCCACAAACAGGATCCTGGCATAGGTTCCTGTGGAGTCCAGGTGCCGGAGGATGAAGTGAAGGGCTAGGTTGACTGCATCATCTACAGACCTGTTGGCTCTGTAGGCAAACTGCAGGGGGTCCAGGAGGGGGTCGGTGATGTCTTTTAGGTGTGAGAGCACAAGGCGCTCAAAGGACTTCATCACCACAGAGGTCAGGGCGACGGGTCTGAAGTCATTAAGCCCTGTGGTCCTTGGCTTCTTGGGAACAGGGACGATGGTGGAGGACTTGAAGCAGGCTGGCACATGACATGTCTCCAGTGAGGTGTTAAAAATGTCTGTGAAGACTGGAGACAGCTGATCAGCGCAGTGCTTCAGGCTGGCTGGTGAGACAGAATCCGGACCAGCAGCTTTCCGGGGGTTCTGTCTCCTGAAGAGTTTGTTGACGTCCCTCTCCTGGATGGAAAGAGCCGTCCTCGGCGTGGGTAGGGGGCTGGTGGGGGTTGGAGGTGCCAAGGCCCCTCTTGAGGTTGGGGAGGTGGGGGTGGTGGATTGTGGCTGCAGCTGTTGGGGGGCGTCGTGGGAGATGGTTGCAGGACTGTCTCTTTGTCTTTCAAAGCGGCAGTAGAACTCGTTCAGGTCGTTGGCGAGGCGTCGGTCGTTGATGGAGTGGGGGGCTTTCGGCTTGTAGTTGGTGATTTGCTTGAGCCCTTTCCAGACAGACGCAGAGTCGTTGGCTGAGAACTGGATTTGGAGCTTCTCAGAGTACAGTCGTTTGGCCTCTTTCACTGCCTTGCCAAACTTGTACTTAGCCTCTCTGTATATGTCTTTGTCCCCACTCCTGAAGGCCTCTTCCTTATCCAGTCTTAACCTTCTGAGTTTAGCTGTGAACCAGGGTTTGTCGTTGTTGTAACTCACCCTGGTGCATGATGGTACACAGCTGTCCTCACAGAAGCTGATGTAGGAAGTCACAGCCTCTGTGTACTCGTCCAGACTGTTGGTAGTAGTCCTGAACACATCCCAGTCTGTACAGCCTAAACACGCCTGGAGATTCTCCACAGCCTCACTGCTCCACTTCCTTGTCGTCCTCACAACAGGTTTGCAGAGCTTTAGTTTCTGCCTGTATGCAGGAATCAGGTGGACCATGATGTGGTCGGATTGGCCCAGTGCAGCACGTGGGACGGCGTGATAAGCGTCTCTGATGGTGGTGTAACAGTGATCCAGAACGTTGTCCTCTCTGGTCGGACATTTAATAAACTGTCTATATTTGGGAAGTTCGTGGGTCAGATTACCTTTGTTAAAGTCACCAGCGACGATTACTAAGGAGTCCGGGTTGGTCCGCTCCACACTCAGTATCTGGTCGGCGAGCATGCGCTGTGCGACCTGCACGTTAGCTTGCGGTGGGATGTAAACACCGACCAGGATGAACGAAGCGAACTCACGGGGGGAATAGAAAGGCTTACAGTTTATGATGAAGGATTCCAGGTCTGGAGAACAGTGCTGTTGAATCACTGTCACGTCGTTGCACCAACCACTGTTGAGGTAAAAACAGATTCCTCCACCTTTCGCTTTGCCGGAGAGTTCCGTGTCTCTGTCCGCTCTGTAGAGCTGGAATCCTGCCAGCTGCAGCGCGGAGTCCGGTATTAATCCACACAGCCACGTCTCCGTGAAGCACAAAACTGCCGATGAATAAAAGTCCCTGTTTTTCCCCAACAACAGTTGTAGTTCCTCCATTTTGTTGGGAAGTGAGCGCACGTTAGAGAGAAATATTCCAGGTAACGGTGTTCGTAGTCCACGCTGGCGAAGACGTACCAGCACCCCAGCCCGTTTCCCTCTCTTCCGGCGTTTCACCGCGTGAACAAAGGTGAGCGCACCTTTGACCAGAATGTCCAAATATTCCAGAGCAGTAGGTAGAAATGTTGGAAATAACTCCTCTGGTGTAGTAGCCCTGATGTTCATGAGTTCTTCTCTGGTGAGAGAGCTCCGGGTACCATCACAGAAGACCGTTTTAAAGCAAAAAACAAAACAAAACAATGCGCACCAACACGCCGAGGCGACCATCTGCGGCGCCATCTTGTTGTTAAAAATCGTGAATAATACATTCAAAACACTATACAATTGGGTTATGTTATAAATGTAGGTGGAATCATCATGGCAAGGTGACTTTACAGTTTGAAAAAGTAACAAGATGTCATGATTTGTGGGTTTTTGGTTTTTCTCTTATTTTTGCTCTCACAGTTGAGTTTTGGATCCGGCTTCTGTTCATTGTTTTCCAGGTGGTGCTTTAGTTGTTTGCTTAGGTTTGGTTTCTTGTGATTGTTGTATTCTGTTCGTAGTGCTTTGTAGTTTATGTTCTGTTACAGCTATGTTACTTAGGTTTGATCATCTCCGTGTCCGCCTGAACTCTGTGCCTACATGGGTGACCACCAGGTTGCCTGCCTGAACTCTGTGCTCGCACAGGACAACCTCCTCAAAATGGTCAATCAACTTGGGAGGTTCATTCCCAACCTTTTAGAAAAGGACAAAGCAATGAGAGACTTGCTGGTTTGATTATGTCCGTGTAGTATTTAGTTCCAGCCATGTTTTGTGTTTACTCCTTGCCACAGTATGCCATAGCAATCAGCTTCATTCGGTCCATCTGCACCACACGATCAGTCTGCCCGTTTCCCCTGCACCATGCTCCATATACAGGTCCTTCTCAAAATATTAGCATATTGTGATAAAGTTAATTATTTTCCATAATGTCATGATGAAAATTTAACATTCATATATTTTAGATTCATTGCACACTAACTGAAAGATTTCAGGTCTTTTATTGTCTTAATACGGATGATTTTGGCATACAGCTCATGAAAACCCAAAATTCCTATCTCACAAAATTAGCATATTTCATCCGACCAATAAAAGAAAAGTGTTTTTAATACAAAAAACGTCAACCTTCAAATAATCATGTACAGTTATGCACTCAATACTTGGTCGGGAATCCTTTGGCAGAAATGACTGCTTCAATGCGGTGTGGCATGGAGGCAATCAGCCTGTGGCACTGCTGAGGTCTTATGGAGGCCCAGGATGCTTCGATAGCGGCCTTTAGCTCATCCAGAGTGTTGGGTCTTGAGTCTCTCAATGTTCTCTTCACAATATCCCACAGATTCTCTATGGGGTTCAGGTCAGGAGAGTTGGCAGGCCAATTGAGCACAGTGATACCATGGTCAGTAAACCATTTACCAGTGGTTTTGGCACTGTGAGCAGGTGCCAGGTCGTGCTGAAAAATGAAATCTTCATCTCCATAAAGCTTTTCAGCAGATGGAAGCATGAAGTGCTCCAAAATCTCCTGATAGCTAGCTGCATTGGCCCTGCCCTTGATAAAACACAGTGGACTAACACCAGCAGCTGACACGGCACCCCAGACCATCACTGACTGTGGGTACTTGACACTGGACTTCTGGCATTTTGGCATTTCCTTCTCCCCAGTCTTCCTCCAGACTCTGGCACCTTGATTTCCGAATGACATGTAGAATTTGCTTTCATCCGAAAAAAGTACTTTGGACCACTGAGCAACAGTCCAGTGCTGCTTCTCTGTAGCCCAGGTCAGGCGCTTCTGCCGCTGTTTCTGGTTCAAAAGTGGCTTGACCTGGGGAATGGGGCACCTGTAGCCCATTTCCTGCACACGCCTGTGCACGGTGGCTCTGGATGTTTCTACTCCAGACTCAGTCCACTGCTTCCGCAGGTCCCCCAAGGTCTGGAATCGGCCCTTCTCCACAATCTTCCTCAGGGTCCGGTCACCTCTTCTCGTTGTGCAGCGTTTTCTGCCACACTTTTTCCTTCCCACAGACTTCCCACTGAGGTGCCTTGATACAGCACTCTGGGAATAGCCTATTCGTTCAGAAATTTCTTTCTGTGTCTTAACCTCTTGCTTGAGGGTGTCAATAGTGGCCTTCTGGACAGCAGTCAGGTCGGCAGTCTTACCCATGATTGGGGTTTTGAGTGATGAACCAGGCTGGGAGTTTTAAAGGCCTCAGGAATCTTTTGCAGGTGTTTAGAGTTAACTCGTTGATTCAGATGATTAGGTTCATAGCTCGTTTAGAGACCCTTTTAATGATATGCTAATTTTGTGAGATAGGAAGTTTGGGTTTTCATGATCTGTATGCCAAAATCATCCGTATTAAGACAATAAAACACCTGAAATATTTCAGTTAGTGTGCAATGAATCTAAAATATATGAATGTTAAATTTTCATCATGACATTATGGAAAATAATTAACTTTATCACAATATGCTAATATTTTGAGAAGGACCTGTATACTGCTCTATTCTATTTACTCGTCGCGGAAACATCACAGTTCATCTGATCATGGCAAGTCTGTCCTGCCAAACCTGCCCTCATCTGGTTGCCTGTGTTCCACGTCTCCCTGCCACCACCTGCTAAAGTGAGTTTTGTTAATTAACACCTTAGTCACCGCAACTCTGAATGCTGTCTGCATTCTGGGGTCCACCACCATACCACGCCTAGCACACAAGATGTGATTTATAGTGACGCAAACACAGCAACAATGGAGGACCAGCTGCTTAGTCATTTGTTTAATTTGTTTGTAAAACTTTAAAAAACTTAAACACTAACAGATTAACTCTCTGAACAAAGGTTAAATACATATATCTCTGAACATGTCAGGGCACTTGTGTAATTAAGTGATATATTGATTAACCAAGTAGATATTTCAGATTTACCCTGCTACATTCTCGCCTAAAAACTTTAAAAAAGTTAAATTTGTTTCACAGAAAGCATAATGTATCCAACTTTATTCACAGCTTTACGTTCTCCTCCACCATTGCTACTTCCGTTTGAACAATCCACTTCGACCCGCAATGAATCATGGGCCATGAAGGATACACCAGACCCATCCTTCAAATCAGGGGAAAAGAAGGACACATTTGTCAGCCGCATTTAGACAGTCTTCGTTGCATCACTGTGATGTATTCGGCCTACCAATGCTGCCTTCGAAGGATGCAGCCCCGGAATTTGGACACAGTGATAGCTGTGGGGGTAGGGACCGCCGCTGCAGTAGATGTTTCCTGCTCAGGTGTTGCAGCATCGAGGATGATTTAATGGTAATTTAGTTTTGCAGTACATGCACTGCAATGTGCTTTCTTTACTGTTAAGTTTAAAGTGATCCAACACTTTTGGCACTTTCGTCATTTTCTCTACGTTTCTTTTTGCCCCTCGCTGTCTCCCTCCTTAGCTGATAACCACACTTGGCATCCATGTATCAACAGCGTAGGCTATCATTAGTGCATGTGAGAGAATTATGCTACACAAATAACCAGCCGGCCGGACCACAGTGCGCTTAGTATGTAAAAGAATTTGAGCAATTTTAGTAATCGGGGGGCGCTAGTGTGTATTTAGAGAGTGTAGACGTGTCCAGCTTGAGCTCCGACCACAACTTCGATAAACTTAATCTCCGCTGCGTTATATCTGCTCACAGGCTTGTAACATTTGTCTTCATCTTCATTTAAACCTGTGCTCCTTGCAGTGTGGACAATGCCAAATTGAGCGCCTGAAACAAAGCTAGAACAATCGAAGGCACTGCTAGCAGTGCTAATGCTAGGGGCAGCCACACCGGAGACTGCCCGGCTAAGCTTCAAGAGGCCAGCACTTATGCAATGTGCCAAAAGATTGGCAAGGACATGTCTGATTCTATCCTAGGTAGGATTAATGAGCCCTTTCGAAACCAAGTTCGAAACTCTTTTAACTGTGCAGGATGATTTACACAACCGCGTGGCTGTCCAGGAGCAAGCTACTAACCCCCTTGATGTACACGTAAGGGAGCTGGAAGCCAGGTGCAAAGAGCTAAAAGAAAATGCCAGTCAGCTTCAAAGCAAGGTATTGGACTTAGAAGTTCGCTCCCACAAGCATAATATAAAGATTGGGGCCGAAGAAGGAAGCCGAACTGACTTCGTATCCTGTTTGATTCCAAAATTGTGCACTTCCCACACCCAGTAAAAGTCGACCCTGTCCATCGTTCCTTACAGCCCAAACCTACCGCAGGCATATACCACACTGGCCCGTGTACACACCCGTTCTTTCTTTGTTAATGCCATCTAAGATGGATAGTAGAGACCTAGTATTGGCCTCATGGAATGTCAGAGAGCTTGGCAGTATTGTCAAAAGGTGTAAAGTTTTCAGACATTTGAAGTCTTTATCTGCTGACATACTTTTTCTTCAAGAAACGCATATAAAAGCATCCATACAGCATGGACTGAAATGCAACTACATATCTCAAATATACCAGCTCCCATTTACATCTCATGCCCGTGGCGTCGCCATTTTAATTAGGTAGAACATTCCATTCCATCTTAATTCTGTTGTTGCTGACCGTCTTGGTAGATACCTAGTGGTTTCTGGCAGCGTTTAAAAATTTCCATTCATTTTTCTCAACCTTTATACACAAAATGCAGATAACCCAAACTTCTTTCAGAAGGTCTTTTACCTTTTGCCAGATGGCAAGGATTCAAACATAATAGTTGCTGAGGACCTGAACTGTTATTTAGATCCTCACCTGGACAGATTATCTTCCACCAGCCTTCCGAGTAAGCATCTGTGCGTCTTTTAAACAATTCAGTCAAATCCAGGAACCTGGTGGACATTTGGAGTCCACCAAATCATATAAATCCATAAATCATATAGTAGTATAGATTATTTCTCGGGGATAAACCAGTGAGGCTTCTAGCACGGCAGCTGAAAGGCATATAGGCTTCTAAGTCAATACACAGATTTTACAGTGAGCTTTATTCTTCCAAGCATAATCTTGACTTGAGTAATTTTTTTGATCCTTTGCTGTTGCCTAAGCTAAGTGATGCAGCTAAAACTTACCTTGACTCTGACTTTTCAATACAAGAAGTAATCACTGCAATAAAATCAATTCCGTCAGGAAAGGCAACTGGGCCGAACGGGTTCGGCTGTGAAGAGGTTCTGCAACATCCTTTTGCCACTTTTGATCTGTATGATATATAATTCTAAAAAAGAGAATATCTTGCCCAAAACATTGTATGAAGCCAACACATCCCTTATCTTAAAAAAAGGCAAGGAGGAAACAAGTATTCAAACCCTTTTGTGTTATTCTCTTCTGCCTCCAGGGTTAGGACAGATGGTTCTGTTTAGTCTTACAGAGATGGTTTTTCAACCATCTCCTATTCACTTGTATAAGTTAACATGTATGCCACACTAAGCAAGGTTCCATTTCCATTGTCAACATGTCTAGGACAACAGGTTTCACCTCGTCTCTTTGGGTCTCATGAGTTACCTTGAAAATTGTTGTAGCTTATAAGGAGAACGTTTGCTTTGTCTAGGCAGAACGATTTGGCAGCACTACTGAGCGCATCTCCAATGCTGTAAAAAATCCTTCTCTCTTGCAAGATTATAATAAAGCTGATTCTGAGTGACAATCATCGGTCTCTGTCTTGGTAAAAACAAATTTTTCTACAACACTGGTTCAAGCTGATATAAAAGCAACAGTAACTCAAATAACCACTCGTTACTACCAAGGCATGCAGAAGAGCAGCTCTGAACGCACATGTCGAACCTTGAGATGGATGGGCTACAGCAGCAGAAGACCACACCGGGTGCTGCTCCTGTCAGGTAAGAACAGGAAACTGAGGCTACAATTCACACAGGCTCACCAAAATTGAACAATAGAAGATTGGAAAAAGTTGCCTGGGCCGATGAGTCTCGATTTCAGCTGCGGCATTCAGAGTGTAGGGTCAGAATTTGGTGTCAACAACATGAAAGCATGGCTCCATCCTGCCTTGTATCAGCGGTTCAGGCTGGTGGTGGTGGTTTAATGGTGTGGGGAATATTTTCTTGGCACACTTTGGGCACCTTAGTACCAATTGAGCATCGTGTCAACGCCACAGCCTGTCTGAGTATTGTTGCTGACCATGTCCATCCCTTTATGACCACAGTGTACCCATCTTCTGATGGTTACTTCCAGCAGGATAACGCACCATGTCATAAAGCACGAATCATCTCAGGCTGGTTTCTTGAACATGACAATGAGTTTACTGGACTCAAATGGCCTCCACAGTGACCAGATCTCAATCCGATAGAGCACCTTTGGGATGTGGTGGAACGGGAGATTCGCATCATGGATGTGCAGCCGACAAATCTGTAGCATCTGTGTGATGCTATCATGTCAATATGGACCAAACTCTTTGAGGAATGTTTCCAGTACCTTGTTGAATCTATGCCACGAAGGATAAAGGCAGTTCTGAAGACAAAAGGGGGTCCACCCTGGTACTAGCAAGGTGTACCTAATAAAGTGGCCGGTGAGTGTATGATTGGCTGCATAAATTCTATTAAGATGATCTTACTCCCCATATTTCTCTATATATGTCAAAATCTCCTGATTTTTTGTACTTCTGCATTTTTCAAGGAACTAGATTGCAGTATTGTTTTCTGTATCTGGAATAATGAAACCCCCAGAATTTTAAAGGTGCATTTACAGAAGCCCAAAACAAAGGGAGGTTTGTGCTCTGTATTAGTGCTCTGATGTTTTGGCATCAGGCTGCCACTGATATGCTGACCCCCTTAACCCACTTATGGCTTAAAATGGAAGCCAACTCTGTGAACTTCTCTTCTTTACCACTTATGTTATTCTCTAAGTTCGACAAACCTGGGTACCTTAGTACACTTTGCTTCGCGTTAAAACACACAGAAGGCAAAATTTTGAACAAGGTTAGAAAATTTATGGCACTGCCAAACACCTCTGTGAAGACACCCATATGCTTTCACCATACCTTTCAGCCTTCTTGGACAGATGTATCCTACCAGGTCTGGAAAAAGAAGGGCATAGTGCCCACTGGTAATCTCTATATTGATGGAGAATTTGCCTTGTTTAATCATCTGAAAGAAAAAACTGACCTGATGGCGTGGCATGTTTGGATTCTCCATTCAGGAGGAAGAGTATTTTTTAAATTAAGTTTGCTACAAGGATATTACCAGAATTTTAGATTCCAAAAAGTAAAGAAATGCAAGCATTTACAAATATCTTGAAGTGCCATGTTTTTTAATGAATTATTGGGTGAACAAACTTATTCACGTGTGATTTTAATTGTATTTCTTATTTAATTGAAAGATCGAAATTGTGAAAATGTGTTTTTACAACAAGTTTTGCGCATATTTAAATTCAGTTCAAATTCAAAAATACTTTATTAATCCCAAAGGGAAATTAAATGTTGTTGTAAGCTCCTTATGTAGGTTTGTAATGGAAACGCAGCTAATGATAAATAAAATGAACAAATTTTAGTAATCGATGTAATAGAATCATTCAAGCAATAATTTAGGCTCTACCTATGTCATGTCATATCACACTGTTATAGAGTACTCCCAACATGATGGGCTGCACACAAATGCACACCATGCCCCATATCAAACTCCACTGGGTGCTGTTAACAGTGTCTGAAGAGTCCATTAGTCTGTCTTTGGCAACCTTCACTTCTCATTTTCATTGAGTGTTGGGTGCTCTGGCAACTGTCTGAATGTTCAACCCATCATGCCACCATTGATGTCCCTTGTACCAGTTCCTTGCTATCATTTACATACCCATTTCTGGTCTGACAGTCAGGTGAACCAGACTGCATCAGAAATAGTCAAATCTTGGGTGCTAAACAGTTTTTGTCAGTTAGTAATAAATGAGTTCCATTGATTGGCAGCTATAACAGAGAACACTAATTAAATTAATGCAAGAGATATGCAGCACTGTATTCTCTTTAAACATTATGAATACACACTTGTATGGTGAATATACTGTACTTCAAGTCACCTCAAGTGCTCAAGATAGCAAAAAGTCATGTTTGGGACTAAGTAATAAAACAAAAGTATTTTTAATTTCTTACAAGTTCAGTTGTGCAAATGACTTCAACACGCCTTCCTTTCATGCATCCTGGCAGGAAATCCTGTAGGATGTCCGAACATTTTCATCATCTCAAGATCCCAGAGCAGGTTTGCTGTGAATAAGCTCTAGTGTAAGGAACATCTTTGTTCTGCATGCAGTGGTACAAAAGGTCACCCAGCATGATCTCAGAACCACCTCGGTGATGCAGTTCAGCCCCTCATTTAATGTTCACACCTATTAGTCCATTGTGATGAAAGAAAGAGCTAATGGATAAAAAAAAAGAGTTGTTCTGATGGCTGGAGCAAACAAAAGACTTACAGGGATGATGTAGCTGGTTTTCCCCTTTCCAACACAAAGCCCAGTACAGTATATCATGGATTCCAAGTGCTTGACTCAAACCACCTCCTTTCTTTTTTTTCTCATTTATTGGACTCTCCCAACAACCCATTCATTTGTTGCCTTTTGGGAGGGAAGTGATGTCAATGAATCTCAGTGGGGGGAGACAAGCCAGGACCCAGACTGATCTGATGTCAGATACAGAGACATCAACATACACCATGTAGGCGCAGAGGTTGATCTGTTCCAAGGCCCGCCGTCTCTCCCTATATGCGGACTGATTCAGCATATAGACAGACTTTTTGTCTGTAGAGTTATTGCTTTACATCACTGTTGTGGCCGACAACAAAGTCCTTCACAAAGTCCTAACAGATTAATACAAGCGTGTGATTTCTCAGTAAAGTGCCCTTTTGTCAGAGCAACATTCCTGTGGCTGCACTCCTGTGATGCTGCTGCACTCTTTGATTGGGGTTTTTGTGGTCGTGTTTCAGTAAGAGTGTTACCTAGCTTCGTCCCGGCTACTCATTCTGCTGGATCAACTGACGCACTTCACACTAGATTTGGTCTGTGCCACTCAACCTTACAATTATAGGGATGTTTTCTAACAGTAGGATGTTTAAACGGAGAAAATTTCTACTTGAACAAGAAAGAGCTTTAAAGTGTGGGTTTAAAATAAAATGATTATAATTACAAAAGAAAGAAAACCTGTATAGACAACCATGGTCAACTTCCGTTATTTATGTTGGATTAATGTTTCTAATATGGCAGTGTTTTGTTGTTGGTTATTTTGGGAGTTATTTCTTTTTTATAATTAGTTAATGCTTCTTTCCGCTAGTTTGCCACCTGACCTATTTTAGCTGATTCACTCCACTTTATATATATTAAATTGGGTTGAAAATAACAGCAGCCCAACAACACTGACCAGATCAATCACTATTTGTGGTACAAGTAATATTTCTATATGGCAAAAAAAATCACTAGTAGGTGTAGTAGATGAAAAGAAAACCCAGTCATGACATGCATGCTGCTGATTCTGTGCAACAGATCATTAAGTCATTGAATCACTAAGTGTGGAGTTCAGTCAATGAGGTCATTCATTCTGTAAGTAGGTGTCAAACATGTGGATGTTATTTAGGAAAAAGCCTATTATTCTTCTCAGATTTGAAAATCCGAGAAGAATAGTGTACTTTGATTTTGATGAAAAACATATAAAGAATTGCAGTAAACAGGGCATCACATGGCTCAGGGGTAGACCAGGCACACCATATGCTGAGACTACAGTACTCGACGCAGTACGAGGTCGATTCCCAGCCCTGTGGCATGTCTTCCCCTTCTTTCTCTACTCTATGTCCTGTCCAGCTACTTATGAATAAAGGCCTCTAGTGCCAAAAAACACCTTTCTAAAAAAAGTGCAGAAGACGATATGTGGCTTGGCGAAAAGAATTTCAGATGCTTTAAAACTGTGGAAGAAAATAGAAAACCATCTTTTCAACTGTGTATACATGTACATTTAAAAAGATATTCTTTACCACTGTTATATATACAAAAATAAAAAATATAAAAATCTTCACTGTGAGCAAAATGAGTCAAATTCCATGTTTGTCTGTACAAACCTGGCAATAAAGCTGATTTTGATTCTTCTGACTCTGACTCTTCTTCAATGGACTGAAGAGCAGCCAAAATGGCTAAAGCACAGCTAGTGATCCGCCCTAGCTTACAGTTGCTTGTACTGTAACAATTAGAAGACACCTATGTGAAACCAAGTCATCAGCAAAAGCAAAGCCCCAACAGTAAGAGAAAAATGATATGATCTGACGTGATTACCGGAGAAAGTTTGTCAGATGACTCCAAACACTGAATTTAAGCTACAGCACACTGACACCGGGATCTTGTAATTAGAGTAGCTTAGGTTATCTGAGATATCTCTGTAATGCTGCTATAGGCTTAGGCTGCTGGAGAACAGTGTTATTTGCTGTTATTTCAGCTTTTAACTTTATGTTCTCCCTCTGTTTTTTTTCTTTCTAGAATCTACACCTGACCTGGCTCTGTGTTTAGCTGTGGCACACCTTCCAGCTTGTTTTTGGAACTTACTTTCTGTATTCTCACTGTGAATTTGGAACAAACCTTCCATTTAAGCCAAAACGAAACAACATTGCTGAAATGCCAATAAAATATTTTCCATCGGTTATTCAGAAAAGTACAAATAATGTTTTTTTTTTTAATTAAAATATAAATAAAAAACGATTTTGTTTTTTTCAAAATTAAGCTTTGAAAAATACCTGTATCATTTTATTTAGAAACAAACTTCTGGATTAAAAAAAAATCATTTGAAATCCGTCCAGTGTATGAAGTATTTTAGGCTAAACTGTAAACTGATGTTTACCGTGAGAGCTGAAGCACAGCTAGCTAACAGCTACATGATTTGGACTGTAATGTTACAATAAATGCTATGAAAATCAAAAATTAAAAGCAAAAGCTCAAAAATATATAATAAATTAAATTACCATAACTATTACAGCACTCACTTTATGGAAGGATGGATCAATTAATCAATCAATAAGTAAATCTTTGGTCATGGAGCATTTTTCATACAGTTAGAAACAGCAGGACAGATAAAATCACTAGACACACAAAACAATGGTCAAGCAACCAGACAGATAAAACAAACAATTACAGGTCCTTCTCAAAATATTAGCATATTGTGATAAAGTTCATTATTTTCCATAATGTCATGATGAAAATTTAACATTCATATATTTTAGATTCATTGCACACTAACTGAAATATTTCAGGCCTTTTATTGTCTTAATACAGATGATTTTGGCATACAGCTCATGAAAACCCAAAATTCCTATCTCACAAAATTAGCATATTTCATCTGGCCAGTAAAAGAAAAGTGTTTTTAATACAAAAAACGTCAACCTTCAAATAATCATGTAAAGTTATGCACTCAATACTTGGTCGGGAATCCTTTTGCAGAAATGACTGCTTCAATGCGGCGTGGCATGGAGGCAATCAACCTGTGGCACTGCTGAGGTCTTATGGAGGCCCAGGATGCTTCGATAGCGGCCTTTAGCTCATCCAGAGTGTTGGGTCTTGAGTCTCTCAACGTTCTCTTCACAATATCCCACAGATTCTCTATGGGGTTCAGGTCAGGAGAGTTGGCAGGCCAATTGAGCACAGTGATACCATGGTCAGTAAACCATTTACCAGTGGTTTTGGCACTGTGAGCAGGTGCCAGGTCGTGCTGAAAAATGAAATCTTAATCTCCATAAAGCTTTTCAGCAGATGGAAGCATGAAGTGCTCCAAAATCTCCTGATAGCTAGCTGCATTGACCCTGCCATTGATAAAACACAGTGGACCAACACCAGCAGCTGACACGGCACCCCAGACCATCACTGACTGTGGGTACTTGACACTGGACTTCTGGCATTTTGGCATTTCCTTCTCCCCAGTCTTCCTCCAGACTCTGGCACCTTGATTTCCGAATGACATGCAGAATTTGCTTTCATCCAAAAAAAGTACTTTGGACCACTGAGCAACAGTCCATTGCTGCTTCTCTGTAGCCCAGGTCAGGCGCTTCTGCCGCTGTTTCTGGTTCAAAAGTGGCTTGACCTGGGGAATGCGGCACCTGTAGCCCATTTCCTGCACACGCCTGTGCACGGTGGCTCTGGATGTTTCTACTCCAGACTCAGTCCACTGCTTCCGCAGGTCCCCCAAGGTCTGGAATCGGCCCTTCTCCATAATCTTCCTCAGGGTCCGGTCACCTCTTCTCGTTGTGCAGCGTTTTCTGCCACACTTTTTCCTTCCCACAGACTTCCCACTGAGGTGCCTTGATACAGCACTCTGGGAACAGCCTATTCGTTCAGAAATTTCTTTCTATGTCTTACCCTCCTACTTGAGGGTGTCAATAGTGGCCTTCTGGACAGCAGTCAGGTCGGCAGTCTTACCCATGATTGGGGTTTTGAGTGATGAACCAGGCTGGGAGTTTTAAAGGCCTCAGGAATCTTTTGCAGGTGTTTAGAGTTAACTTGTTGATTCAGATGATTAGGTTCATAGCTCGTTTAGAGACCCTTTTAATGATATGCTAATTTTGTGATATAGGAATTTTGGGTTTTCATGAACTGTATGCCAAAATCATCCGTATTAAGACAATAAAAGACCTGAAATATTTCAGTTAGTGTGCAATGAATCTAAAATATATGAATGTTAAATTTTCATCATGACATTATGGAAAATAATGAACTTTACCACAATATGCTAATATTTTGAGAAGGACCTGTATATTGATGATAAAATGATGAAGAACCAAAAGTGAGAGAAAATCAATCAAACATATGGTCATATTCAATGAATTACAATATGTGAAGATTAGCAGGTTAACACTGGAAATATGTTTATTTATATGAGGAGAAAAGTTTAATAAAATAAAGAAAAAAAACTTTACAATGGTAAAGAATATCATAAATATGACTGTACTTGGCATAATTATTAATAACCTAAACAGTAATAAAATAAAATAATCTAAATTTAAAAACGCAAAAGTTGTAATAATTTGATAAATATAAAATATATATCCTTGAACCGCCACCTTAACGTGGTGGAGGGGTTTGAGTGCTCGAATGATCCTAGAGGCTATGTTGTCTGGGGCTTAAATGCCCCTGGTAGGGTCTCCCATGGCAAACAGGCTCTAGGTGACGGGTCAGACAAAGAGCGGTTCAAGAACCCCTCATGACGACTACAAAATCGAGGCACGTGACGTCGCCCGGTACGGCGGAGCCGGGTACCACCCTGGAGCCAGGTCTGGGGTCGGGACTCGTCGGAGAGCGCCTGGTGGTTGGGTTGCTCCTCACGGGACCCGGCCAGGCCAAGTGCGAACGAGAGACGCGAGACCATCCCCCAGTGGGCCCACCACCTGCAGGGGGAACCGTGAGGGACCGGTGCAAAGAGGATTGGGCGGCGGACGAAGGTGGAGACATCGGCGGCCCGATCCCCGGATGCTTAGGCTGGCTCTAGGGACATGGAATGTCACCTCCCCGGTGGGAGAAGGAGCCTGTGCTTATGCGGGAGGTTGAGAGATATCGACTAGAAATAGTCGGGCTCGCCTCCACGCACAGCGTGGGGTCTGGAACCCAACTCCTCGAGAGGGGCTGGACTCTCTTCTACTCTGGAGTGGCCCACGGGGAGAGGCGGCAGGCTGGGGTTGGGTTTGCTTGTCGTCCCCCAGCTCAGCCGTCTAGTGTTGGGGTTTACCCCAGTGGATGAGAGGGTCGCATCCCTGCACCTTCGGGTTAGGGGAAAGGTCTCTGACTGTCGTTTTGGCCTATGGGCCGGGCAGTAGTGCGGAGTACCTGGCCTTCTTGGCGTCCCTGTCGGGGGTGATGGATAGTGCCCCTCCTGGGGACTCCATTATTCTACTGGGGGACTTCAACGCCCAGATGGGAAACGACAGTGACACCTGGAGAGGCGTGATCGGGAGGAATGGCCTCCCCGATCTGAATCCGAGCGGTGTTTTGTTATTGGACTTCTGTGCTAGTCACGGATTGTCCATAATGAACACCATGTTCAAACATAAGGGTGTCCATCAGTGCACTTGGCACCAGGATACCCTAGGCAGGAGGTCAATGATCAACTTTGTTGTCGTATCATCAGACCTTCGGCCGCATGTTTTGGACACTCGGGTGAAGAGAGGGGCTGAGGTGTCCACTGATCACCACCTGGTGGTGAGTTGGATCCGCTGGGGGAGGAGAAAGCCGGACACACTTGGCAGGCCCAGTTCGGTTCGGTGAGGCCATGGAAAAGGACTACCGAATGGCCCCAAAGCGATTCTGGCTAACCGTCCGGCGCCTCAGGAGGGGGAAGCAGTGCTTCGCCAACACTGTTTACAGTGGGGGTGGGGAGCTGCTGACCTCGACTGGGGACATTATCGGCCAGTGGAAGAAATACTTCGAGGATCTCCTCAACCCTGCCATCACGCATTCCCTGGTGGAAACAGAGGCTGGGGACTCGGGGTTGGACTCTTTCATCACCCAGGCTGAAGTCACCGAGGTGGTTAAAAAGCTCCGCGGTGGCAGGGCTTCGGGGTTGGATGAGATCCGCCCTGAGTACCTCAAGTCTTTGGATGTTGTGGGGCTGTCATGGTTGACACGCCTCTTCAACATTGCGTGGCGGACGGGGACAGTGCCTTTGGATTGGCAGACTGGGGTGGTGGTCCCCCTACATAAGAAGGGTGACCGGAGGGTGTGTTCCAACTACAGGGGGATCACACTCCTCAGCCTCCCTGGTAAGGCTTACGCCAGGGTATTGGAGAGGAGAGTCCGACCGATAGTCGAACCTCGGCTTCAGGAGGAGCAGTGTGGTTTTCGTCCCGGCCGTGGAACACTGGACCAGCTCTAAACCCTCTACAGGGTACTCGAGGGTTCATGGGAGTTTGCCCATCCTGTCCACATGTGTTTTGTGGACCTGGAGAAAGCATTCGACTGTGTCCCTCGTGATGCCCTGTGGGGGGTGCTCCAGGAGTATGGGGCCATCCGATCTCTGTACAAGCGGTTCAGGAGTTTGGTTCGCATTGCCGGCACTAAGTCGGACCTGTTCCCGGTGCATATTGGACTCCGGCAGGGCTGCCCTTTGTCACCGGTCCTGTTCATGACTTTTATGGACAGGATTTCTAGGCGCAGCCAAGGGCCAGAGGGTGTCTGGTTTGGGGACCAGAGGATTTCGTCTCTTCTTTTTGCAGATGACGTGGTCCTGCTGGCCCCCTCTAGCCAAGACCTACAGCATGCACTGGGGCGGTTCGCAGCCAAGTGTGAAGCGGCTGGGATGAAGATCAGCTCCTCCAAGTCCGAGGCCATGGTTCTCGACCGGAAAAGGGTGGCTTGTCCTCTTCAGGTTGGAGGGGAGTTCCTGCCTCAAGTGGAGGAGTTCAAGTATCTCGGGGTCTTGTTCACGAGTGAGGGAAGAATGGAGCGGGAGATCGACACGGATCGGTGCGGCTGCCACAGTAATGGGGGCGCTGTGCCGGTCCGTTGTGGTGAAGAGAGAGCTGAGCCGAAAAGCGAAGCTCTCGACTCACCGGTTGGTCTACGTTCCTACCCTCACCTATGGCCATGAACTTTGGGTCATGACCAAAAGAACGAGATCCCGGATACAAGCGGCGGAAATGAGCTTCCTCCGTAGGGTGGCCGGGCACTCCCTTAGAGATAGGGTGAGGAGCTCGGCCATCCGGGAGTGGCTTGGAGTAGAGCCGCTACTCCTCCACATCGAGAGGAGCCAGTTGAGGTGGCTCGGGCATCTATACCGGATGACTCCTGGACGCCTTCCTCGGGAGGTGTTCCAGGCACGTCCCACCGGGAGGAGGCCCAGGGGACGGCCAGGACACGCTGAAGGGACTGTGTCTCTCGGCTGGCCTGGGAACGCCTTGGGCTCCACCTGGAGGAGCTGGAGGAGGTGTCTGGGGAGAGGGACGTCCGGGTGTCTCTGCTGAGTCTGCTGCCCCCGTGACCCGGTCCCGGATAAAGCGGAAGACGAGTACGAGTAAAATATAATAAAAAGTTGTGAACTTCAACTATAAAACTCAAACTGAATAGATGCATTTTCAGTTTCCTTTACAAACATCTCAACTTTTAGCTGCCCTCAGATCATGAAGGAGGTTGCACAACTGAAAGCCGTAACAGGAGAGTTTTCGTTCTCACCGCAGGTAACAAACAGGGTAAGACTATCAAGATGGAGCACCTATAGGAACACCTTGAAATCTGTTCTAAAATGGACAGGTAGTCAATGCAGAAACTTTAAAATTGGTGTGATGTGAGCTCACCTGGTCCTCAGCATTCTGGCCACTGAGTTTCAATGTAGCTAGAATGGAGCTGAAGTTCTTTTAGGAAGACCAAAACAGAACATTACTACAAATCTATTCAACATGTTATAAAATGGTCTGGCAATGCTATTCAGGTAATAAAATAATATTTTGGAACATTTTTAATGTGAGTTGTGAACCTAAGGATTTAATCAAATATGACACTGAGATTTTATACCTATACTGAATAATTCATTGCCAGTGTTAAATTGCCCTTAGGTGTATGAATGAGTGGGTGCTTGGTTGTTTGTGTGTTGCCCTGCAATGGACTGGCGACCTGTCCAGGGTGTACCCCGCCTCCCGCCACAGACTGCTGGAGAAAGGCACCAGCTCCCCCGCGACCCACTATGGAATAAGCAGTAGAAAATGACTGACTGACTGACTGTTTGAAGATGAGCTGTTTGTTTCTATAACTATAACTTCAGCTGTCCTGATTTAGCTGAAGGAAATTCTCTGACATCCATGACTTAATATGCATATAGCAATATAGAGCTCTGTGTCATCAGCGTAGTTATGAAAATTAATGCCATTGGGAATGACATATACAAGTCCTGCACAGTGGTCAGAGGGATTTTAAGCCATTCTTCTTGCAGGATAGTGGCCAGGTCACTACGTGGTACTGGTGGAGGAAAACGTTTCCTGACTCGCTCCTTCAAAACATCCCAAAATGGCTCAATACTATTTAGATCTGGTGACTATGCAGGCCATGGGAGATGTTCAACTTCACTTTCATGTTCATCAAACCAATCTTTCACCAGTCTTGCTGTGTGTATTGGTGCAATGTCATCCTGATACACGGCACAGCCTTCAGGATACAATGTTTGAACCATTGGATGCACATGGTCCTCAAGAATGGTTCGGTGGTCATTGGCAGTGACACGCCCATCTAGCACAAGTATTGGGCCAAGGGAATGCCATGATATGGCAGCCCAAACCATCACTGATCCACCCCCATGCTTCACTCTGGGCATGCAACAGTCTGGGTGGTACGCTTCTTTGGGGCTTCTCCACATCGTAACTCTCCCAGATGTGGGGAAAACAGTAAAGGTGGACTCATCAGAGAACAATATATGTTTCACATTGTCCACAGCCCAAGATTTGCACTCCTTGCACCATTGAAACCGACGTTTGGCATTGGCATGAGTGACCAAAGGTTTGGCTATAGCAGCCCAGCCGTGTATATTGACCCTGTGGAGCTCCCGACGGACAGTTCTGGTGGAAACAGGAGAGTTGAGGTGCATATTTAATTCTGCCGTGATTCAGGCAGCCGTGGTTTTATGTTTTTTGGATACAATCCGGGTTAGCACCCAAACATCCCTTTCAGACAGCTTCCTCTTGCGTCCACAGTTAATCCTGTTGGATGTGGTTCGTCCTTCTTGGTGGTATGCTGACATTACCCTGGATACCGTGGCTCTTGATACATCACAAAGACTTGCTGTCTTGGACACAGATGCGCCAGCAAGACGTGCACCAACAATTTGTCCTCTTTTGAACTCTGGTATGTCACCCATAATGTTGTGTGCATTTCAATATTTTGAGTAAAACTGTGCTCTTACCCTGCTAATTGAACCTTCACACTCTGCTCTTACTGGTGCAATGTGCAATCAATGAAGACTGGCTACCAGGCTGGTCCAATTTAGACATGAAACCTCCCACACTAAAATTACAAGTGTTTCAGTTTCATTGTCCAACCCCTGTATGTTTCCTATACTGATTATAAGATTTTCAGTTGCTGAGATATGGTCGAACCAGTTGGCCAGTTTCAGAAAGTCTAATTTTTCTGAGCCTGTCTAGCAGGATGGTGTGGTTAACAGTGGAATATTAAGTAGGCAGGAAATATCAGATCTGGATTTGATGCTCAGGTGGAGTCCTAGTGGTAACTCACTGATCACCTGATAGGAAATCGTTCTGTCACAAATGTTGGTAGAAGCAGTCTACATGCCTAGGTGCTGGATTTTATACATTTGTGGAAGTGACATCAACACCTAAAATAAATGATTTGACCTATTAGGTTTGGTAATATAGTGTATTTTTAAATAGTATCGTCATCCATAAGGATTAGTGTATTTTTCTGTTTTTATGGGTTATGCTTTTTATGTGCCTGCTTTCATTTAATTGCATGGAAATGTTAACATTATCAGTACTAATTTAAAAAAAATTATGAAAAGATAGCATTAAAAATAACTGTAGAGAGATTGTGTGATTATTACTATAAATAAAAGCTTTTCCTTCAGGGACACTGCTGTGGGAGTAAAAGTATGCCCACACCTTTCTCTCTGTCCTGGAGGGGAAGAGCGGGCACAGAACTAATTTTAAGCTTGCTGGGAATTTCATCACTCAGTCAGATCTCCCACGCTGAAGCATTTGTATGTAGGGCTGCTGTGTGAGCCTCCATCAGCAGGTTTTCTGCAACTTAGGGCATCAAAGACATGCTCTTCAGACAGATTCCTCACCTTCTGTGTCACTGTACAGCCTGCAATTAGGCTATGAGACAGGCACCTTCATTCATCCACGGCAAAGAGCTATATGCTGACTGGCTGTTATTGCAGTCATCGTCTAATTATACATGTCCCGGAGTGTAATCTCATTGCCACAGTGGCTGTTCTGCTTGTATGCAGGCAAAAGAAAAAAATTCAGCAATATTATCGCAAGCATCTTTTGTAAACATCCCTTCAGGTTTGGCACCTGTAACACAGGTAACTCAGGAGGAGAGGGACATGCTTTTACTACACAGTGGAAGCCTTTTGAGGCCTCTGATGTAATCTATGCATTTAACAAAAGTTATCTGCAGGAAATCAGCACTTCAGCTCTCTTGTCATCGAGGTGTTCGGATAAACTGCTGAGGTGAGTTGCAGTAAGACTGGCATGATGTGGTCAAGTTTTTGTTTACAGAACTGTACATAAAAAAGGGTGCAGTTAATGATTATTTTGATTGCTATTTAAACCACATTCACTATGTTTTCCAGTAAGTCTGTAACTCATAAATCTTAGCCATGAATGCACATAAGAAAGTACACAAATTCAGAAAGTTATGACAAGAATGTCAAAATGTGTCGACTGATTGGAATTCATATGGACAACTTTGTAACTGTCAGGTGGATCTTTATCCTTCATTTTAGGATTTTTTTTAGGCAAAAACATTTATCTTCAAGTAAATAAAGGTTTCTGGATTAGTGTTTATCTGAAATAATAAAAGAAGCAACAGGGGTCTACAAAGGTACAACACTGACATTTGAATAATTGCTCATCATACTATTAATCAAGCTGCCTTCACAGTATTTTTGCTGTGATGAAGGGGTCACCTCTCTTTGGTTGCTGTGCACCGTAACCCATACCCTTCTGAGTTCTTCGTTAAGTCCCTGTCAGGTCAGACTGTTGATGGTGTTACTCCTCTCCCTTTAGTCATAAAAACTGAGGACTGGGCAAGACCTGCTTTTTATTTTTCCAACAGCTCTCTTAGACTTTACCAAAGCAGCTCATCTTCCTCCTTCCCACCCTTTCCTGCTATCCTCCACTGTGACACCAGTGCTCTGCAGATTCTCACTCACTACATCAATGAGCCTCTCTGACTGCATTCAACATCCTACTTTCAATATTCTCTTTCACTCTTGCAGTATCTCACATGTCACAAATCATCTCTGTAATCATTTGTATTAAATAATCTTAAAGTGTTCATTTGTAATTTTTGGAAGTAATAATTGATAATTCCCCTAACTGCAGTAGAAAGATAATGCTGTGACCTTGCTGGAAATGTGGTGTGAAGACAGATTGAAGCTAACATGCTAGTTAGATCAAAACTATCTAAAACATCTATCTAAACATCAAAACATCTCATTAGCTAAATTTGGTGGATCAGCTGATGAAACAAATAGCAGAGCCCACATTACCGTCTTAAAATGTAATCACTGGCTCCCTGTAGCATGTCTACTAAATTTTAGTGCAGCTGTCAGGCCCCTCCCTATATCTGTGACTTGATTCAACCTCACACTTCAGCTCGTAGCCTGAGATCCTCAGAGAAGAATTTACTGATTGTTTTGCACCCGTTCCAGGACCCGAGGAGACAGATCCTTCAAGCTGTTGCTGCTCTTAAAAATCAACTTAAGACATTCTTTTTAAACAAGCAGTTTAACCCCACTGGTTCCTGGGCTGCTAAGAACGAATGTTTTTTTTTGTTGTTACTTTACTTTTTACTGTGAAGGTCTTTGTGACTGCTGTCTGAGAAAGGTACTATATTAATAAAATGTAATTACTAAAACTACTTACTTCTTGGTGGGCCGAGAGAGGACTGACAGGTCACAGCTGACATGGCCTTCTGGCTCAACCAAGGCAACTCCACACACAAATACTAAGGCCGTTTGACTGACCAAAACAGCACTAAACGTAGCAAAAGTCTGTTGTGAAATGTTAAACATCCTACTGGTATTCATATTTTCAGTTTGAGCTGTTTTAAACAGACGGTTTAAGTCTGGGTATCTTGTTAGCTTCCACCACTAAGAGGATTTATTTTTACTTTTCCAACAAGCCAACAGTGATATGATGTATATCTACTACAGGGAAGGGGACTATTAATTATAATAACTTCACAGTACCTCACTTTAAAAGAATAAAAAAAAACTTTCAAAGCATTTTTCAAAAATGAAAAATTAATCTCACAGTGTGCAAAATTGCCACTACTCCTAATATAAATATTTGCAGCAGTAAAGCTAGAAAAAAAAAAATCATAAACAAAAATCTAATCGGTATCGGCAGGTCAAAACTGCATAAAAACTCAGTGATCAAGTCGGCCACACATGATTGGTATATTTTCCCTGATGTAATCCCCACCCCTCCCACTATAAAACATATAAATTAAAGCAATATTTGACATACACGTCATCACACCAGTAAGAGGAGCCATAGCCTTTCAGCACATAAAAAGCTTTATTGTCACAACACGCTTTAACACAAACAAAGTTAGAGTTCAAGCTTAGAATGTGGAAACTAGTCAGCAATGCCACTAAGGACAACAAATTCACTGTTATATAATTTAACATAAACTATTGAATATCTTCATTTGGCGGGTTCAAATAAGGAGGTGAAGTCATTTTCTTTTTTTGTTTCTTTCCAAGATGCGGTTGGTGAGAAGCGGAAAACAACTGTAGCAAAAAAAGATTTACAGTAAATCAGCCTCTAAATGGAGTCAATGCAGGTTCCTTACACATTCAGCTTTCACAAACACAACAACAAAGCCATAGGGGTCATCTGGGGAATGACAAGGAATGTAAATAATTCAAAGAAATTCTGAAAGTTGCTTGAAAAACCCTGGCGAGGTCCCAAGTCTAAACACACCAGGAAGAAATCTGTCTCCTAATACATTCCATTTATTGTAAACCAACAAACTCTCACACTTCTCAGGTTAATACTTCAAAGTTGTTTCATTCCTACAAGGATTCTTTGTCAATCATTACTTTTGGACATATTCCATTAATATTTTTCTGTGCAAACACTTTCAGGATTATGGGAGAATTTGGCAGCAAAGCAGGAACAAACAAAGGCATCTGTAGAGGCCTGCATCATACTGAGAAGCAGCGTGAACACAGACAACACTGCAGCTTAGGTAACGTAGGCAGAAAGAAGAAATGTGATTAGGCCATGCAGGCAAACAACGCCACCAACACTAGAGTTAATAATAATATTAATGACAGATGTGAGGTCCTGTTATATTACAGTGTTTAATCCCAGAACCTCGCAGTGTGGACGTCACCCTTCAGTCCCTCGTATCAAAACAATAAATAAATACAAACATATTCCATTCAACTCTCTTCGGGGCGGTTCTGGATACAGTGTTCTTACAAACAAAGAGGGGTGGAGTGTGAACTGGCAGAGGTGGGCAGCACCAGCTTCCACTTCGAACAGAAGTGCATCTCTGGTGGTGGTGCTGTGTACGTGCGGCAGTGAGTAACGAGGGCGTGTTTGTGGCCTTCACACTACTGAAGGTGACTGGGGAGCGTGGGTGACACAAAGTGTGTGTGAGTCCTGGCTTTAGCTATGCACATGCTGCTGGTCTGTGGGCTGGAGATACAGACATCTCCTGCATTTTTAATTACTGCCTGCGTCACTGGAGCTTCCCCGAACTGAACCTGCCCCCCCCCAATCGCCCAGATGACTACTGACTCGTACAGCTACTACTGACTGGACTTGAGCCCTGTACAATCATCTCATTAACTGCATTTGGCAGCTGTACAACAGGGAGACAGTTTGAGCAGCACGTCATGTTTGTTTGGATACTTTATGTAAAAAAAATATGATTTTTTCTCATATATTAAATAACTCTACTTTAGTAAACATCATCCACTCTGGATATCTTACTAAGTTTGACAACTGATGAAATCTGATTTAAGCAAACAGATTAAACAGCAATACTCCTTCATTAGGCTTTTTAATCATTCTGAAGCCATCCATTTGGCTCGTTATATCAACGCAAAGTGACATATTAGCAGGAATATGGTGTCTTACACCTTTACAGACAGCTTATATTTCTGTATGTTTGGCAGCACATTGAAGAGTTATGATGAAGAGCCCTAGTTCTTCACAAAAACTTTGCTGTAGTAAAGTGAAGGACAGGATGTTTCAGATTATTAACTAAATTATGGAGTCATACTGGGTGGATTGATCTTTTGAACTAGATCTGATAAGTAAATGGTGGTGTGCGTGTACTAGGGTGCACAGTTGGTCTCTTAACATGTGGAAACACCACAGAAGTGAGCAGTGGATGTGCTGACATCATCTGCTGAGCAGCTGTGGGGATTCCCTGTCAGGAAAGAAAGCACATTTTATTTCTCCCAGCTCAATTCCCGTGTCTGTCTGGAAACACATGGGGTGGGTCTCTGACTCTTCCACCAGCTCAAGCACAGAGGGAGGCTTGGCAGTGTGGGCGGGCGAGCACAGGAGACAGCTCTCTCATCCGACCTGGGATATAGGCGGCCGGATAAAGAATAAATCTGCGGTAACAAAAAGAAAGGTGGAAAGAAAAACAAAATGCAGCTCAAGGAGCTCTTTGTAACAGCATGCAGTGCAAGACACATGCCGCCCACATACATGAGAGGATGTCTAAGTGATGAGACGATTTCTGTGGCACCCTTTGGTGGCTAAGGAGATCCTAAAAGGCCTGTATTAAAATGGAAAAACCAAAGAAGCAGAATAAGAGGTTTTAAGCATGTTCTAGCAGCCACTGGAAGAGGGGGGTGCACTGGGTTTCCCTGGCTGCCACTGTCACTCCGGGTGGTGGGTGACAAAGGCTCTCCTCTTGGTAACGCAGCAGCATGTGCAGCAAATCTGCCACCTTCCACTTTCTCTCTTGGAGCTTCTGCACCACCGCCGGCAGCTGAAGGGACACACAGTCACACATTTCTGGTTAATGGTTTCCTGCTGGTCTAGTTGTAAAGATAAAATTATAGAAAATATTAGAGTAACTAGTAGAAAATCACAAAAATGTTTACATGCAGTCATGTAAAACAGTTGCTGCAGTCTTTTTCAGTTAGAAGGCTTAAAGTATCAGGAGAGGTTAAAAACAATAAAGATTTACCAAAATACAAAAAGGAGTATGGGAGAAACTAAGTCCACCCCCAGGATTTCCACAGACGGAAATAAAAAGACACCAGGGGCTACTAATCACATAATCTCTTCTTCCGTTAAAGCAGGGCCCCTCAGTAGTTTGCTAAACCATACAGGTGTGTGTTAACACAATACCAAGGAGGAATGGCATCACCAAGACTTCAGATAAGCAACTGATACTGCTCATCACTCTGGAAATGGTTAGAATATTTCTCTTCTTATTTAAACTAGTAGCTGAGGATCACTGAACAGTGAAATAGATTATGTGATTTAGGTGGAAAACATCGAGAGAGGAATGGACATCCAGGAAGTTCAGAAGGCTGTGCAATAAATGGTAAATAGACTGAACTTATTTAGATGATCAAACTAGATCCAGGAGAAACAATGTGGCTGTAATTCTTGATATGGAACAACCAACCAGAGTTTTACCCTTGCAGGGTAATTGTGGCAAAATGAGAAGAGTTGTCGTCTTGCAAATGGAAAGGTGTGAGTTAGATTCCAGCTTCCTTTGCTGCAACATGACAATGTGCCCTTGAGCAAGTCGCTTAATCTAAGTTGGTTATCGTTCTGCGTATCTGTGTGCATGTTTGAGAAAACAACTAAATGAATGTGGCTCGACTGTAAAACTGCTCAAAGTGGTATGAATAGAAAAGAGCTGTATTAGTTAAGGGCATTTACACTTTGCCTTGTGGGTTTACTGAGTGGGGTGGAGAAGTCAGGGTAGTTTGGTTGTCTGGTCCACAACTGTGCTCCAATTAGAGCTTCTGCTCCTCCCCATCAAAAAGGAGAAAGTTGAGGTAGTTTAAGCCTGTGATCTGGACACCACCTGGGTGCAGCCCTTGGAATGATTTTGGGCTCGTCCCACTGAGAGGAGACCCTGCAGAAGACCCAGTACACTCTCCTGTGGGAGTGTGCCCGTGTGCTATGGGGGGGTAATTCATTGCGTTTGGGTTCGGGGGCATGTGTTCGATATCTGTGTCCTTTTTGGGGGTGGCCCAGTGGGGAGATTCATGTCGGGTTTATTAGGGGTGGAGGGCCCATGGGGTTGGGATCGGAATTCATTGGGGGTTGGGACTATTTTATTCTGTGGCGGCTCTGGTTGGCGGGCTTGTTTGTACCATATAGAACGCTCTTTTGTACATGGCCCCCTCCCCGGATGAGGATGGGGGTGGTTGGGGACTGGGGTACGGGCCGGGGTTGCTCAGGTTCAGGCACGAGCCCGGGCTAGCCCAGACCAGGTTCAGGTGCTGGGGCGGTCTGCTTGTCTCCACCCCCGGAGGGAAGGGGACCACCTCCTGGGTGGTCCGGGGACTGGTTGTCCCTATGGGGTATCGGCACCTGGACCTGGGAGTATAGAGTATGTGTGGGGAGTGTGAGTGAGTGTACGACGTCCATTGTTGTTTGTCTTTACGTTGGGTGCGTGGGTGTGAGTGTTTTTATGTGTACGCATGAGGATGGGAATGTGTGATTGTGTGTGCCTGTGTTTTGTGTCAGGTTGGACCTTGGGCTGCTCCCTCTCCTGGATCACTTTAGGCCCGCATCGAATGTGGGGTCTATTCCCTCCCCGCCACACTACCTGCCGATGGTTGGTATCTCTGTCCACCGGTGTACTTGTGGTTCTCGGTATCCGGGGCTGGGTGCTTAGGTGTGCGCTGGCTCACTCCTGGTGGCTGCTTGCCGGGGCCTGGACCCCTGGGCTCGGTCAGGCCTCTGCCTGGGGAGTGATGTGTCCCGGGCTCTCGGGTCTCTGGGTCCTTCTGCTCGGGCGTAGACGTCTGCCAGCGGGGCCTGTAGGCTCTTTGCTGCAGCTCCCTGAGGATTCTGTGCTGTGGCTGCTGGGTGGTTCCCCTGGGATTCTCCCCTGCTCCTCTCTGTGGGGGTGACGGTAGTCCCTGCGGTGGTTCTCCTGGGGTTCCTGTGCTCTGGGGGGCCTTTGGAAGTCTGTGGCTCAGATCTCCTCGGTATCTTTTCTGGGTCCAGGGTGGCGGGTCTGTGGCTCCTCACACTCACTATTGCATATTTTTATGGAGAAGCCTTGTATGCACATGCACGCTCACACTCAGACCCACAGGTGTTTAAATTCAGATGTTAAAAGATACACAAAAGTTCTATATTGAGCCGCATTTACCACTAAATACATCTTGCATTCATAAGTACCGTGCACCTTTCGGTAAAAAAGCCGGTAATACGAATGTTTCTGCAGGTGTAGAAGCAAGCATGTCGTTATCTTGTATTCTCTTCATCCTTTCTTTCCTCCATTCTATTCTCCTTCTCTCCCCTTTTCCTTTTTGCCCACCTTTCTCTCTTTTGTGCTTCTTTTTTTTCCCTTTCCATTTCTGTCTCTGTGTCCGTAACAATTGAAATAATCTCAAAGCAGTTTCTAATAAAGTATTTTTTTTATGAATATCAAGCAGAGCTTTAAAGCGTTAGCTGTAATGCTCCACTTGTGATAGTAAATCTGTTGGGCTTTTTCCTGGCACTCAGACAACAATTCTGAGCGCTACTCTGCTGGACAGGACATGGTTTAAAAAAAAAAAAAAGAAGACCCAGTACACATTGGAAGTGCTATATATTTCAGTTTTTGACCTGAAGAGTGTTGCTGAGGAGAGGGATGTCTGGGTTTCCCTCCAGCAGGTGCTGGTTTTGGTTGCCAGCAGCATCAGTGTTTTTCTCAGTACCATTCCTGCTCCCTCTGTCCCTGGCGGATTGAGGCAAATGGCCTTTTGACCTGGTTCTGCTGGATGTCTCTGCAGTTAAAAGTAAGTCATTCCTCTCCAGTGTCTCTGTGTTTGCTCAGGGAGGGAAGGTATATTAAATGTCTGATACGATCTGCTGTTTTTTTTTTATAAATGTCCTGCCCCTGAATGAGTTTGATTGGTTGGAATACAATTCTAGAACAAACTGGACTCCTGCAAATCTGAATGGCCTCATGGCAGATATGATTTCATTGATGGGTTAACACTTGTATTTATGATATCAAGCACAGAAGAAGCTCAATTCTATCTAATCTATTCCAATTTATGAATAGCAATGTTACACCTGGTGGAGGCACTGCTTAAAATACTGCTAACCTTTAGAACCAAAATAAGCAGTTTCACAAAGAATGACTGGCTTCACTGAATAATAAATAGGTTCAGAATCACCTGCTGCAGCTCACTGTCAACACTAAGCTGAATCTGAGGGATGTCGACCACGGAGGCGGCTGCCCACTGCAGCATGCTCCTGAGCTGAGGGTCCAGGGTTGAGTGTTGGAAGCCACGTCCGAGCTCCCTGAAATCTGAGTTCACAATGAACAGAGCGGTCCTGGGAGTCTGTGCCTGAATCTTGTCTGCACACAGGGTCCCTGCAGCACAAAGAAATGTCAGGAGCTCTGCATTCAGCAGCAGCATGCTGATTCCAGCATCCTCTGAGACTGTGTTCTGTTCACCACCATGCTCTGAGCTGGGTGCCCAGACCCCAGCGGGTACATATTACATTCATGTAATTGAGCATTGACACTGTTTACAGCATACACAAATAGGAAGACATCCTTACCACTGGACTCTTCCTTGACCTTTGTCTCCTTGTCTTCTGTATTATCACTGTTGGATGACAGGTCATACAGGTTAGTGACCAAACACATTGAGGACATGCAGTGCTTTCCAAAGTATTCACACCCTCTAAACCTTTTACATTTTGTCCTGCAACCACAAACCTGTATTTTATTGGGATTTTAAGTGTACATAATAGTGGGAGTGGAAGAAAAATAATTCATGCTTTTCAATACTTTGTAAAACCACCATTCACTGCAATTAAAGCTACAGGGCATTGGCGGCATGTTTCTAACAGCTTAGCACTTTCAGAGACTAACATTTTTGCCAATTCTACTTTGCAAATTGTCAGAGCATCCGTGAACATCAATATTCAGGTCTTGTCACAGACTCAATAAATTAATTTAGGTTTAGACTTTGACTGGGCCATTCTTACATATGAATATGTTTTGATCTTAACCATTCCATCGCAGCTCTGGCTGAAAATCTACGGTTGCTTAACCGATGGAAGGTGAACCTCTAGTTTCAAGTCTTATAGCCTCCTATAGGTTTTCTGTAAGGACTTTCTTGTATTTAGCTTCATCGTCACTAATGAGCAGAACGATCTCCACAGTCTGATGTGGCTGGTCCTCCAACACATAGCGTTTTGCATGTAGCCCAGAAAGTGTAATGTTGGTCTGATGTGACCTGAGCAGAACTTCCTACCACATGTTTGTTATGTCCCCAGCTTGGTTAGTGGCAATTTGTCAAGAGGAATTTTAATTCTGTAACATGACAAAATATGAAAAACCTCCGGGGGTCATAAATACTTTGTAAGGAGTGTATGAAAGCACAGGCAAAAAACGCAAATGATAATCATAGACATAGTTATTTTACATTAAAGACTATTCTTTGGTTTAGGGGTCTAATGTCAGTTAGATAATGAAGAAAACATTTCAATCAGTTTTTTCCCCCTGATATCCTGTCTGTCAGTTTTGCTAATCTTTACTGTGTTACATGCCAATGGGTAAACAGTCATTTCTCCTTCTCAGAAGATTGTTAATCACGGACTTGTTGACACAGCCTGCGGCTACAGACACTTAGACTCTGCTAGATAGGTGAAAAGGAGGGGAAATATGTGAGGAGGCTTTTTTTAGGCACTAAGAAACAGAATACACCAAAATATACACAATGTATCCATGTCCAACCCACCAGAATGAGCGCTAGTGTTGTCTGCAGGCTATAAATCATTGAGAAAATATCTCATAAAGCACAATCGGACTAGTACAGTCTTGAAAAAAACTTATTAAATACAACTACTGGAGATGAATGTCATATAATTAAAGGCTTGTGGAGGGTTGGTTCAATGTTCAGCATGCATCACTTTTAACTGAGAATGTGGATCTGACAGTGCTACGAATAAGTATTTCCCCTTACAGGCTTCTTCTGTTTTTGCTATTGATGAGTTCATCCATGAAGGGGAAAAAAGTGATCCAAACCAACCTGGCCCAGTGTGAAAAATAAACTCTTCCTAAACCGAGTACTAGGTTGTACCAGCCTTCGAGGACACAAGTGCCATCATGAGTATGTGACAACTGGCAAGGAGACCTTTACATCACATTGGAGGAACTTGGATCCACTCTTCTTTTCAAGCAGTTTTAATTCAGCCACACTGGAAAGGGTTTAAGCATGAACAACATGTCATGGGTCATGCCACAGCACCTTAGTCGGATTTAAGTCTGGACTTTGAGTAGGCCACTGTAAAGCCTTCATTATCTTTAAGCCAATAAAAGTTGGACTTGCTGGTGTGTTCTGCTGCACAATCCAAGAGTGTTTGGAATTTTCTGCTAGAGAGAAGAAATTATGCCTCTAGGTCCTGAGGCAGCAAAACAACCCCAGACTATTACACTACCACCGCCATTTTTGACTGTAGGTATGAGGTTCTTTTTCTGAAGAAAAGGCCGTGTTAACTTTACATGAGGTGTAATGGGGACATGCAGGTTTTATTAAGTTCCACTTTTGTCTCCTCAGTCCACAGAATACTTTCCCATAAATGTTTGGGATCATCAAATTTTGGGAAATATGAGACAGGCCGTTCTTTTGGGTCAGCAGCGGTCTTCTTCTTGGAACTCTTCCATTGATGCCAGTATTTCCTCAGTCTTTAATTACTGAATCATGAACATTGACCTTAACTTAGGCAAGTGAATGAAACAAACAATAGAGCAAAAAAAAAGAAGAAATCTTGTGAGGTGACAAACACTTTTTCAACAGTTCTGGACATCAGGCATTGACTCAGTCTGAGCGGTAACAAAGCTAGCTGACTTTATGAGTGGGAATATTCAGAAAATCTGCTCCTTAATTTGGTGAATCTTCTTTAATCAAATAATTATAAAGTGTTAGAGGTGGTAGTTCTAACAACGAGGGTTGAGAGTAATCAAAGCACTGTGTTATGTAACCAAGGCACGAGGGACTGCAGCTTTGTACTAGTGTTGCATTATCTTCTAGTGCATACAGTAGTATATGCATCCTGATGGTTAGTGGATGTTGTAGGACTGTTATGCAGCTGATATAAACAGTACTGTATGGGCAAAGGAGAGTGTCTTAAGGATGCAGGAAATGGGGAAAATAACATATTTGGTGAATACTTTGAGCATAGAAGACTCGGAACAACCATCACACTGAAGGAGATCCAGACTTCCTACGTTAGGTCATGTTGGTTGTTGAGAGTGGACTCTTCATCAAAGTATGAAGAGAACCTTAGACATGTCCTAAGTCATTAAAACTACCTGAGGTATGTAGATCCCGGCCATGCTAAAAGCCAGTTAAAGTCTCTAAATGGTGTAAAGAAACACATCTATTGTTTCTCTCATCTCCTTAAAAAAACTAAGAAAAAAAATACACCACCCTTTATAAAAAAAAGTTAATAAACAATTCAATTGTAAGGAACTTAATTCAGATACTTAAAGTACAAGAAATTGATTCAAGTGGATTCAAATGGATTCAAATACGTCGATGAAAAAAAGGACAACTGAATGCCGCAGCTGTTTTGAGTTAAACGTTGGTAAAAAACCTCTTCTAGAAGACAATCAGAGAAAGGAAGGAGCGGTATGACCAATATCTGCCATGCATGGAAAGAACTATAAATAAACAGGACTGAGGAAAATGTTTCTGTTCAGGATGCCTGGTAATGGAGTCAATAATGTTTTTCTGCCTGGTTATCGTTTTATCTGAGAGAATAACAGTAGTCAATAATCAAAAGCAGATCTTAGAAACATAAGATCATATATGTAGAAAATAAAAACACTCCAGGAGCAGCAGTTTGCATGGTTTCATTACCACAAACAAGCATATATTATAAAACCTATGTGTGTATGGATTTACAGTGCAGCCTTGTAAGATACTGTCGCTTCTTAATATGAGACAAAGCATAGGATGTAATTCTCTGCAAAAGGCTGTGAATCATTTACATAATCAATGCTGTTCTGCACAGATTTCATGCTTATTTCCAATGATAATTTAGTAACCCAACTATTCTTTGTCCCACCAATCCCAAATCAGTGCAGAGGCTATTTGTACTGGAGCCAGTATAAACCCAACATATTTTATTATTCGTCAGCTTCATTTTACTGACTAGGCACATTCTAGCCGTGCAGCAGAGCTGCAATATCACAGCTTCTTCTACAGCAATTCCATGTCCTTTGAAAAGATGTGGTTATCATGGCAGCTTTAACTTTTCAGCGGGCTTTAGCAGCACTAATGCTGTATTCTCAGAAGAGATAACGAGGTTTGTCGAGAAGATTAGGTACATTCCTTTTCAGCCAGTCTGCATATGACCCAGCCCGGAAGAAGGATGTTATTTTAAATCCAGGGCACAGCACTTGTCATTATATGGCTGAAATACCTCCTGAGCTTGTGGTCATGCTCTACAGAGTTATGTTAATAAATTGATTATTTGATTCAGGAGTGTTGAAGGAGGGACACCAGCCCCTGAGGGAGGGAGTATGAGACCTCCGATGTAGATCAACCTAAAGGTTAAAGTGGGGGTATGCTGCTTTTGTAGTTAGGTCATCAGCTCATCCTCTACCTGATAGAGTTCTTACAATGGCAGGCCAAATCAATTAAATCCCTTGTACTCCTCCTGCAATGTTCCAGACATCAGGCTCCTGCAGAGGATAGTGAAGGGTCTTTATTTGGTGTTCACTAGCTGGTACACAATAAAATGACAATAGATGGATTGATTATTAGGACTGAAGCCCTTTTCTTTGGTTTTGAGTGTGTGTGTGTGTATTGCTCCAGGTAATTGGTCCTGACTGAAACTGAAGGCAGATTTACGGTTTCTTCATATAAGCTTATAACAGGCCTTTCGTCCTGGAACCCGTCCCTCTCCTTCCTTCTTGGCAACACGTTTGTTTTTATTTGGTTTCTCTTAGGTTTTGTTAAATAAATGCAGTTTTAAATAATTCCCAATGGGTTGTGGAACATAAAATATTGGGGGCTCATCCGGGAGACACTCTCTGACAGATAACATCACACAGGCTGGCTTTTGGACTTCTCAGAACATTCTGATATAAAAAACATAAAATATCTTGGGTTCATTTTGTCTGCAATATAAGAAAATTGGAAACATCACTGTTCAGAATTCCCTTATTTGATTTTTGGTTGCCCACCATTTCCTGATTTAGGTTAATAATTAAAAAGTCGTGCGAGGTAGCATTGGACCAACCTGTCAGATGGGGAGAATGACAGACGCTCCTCACACACCTCTCCCTCCAGGCCCAGACTGCTCCAGCTACTGCTGTTCCCATTGCTGCTGAGGAGAAAAGGCAGGTAATGCACCACTGTTATGCCAACATCAGAGCCAGGTGATACAATAATGACCAGTTTCTTCATGTTCTAATCCATCATATATTGTACATAAACAATACTCCGGGTTTAGAACTATTGCTGGGATTTGGAATAGTCCTCTAACTGTCAGTCAGGTGAGGTGCAAAACAAAGAAGGTTTCTCCAGATTTTTCCACTGAACATCCCACTGAATCATTTGTCGCTACAGGCTTAAGGTGTGAGATCATTATGTTGTTGTTTTTACATAGCCAAGGTGCTCATGTAGGTTCCACCAGGGCAACCAGCAGGCAACAGAGCCACAATAACATCCAATTTCTGTAATTCAGTTGATAATTAGCCTGCTGGCATGATCCCCTGAACTGTGGTGTGCATCCAGCAAGGCGTGGATGACTGAAAGCTAAACATACTGTCAATAATCAGCATTACCTCAGCTTTCTCCTGTGGTTTTACTGAGTGGCACGTGCCGAGAGCAGCTCCATTTATCATCATGCCCTACATCTAAATAGACTCATCAAGGTGTTTTTCTTCCCTCTGTTACTTCATCTGCTGAGCGGAAATGGTTCTGGAAGGCTCTAATGAATTACACATGACGGACTTTGGTCTTACAGAAACATTGCCAGAAGTGAACAGAGCCCTTACAGACACGCCTTTAGAAAATATTATGATACATTAACTTGGCCTCGCTGAAACAACGTGTTGTTTTGGTGTCTCAGGACAGAAAGCCAGATGTTGTCAGTTTTGCTTCCATAGAGACAACAACCTTTGCCAGGCCTCATTTCTAGAGGAGTCCCCTAGAAACAAGATTTTAACTAAATCTTAAACCTCGGGAAAAAGTATGGAATCATGCCTGGAGAATGTTCATTCAGATGTCTGATCAATAAAAATAACCCATGCCGCCTTGGACACCACCTCCGTAAAGATGCATAAAAATCCTTAAAATTGTTTCATCTTTAATTCCAGTAGCATAATCTCACACTGAACTCCAGAGAATAATCCAACTATTAACTTCTAAACAAAATAATAGTTTATAACAGAATCCCAGGTGAAAGATTTATTGGTAACCAACGATCCTCTTAAAATAAAAAAATGGTTTATATGAACAAAAAAATCTCTAAGTGTGAGCTCAAGACTGAGCATTTTTGCAATAAACAGTCCAGGTGGGTTTGGTGTTTAACAAAGGAAGAATCTGTGCAAAAATACCTCATGCCCTCGGTTGGGTATGGTGGGGGATCTGTGATGCTGTGGGCCTGATTCTCTTCTCAAAGCTGTGTGAATCTTGACTTATTCTCCACATCTTGTTTGTTATGCAAAGACTTGTACAGAATGAAGAATTGATGTGAGCCTGCCACTGTTATTGGAGCAGCGCTCCAATAAAACCAACAGTGCAAGTTCACAATCTGTTTCTGTGATATTAGCTCCATTTTAAATTCAAACCAGATGTTTACCAAAAAAATATTATATATAATATTTTAAATAATATACTAACATTAAATCAAAATAAACTTTTAATTTTAATAGGAGCAAATTTGGCCTACATTTCTTTTTTTGTCAACATTATTTTTATTGGGTTTTCAAAAACAAACAAAACACACAACAACATTCAGAACAGCAAAGGTTTCTCTTTTTTATCAAGGGTTCGCCCAAATTATTTCACTTTTATGTTTGGTTCAAATAATACAAACTCGAATGCACAGATCACACAGAATAAGAAAATCCATAATTCAAAAGAAAGCAGATTATTTTAGAATAGGATACAGCAGAGGATCACCAGTAACTACGCCTCATCCACCCCGCTCCCCCCAACCACCAGACCCACATTCTCTAAATATTCCATAAAAAGACCCCAAATGTTTTGTAATAGTGATAGTTTCCCCTTTATAGTGTAAATAATCTTTTCCATAGGTAAAGTTTTGGAGATTTCATTAATCCAGTCAATGAATTTTGGTTTACTAGTACTCTTCCATGAGATTGCTATGACTCTTTTTGCAAGAAGTAAACATAAATCCATGGCAGTGATTATTTTTCTGGACAGATGATGTCTATCAGGTATAGACCTAAAATGAACAGTTTAGGGTCAAGAGCTAATTTTATACCTAGAATATCCTCCAACGCCTGTTCAATCTCCCTCCAGAATTGTTGAACTATATTGCATTTCCAGACACAGTGGAAGAACATCCCCTTATCCTCCCCACATCCGATACACAAATCTGTAATGGCACCATTATACTTATTAAGCTTATCTGGTGTCACATATGTCCTCATTAGCCAGTTATATTGGAGTACTTTGAGGCGGGTGTTTGTAGTTTGTGTTTGTGCTTCAACACACACCTTTTCCCAATCCTTGGATGACAAGTTCTCCTGTAAATCTTCCCTCCAGGCTTCAAGTTTTCCTAAAGAAGACTCGGAGAAGCCCTCTGCTGACATGTTACATAATCTGGAGACAATTCCTTTTCCAGAGGGGTCCTTCTTCATTTCAGTTTCCAAAATGGACAGCGGGGGAATTGACATGCGCTGATTTTGAGATGATCTGACTAAGTGTCTCACCTGTAGATATTTGAAATAGTGTTTACTTGTAATATCATACCTGGCAACCAGCTCTTCAAATGACATTAAAACCCCACCCTCTGATCCCCATAAGATCTCCTATTGTCTTTAAACCTTTTTCACCCCATTTCCTAAAACCAGGGTCTGCCTTACCTGGAGGGAAAAAATGGTTACCCCATACTGGACTGAAGCGTGATAGAGAGGACGGTTTGCCTAAATACCTCTTAACCTGATACCACTGACCTACATTTCTTATGTATTTGGTAACATTGCCTTCAGAAGTAATAGTTTGGCCAATTCCTCCTCAGGTTTGTACATTTGTGACGGGCACTCAAAAACACTGACTTAGTTGTCCTTATCCTACTTTGTAACCAATTCGGCGGCATGCTTAGGGTCACTGTTCTATTGTGGCATTTAGGAAAACTATTTTGGTAATCTTAACTGACCCAAACCAAAGGCTGTTTGGCCTGATTTAATGTGAGACAGTGAGAAAAAAATAAGTTTTGTATTTTTATACAGTAAATATCTGTAAAAATCATGTTTTACAATCATACTGGTACCACTGGTGATGTAGTAGTAATGCCTCTTTAAGATATTAATATTAACAATATATTGAGAGGATATTTAGGCTGCTATGCAGATACTGGCATACTTTTACAAAAATTGTACATGGATAGACTGATTCCTCGGATGACAGACTACCAAACGAAATCTAGCCAGCCTGAACAATAGATTAAAAACAGCTGAGATTGTATAAAAAAATGTGCATACCTTAACAGAAATATAAATTTGGGATGTTGTGCAAAACAAATAAAGATCTATATGCAATTAAATCTACTACACAGACAAGATATTTAATGTTCAAACTGATAAACTTTTTTAGAGAATTTTGTAAACATTAACCTCGTTGTGCCCAACTGAGGGTTAACCCTGCTTCCTGTATCTTCCTCCAGACCAGAGACAAGTGTTGGACATGCTCCTCCAATGAACTGCTAAAAACCACCACATCATCAAGGTAAGCTGCACTGGGTGATCACAATCTGGAGAACTCGATTCACCAGCCTCTGAAAGGTGGCTGGTACACATAATGAAGCACACAATACGACAATAGAGACACCGGACTGTTAAGCAACTAAAGTTGATCATCAAGGAAGGTTGGGAAATAATTCCTCCTGCAAAGCTTCAACAATTAGCCCTCAGTTCCCAAATGCTTAATGAGTGTTGGTGATGTAGCACAGTGGTGAACATGTTGGCAAGCAAAAATTCATAATAAATAATCAATAATAAAGTTTATCAGTTTGAACATTAAATCTTGTCTTTATAGTGTAATTAATTGCCTATAGGTTGAACAGGATTTACAAATCATTGTATTCTGGTTTTGTTTACATTTTACACAACGTTCCAACTTCACTGGAATTGGGGAAAGAAAAAACATATCGAACACTTTGTTATGAAAGACAAAACCTGCCACAGCTGAAATGATTTGCACACATACGAGCAAAGATATGTGTAAAAAGAGCAAAACAAATTCTTTCTGCTTGTTTTATTTTTAATTTTGTGGGACTAGTGGCCTTTATTTTGTAAGTTATCCGACAGGAAATGGGGTGGAGAGAGAGAAGGGAAGACATGCAGCAAAGGTCGGACCAGACTCCGACCCGTGACAGCTGCATCGAGGACAGTAGCCTCTCTACATGGGTTGCACACTGTACCCCTGCACCACCGACGCAACAGGGAAGCTAAGTCTCATCAGCCAATTTTATGTTGCAAAAGGTGGAAGTCACTCTAAAAGCCATTATCAACTGCTGCAGCAAAAATGATTAGATCTGTATGAATCCATCTTAAGAAATAAGTGTTGTTCAAAGACTATGCAACGGATTATTCATCAATATGGATGTATACCAAAGCCAGTGGTTGTTTACCTGTCACTGAGATGGAGGAAGCTGCTGTTGTCATCTGGGTGATCATCCTCAAAGCTCAGGTTAGACCAGCTGCCCAGGCTGTCTTCTCCCACACTCAGCTGCTGGGACACTGTGGACTCAGTGGGCTCCCGACCTGGAGAACTAAGACACAAAAATAGAGACGGAAAAATAAAACTAATATTTCTAAGATATTTCCACATCTTTCTTTAAAATGAATATGCTTGTAAATGAGCAAAAACACTAAGACAAAGCTGCTTTCCTGCTGCAGAAACCATTCATACCCCTAGTCCTAGGCCAGACCGTTAAAGCATGTGAAAGATTATTTAGATTATTATGTACCTGATGTTGGCAGCCTGATAGATGTTAGACAGCGCTGACGTCATGATCTCTGCTGTTAGGCTCTCAGCATAGCTGGTGCCATCATGGCCAATCCCGCTGTCCGCATTAAGGCTGGTGTTGCTCAGCTCACGTTTAGCCGTCTCCATTGCCAGGGATACAACTTCCTCTGCGAATGCTGCCCTGTTGTCCAGGTCAATGTGGATCCTGGGAATTTCCACACTAGAGAAGCGCTCTGATGCCGAATAACTTTCCAATGCTCTTGTGCTTGTCTGTAAGACAGGCTGGTAGTGGTGTCTGTTAGGTTTGGTGCAGTGAGGACATTCCTGAGACAGACAATAACGGCAGGTCCTTTCTCCTAGAGACTGGACCTCTGCTGGCCCCTCAGACAGTCTCTGGGTGTGAGAGTGCCGATCATGGCCATGACTTCGCAAATGTTCCCAGGATGAATGTCCAACTGAAGCCAGGCTCATTTTGACTGTGTCATCAACAATCTTCCGGGCATAGTGCTCGATAACCTGCATCACCCTGCAGCTGTAGCCCATATCATATAGGCTTCCTGTACTGTGGCAATGTCTAGTTTTATCCTCCTTGGACAATAGCGCACAGGAGAACGAGTTCCTGATGATGTTATCAGCCATATCTTCAAGTTTGGACTTCTTATAGAGACAGGAGTCAGTGAGAGACTTAGGAAGGCGAACTGAAGAAAGCTGTAGTTTGCGTGTGACATCACAGGTGATGTTGTAAGCTAAAGACTCAGCAAAGTTGACCAGGTCCACGTACTCCCTCTTGCTCTGTTTATCAGAGACCCTGCAACAACACTGAGGGGCCCGACCTGACACTAACCCCACCGATTCTGATCTGTCTTTGGATGATAAGGTTTCACAGCCAGAAGCTTTCCATTCATCTGGCAGGGACTTGGAGGAGAGAAGGCGGCTGCTGTTAGATCTTTGCTTGTTCTTACGACTAGCATGAGCCAGGCCTAATTTAATAGAGCGGTACGCCAGACGGCTTGCATACTGGTCTAGGACCAACTCCCTACTGCCACCTTCCTTTTTCAGCACCTTAATGAGGTAGCCCGCATATTCATCTGTCACGCTCTCACAGCTGGGGTACTCAGAGGACAGACCAGAGCTGGAGCTGGAAATGGTACTTGAAGTGGAAGGGGGAGAATGAGAAACTGAGGCTATCAGATCATTGGACCACTGCTCTGCAAGCTTTGCTAACCTTGAGCTCCGGTTCTGGTCTGTACTGGGCTGAGACTGGTGTCTGTAACAGGGACGCCAACCTTCAGAGGTGGATCTGTCGAAGCTTCTCCTTCGGAGATCCTGAGCTCTGTGGTAGGGACACTGTTGTCCAGAGCTCACCATTGTCTTCACATCGTTTATAACCAGTCCCGCCACCTCCCCCGCATACACCCACAACATATTCAGGGTCTGCTCTGAGAACTGAGCCACACTGTCTCTCCTTCTCTCGCTGCTTTTGCTCAACTCCCCCTCTTCCTCCAACATTCCTAATGTATCCATCTCAGTCGCCATGGAAACTATGTGACATGCCAAACGCTCAGCGTAATGGAGAGCTTCCTTGTTGAACATCCTACGAGAGGACACCTGGCTGACGTCCCGTCGTCGACAGTCTGCCTCTACACCTCTCTTAGTGCCGCTGACACCTTCTTCCTCAACTGGTTCTTCCTCTTCAACATCTTCATCACCAACTGCCTCCTCAGAGAGAGACCTCATGAGACTGAGCATAAACGCAGCCTTGTCTGCATCGGGGATGACATCTTCAGGGCCAGGGCCTGGCTCAGGCTGATAGTGAGGAGTTGGGGGTGGAGTCGCAGGAGAAAACTCATTTGCTAGCTTGCTTTTCAGCTTCTTGGAAAACTGTTTAATCTGTTTTTCTTCAGAGACTTCACTGGGCTGCTGAGGTGAAGAGGGAGGGGTACCAGGAGTCCCTGCAGACTTCTGCCCAGAGCCTGGTGCTGGGTCTTCTACACGAGCAGATATCCGGCCTCGTCCAACCAGAGCTGGACTCGGCACATCGAGAGAATCCGTCATTAGAGGCTGTGTTTGATCCACATCTCTCCTTCTAGGATCCATCTCAAACTGGACTTTCCCCTGGTTGGAGGAACCAGCTGGAAAGGAAACAGGAGGAACACACTCAGTAGGCGCCCCCTGTCGGACACACTTGTCATATCTAAAATGCTCCCTGTCAGCTCCATGCTTTAGAGGCGAATCGGGAGTCTCCTGCTTTGAGGAGGAGTTCCTTCGGCTTCCGATGGTCTTTGTAAGGAAATCAGCGCAGTCACCAAAACTCTTTTTCATTTTAGAAGCAGTAATAAGCTCACAGGCCTCAGTTACAATCATGTCCACCATGTTGCCAGAGACATTTTGGAATAATCTTTGTTGGGAGGAGCCTCCCACAGGCATGGAGGTATGAGCTTCATGATGGCAAGCGTGAGTGTGTTTAGAGGAGATACTGTCAGTCGATGTTATAGTTAATCCTGTGGTGCTGGTCTTTGGGCTACCTGAGAATCTAGACTTATACTGGGAAGCCTCCTCTAGATCCTGGAAGCTGGAAAGTGCTTGGCCAGCATGGGGAACAGGAATACAGCTGGCCATGCCTGAGACAGTGAACAGAGCATTCTTCACCGTGCAGGAAGCCTCCTCTTCTGACGCTCCTGGGGCTGCTGAAGTAGAGGTGGCACTTAAAACCTGTTTGTTAGCAAAAATACTGCTGGTATGAGTGGTAGTGTTCTCAGCATTGACATAACAGATGTTATCCAGGGACACACTGATAGCTGCTTGGCTCGTAAAGGCAACGTCAGCCTGAGAAAGCTCTATGAAGGCCTCCTGAATCACAGACTCTGACAAATCCAAAGCATAGGAGGTCACCACCTCCTCCTCTTCCTCTTCTTCTACTTGCCCATGGCCAAAAGCCCAATCACTGGGTGTAATAGGGGTTGATGGGAGGGAGAACTGACACACTTCCATTATGCCTTCAAACACCAGTTCCTCGGCCAGATCGGCAGCAAACTGTGTCACTGTGTTGTGAAACATTTGTTTTTTTACAGTGAGGAACTCTTTCAGCGCCCCAGAAATGGCCTCACCTACGAGGAAACCAGCTAATCCGTTAATAGCTCGCTCCTTCAAAACAGAGGCCCGTCGCATGCCAATTTCATGGAAGGCCATCTGAAAAACTGAGGAGGTGAGTCTAGCAGCCAGATGGCATAAGGTGGTGGTACAGGAGGATACTCCTTTTTGAAGGTCTCGAAGGGCGCTCCCCAAGCTCATCTCCACCAGGTCAGAAGCAAACCTCTGGATGCCATCCTTCAGAGACTGGGACTTCTTCTGCAGCTTGGTTACTGTGACCGTCTCTTGAATGTCAGACAATTTCATCAGATAGCCCGATGGGTTCTTGAACTCTTTGTGGCAGACACAACTGAGATTTTTGTTGTCACTGATGTCAACAGCAGACTGGAAGCCACACACAGATCCTAGAATTTCTTTGGACAGATTGTTGGCAAAGTCTGAGTAGGTCTTATACAGGGAGCAGAGGTCCTGGGGTTTACATAGCTCTGACTTGTCCTCCCCTTTCTCTTCGGTTTTCCAGAAATATTCCAGTGGTCCACTAGATTCCACCAAAGGACTAAATGCAGAAGAGACAGGACTGAAGAGAGGTCCTCCATTTTCCTCAGAGGGGGTCTGGGCCAGCCAAGGGCAGTCGGGCATGTCAGGGTGAACTGAGTAGGGAGAACCTGGTTTCAGAGGAGTAGGTTTTTTCACATTGGCTGGGAGAGTGGGCTGGTCAAAGCGCTGAGGGTTCATGCTCTTAGTTGAACAGCCCCTGGAGACGTACGTAGATATGGGCCCAGTGTCAGACTTTTTCTGTGCAGCTGAGGCACTGATGGAATCCAGAGGGAGAGTGAGAGTGCAGCTCTCTGAGCTCAGCTCCTCCAGGTCATCAAACTGGTCAAAGCTGTCGAAGAATTCACTGACTTCAGAGTCCGAGTCCTCAACTGGCTCTCTGGGGCCCCCCGGAACCTGTGGGATGTCCAGCTTGGCCAACAGACTCTTCTGATAGCCCACTTCATCCAGGAAAATGATTGGACTGGGGCTGGAGCAGTCAGACTCCTCTGACTCGCTAATATGAGCTGAAGGGGAGGGCGGACGAGCTCCGGGACTGCAGTAAGTCCACTGGGATTCAACACCTGACGATAACCGCTGCACTGTGACAGAAACGTCAGGAGCAGATCCATGTTTGGCTGAATGTTTCTTGGAAGATGAACTTATGATAACACGAGAGCCTGACAATTCCTTCTTTCTCTTGTGGGCTGGGACAGTTTGTGAAGCCACATCACGCTTCTTAAAATGGCCAAACGCAGCTGCAGCTGAGGAGGTGGACAGAAAGACGACAGATGGAAAACTGGTTATAAATATCAAAAGAACCAAATAGGACATTCAGATAAGACACTGTCCATAAAGAAATTTAAGTAAAAACAAAGGGGAATTAATCTGGGTTCTAAACGATGAACATGGTGAGGAACAAGTACCAAAGTTCAAAGCCTTGGACACAGATAAAGGGTGTCTATTCTTTCATTAAGCACCATTTGGATGAAAGCAAAATAGTGTTTCATTGCACTTTGATTCCCAAGATCTTAATACATTGCTCAAAAAATAAAGGGACCACTTAAACAACACAATATAACTCCAAGTAAATCAAACTTCTGTGAAATCAAACTGTCCACTTAGGAAGCAACACTAATTGACAATCAATTTCACAGCTGTTGTTTAAATAGAATAGACAACAGGGGGAAATCTTTGGCGATTAGCAAGACACACTCAATAAAGGAGTGGTTCTGCAGGTGGGGACCACAGACCACTTCTCAGTACCTATGCTTTCTGGCTGATGTTTTAGTCACTTTTGAATGTTGGTGGTGCTTTTCACACTCGTGGTAGCATGAGACGGACTCTACAACCCACACAAGTGGCTCAGGTAGTGCAGCTCATCCAGGATGGCACATCAATGTGAGCTGTGGCAAGAAGGTTTGCTGTGTCTGTCAGCGTAGTGTCCAGAGCCTGGAGGCGCTACCAGGAGACAGGCCAGTACACCAGGAGACGTGGAGGAGGTCGTAGGAGGGCAACAACCCAGCAGCAGGACCACTACCTCCACCTCTGTGCAAGGAGGAACAGGAGGAGCCCTGCCAGAGCCCTGCAACATGACCTCCAGCAGGCCACAAATGTACATGTGTCTGAACAAACAGTTAGAAACCGACTCCATGAGGATGGTATGAGGGCCCGACGTCCACAAATGGGGGTTGTGCTCCCAGCCCAACACCGTGCAGGATGCTTGGCATTTGCCAGAGAACACCAGGATTGGCAAATTCGCCACTGGCGCCCTGTGCTCTTCACAGATGAAAGCAGGTTCACACTGAGCACATGTGACAGACGTGACAGAGTCTGGAGACACCGTGGAGAGAGATCTGCTGCCTGCAACATCCTTCAGCATGACCAGTTTGGCAGTGGGTCAGTAATGGTGTGGGGTGGCATTTCTTTGGAGGACCGCATGACCCTCCATGTGCTCGCCAGAGGTAGCCTGACTGACATTAGGTACCGAGATGAGATCCTCAGACCCCTTGTGAGACCATATGCTGGTGCGGTTGGCCCTGGGTTCCTCCTAATGCAGGACAATGCTAGACCTCACGTCACGTTGCACCACAGACTGTCCAGGAGTTGGGGGACGCTTTAGTCCAGGTCTGGGAGGAGATCCCTCAGGAGACCATCCTCCGTCTCATCAGGAGGATGTCCAGGCGTTGTAGGGAGGTCATACAGACACATGGAGGTCACACACAATACCGAGCCTCATTTTGACTTGTTTTAAGGACATTATATCAAAGTTGGATCAGCCTGTAGTGTGTTTTTCCACTTTCATTTTGTGTGTGACTCCAAATCCAGGCCTCCATTGGTTAATAAATTTGATTTCCATTGATGATTTTTATGTGATTTTGTTGTCAGCACATACAACTTTGTACAGAACAAAGTATTCAATGAGAATATTTCATTCATTCAGATCTAGGATGTTTTGAGTGTTCCCTTTATTTTTTTGAGTACTGTATATTTGTTTACCAAAGATTTCTGCATAGGGGCTGATTTTATGTTAAACTTAAAGGGACTTACCATTTTAATTTTTCACTTATGCTTACGTTTTACTCCTGAGATGCCTGATACACCTTACATTAGAACAGCAATACAATTTTTCTGTCCTTTCTCAAGGTTCAGTGTCTCAATCTTTAAAAAAGAAACTAATCCTTAATCCCCCAACCCCATACCCAACAAAGTATTTGTTTCAGGTTCATTGCAGGGGTCTTGTTTTGCTTTGTTTTATTCAAGTTATTTTAAATTAATTTTAAATGGAGGATTGAATGTATTCTTGTTGCTGTTTTGAATAAAAAAGCCATTTTTTTTAAATATAACTGTATTATAGCATGTGGCTTGACAGACTATAATAAACAGATCTTTGACTTATTGAAAAATTCCTTCGTGGCCCTTTAAGGTTTGTATTAGATTACCCCAGTTCTGGATCTTAAAGAGATACCGACTAAAATTGGTATAAAGAGGCCAAAGCTTTACAGACACCAGGGATCTCCCACAAAATTGTGATCCGCACCTCTCTACCCCTATCCCCATTTTCAACCCTAACTCTAAGTTCAAGTTTCCTTCATGGGTTTTTCCTCGAACCCCAGAGCCTACTAAATCCCAGGACTCCTGAGATGAACTTACAGGGATTGTCTCTAGTGTCTTCTTCCTCAAGATGCTCCAGTGCAGTGACAAAATCATCTTCAATTGATGAGACCGACTGGTTGGTGTCATCTTCCTCTGGTTGGCTGGGCTCACTGAAACCCCTCTGAAGACCCTGGAGCTCAAGTACATAGCGGACACCTGCTACATAGCATCCCAGAAAGCCCACCAAAGATGCCACACTGGCCTGGGGGTGCGTGCCTGTGCAGGGATTCTGCCTCAGGACACACACAGCCTTCAGCCAACACTGAAGGAAGACAAAAAGAGAAATATTTAAATGTTGCTCAGGCTGGATTAAGAGACAGTACAGCATTTGGTTAAAACAAAAAGACTAAAATGTCACTGCTCTGCATCTCTTGGATGGACCAGGTGTTATTGTGAAAGACTGTGACTTTTAGCCAGTTCAGCTGAACTTAAATGGGGATTTTCTTTTTCTGTTACAGGAGTGGGCTTAAAAATGCTTTTGTTATGTCTGTGCTCTGATTGCAAATTGTCAGAACACAAAATATGTTTTTGCAAAGCCACACTTTATAATTCATATCTGTGTGAGGTCTTGCAGTCTGAAATGGAAAGAAAACCCACAGAATGAGCTGCAGGGCCTCTGTGAACCCAAATAAGGACAAAGGATCGGGAAGGACAAGGTTGCAGTGGTGGGTTGCAAAAACAACATCTGTCCGTCTGTCCCACCTGCATTTCCTCAAAAGCATGAGAAAGGCCCACTGTTGCGGTTGGACTGATATGACCAACAAGTGGGGGAACATTTTCGTCAACAACCAGTGGAGAAGTCACAAGATATTATATGGTTATGTCTGTGTGCGTTTTGAGTAAATGATCTACAGATTAAACTAAAAACAATGTACAGCAGCTACTTTAAGTAACTTAGGGCTTTAGTATTAAAAAAACATTATTAAGACACATAATTTGATTGAATTTAAAACTACTGAAATATCATTTTAAAGGCTGGACTAATTATTTGATATCTTGAGTACAGAACTTATTATCTGTAGAGGTTTTCTGAGTAAATTTATTATTAAAGTTCTCAATCGTTGCAGAAACACTGGATATGTGGAGCTTTAAGTGGACATGCATGAGTGTACTGCTTTAAACTGTGTCACACATCTACAGGTCCTTCTCAAAATATTAGCATATTGTGATAAAGTTCATTATTTTCCATAATGTCATGATGAAAATTTAACATTCATATATTTTAGATTCATTGCACACTAACTGAAATATTTCAGGTCTTTTATTGTCTTAATACGGATGATTTTGGCATACAGCTCATGAAAACCCAAAATTCCTATCTCACAAAATTAGCATATCATTAAAAGGGTCTCTAAACGAGCTATGAACCTAATCATCTGAATCAACGAGTTAACTCTAAACACCTGCAAAAGATTCCTGAGGCCTTTAAAACTCCCAGCCTGGTTCATCACTCAAAACCCCAATCATGGGTAAGACTGCCGACCTGACTGCTGTCCAGAAGGCCACTATTGACACCCTCAAGCAAGAGGGTAAGACCCAGAAAGAAATTTCTGAACGAATAGGTTGTTCCCAGAGTGCTGTATCAAGGCACCTCAGTGGGAAGTTTGTGGGAAGGAAAAAGTGTGGCAGAAAACGCTGCACAACAAGAAGAGGTGACCGGACCCTGAGGAAGCTTGTGGAGAAGGGCCGATTCCAGACCTTGGGGGACCTGCGGAAGCAGTGGACTGAGTCTGGAGTAGAAACATCCAGAGCCACCGTGCACAGGCGTGTGCAGGAAATGGGCTACAGGTGCTGCATTCCCCAGACCTGGGCTACAGAGAAGCAGCACTGGACTGTTGCTCAGTGGTCCAAAGTACTTTTTTCGGATGAAAGCAAATTCTGCATGTCATTCGGAAATCAAGGTGCCAGAGTCTGGAGGAAGACTGGGGAGAAGGAAATGCCAAAATGCCAGAAGTCCAGTGTCAAGTACCCACAGTCAGTGATGGTCTGGGGTGCCGTGTCAGCTGCTGGTGTTGGTCCACTGTGTTTTATCAAGGGCAGGGTCAATACAGCTAGCTATCAGGAGATTTTGGAGCACTTCATGCTTCCATCTGCTGAAAAGCTTTATGGAGATGAAGATTTCATTTTTCAGCACGACCTGGCACCTGCTCACAGTGCCAAAACCACTGGTAAATGGTTTACTGACCATGGTATCACTGTGCTCAATTGGCCTGCCAACTCTCCTGACCTGAACCCCATAGAGAATCTGTGGGATATTGTGAAGAGAACGTTGAGAGACTCAAGACCCAACACTGTGGATGAGCTAAAGGCCGCTATCGGAGCATCCTGGGCCTCCATAAGACCTCAGCAGTGCCACAGGCTGATTGCCTCCATGCCACGCCACATTGAAGCAGTCATTTCTGCAAAAGGATTCCCAACCAAGTATTGAGTGCATAACTGTACATGATTATTTGAAGGTTGACGTTTTTTGTATTAAAAACACTTTTCTTTTATTGGTTGGATGAAATATGCTAATTTTGTGAGATAGGAATTTTGGGTTTTCATGAGCTGTATGCCAAAATCATCCGTATTAAGACAATAAAAGACCTGAAATATTTCAGTTAGTGTGCAATGAATCTAAAATATATGAATGTTAAATTTTCATTATGACATTATGGAAAATAATGAACTTTATCACAATATGCTAATATTTTGAGAAGGACCAGTATTAAACATGTTACTGAAGGCTCCATGCATGTCTCATTATGATCTATTATGCTATGAACTCCATTTAATACATAACGTTAAGGTTACTAAGAGAGATCAAACACTGCTTTTACAAGCTCACCTCATTTCCTAAAATCTTGTTAAAATTCCTGAGATATCCTTCGGCCTAAATACCACAGACGTTCACTACAACAGCTCCCTCTACAGTCTTGTCTTTGCAACACCATGTAACAAAGATGGTTCAAAAAGGGGGAATAGGCCACCTGACGATCGGGTTCTGGGTAGGCATCGGCCCATTACTGATATCAACTGGTTTCAAGTCCTTTCAATGAGGTTAGATGGGAAAGAGCCAGAAGAGGCTGCACAATATATCAAGAATACATCAACATCACAGTATCTGTGTGTGCAACATTCATATCTCAAAGGACTGTTTGGGCCGTAGTAACTGTTGGCTAATATATTCTACGTGTTATGACCTAGCATTTTACATGCTAATGTAATATTTAGCCAGTTAGACAGGGTCTCAGCAGCAGATGCTCACACTGGACATTAATGACTTACTTCACCCAAAAGGCTAAAGGTCACAGAATGATGGAAGCACAGATGAGATAGAGAGGATAGACTATAACAGGCAGATAACCTGATATTGCCATCGCAAGATTTTCTGAAATCGAGAAGATCTAGTGACAGAGTGACAGGAGTTTTCTTTGGCTGCATGGAGCACAGAGTCACACAGTGCTTTCCCTCCCCTAGTTGTTGTTGTGCACCTAAATTTGTAGCTTGATTACAAGACAGACATTAAACTGTTTGGAAATATTTCTGCAGCTGGCCACCAAGAAAGTCAAACTTTCACGAAACAGAAAACAGCCTTTCTAATCTGTATGAAGCAGACTGCCAGTACAGCTATCTCTCCTCTGTTTTAGAATAAATTATTAGCTGGGCTTGTGATGTAACAGCACCCAAAAAACAAGTAACGGAATACTTTTTTAAAAATACAATAAGTAGCCTTCACTAATTAATGCGAAGGCTACTACTGAGAAGTCTGTATCTGCAGGTACATAGAAGTTTAACATGCAGCCAAGTTGCCCTTCCTCATTTCCTGTCTGTGCTCTACTCACTTCCCTAATTATCTGCTCATTTCTGCTTTACTAATCTTGTTGAATCAACAAATAACTTCCCAACAGACGTCGGACGTGTACCTGAGGGCCAACGTCTCTGTGCTCTGTCAGCCTGCAGGAGTCTTTGAGCAGTAGAACCTCGTCATTTCTGAGGCTGTGTGCGTGGAGGGACCTGAGGAGCTCGCACAGCTTCCCCGGCAGGGATGATAGAGCCTGGGGGAAAAACAAAAAACAAAGGTACACACAGAATAAAAACGTATTAGACTGAAGGACAATACAGCGTCTGACCAGATTAAATGAACAAGTATAGCAGCTGTTCAGCGTGACAAACCTGCTGGGTGAACTCATCCCCTTCACATTGTCCAGGCAGACACACAAAATGAATCTGAACGAGCATAACTGACAGTCAGTATTTCATTCATATTGAATGTGACTGAGCTTCATTAGTGGGTTGGGGCAGCAGATTGTGCGACAAACCTCTGTAAGCCTTGGAGTGTCTCTGGTTGGCAGCTCCAGGCCAACGCTGCATAGCTCCTTCTTGTTCCTAAAGAGGCTCTTTGCAGACTGCATCCCAGAGTCACGCACATACTGCAAACACACATGCAGTAAAGGCTGAGGAGGAACCGGAGTTTCTGTATTTATGTATGATGGAACACTTCCTGACAAATGACGTTAAAAGGATCTTATCTCATCTGATGTGTCCAGATCCAAAGAAGCTCTGTTTTTCTACAACTGACATTTGAAACTATTTTAAAGCTCCACTGCTTTCCTATAGAGCACAAAATAAAAAGTTCAACCACAATCTGACAAAGTTTAGGATTTTAACTTAACTTGAATCCTGTCCTGCTGAAAGAAGCAGCTGTGAACAGATGTTAACATCCAGTCATCTTCAGCACTAGAGCTACACAATATATCAAATGAGATTTGTCATCAAAATATCAATGTGTGCAACTTCGCAATTGCAAAGGACTGCAATATGTGCTAGACTATTATATTTCTAGTGCCATGCATGCAAATTCTACATGCAAAAATGTTCCCTGGTTGGACTTTTACTGCCCTCAATGCTCAAACTAGATCTGTATTCACATCAGCTGAGATGCTACAGCACACAAAGCGTGGTGAGGCAATGTGAAGAAAAAGAAAGAAAAGAGTCAGGAAAATGTGGCTTCATCGTAATCAAGATCATCTTTCCAATATTTAGCAATATTATTACAATCACATTTTCCTGATGTAATGCTGCCCTAGGGAGTACCTGCAAAGCACTGAGTTACAGAGTTTACACGTAAAATAAGCTAAAGCAGATCAATATCAGATGAGCTCCAGCAGTGAAAGCAGCAAACACCTCTTTTGACCAATAGCATTCTGAATGATCCTTCCTAAATCAAAGCATCCCTCTTGTACCACCAGGGTAACCCTGGTAACGGATTGGGTAATGTGGCAACATGTGGCAAAAATGAAAGTTTAAATATTAATTCAGTCAGTAACCAAAAAAAAAAAATAATGCTACAAAAGATCTACGACTGCATGCCCTCTTCCTCTGCCAACATGCCCCACGTAGTGGCTAGACTTATGGTACACATACCTCAGTCAGTAAGTCACAAACCACATTTTACATTCTCATGGCTCTGGATCACTTGCATTGAAACCTATGAATGGATCTGCTTGTTCCCAATCATCCAGCAATTGGACCTTATCAATTTGAGCATTCCTACTTCAAACATACAGAGGAAAATGTTTGTGCGTCCTGGCAGACAAACCTCTCTCCGGACGGACGGCCTGGACCTTGTTGGAACTCCTTTGACATGAACACCGGCATCCATGACAACAGAGAGCTGCTGTCTGTCTGACTGTCAGCTCACCTGTAAACAGAAAGAGGATAAACGTAGCTGCTCAACCTACTAAGAAGTATTAATGACTTTCTCATATCCCCTTCCTACTTCTATCCATAATAAAAGAAAAACAAACTGAGCTGTTGTATTGCTCCAACATGCTCCTCCACCACAACAACCACCTCATGACGAAGTGAAGTACTGGTAACAGATACACCAAACTTTGATTTCACATATGAAAAAAATAAGAAGTCCACAATCTGTGAGTCACAAACAGGAGAGAATTACAGTAGCTTGCACACGCATTCCCACCCTTTGTTCTTTTGTCAGGTTATTAAAACCACAAACTTTTATGTATTTCAGAGGGATTTTAGGTCTCAGACGAACAGCTTTGCATTACAGTGAAGTAGAAGGAAAATGATACATGGTTTTTAGACAGTTTAAGAAATGAGAAGCGGAAAAGTGTGGCTGTATGCATTCTGCTCCCATGTGCTGTAGTTACAGCAGTTAAGTCTTTTGGGGTATGTATCTACCAGCTTTATACATCTAGAGTATGAGATTTCTGCTCATTTTTCTTTGCAAAAGAAGCTCCTGTTCAGTCAGATTGGATGGAGTGTCTGAACAGCAATCTTCAAGTGTTGCCAAAGATTCTACATTGGATTATAAATTGCTCCACTGGAACTCTGTCTGTATGTTTGGGGTCGCTATCCTGCTGGAAGTAGAGGGCTCGGTGGCGCCTATTGTATGGCAGCCCCACATCTGGCAGTCTGCCTCAGGGCAGCTGTGGCTACAGTGTAGCTCACCGCTGTCAGTGTGTGAATGTGTGTATGAATGACTGATTGTAGTGTAAAGCGCTCTGAATTCCTCAGACTTAATAAAGCGCTATATTATGTACAGGACATTTACCATAAAAAGAAAACATCTCCACAGCATCATCATGCACCATCAGCACAGCACCCTCATTCTTTAACATGGGGATGGTATTGTGAGGGTGATGTGTAGTTTTTTTAGTACCAACAGTGTTCTCTATGCAAGCCAGAAAAGTTCAGATTTGGTCTCATGTGACTTCATCTTCCACGTGTGTCACCTGCATAGCTTGTAGCAAACTGAAAACAGGACTTCAAGGAGTGTAAAAACTTTTAAACCCAACTTTAATCCACCACACCTGTGTGCTGATCAACTCAAGCCTTTGGGATAACATAGCTAACACAGGTCCACCTCATACTTGTGTGAAGTCATCATAAATCAAGGTTTTAAAACTGGTCTGGACTCGTCATGCTTTTGAGAAGTTACCATGGGCCACACTTCATTATAATTTGTAACCTCAACGATCAAACAGAACCGAGGGAAAACAGTATGTCTAAGCAGGCAGAAACACACTTGCTGAGCAGCATTAGAGTGTAAGTAGAGAAGGCAAAATATTTACAGTGTGCAAGAAGGAAAAGTTTCCCATGAAATCTAAGCCTCTCCTTTGAGGTACGATCCAGAGCGGCTAGCTGAGTCAAGATGCGGGCAGGTGGTCCATCTGAGCCCATCCTGCATCCTGCAAAGCTGCTGGGAAAGAATGAATCCCATCAGCTTCCTCTGCTTGTCCAGGACCTCCTGGCTTCTAACAACAGCTGTTTTGGTCTGAACAAGAGCAATACCCCCAGCGACTGCTGCCTAACCTCAACTATGAAGAGCATCCTAGTTCAATCACAAGGCAAGCCAGCACAATTATGTCCCTTATATTCGAGACACTTAGTTGTATAAAGTATAGGAAACTGCAGATAAGTTCATAAATGTTAAGGTTAGTGCAACACTCTGAGAACCCATTCTGAAAAATATTCTCATCATTGCTTAGGCAGAAATCTAACAAAGCTCAGCAGATCTCACGCTCAGAAGGCAAACGGAAAAAAACAATCTGCCAAAAGCAGAAACTGTGTAGTCTGTTTGGTCAGGAGGCTGAAGTGGGCCAAGTTCTTAGCGTGGGTGGCCGGAAGAATACATAAACAGAGGTTGAGGGAGATGAGAGGAGTTTAGGAAACACAAGAAAAACCATCACAGATGGTCAAGAACAAACACTAACCCATAATGAGGCACAGGTGACCATGGGTAGGGGCTGAGAGCGAGGCAGGTGGACAGAGCAAACAGGAAGTCATTCAAAACTCATTTCTTTTGTTGGAAAACTAAAAGGCAATCAAGTCAACCCAGTGCATGAACTATAATCTTTGTGCTAATCAAATGCATTGAATAAGAAAAGGAGTTTTAGCCGTTTTTTGCACTGGAGCATTTGCGCATGTGTGTGTAGCACAATGCCAAGGTGGAAAATCATATGCAATGACTTGTTCTGTGCATCAATCTGAGAAGGGTTATAGGGTCATTTCCAAACAATATGAAGTCAATCATCTACAGAGAGAAAGATTTAAAGTGGAAAACATTTAAGACCACTGCCAGCCTTCTCAGCAGTGGTTGTCCCAGCAAATTCAGAGACCAAGACTGTTAAGTACAGAGGAAACAAATTGAATGAAAAAAAGAACACAAATTGTGCTGCGGTTGCGTTCCCAACTGACCAATCACTGGCCACAGACAGCTAGGAACTCAACCATCTGATCAGAGATTGCACCATAGCTTAGCGCTACTTGGTCTCACAGAGCACTACACTCTTCTGTGTGGAAGTTGTTTCTAAGGGAAGGCGACTTAAAGTTTGCTATTTTTAGTGTCATGAAGTTCTTCAAAATAAAGTCATAGGAAGAAAAGCTGGAACACGATATATTATAGGAAACTATGTTTTATATTTCATTCAGGCTAGAACAAAGAGCTAGACTTCCACCCTTCGTCATTTTGTACTTTTGCAGTTTTAGATGTTTTGTACCCGACTTTTCAAAGTTTGAACATAGTTCCAAAACCTACCTTTATTTTCAACTACAGCGGATGAAGCTGACCTTCTTTATTTTGAAATAACATTTTGAAATAAATCAAACAGTGTGATATAACCTCTGCTCTTAATATAGCTAATTAAAGACCCCCCACGGCAGGAAGCATGATGCTGACAGGGACACCCAACAGCTCCTGATGAGCCAGAAAAAAAAGAACAAAGCTACCATCAGTTTTTATGTTTCTGGAAGTACTCTGTAATTACACGTTATCTGTTTGCTATATTCTCACCTAGATAAGTAACATATGTACATGCAGGTTTGGCTGATTAACTTTGTGTTTTGCCTAATCTTTGTTCCGTTTCTGAATACTTAGATATTTGTATTTCTTAATATATAAATAATGTGGGCTCCATTTGATTGATCTGTATTTATCTTTTTCATGATATTGGTGCCACCTAATACAATGGGGCCAAAACGTAATTAGTCAGCCACTGATTGTGCAAGTTCTCCTACTTAGAAGGATGAAAGAGGTCTGTAATTTTCATCATAGGTACACTTCAACTATGAGAGACAAAATGAGAAAAACAATCCAGGGAAATCACATTGTAGGATTTTAAAGAATTTGTAAATTATGGTGGAAAATAAGGATTTGGTCAGCAACAAAATTTCAAATCAATACTTTGTAGCACAAGCTTTGTTGGCAATGACAGAGGTCAAACGTTTCCTGTATGTCTTCCCTGGGTTTGCACTCACTGTAGCTGGTATTGTGGCCCAGTCCTCCATGCAGAGCTCTTCTAGAGCAGTGATGTTTCAGGGCTGTTGCTGAGACTTTCAACTTCCTTCAAAAATCTTCTATGAGGTTGAGGTCTGGAGACTGGCTAGGCCACTCCAGGACCTTGAAATACTTTTTACAGAGCCACTCCTTCGTTGCCCGAGCGGTGTGTTTGGGATCGTTGTCATGCTGGAAGACCCAGCCACGTTCCATCTTCAGTGCTCTCACTGTTGAATGGAGGTGATGTTGGATGGAGGTGATAGTACATGATGTTTCCACCCCCGTGGAAACATCATGTACTATCACCTACTTCACAGTAGGTAGTGTTCTTGGGATGCAACTCAGCAGTCTTCTTCCAAACACGACAAGTTGAGTTTGTGCCAAAAAGTTCTATTTTGGTTTCATCTGACCACATGATATTCTCCCAATCTTCTTCTGGATCATCCATATGCTCTCTGTCAAACTTCAGACGGGCCTGGACATGTACTGGCTTAAGCAGGGGGATGCGCCTGGCACTGCAGGATTTGAGTCCCTCTCAGCGTAGCGTGTTACTGATGGTAGCCTTTGTTTCTTTGGTCCCAGCTCTCTGCAGCTCATTCATCAGGTCCCTCCATGTAATTCTCATGATCATTTTTACCCCACGGGATGAGATCTTGTGTGGGCCCTCAGATCGAGGGAGATTATCAATGGTCTTGTATGTCTTCCATTTTCTTACAATTGCTCCCACAGTTGATTTATTCACACCAACTTGCTTACCTGACTTTTTGAGGCTGTGGACAGGTGTCTTTTCTACAGATAACGAGTTCAAACAGGTGCAGTTAATACAGGTAACGAGTGGAGGACAGAAGAGCTTCTTAAAGAAGACGTTACAGGTCTGTGAGGGCCAGACATCTTGCTAGTTTGTGGGTGACCAAATACTTATTTTCCACCGTAATTTACAAATAAATTATTTATAAATCCTACAATGTGATTTCCTGGATTATTTTTCTCATTTTGTCTTTCTCTATGATATGAAAATTACAGACCTCTCTCATCTTTCTAAGTAGATCTTGCACAATCAGGGGCTGACTACATACTTTTTGGCCCCACTGTACATACAATTCATACTTTTAAGTAAAAGTCATTGTTAACTTTTTTGTGGTATGCAAAACCAAAATTTGACACAACAACAATCATTTTGTTACTTACGGAAAATGCATCATTTAGATTAATTTAAAAATTAGTCGGGGGAAAGAAATATATAAATATAAAAAAACTTGCTAGTGGCAACCCAAACAACAGGGCCCTGCAGAGGATAGTGGGGCGAGGTAAGAAGGTCATTAGATTGGGCCTAACCTCTGTCCAGGATCTGTTCCAGAACCGCTGCAGGAACAAAGCTTTGAACATTGTTGACTCCTTCCAACCTCTATGAATTGCAGTCATCAGGAAAACAGAACCAGCAAACTGCAGCACAACGTCCTGCATCAAGCTGTTAAAACTCTGTCCTGCTATTAAGATTACATATAATAAATTTCACTAAGTGTTTTTATCTGTTTTTCATCAAACAATGAAATGAACTGATCTAGACTAATTTAAGGATGAAAATACAGGTATGCTGGTGTCTCTTACATGTGAAAAACCATGATTTTGGGACCTTTAGTATCATCTTTAGGCACATCAAGTGTAGAACACAATTGCAAACCTACCACAACGTGGCCGTCTGACTGAATGAAAGCCATAAAAATGTCCCAGTTGCAGTTTGCTACAAGTCATGTATGGGACAAACCCACACAGTGCTTTGTTTGGATGAGGCCAACAGTGAACCTGCAATCAACTGAACACAGTAAAACATGGTGGTGAAAGCATCATGCTGTGGAGATGTTTTTCTTCAACAGCAACAGCTGGTCAGAGAAGATGGATGGAGCTAAATACTGGACAATCCTGGAAGAAAACCTGCTTAGAGGCTCAAGAAGCCTTGAGACTGGGGCGGAGGTCCAAAAACCCTGAATATACAGCCAGAGCGACAATGGAAAATTTTTAGATCTAATCATACGTATGTGTTAGAATGGCCTAGTCCAAGTGCAGCTCTAAATCAAATGGAGAATATGTGACGTAAACAGAGAAGTGATGTTCACAGACACCCCTTCACTTACATTTACACATTACTTTTGTGTTGGTCTCACACATAATTCAAATAAAGTAAAATGAAGATTGTGACTGCTATGAGACAAGATCAGAAAAGTTCAAAGAGCGGGAAGAACTTTGCAAGGCACCGTGTTTAACAGTTGTGCTCTATAGGAAATACCGATAAGTTATCCCATTAAAGGACGCAAATGTGGGTCTTGGCTGCTGTGTGGAGACTGGAAGGGCGGTCTCTCCTGTTAGGCGACACACCTCTAAAAACACACCGATAAGATGACAGCTGATGGAAGGCTTTTTGTCACAAAACATCACCTAAAATATTTACACTGGGACAAAACCACAGCCACGGCACTGGAATAAAAACACCACATTCATTATGACCAGGTGACAACACTGATACAACCACCCCAATGCTACGTGGAAGCTACCACCAGAGCAGGCTGGCTGTTCGAAGCAGGAACAGCCGCCGCTCTGTTCCTGCTCCCGGGCCAGGCAGCAGCAGCCCGCAGGCCACAGAGTAGCCTCACTGAGGATGCTGATGGTGATTCTGACAGCCACAACACATAAAGGCTTAACCAGCCAGCTAGCGGCAGCACATTATACATACACAGATACAGGTAGAGATTTAAACAGACCTTTAGTAAATAAAAAATGACAACAGTCCAGTTCAGAGTATTGCAGCTCGGCGGTTGACAAGCTGTCAATCATAGAGCTAGCAGCCGAAGCAGGCAGGCCGCGGTCGGCTCCGGGTTGAGCTGTCACCCGAACATCTCTGGCTAGCTAGTCACAAAAATGACGGTGACATTGACATACATTTAAATATCCAACATTCCACAATACGCAGTTGTTATCCATTAATGTTGAACAAGCCCGTGTGGTGTTATAAAGCCCACCGAGCTCACCTCTCAGTATCGGACTCCAGCAGCGCCGACGGGAGCCACTGGCTTTGATGGGCGGTCCGGGAACGATTCAACCGTTTAGGATATTCCGACCCTCAACGTTACAACATAACCCATCATAGCAAAGCGGAGTCGGAATCTACGGTCAAAATATTTTACAAATGTTTACAGTATTTTAGGATAAGGAAATGGAAATCAGTTGTTGTTTCAGAGCCAAACATGCGCCGTTCACTCACTGAGGACCGGACGAAGCGGCTCACAGAATCGAACCGAGCTTCACTTTCACGGCCTATTGCAGTCTTTCCATAGTCTTCCATGAAAACAAAAATCAGGCATCACCAGTAGAACCCAGATACAATAAAGATGTCGCACTGTTTAAGGCAAAATAATCAAAAAACCGCAATTTGCACCCTAAACACAATATGTACAGAAAAATGTGTTTGCTTGAGCAAACTCTATTAAAAAATGGCAAATTTTGCATGTGTATACCACCCATCTTCAGCACTGTTCCTTTCTATTTTATGTTGCTATATTTTGTTAACAGTACGTGAAGAGTTAATAAGTAAGGCAATCAAATTCAATGATTTACTCAGAATATATATATATATATATATATGTTATTTTAAAAAAAATGTTTTCCTTTTAATGAGCTGCAAACCAGTGAAAAAAGAGCCACAGGAAAAAAAGATAAACTGAACACCAACAATCTGGCTGCTGGGCAGTCAAGTACTGAAGACATTAAAGGTGGTTTAAAACGTTTTGCACAGTGTGTGTTTTACTTCAGTTTAAAATTTACCCTGTTTGGTATTCACTGTGTCCTGTGTGTGACAATGTATGTACTGTGTATAGGACTACATTAGATTTACTAGGATTGTAGACAAAGGAACACAATGATGATGCGAGCATCCACATGTAGGCAGGCTACAGAATTCCACACTCAGGCTTTGTCCAAGGAATGACTTAAACATTTTCACATTTTGTTACAACTACACATTTCAGTGTATTTTATTGGGATTCTATGCGATAGACCAACACAAAATAAGGAAGGAAAAGGGTTCATGTTTTTTTTTTTTTTACAAACAAAAATCAGAAAAATTGAATCTCTTTTTATTTCCAGCTGTTCTTTGAAGACCTCTTAATTATATTAGTATTGTTAGAGAACATCAGAGAACAAACAGGATCTCTGAAGATCAAGAAACACACCGGACAGAGCAGAAAGAAAGTTGAGGAGAACTTTAAAGCAGGGTTAGGTTATAGACCAGTATCATAAGCTTTAAGCATCTTCCAGAGCGCTTTTTAACCCATCATCTGAAAATGAAAGCTTGGCACAGCTGCAAACCTATCGAGTCATTTCCATGGCGAGAGAAACATTAATCAGAGAAGCAGCCAATATTCCCATGGTAACTCTGGAGGAGCACCAGAGATCCATAGATCAGGTGGGGGGATATTTCAAATCTGGCCAAAACTACTGAAAGCCATGTAGGGGACATAGCAAACATGTGGCGGTAGGTGCTTTGGTCAGATGGGACCAAAACTGAACTTTTTGGCCTACTTACAAAACATAATGTGTAGACGTAAACTAATAAACCACACTATCCATCCATGACCTTCCCTCTACCCAGGACTTATACAGGTCTAGGGTCAGTAAAAGGGCAGCTAAAATCTCCACAGACCCCACACATCCTGCACACAAACTGTTTAGGCTTTTACCTTTAGATGGCGCTACAGATCGCTGTCTGCTAAAACCAGCTGCCACAGAGACAGTTTCTTCCCCTCAGGCTGTTTCTCTGATGAAAACTTGACAGTCAGAGTTCCAGAACAACACCATGCATACTTGGACTGATCTCACATTATATTCCAATGTAAAGTCAATTGTGTGTATATGTACATTTAAAAAGATATTCTTTATTATTGAGAGCAAAGTGTACCGGAGTCAAATTCCTTGTTTGTCTGTACAAACTTGGCAATAATGCTGATTCTGATTCTATCCACACAGTAAAACATGATAGTGGTGCCATCATGCTGTGGGGAATTGCGCCGCTCAAGGTGGCAGCAGGTTGGAGTAGCTCGGTTACTTTTGATTCTGATTTATTCTTTTTTGGAAACTATTCCTCTTGTGGTGGATACAGTTGATTTTTTTTGGATGACTGTCCACTCCAGTGTCGGATGCTGTGCAGCTTGGAGGATTTTTCTTAATACTCTCTAGTTTTGGACATTTGTTATGATGCATTGCCATGGCAATGGGGTTGTTTCTTACAACCGGGAGCAGCTGATTAATATTTCAAAAGCTCAAATAATACTTCAGCTACAACCCCAAATCCCTGATGAGTTGAAAATGAGACGCAGTGGATGCAGAGCAGGAGCTAAGAGAAGAGAGAGAAGGAGGAAGTTCAAACCATCTCTTCTGTCGATTTTGATGAGCAATGTGAGATCGTTGGGAAACAAGTTGGATGAACTCCAAGCCCTACAAAGGACCCAGCCAGAATACCGGGCATGCAGTATCATGTGTTTTACTGAGACATGGCTGCAGGATCATATCCCTGACTCCAGTGTCTCTCTGCCGGGCTTTTTAACCATACGAGCAAACAGAGATTTAAGGAGGAGTGGCAAATGTAAAGGAGGTGGACTGGCAATACTTGTGAACAACAGATGGTGTAATCCAGGACATGTTACTGTGAGGTGTAATCTCTGCAGTCCAGATATTGAACTGTTGGTGTAGGATCTCTGCTCCTCCCCTTCTGATTGGTTCTGGCAGCTCATTGTCTACAGCTGCAACGCATTCTCCTAATGAGCTCATGGGCTTCTTAAGGTAGCTGCTGATACAGACCTTTGCTAAGTTATATGCCAACTGCCAAAAAATAACACAGAAGAAGAAGAAGACCTTTGCTGGAACATAACCTCAGTTATGTGGACTCCTGTCTGCCTGCTTATCCGTCTGCCTGCCTGCCTGTCGACTTGCCTATCGGCCTACCTGCCTGCCAACATCTGGTAATACTCCCTCTTAAGGACTGCACTGTTAATATTCTCATCACCAGTACTCTCTCTCTCTCCTTGGATTCCTGGGATTACCTCCTCCTCCTCTGGCTTCTGGACAACTCCAACTCAAGATTCCTTAAACAAAGTCTACAGTAGAAATAAACCTCATTTACCGTCTTATCCTGTGTGCTGAGTCTGTTTCATCCTCTGGTTTTGTTCTACTTTGACTATTTAAGCAATTCATGATAGTTGGCAGTAAGTTTTCATCCATATTATTTACCCAGAGAGTTCACCAGTGTTATTTTGGCAACAGTTTACGTTCCACCTTCCGCTGTTGCCGACGCTGCATGTGATGCCATCAGCTCAGTTGTTGCTAAGCTACAGACACAAAACCCCAATGCTTTTGTGGCAATTTCAGGTGATTTTAACCATGCTTCACTCTCTGCTACACTTCCAACGTTTCAACAATTTGTCAGCTGCTCTACCAGAGAAAACATAACATTGGATTTGTTTTATGCAAATGTCAAGGACTCATACATCTCTACAGCAAGACCTCCTCTAGGCAAATCAGATCACAATCTTGTTTTTCTCTGCTCGAAATATAAGCCCCTTGTTCAGAGGCAACCTGTAATAAAGAGGACTGTGAGAAAATGGTCACAGGAAGCTGAAGAAGCCCTGCAAGGTTGCTTTGAGGCTACAGACTGGGACACACTGTGCCAGCCACATGGAGAGGACATCAATGCCATGACTGAGTGTGTAACCGACTATATAAACTTCTGTGTGGATAACATCATCCCCACCAGAACCATGAGATGCTTCCCCAATAACAAACCTCGGATCACCAGTGACCTGAAGGACCTGCTTAACAAGAAAAAAGAGCCTTCAGAGAGGGAGACAGAGAATTATTGAGGATTATACAGAAGCAACTTAAAGTCAAGATAAGAGACAGCAAGGAGGCGTACAAGAAGAAGCTGGAGAGCAAGCTCCAGCAAAACAATATCAGAGATGTGTGGTCAGGGATGAAGAAGATCACAGGCTTCAAGCAGAAAGAAGATCAGACCGATGGAGGTCTGGACAGAGCCAATGAACTGAACACATTCTTCAATAGGTTCAGTTCAGAAACCAGCTTCGCATCCTCCTCTCCTGCTCACAGCCAAACAGACATTCCATCTTCCTTTGACCCACAGGACCCACAGCTGTCCAGTAACACCTCACATTTTTTATCTTCCACCTCAGCCCTAGACCCTTCTGCTACATGTTTGCCTTCAACCATATCAGAAGATGCTGATACTTTCTTTGCTTCCCCCTTCCACCTGTGTGTCTCAAGAAGTCAGGTGAAGAGACAACTGGAGAGACTGAATAAGGCTGCAGGTCCAGATCATGTCAGCCCTAGAGTCCTGAAGGCCTGTGCAGAGCAGCTCTGTGGGATTCTGCAGCACCTCTTCAACCCTAGCCTGGCCCAGAAGAAGGTTCCGGTGTTGTGTACTGTCTGGTTCCGGTACCAAAGAAAACTCACCCATCAGTCCTCAATGACTATAGACCTGTTGCCCTGACATCTCACATCATGAAGGTCCTAGAGAGACTCCTGTTGGCCCACCTGAGTAAGCAAACAGTAAACCATCAGGACCCCCTTCAGTTTGCTTATCGCTGTGGAGTTGGAGTTGAAGATGCCATCATACACCTGCTTCAACAAACCCACTGTCATCTGGACAAAGCCAGCAGCACTGTGAGGATCATGTTCTTTGATTTCTCCAGTGCATTTAATACAATCCAACCTGATTTGCTTTGTCAGAAACTCCAGAAGACTCAGTTGGAGGCCTCAACAATCTCCTGGATCAAAGACTACCTGACAAACAGACCACAGTTTGTGAGACTGAAGGGTTGTGAGTCTAACCAGGTAGTCAGCAGCACAGGAGCACCACAGGGGACTGTACTCTCACCATTACTTTTCACTCTGTACACCTCAGACTTCCAGTACAAGACAGACTCCTGTCATCTGCAGAAATACTCGGATGATTCTGCAGTCGTGGGGTGGATCAGAGATGAACAAGAAGCTGAGTACAGGAAGGTGGTGGACCTCTTGTGGCATGGTGTGGAAACAATCATCTAATTTTGAACGTGACTAAAACAAAGGAGATGATTGTAGATTTTAAGAGAAACACGAATAAGTCAAAAACTATTTCTATCATGGGAGAAGAAGTGGAGGTGGTGGAGGAGTATAAATACCTCAGTGTTCACCTGGACAACAGACTAGAGTGGAGATGCAACTGTGAAGCCATCTACAAGAAGGGACAGAGCAGACTGTACTTCTTGAGGAAGCTTAGGTCCTTTGGTGTTTGCAGCAAGATGCTGCATATCTTCTATAAGTCTGTTGTGGAGAGTGTGATCTCTTCTGCCATCATCTGCTGGGGAAGCAGCATCAGAGCCAGGGACTTAAAAAAGCTCAACACGCTGATAAAGAAGGCTGGTTCTGTTCTGGGGACTCCTCTAGAACCTCTGGAGATCATTGTGGAAAGAAGGATTCTTCATAAAATGAAGAACATTATGGAGAACCCTGAGCATCCTCTTTATGAGATTGTCCTACAACAACAGAGTGTCTTCAGTCAGAGGCTTCTTCAGATCTGCTGTAAGACGGAGCGCTACAGGAGATCCTTCCTGCCCACAGCCATCAGCATCTACAACGACTCTTTGAAGAAACCTACATAATGAGCTACAACATTTAATTTCCCTTTGGGATTAATAAAGTATTTTTGAATTGAATTATAATAAATGAACAAGAACTAGTTCAGCTTGAAGCTGTACTTAGTTTAAAATTATTTAGTTAAAACCCCTTTTTTACCATTTAGTCATTCTGGTTAATGCTTGTTTTAGAAGAAACCAGTAGAGCTTAGCTTTTTTAGAACTATGATCATTAATCAATTCATTTTAGCCCAGCTAAACTGAGTTAGGAACTAGCTGTTATGAATAAACTGGAACAACAGCTTGAGCATAAAAGTGAAGCTCAAACACATAAGGTTAAAGGTCGGGAGACTCAAATTCATCTAAAATGCTTGAAAATTTGTTAATTAAGCAGTAAAAGATGCCCATCTGTGACAGTGTTCAATAATGCCAGCTGATCAGCTCCTTTCGTACCTCTTGTGATGTCATCGACCCAAATACAAAGCAGAATAAGCAGGTTTTTTTTTCTCCAATGAACTTTAAAAAAACTTAATTTTTTGTCCTGCAATGGAAACACACAACATCACAGTGCTGTGGCTTCTTTTAAATAAAGTAGTTGATTACTGCAACAGAACCGGCTAGTTTTACTTATATAACAGAAGAAAGGCATTAATTCTTGTCCTGGTAGTGAGTCAGAACAGAAAGAGACAGAAACACACTGCATATGTATTTGGTTTTATTGAAGAAGAGAGATATGAATAGGTGGCCTGTTTCAAGGCACCTTAAAATGTACAACAAGGGTTGAATCATTTATTTATTCCAAATACAAAAATACACATCTCAGTGACTCCAAATCGTAATAAATAGGTAACCATGCATTCTAACCATAAAAAGGCACAGAAGACAGTCACTTATAGTAGTCATAAAAATGCTCAACTACTTTACCAAAATCATCCAGATATTAATACAGGTGAGAACAGTAACATTATATTCCAACTGTGAAAACACAATACACGTTATGTCATTAAACCTTAGGCAATAAATATGCAAATATTGTCTGTAGCTACATATATAATCTTAAAAAGGAAACCTGTGCCATTGTAAACATAATGTAAACAAACAAAACTCACTTTTCTCCCATTACTTTAAAAAAACACAGCAAAGACTATGTGTTCATCTGTTTTTTACAGATCTGTGTGGGTTCAGTTGGTTTGTCAAAACCAGGCAGTTTGCAGCATTATTTACAGACCAGTGGAAAACACAGCATGGGACAAAAGTGCCGACTTCCACTGTTAACTGGGAATGAGCAGAACTCTCTAGTCTGGCAGACACTTCAGACACAGAGATACAGCTGACTGAGATGGCGACTGTGTTTTTCAGCACTCAGCTTGGTGTCTGGCATTACAGAGACTAAAGTAAAATAAGGTTCAAATCTTTCACCCCTGTGTTTATGCACACACTTAAGGAGAGTCTTCAGCAATATAATACATGTGCAAATTCATTGTGTAGTTAAACGAATTAAATGGAGGCTAAGCGATCCCCTGTTGAAGACTTGCACTGCAATGGAATGGAATTTATCATAAACAAATATCTTTGGCTGCATGATAAGAAAAAAGTACACATATTTATGTCGTGAAGGTTAAAACCGGATCCATTTTGTAGTCCAATCAGTGAGCAGCTCCACAGTCAACTGAACTGATTGTCGCTGTAGGAAGCTGTGAGCTTAAGCTGCTTGCTTTGGAAGTTGACATGTGTTAGATCGCCCCCTTGTGGGATATTATAGATAATACATGATAATACATGATAATACATGATGGTGACCAGACCTACTGTATTTAGTCACTGTTTGGGTGTGCAGTCCCAAATCAGAAAAGCTGAAGCAGTTAAAAACAACAATACTTGTGTCTGGTTTTTACACACAGTAAGTGCAAAGAGTTTGAACCCACAATATGACTTGTCTAAAATGTGCTTAGCTAAATTATTCATAATCTTTAGGTTTTTCATGTTTAATCACTTTACTACCACAAACTTCAATGCCTTTTATTTCAATCTCATGTGACAAACCAACACAAAGTAGCACTTAACTGTCAAGAGCAATGAAAATAAAATTATACATGTTTCTCCACTGTTTTTTTACAAATAAAAACGTCACAAGTATTACCTGTATATGCATTCAGCCCCCTTCACCCTGATACCTCTAATTAAAATAGATTACATCCAAAAGTAACATAATCAGTAAACAATTTTATCTCAGTATAAATACAGCTGTTCTGTTAAGCCCTCAGATGTTTGGGAAACCCCATGAGGTCCGATTTAAGGTATGTACCATGTAGAACATCTTTATCAACATCAAACATATGACGGCTCTGGTCAGTTGAGACTAAAATTGAACTTTTATGTCTACATGCATATGTGTGGCAAAGCTAAAAATACACATTACCCTGAAAACACCACTCTCACAGTGAAACATGGGGGTGGCAACATCATGTTTGGGGCTGCGTTTTTTCAGCAGGGGCAGGAAACTGGCCATAGCTAATGGGAAGATGGATGGTGCTAAATACATGGAAATACTGGGGAACCTGTTTGAGACTGCAAAAGACTTGACAGTTAAGACTTTTGTGGAGTTTCACCTTCTGGCAGTGCAACAACCATACATATACATCCATCCAGAGTGACAATGGAATGATTTAGGTCAAAGTAAATCAATGTGTTAGAATGGTCTAGTTAAAGTCCAAGGCCCGTATTCACAGAGATTCTCAGAGTCCTCTCAGAGAGCTCCTATCGTAACCTAAAAATTCCTGCCCAGGACTAGCTTAAGAGTGATTCAGTTCGCTGCTGAGAGTGACTCTGAGCGAGGAGACGACAGAAATCCCCATTGCTAGGTGTGATGCTGTCTTCTAAGAGCTGTGATTGGTGGTTGCAAAAAAAACAAACAAAAAAAACAAACGTGCACCTATTAATCAATGGAGAGAAACTAACCGATGATAGAATTTAGACTGGATTCAGAAATGTTTAAATCACGATGATAAAACTAAGGAAAAAATTATTAATTGTCACACAGCATCACTGTGACACTGTGATCTCCTTCTTGTATAATGAGGTTTAGTTTGGTAAAATAACCAAAACAAAACGGAGAAAAAAAGGTGGAGAAAACCAAACTGAACAGAGGAGCAGAGCCTGCTGGTGGAGGAGAAGAGAGGAGTGTTGAAAGGTAGATTTGGTCCTGGGATCATAATGGGAACAAACAGGCATTCCTGAGCAGATCACTGCGCCATTCCCTCTGCTTTCAGCACCAGCCTGGAATGTGAGCAGCGCTGGTACCTGCTGCAATCAGAAGCTAGAGAGGAGATAGCAGCACACCAGGGAACGTCTCCACAGACCGGGAGCGTTGGAGATGACCATTTAGGCTGAGGCTGCTGACATCATGTTCAATACATCAAATAATTCCCCTCATTTACATCTTCGTCCTATGTCTATAGTGCTCAGATTATTGTACTTTATCTTGTCTAGAGTTTGGATTTATATTTTCTTTCCAAGTTTTTCAAATTTTCCTAAATGTATTTTTTGAAAGCATTTTACTGTCTGTAAATATTTAAATAATTCTGTACGTTATAGTTTGTAATTTTGTTCACTTTTAATTCATGGTTATGTATTAATGTTTCTATTATTTATTTATCCTTCCTAATATTACCTTACTAGAGGTGCACCTTTAACCTGCCCTGCTGCTGAAACTATTTAATTTCTTCCTAGGGAGATGATAAGGTTTATCTAATCTCTATAGTAATAACTGTATGATGGTTCTAGAAGTTTATGTGCTCATTTACTCCACTATTAAGGGGTTGGATCCCTGCGCAGTCGAGCTGGTAGCGTTTTATTAACTCACTGGTAATTGTGTGGAGAATATCTCTCCTTTCTCTCTGTCTTTCCACCATCTTCCCTGCTTAGACACTCTTAGGCTCACTAAAAGCCCTCCTCACTACTCTTAACATTTCCTCATTATAGGAGCTGTCTCAAGGTCTAAGATGCTTCATGAATAACTTTTATCTCACCGAAGGAAAATTCTAAGAAAAATCTTAGAATTCAAGAAACTGCAATTTTTCTTAGAATGACGTCTTTAGGAGCTACTTTTAGTCTTAGGATTCTTTGTGAATACGGGCCCTGACCTGAATCTAAGATTAGAGATTAGAGATTCTCTCCATCCAACCGGACTGAGTTTGAGTCATTTTGCAAGAATTTTTGTCTTTAAAGGCCACACTTTTCAGACGTTTACTTATAAAACAAACTGAAAACCTTGCATTCATTCATGTTGGGTTATCACATAAAATTAATACATTAATGTTTGTGATTGCAGTGTGACAAAATGTAGAAAAACCAAGTGGTATAAATTGTTTGGTAAGACATTGTAAGTGTAATATTTACTGAGAGGGCTGCACAGTGGTGCCCCGCTTAGCACTGAGGCTTTTCCTGGGTCTCTGACTTTTTCTCTCAAAAAATAATACTTTAAACAAAACAACAATCACTCCTTATCATTAGTGACTTAATGCCACTTAAGTGTTGGAGGAAGAAGTGAAAAAAGCTTTATTGTCTGACTTCCTCTCTTCTTTAAGATGTAGAAACCTGAAATGAAGGAACGAATCATTTTTATCAAAATCTAATTCAGATAAAACATGAAATATCTTTTTTTATGACTGTCTGCACCGAAGTAACATGTTTTACACTGTCTCAGCTTTTTCTAATAAGGTGTCATGACCTGTAATATATTGATTAGGTTTGTAAGGAAAAGCCAAAGAATTGGTTTGCAGCTGAACACATATAACTGTCTGTGTGACTTTTAGTCTCAGCACCCAAATGTACGTGAAAACATTATGATATATAATAAGACAACAGTCGTGTCTGCCCAGTCTATCCATTCCCACATAATCTTATTAGAATATCATCTTGGAAGCACAAAGGAGCAAATCTACAAACAAATCAACCACTGGAAGAAATCTGGAGCATGTAAGAAACAGCTGTGGGCCTAACTTTAAAACCTCTTACAGATAAACAAAATATAGAAACAAATAAATAAAACACTCAATTCAGGTGTTTTTCCCACAGATGATTTTGCAAAGCTTAAGAGACAGAAACAAAATAAGAGATCAGATATTGCACCATAATTAGAACACAACAATGTTAACATGTACAAGAGATTAGCAGAAAATCAGCAATGCACAATTGTTAAGGTGGTTCTTACTCGGTCCAAAAGTGGAGCTTTTCCCAATGCATGCCATGTCAGCAAAACTACAAAATGCATAAGGCTACAACACTTACAAACATTGTTTGCATCCACGTGTTTACTGTATGTACAGTTCATAAGTATGTACAAACTTAGCATCACACCTAGAAATATACCCTGTAATGCCACCAATCTTAAAGGAACTAACAGGTAAAGGTTTCTATCAAGTTGTAAATAGAAGAAGAAAAGCTGCACTTGAGCAAACGCGATGCAGGCTGCAGATCAACTGCTTCATTACATATTCAAAACTGGTATCGAACTGATATTTGCATTAGTGTTAAACTGCCAAAAGATACAAAGTTGAGGTGATTTTTTTTTTATTCTACATTATGATATGAGGATTTACACTTGCATAAAGCAAGATATGAAAAGTGCCCTTTAAGTATTCCTAAAAAAACTGAGCAACCCTATAATATGTAGTTGGCACCTGACCAACAGTGTCTCCTTGGAACCGCCTGAAACTAGATCTTGTTTGTCCCACTCTGAACCAGACCCCACCGGTCCTAGAAACAAAATCATCAGCTGATCATGTTTTCTTCAACATTCACTTTGGTTCGGTTTTCACATCCACAGACAACAACTCCACAAATTCATACCTCATAATTATTGTCGTAAGATGAGCACTGATAGAGCATGTTTCACAACAAATGAGTGACAGTATGGCACTTGACAGATATCCTTGACACATCATTGTCATGCAAGCAAAATAAATTAAATCGAGCAAGAAAAACACATTATCTTAGACCAATAGGGTTGGTTTCAGTAGTAACAAATGGCATTGTAATACTTAAGTCATGTAAAACCTCTTCAAGTGTTACCTTGCACACCAAAAATCAATACACTAATCATGCAATTAAAGATACTTAAAGTTTAGCAAGCATAGCATGCAACAGCATCCTACAGAACACCTTCAGCAGATGGAGATGTTTGTTTGCTGTTTCAGCAAAATCCTGTCGGTTGCTTTAATACTCAAATGCATCTCCAGCTTACACTCACCTCCAAATAAAACTGAACCCCAAAATCCTGGAAGTCCTAGTTATGCTACTAGTTTATCACAGCTCAGACAACTAATTATTATGGTTTCTTGCATACCTGATAGTGTGCTATGAGTGGTTTTTAACTTTCGAATGGCTTTTGTTACAAAGATTCATGACTTCCTTTTTGAACTTTCCTCACCTTTCTTGACTGCCATATTGGCACCAGAGCACGAACAAACACACACATGTCCATTTCCTATCCACACCGTCCCAAAGGCCTTCACAGCAGAGAGATTAAAGCCAGCTCTCCTTGAATACCTGTCTCCTCACTCACTGCCTATGGTGCTCCCAAATTGAGTCATGTTGGGGGAATGTGTGTTTCCCCTCTCTGGTAGTTTATGCTCCCAGGTTAGAGGTCAACCATGGAGGCCTTGGCCAGCTCCTTAGTTCCCTGGAGAATTCTCTTCATATGACCCACTTTCGATATCCCCAGATCCTGAGACCCAACAAGGAGACAAAAGAGAAGAAGTCAAGTGAAGTGAGCAAACACTGATTATAACAGGTAATATTAGGTCTTACTGGGATTTTCCATGTTTCCTATTAACCATTTGAAAAGTTGCATAGCACTACCTACAGAACAAAGGACCACCAAAGTATGCTCTGCAAAAAAGGACACTTTTCATGAACTACCAGAAAATGCAAAATGGCAGTCACTGCTTTTCCTGACGGCCATTCGTTTTTCTTTAAAATATTTTCCACACTCAAAATTCCACATTTCTAGGTCAAATCTGGCCACTTAAAAAAACAAAACATTATTGTATGTATGTGCGCTACTTTCAGTAAACTCTCCTTTGGTGTATCAGCATACATCAATTTGTTGTTTTCAAGCACAAAAACAGCTTCCCTAAAAAGAAAAGGGGAACCTTGACATTTTAAAGTTTCAGTGCTGGTGCTGGAGTCGGTTTTTTACTGCTTCTATGAAAAACAGTAAAGATGCAGAATGCTTTTCCACAGCCAGATAAGTTTCTGTAGAGGACTGCAGTGCACTAGTGTACTTTATTTCTTAGTAGGTCACAGGAAAAAGGGTGAAAAGATGCAGCAAATGTGCCTGGACTGGAAGTTGAACCAGGTCACGGGCTGCGTTTGAGGGCTGAAGTCTCTGTACATGGGTCGTGCGTTCTTAACCCCTGCGCCACCGCCGCACCCATAAATGCTGTTTTAAGCAACACATTTTTTGTGCAATTCAATGCTGAGCATCTTTTCAAACATGATTTTGCTGCAAATAGGAGTAACAACAGGCAGGACAGTAAACACTAGCTGGTGATTCTAGAAGAACTTTCAATCAGCGAGTGTGAACTCACACACAAGCTTGCATTATTTCAGTTCTACTTAAACATGAGATGAGATTACCACAGCAACTAGTTTTCTTCTCTGTCCCTGCAAAGAGGAGACGCTGAAATGGTAACAGATTTTCGATGTTATAGGGAATGTTTCATCAGTGACGTCAAAAACAAAACGTGTTGGATCTAACTAACACTGGAACCAATTTGGTGGAAAAAAAGAGGACCATCTTTTGTAACATAATCCAAATAAATGGCATGTCACTAGTTAAAGAAATGTATTCCTAACAACATGTACTTTTATCCTTTACAAAGTTAGATATGGAGAAGTCTTATCAAAACCTTAAAAAAAAAGCTAATTTTTGAGTCTGAGTAGGAACCCTGTGTAACAACTATAGCTGATCAAGAACAAAAACCCTTTTAAAACAGATACAAACTCAAACAGAGCTTTATACTCAAGACAAATAATAAAAAACACTGCAAGTCTTCAAGGACATGTACAGCAAGAACAAATCCTATAAAGTACTTTCATTCAGTACAGTGAAACAGTTAAAATCACTAATATAACACAGACCCAAAACAAAACAAAACAAACCTGTAAATAAGCAAAATATTATTTGGTCAAATATTAAAACCCCCATCTGGCATAAAAATAACCAGGTCCCAGTCAAACCTCATGCTTTAGTAGAAGCACTTAGGATTGACATGTCCTGGGTGACTGAGAATCTGCACCGGTGTGTCTAATGTCAAAAGCTGCTATTTTTCAATGTTCTTATTTTTGTGTGGAGCAATTCTGCCCGAAAAAATATTTACTAGAAACACCCTTAGACCACTGGTTCATACTATAAAACTGTGCAGAAATAAAACTCCTTAGGGATGTCTCAGCAGAGCATGCCTTTATAGGCGTCCCCAACTGACTTTACACTGTTGAAAGTGCGTACCAGCAGTGGAGAGATCACAGTGCTGTACCTTACATTGTACACAATGTAAGGTACAGCACTGGAGCAAAAGCTGCCTTAATCACCCAGCATCCTCTCTCTTCCCCTTTCCTTATGCCACTCTGCTCTCCAAAAGGTCCCCAGCCTTTTCCCTAGAATATACCGAAGGTCAGCAAGGGCTGGTCTCTCCTCCTCAGTAGAACTCTTGTATCTTTTGTTAAGGGTGCGTAACTCTTGGATAAACTGCTGGATTTTGGCAGCTCTGCAATTCGTGGTGTAAGTGGGCTTGGTGGTTCCTTTCTTACCCAGGCCATATCTTATTGCCGGATAACCAACTATAATTGCAGTCATTGTATGGAGTTGTCAGACTATTGAGTCGTCAAGTATTCTAGAATTGCACCGGTCAAGGTGGCAGCAGGTTGTAGTAGCTCTGTTGCTTTTCATTCTGATTAATTATTTTTAATAACTCAAATTCTTGTAGTGAATAAAAAATAGTTTTTTATTTTTATGATTATCCTCTCCGGTATCGGATACTGTGCTGCTGGAAGGATTTTTGCTGACACTTTTTTTAACTGTGGGACATTTGTTATCGTGTGTCACCATGGCAACGTTTGTTTTTGTTTTTTTTACAGCTGATTAATATCTCCAAAGATCAAATAATTGTTATGATTTGGGGTTGTCTGGTTTTTGGGTTTTTCTTATATTTGTCTCAGTTTTTGAATCAGGCTTCTGTTTGTTATTTTTCTGGTCATGTTTTAGTCTTGTTCATGTTTTGTCAAGTGTGGTTTTTGGTTCTGGTCATGCTTTAGTTTTTGTTTGTATTCAAGAGTCTCTGTTCTTGCTCCAGCCACGTTCTGTTCTGTCTGTTAATTATCTTTATCCAGTTCACCTGCTCCAAACTAATCTGTCTCCTAGCTCCACCTGGTTTACTCTCCATATATACACTCCTGTTCGGTTGTTCTTTGCGGAAACATTATTCAAATATTGCCCTTGTCCTGTAGTCACGCCACGCCTGTCTCGACCAGCCTGGCCAAGTCTGCTTTTGCCTGTTCTGCCTGCCCGTTCGTTGTTTTGTTCCTGCCTCTTTTTAGAGTGAGTTTTTGTTATTTATTAAATTGTTTTTTTCACCTGCTCGTCTGCATTCTGGGGTTCTATCTCGCAAACCATAACAATACTTCATCTACAACCCCAAATCCCTTATGAGTTGAGGTGCCATGGATGCAGAGCAGGAGCAAAGAGAGAGAAGGGGGAAGTTCAAATCATCTCTTCCATCAATTATGATGGGCAATGTGATATCATTGGGAAACACATTGGATGAACTCCAAGCCCAACAAAGGACCAGGCCAGAGTACCTGGAATGCAGTATTATGTGTTTCACTGAGACATGGCTGCAGGATCATATCTCTGACTCCACCGTCTCTCTGCCAGGCTTTCTGACCAAATGAGCAGACAGAGATTTAAAGAGGAGCGGCAAACACAAAGGAGGTGGACTAGCAGTACTTCTGAACAACAGATGGTGCTATTCAGGACATGTTGCTATGAAGTGTCATCTGCAGCCCAGATATTCAATTGTTAGCAGTAAGTTTTTGTCCATATTATTTACCCAGAAAGTTCACCAGTGTTATTTTGGCAACAGTTTATGTTCCACCTTCAGCTGTTGCCGACACTGCATGTGATGTCAATAGCTCAGTTGTTGCTAAGCTACAGACACAACACCCCAATGCGTTTGTAACAATATCTGGTGATTTTAACCATGCTTCAATCTCTGGTACACTTCCAACCTTTCAACAGTTTGCCAGCTGCTCTACCAGAGAAAACAAAACATTGGATTTGTTTTATGCAAATGTCAAGGACACATACATCTCTAAAGCAAGACCTCCTCTAGACAAATCAGAACACAATCTTGTTTTTCTCTGCACAAAATATAAGCCCTTTGTTCAGAGGTAACCTGTAATGAAGAGAACTGTGAGAAGACGGTCACAGAAAGCCCTGCGAGGTTGCTTTGAGGCTACAGACTGGGATGCACTGTGCCAGCCACATGGAGATGACATCAATGCCATGACTGAGTGTGTGACCAACTATATAAACTTCTGTAACACTATCCCCACCAGAACGGTGAGATTTTTCCACAGTAACTATGGAGTAACGGTGGAGTCAGAGGGTGGAGTCAGAGATATGATCCTGCAGCCATGTCTCAGTGAAACACATAATACTGCATTCCAGGTACTCTGGCCTGGTCCTTTGTTGGGCTTGGAGTTCATCCAATGTGTTTCCCAATGATCTCACATTGCCCATCATAATTGATGGAAGAGATGATTTGAACTTCCCCCTTCTCTCTCTTTGTTCCTGCTCTGCATCCATGGCACCTCAACTCATAAGGGATTTGGGGTTGTAGTTGAAGTATTGTTATGGTTTGCGAGATAGAACCACAGAATGCAGACGAGCAGGTGAAAAAAACAATTTAACAAAAAACAAAAACTCACTCTAAAAAGAGGCAGGAACAAAACAACGAACGGGCAGGCAGAACAGGCAAAAGCAGACTTGGCCAGGCTGGTCGAGACAGGCGTGGCGTGACTACAGGACAAGAGCAATATTTGAATAATGTTTCCGCAAAGAACAACTGAACAGGAGTGTATATATGGAGAGTAAACCAGGTGGAGCTAGGAGACAGATTAGTTTGGAGCAGGTGAACCGGATAAAGATAATTAACAGACAGAACAGAACGTGGCTGGAGCAAGAACAGAGACTCTTGAATACAAACAAAAACTAAAGCATGACCAGAACCAAAAACCACACTTGACAAAACATGAACAAGACTAAAACATGACCAGAAAAATAACAAACAGAAGCCTGATTCAAAAACTGAGACAAATATAAGAAAAACCCAAAAACCAGACAACCCCAAATCATAACAATTATTTGATCTTTGGAGATATTAATCAGCTGTAAAAAAACAAAAAAAAACGTTGCCATGGTGACACACGATAACAAATGTCCCACAGTTGAAAAAAGTGTCAGCAAAAATCCTTCCAGCAGCACAGTATCCGATACCAGAGAGGATAATCATAAAAATAAAAAACTATTTTTTATTCACTACAAGAATTTGAGTTATTAAAAATAATTAATCAGAATGAAAAGCAACAGAGCTACTACAACCTGCTGCCACCTTGACCGGTGCAATTCTAGAATACTTGACGACTCAATAGTCTGACAACTCCATACAATGACTGCAATTATAGTTGGTTATCCGGCAATAAGATATGGCCTGGGTAAGAAAGGAACCACCAAGCCCACTTACACCACGAATTGCAGAGCTGCCAAAATCCAGCAGTTTATCCAAGAGTTAACAAAAGATACAAGAGTTCTACTGAGGAGGAGATTATTTGAAGGTTGACGTTTTTTGTATTAAAAACACTTTTCTTTTATTGGTCGGATGAAATATGCTAATTTTGTGAGATAGGAATTTTGGGTTTTCATGAGCTGTATGCCAAAATCATCCGTATTAAGACAATAAAAGACCTGAAATATTTCAGTTAGTGTGCAATGATCTAAAATATATGAATGTAAAATTTTCATCATTACATTATAGAAAATAATTAACTTTATCACAATATGCTAATATTTTGAGAAGGACCTGTAACTCTTCAAGTTATTACAACAAGCTTGTTCCAACTCTTTTGGAATTTGTTGCAGGCATGAAATGCTGTGATGGATGTATAAACGAATAAAATTAGGATCATGTAGGCTTAATGATCTCTGGAACAGAAGAAATCTAAATAAACCTAAAAGTCACTGCATTGTTTTTATGTTGTTAGCATCCCAACTTGGTTTGAGTAAGGAGGGCATTTCATTAGGAGGAGCTAGTTTCCCAGTTCTTCCACCTTGTAGTGAAAAGGAAGTTAGTCCTTCCCTTCAGAGGTTGTTCTTTTCCACACCAGCACTACAGATTAAAACACATTTAGATGCACTTGTAGATAAGATAAGCAAATTTAAACACCACAGGTATCAAACTGCCAGATTTTGACCTTCTGACCTCCTACAAGCAGCTCAGCTAGGTTTGGACTTTCCATATTCACCCCCACATCTGCTTCCCTCCTTGTCAGCAAATACACAATGTTAGTGGGTTACAGCAGGTCGTTTCGTCAAGCAAGATCAGACAGTAAAAGCCAAGCAGAGCGATGCAGCGCAAGAGGTGGCAAAACAGGGAGACATCGAACAGATCACAGAGCAAAAGAGAGGCAGCACACCAAGAGGAGACAGGATAAGTTGATTGTCGGATTCACTAATGGGTGTAAACATCTGTGTGCGTGTGTGAGTGTGTGTTTACCTTTAGGTCCCTCCTCTCCAGGTGCAGCAGCTCTGAGCCTCGGATGTCGTGCCGGATGAAAGTGTCTCTGTACTCCCCCAGACTCAGCTGTTCCAGCCAGACGCCCACCTCCTCTGTGCCCCACCTCTCCACTACTCACACAGACACACACAAACACACACACACACAAAGCAGAGCAGAGAGCGGCTCAGAGCGCCTCACAGGTACCACTTTACCTGAATCTCTGACTCATTTCACACAGGATTTTTCACACACAGATATGGAAATGGCATCACACACGCACAAATGCTCACAGATGGTCACATGTTGGGGTAAATCACAGGTAAGAAAGGAAGAAAAGACAAAGTATGAGGGAAAATGCAGTGGCGGCGGTTGGCGGGGAAGGAGGGAAGATGAAGAGGCTGACAGTTGGTAAGAACAATGCATTAGGTTTCAGGTGAGACTTGGGGTGAGTACAGGAGGGGGGAGCGGTCATGCATGTTTTCAACTGTTGTCAGAACACAGAAAAAGTAAGAGGTAGAAGAAGGCAGAAGGCTGTGTGTTCTGCGGGAAATTTAGCCTGCAATGAGAGAAGGACCTTCCCCCTACCTCTATGTAAAACTGATAACTGAAAACGCACGATCACCATGGTGGACAGACTTGAACGTCCAGAAGCTTGGATAGGAGCATAAATGAAGGGGCAGAGTGCAAGTTGATGGTTCGGCTTACAGTGTGGGATGTAGCACTTGAACCAGACACCACTTTAATCAAAAAGCATTACCACCTTTATGTGTGGAGTGTGATGACACTAATCTTCTTTCCATACCATGTAGGCTACTTTATTAATAAGGAATCATATATATCCTTAAGTGCAGGAAGCAATGCAGTCTCCATAATACTTGATGTTAGACTAATTGACCTTTGACCCTTGCTGAATCACCATCCTGAGCGGACAGTAGGTATTCTGTCTGCTCAGAGGGAAGGTGACAGTGTGATCCCTACCTGACTGAGGGCTCATCTTCTTGGCGGCCTTCTCCTTCTTGAACTTGGGCACTATGCGAAACACGCTGCTGCGACTGTTCCTCTTGCCGTAACCCAGAGATTGGTCCTGGTACATAAGCACAGTCAACCTATAGCCTTTCATTTAGTTACTCAACTCTCTTGTTACTTGGAGCAATGCTACATTTAACAATACAGCACCAATATCATGGGAACACTTTGTGAATTTTATAGAGATGCACTGAGAAATCACATGGTTACCAGCTTTGTGTTTATGGGCCCTGATCCAGCTGGTCACAATATATATCCAATCTTTTTCTGAACATTGAATGCAACATATGTAATTGCTAAAAGGTTCTGCTGAACAGACTATTTTCATTGTGGAAGTTGTTACTGATGAAAGATTAGTTAAATACACTTTCCGTTTCAGTAATGTGTTTAAAATAAAGTTAGAAAAATCACCAAAGAGAGAAAGAAGAAGTTTTTTAAAAGAAACAGTATTTTCCATGGAGGTAAGTCAGCTGTTCATGCAGGCTTCTACAGCAGAGAGCTGGACTCCAGTAGATACAGGTCAACTTGCTCCTTTGCCATTCCATATTTTTGAATTATTGGTCATTTTGTATTTTTATGAAATAAAAAAGAGCTGTCTGACCACATGATGACCCATCTTGGGGATGTTTCCTCCAATTGGCAATGGAGATAATTTTATATTATTATAGCACTTTATATGCTATTATAGCATATTATAGCACAGTATTATCCTTTTCAGCTATAAGCCTCTGTCTGTCAGCAGCCTTTTGACAATCTCAGAGTTAATTTAAGTTTTATATCCTCTGAGGAATACTCATGGAGACTGCTATTTACAGTTAGTAATGCTAGCTGGGCTTATTCTGCTAATGAATTCTAAAGGCAATTTAAAATGTCACCTCCAAATCATTTTGTCCCTTTCAAAAATTGATAAATCCCATTTCTCACAGTGAGTCCTCTCACACACGTGGTGGGCTGTCACATCTGGTCCTCATACTGTATATCTAGTAAATGACATTACTTTGAACACTTATAGTTCTTAAAGAAAATTTGGAATAAGCTAAAATGGGTTTTAGAAGATATTTACGAAATATGAAATAGCCACAGATCTCTGATCAGTACATCTCTAGAACTGCCGTTTCTTTAACTAGTCTAATTACATGCTGTGAACTTTTTCTAGGTTACAGTCACTGCTTTTTATGCAAAATAATTTTGGTTTAAAAGGAAAGAAGTGGTAAAACCATCCAATTTAATGTTTGCACTAATTAAAAAATCAAACATTAAGCTTTACATTTTAAAAAGAAAAATAAATATGTTTTAAAAAGGCACATCAGTTTTGTAGAAAAACGGTATAACTAGTAGAGATAGGCAGCAATTGTCAAGAATTCCAGTCATCATTACAGGACACAAGAGTAAACAATGCAGAAGAAGAACTTTCTAAACTAATGGTCTTGTTTTCATTGGCACATGGTTGCAATGTGTCACTATTACCTCAAGGTGTCAGTACCGCACTGAGTTGTTTGCCAACTATCATGAAGCAGTTGAAGAAGAAGACTGACCAAGATTTCAGGACAGGACTCACACTAAATAGGTTAATCTGGCATCCCTGAACTTGAAAGTGACAGTACCTCCAGTTAGCTAAAAGGGAACAGAACCGGCACCACCATCAACTTTACACCTCCTCTATCCCTGGACCTTTCATGCTGAAAACAATATATATCACTTGTTAAAAAATATTGTCTGGCAGTCAATTCTTATGAGATTAGCTATTCTAGTGAGAAATCTAGTTCAAAGGCAAGACATAAAGAAGGAATACTAAGCTAATATTTTGAAGTTGTTTAAAATATTTACATAGTGAACATTTTACGGTGTAGTAAATTCTTTTTGGTGTAACAAGTTGTATTTTAGCCCTGTGATGGACTGGTGACCTGTCCAGGGTGTACCCTGCCTCTCGCCTGTAGACTGCTAGAGATAGGCACCAGCTCCCCCATGGAAGCGGGTATAGAAAATAGATGGATGGAAGTAATGATTTATTGTATGCTGCTCCACCTGCTGGCAGAAATGAATAACTACAATTGCCCAAAATCCACAGATCTGCTCTGGTGTATCCAATGTGTGCCAAAGGTGTCTTTTGGTGGGCGTTCTCCTTTTAAAGGCATAACAGAACGTGGTCTATTGCTCTATCTAGATGTTCATTTTCACTGTTGGCTGATGTCATCATGCGCTGTTTTGACAAATTATACTTTGCCCTCTACAACTAAAGAGTGAAGTAAACTTGGATTCTGAAAAATCTGTCACTTTCTGTTTGAATATGCATGTTTATACAGATTGTGTGTGTTCTGTTTTAGATGCTTTTTACTACCAATAACCTACTTCCCTACTCTTATTGCATTGTTTTGTTTATTTTTGTGTATAAGAGCAGACAGGACTCAGTTATGAGAAGTAGGAGTTGCTTACCTCCTCATCGTTGGGCTGCAATATGTGGTAGAGCCAGGGGATTTCTCCGAGTTTGCCCAGTTCAACATCCAGGCTCTGCAAAGCACTGGACAGCTGCTCCTCCTCTGGTGGGTCCAGTTGCTGAAAGAAAAACAAAGTGTCAACTGATAAAAAAAACAAAACTAAGCATTAAAACAAATTGTAGTAAAAAGAATCAATTTTAGAACTAACCAAAGAGACTCGTCCCAACAGCAGAGACTCAGTCTCATTGTAGAGCGCCTTGACAGTGCTCGCCACCTCAATAGCAGTGTTCCTCGTCAAGCTCTGGAGAAGGAGCACTACAGTTATTGGGTCTGACGTCACAATGCAACATTAAAACAGACTTAACTGGGACATAAGCAAGCCACACCTTAGCTGCTTTAACAGTTAGATGAGTGATTCCAGTAAGAAATCACTTCAGACATACCTCTGAAACCAGATGTTTACATACAGCGTATAAAAAGACACACAACCTTTTTTTTCCTCTCTGTCAGATATTTAATCAGACTAAACTTTTCCTTTTTTATGTCACTAAGGATTACCAAGATTATTTCTATTTGCTCAATTCCAGAATAGTTGGAACTTTTTTTTCACTTTCTCAAAGTAAGACCTTTAGATACACTAAGATTACCATACCCTGAAACAACTGGCAAAGCCCAGATGATGATGATGATGTCATGGCTTTGTAAACTTCTGATAAGTTAATTTACAAGCTTGGAGATAAATGGAGGCATACTTGTGGATGTATGTACACCTTAAACACACTGCTTCCTTGTGTTACAACAGGGGAAAATGAAGGAAACTGTGGACCTCCTCCTGTCTGCTTCACACTTGGGTCCAAATTCTAAATGCTTGAAGGTGCCATGATCATCTGTTCAAACAATGATATGCAAGTAACAGCAAGTGAATGACCAGCCATCGTATGTTCAGGAAGGAAACTGGTTCTGTGGTCATGGTCTAAGTCAAAATATTCAAAAGGAAAATCCTCTGAAGTTAGAATTCTGGTTGGGAAAGTCAGTGATATCTCATCAACCCCGACTTAATAATTCCATATAGCTGTTGCACAAATAAAAGCTGATGTTATTTCCTGAGTTCTGATAAACCCAAATAATATATCAACATCATTTTCTTTCTGTTTTTATTGTTTATAGCATGGGTGGCACTTAATGCATGGCCCTGAACGAAAACAAGGAGGTAGAAACATGGCTGATGTTGGGGTCATCCATTTTGGGGGGATATACTGGCTGGGCTGCGCGGTTCGACATGCGCAGCTCAACCGACATTGCAGCTCTGACGTCACCTGGGATTATAAAACCCACGGAAAATAAACTTTCGTTGCCATTTCCAGCGTCTCTCACAGGACGATGCAATGGAGGCGAATATCTGGAGACACAAAAACTCACAGGCGAACTTTTCCTTCACACTGGCATTGAGAGCTGGAAAATCTGTCTGATACAAGGTCAGAAGATTCATATTCCGATCGAAGACACTGCCGACACGCCGGCACAGGTGAAAACCCACAGAGATTTTATTTCCAAGGAGACCCCTTGTTGATTCAGTTGACTGCAATGGTTCTTCATATTTACCCCGTTTTGGATGGCAAGTAGTTTCGTCCTTTTTTTAATATTAAATTGGATAGGTACATTTAGAGGTCTGGGCAGGATAAGGCATATTTAAGGTGATTTAGAATCACCAGTAGTTAATCCAAGGTATCAACCTGTTGCATGTAATACTGATTGAAGTGTTTTATGTTGGGCAGTTTGATTTGCTGCGCAAGTGCTGCTGAATTGTGTAGCACGGATGTGATCAGCAAGGTGCGTGTTTTTTTCCCCAGCTGATCCCAAATCAGCCAGAGGTTAGAAGTTGGACCTTTAAAGTTTTTCTATTCAAAGCAGCGGCGGTCTGTGCCTCACAGCCTGACCACTTCTTTGTCCCAGTTTTATTACTGGAGTTTTTCCACTGAGTTCCCACCTTAGAGATTTGTGACCCTTTGTTCGAGATTTGGGGCAATCAGCTGTTAGTGGCTAAGGGAGCAGCCCACCGTCTACCAGCTGATCGTGAAAATCGAGACATCAGCACACCAGGAGGACTACTCTTTCCAAGTTAACACAAATCGCACATTTTGTCCATAAAACTGCTGGTTTGATCTTCATAGACACTCGTTGCACATATATTTTCTTTTATTATTATTGTTAGGTAGTCATTTTTATTCCCTTTGTGTAGATTAGTGCATATTTAGTTGTGAAGATGAAGGTTTTTGGACCAGAGTTGTAATTATATCAGAGCTTTATGGCTTCAATAAATTTTCACATATATATTTAAAAGTGTTTGTGTTTATTTCATGCAAGACTGATTTATCTGTCAAAATAAGGTTAAAGTTCCCCCACCTTCGGTGAAGCGGTTGATTCAACAGTGACATTTAGCGTCGATTTGGTTAATAATTATCAATTATTAATGATAATTAACTAATTGATCATTATTAAGGGCTTTGAGCCCATTATCACAACACCAGAGGACATCTCTGATTTCTATTCATAAGTAATGATTTTTGGTTAAGAAATTATTTTCTGAATTAGAATTTTTAATTATAATTTTTGATAAATATTAATTAATCAATAATCTTAATTTCTTACACTAAAGTGAAAAAAAAAGAGGCATAATAGTGCTCTATATCTGGTGGGAACTTGTTCGGAACCATTGCTTGGATTGACAGAGCTCCAAACGTCATAGAGTCATGAATCCAGAGTGTGTTGTCCTGTTTGAGTAAATTGTTTACCTCTGGGAATTTCGGGTGCATTTTGTTGATGGCATGAGATGCAGCATTAACAGCATGGGCCAACTCCTGCTCCAGAAGCCCGTTGGTTTTGGCGGCTTCACATATCCTGTGATCAGATAGAGAGTACCATTAGTGGACTTCTGTGCTGTGGTTTCAGACCTGATGTTTTAGATCATGCATTCTTACCTTGTGATAAGCTCTTCAGCAGACCGGGCACACATCTGCATCAGGGCATTCTCCTCCTCTGTGGCCAGATCCACAGACTGCTGAGGGTAGAGGTGAGGCCGTAAGGGAGGCTTATCGTACTTCAGTTTGTCCTCCCATGACTTCAATGTGTTCTCAAACGCCTGCAGAAGACAATTAAAGAAGATTAGGGGTAAGCATGAAACCAGAACGTCAACAAGCACAATTATCTCATTCATATCCTCCAAGGTATATTCCTCACCCGGTCTCTTGTGAGCATCTGTGCTCTGTTCTTGTGCTGGATCTTGATTACTCCAGGTGGCTGGATCCAGGCCTCACCGTCCACCTGAATGGGAACACCCTCATCTCCCAGAATGGTTATCTTCACTGTTCGACACTGATTCAGAAAGAGATTCAAATTTGATGCCGGCATGTTTTTTCAATTCAATTCAATTCAATTCAGCGTTGCTGCTCACCTGGGCGATGCGGTGATGTTGGAGCTTGATGACTCTGGATACAGCCATCTGCATGCTCCCAAACACAGCCACGACCTCCAGGATCTTATCATCAAATGATGGAGCACAGAAGATCTGCACAGCAATAAAATAAAATGCAGGAGATGTTAATGCAGTTCTCTGTTGTATTTGAAGACTGCAGCGTGGTTGCGCCGTTTCACAACATAAATACAAAATTAACCTGCAGAGATGTACTGTTAAAGGTGACTACACTTAATGGTGTACGCTGTAATTCAGGCAAATACCTTAGATATGGTATGTAGCAGGAACACTTAAGTTCTGTACAAAAAACTAAATGCTTTGACTTTATTGTTAATACATGCAACAGATGACTCATGCCAGAGGAACTGTTTTAATTCATCGCCAGTTTTAAAACTACATCCTCTGAGACGGCCGCCCTGACTTCAATAATCATTTGCCTAAATGGTTGACATGTAAAAATCTATATATTTATCAAAACAATCCCACATGTTTTTCCCCTATTTGGCTCATGGAGTTAGACATCTATTTTTCGAACTTCCTCTAGCAGCTAGCTGTGCTGCAGTGATAAAACTAACCTTTATGTTACCAGAAATAATAAACAGGCAGAAAGACAAAAAAACCAAAGATAATTCAAATTTGAAAATAAATATCATACAATATTAAAAAAAACAACATAAAACAGAATAGAAAAAACACAATCAATAAAAAATGAGAAACAAAAATTGAGAAACAAAAAAAACTACAAATTAAAAGCAAATGACTGATATATGAATATTAACATGGTATATGAAATAAATAAAAACTACATTTATAAAAAACAAGTCTATAAAACAGACGAAAAATTGGATTAGCCTTAAAATCCAGGAGTTTCAAATCTGAATAGTGTAAAGTGTAACAAACAGAGAAAGGCAGACGGGTTTTTTTCAATTGGTAATCTTCAAATATAAATTCTTGGTGGGGTGATGCTGATCGTGTGCTGAGTTTCTATGATTCAGTTGGAACAAAGGAATGTAGATGGTATTGATTTGTTAGGAGTTTTGTGTATGGTTGGACAAGTACTGTAGGGATCCATGTTTCTCTTTTCTTCTGTCAACACAACAGTTATATAACAGCATACACACAGACTGTACGAGTGTGTCTTCTCCAGGGGCTCACTCTAGAGCTGTTTGTGAAAACTGACACTTTAATCCCTCAGCAGCCATTGTGCTTTGAGCCTTAAACAAACAAGTCCACATATCTCTCCAGTCTCCAGGACACGAGGGTCATGTCAAACAGGCGTCCGCACTGGCATTCATTAGTTAACAATACAGGAAAAAAACGGCCTGCATAGGAAAACATCCCTCTTCCTCTCCAGAGGTGACGTGAGCAGGAGGGTTGATGATGCTAAACACTGGTTTTACTGTGAACGTCTAATGGACTGTGAATCTACTCACATCATCCTCTTTGGTGCCGCCCCAGAAGTTAGTTCCGCCTGCATAGCTGGGAATGTTCAACACAGCAATCCCCTGAAGGCTGGGCAGAGGGATGTACTGGCCATCACACTGGAAAAGATGTAAAAACCAGGAAAACCTTGCTTCAGCAGCAGATCTGCTGGATCTTCATAGATTTTGTAACTTTTTACAACCCAAATGACAAGTTATAAACCCACAAAAACAGATCCCTGAACTCTGTCTAAGTAGTGTCTCTGAGTTCAGGCTGTGGAACAGAGGCAGTACAGAGACACCGGCCCTTTTCACACAGAGGACATGTTATATAAGCCAAAACCTGGTCTTTATTTATTCATGCTAAACAAACAACCCATATCAGGAGAAAAACATGGGCACTGCACCACTGTGCACTTTTTATAGTTATAAATGTTTGTCATAAATGTAATAATAAAATAATGTCAAAACATTTAAAATATTCATCTTTAAACATCCAAATAGTATTTATACATGGTAGAGATGTTTGTTACTACTTGGTACTCCTGCTGTTCATACTTCTTCCACAACCTGTTGCTAATGAGACTGTACTTCTAACATTTAGCAGTGACCAATCCTCTTTGCTTAATCTGTCTGGATGGTTGATGGAGAATCCTGGACCACCACAGCATCACAGATCCTCCACCAAGCTTAACAGTCGGTATGAGGTTTTTTTCCATATATAAATACTTTGTTTCACATCAAACCCACCTGGACAATTAGTCTGACCAAAGCACAAGGTTCTCATTAAAATCCCAGACTCTACACGTTTACATTTGGGATTGTAGGACAGACAAGGTGTTTATCTGGCATCACTGACACTAGAATGGCATGTACACCTTGTGTCTGCTTAGGTTCTAGTCCAGTCTAGCACTGTCTAGCAGGTAGTTTGACAGCATATAATAACTAACCTTGGGGCACAACTTCAATCAAACATTTTAATATTCATTTTTAAACCTTTTGTAAGACCATACCTTCCTGTTGTTTTTTGCCTCACCTCTAGCTGGACTTTTTGCTCCAGGTTCTTGTAGGTTCTTTGCAGCAGCTCTTTAGTGCCCAAAACACCATACCACATCATGTTCTTCGTACGACTCCTATGTTAGGAAGGTGCAGATGGTGCAATTAGCAGTGGCATAAATAGCTTTACTGATAGGGTCACAGAAAATCTAAATAACTAAAGTGTTTAAGAGTTAATTTCAGGAGATCAGGGAGATATGTCTCACCTGCATTTCTCTGGATGCTCCTCTCGCTTGTTGTTGAACTCCAGTGAGATTTTGGCATCCAGGCCGATGCCAAAGTAGTTGTTCATGACACACTTCTCCATATAACCCTCTCTGCCACAGACAGACAAGAAGTCCGTAAGCAGACTGACACAAAGAAGAGCCAGAGGGAAGGACACAGATGTGTGAATGACAAAGACAGAAGGAGGCCATGAAAGAGAAACAACTCTCACAGCGAGTCGAGGTCGGGGTCGATGAAGGGTGTTGCACCGAATGGGTCGATGTTAGCCAGGAGCATCTTGCTAATGATGGAGCTGCCAGCGATGGAAGCGGCCAGCCCTGCTCGCAGGCCTGCACACAAACACAAACATGTATCTGTGAAGCAGCATCAAGCTGCAGCTTCTGACTGACTTTGCCTTTGTTATTGCAACATGATGAGACTGAACTTGTTTGTGGGTTTACCAGGGCAGATGATGCGTGTGTTGAGCACAGGGAGGTTCTCCTTGCTGGTGGTGAAGGGGGTGATGGTGAAGGGGCCATAAGACTGGGTGCTACGGCTGACCCTCCTCTCCATTGGAGAATAGGGACTCTTTGCAGCTGAACACACACATCAGCATTTCACAATAAGGATGAAAACTTTAATATATTCAATTGGAAGAGTGGCAATAAGAAAGTCATTGTTGAAACAAAGCAAGGCACCATTTGTAGTTTGCCACAAGCAGAGGAAACAACAAACATGCGGAAGAAGCTGCTCTGTTCAAATGAGATCATAATTCACTTCTTTGGCCTATACGCAAAGCTCTGTGTGTGATGTGAAACACTGCACATCACCCTGAACGCATCAGACCAATGGTGAAGCTCAGTGGTGGCAGCATCTTGCTGTGGTGACGTCTTTCTTCAGTAGTGACAGGGAAGCTCGCTGGAGTTGATGAGAGGTGGCTGGAGCTAAAAACAGGCCAACCTTGAGGGTTGAGGGTTTGTGGTACCCAACAAATGATTCTATTATTGAAAACTAGCGGCCAAGCTTGAGATAAGACGTTTCATCTGCAAATGACCTACCTTATAGCAACACGTTGATCTATATTTTTGGGGAAAATATTTCCACAGTGTCATTTTGAAGTATTTAGGTGTTAACCTGTAACCTTCTGTGTTACATAATACCCATGCATTTCTGTGTTTCTTCATGTGTTTAACTCTCTATTAATGTACACATCTGGTGCTGTTGTTACTGTTACTGTGTTGTTATGTAGAATGTATGAATATCACTAAACTGCAGCCAGGAAACTGATCGCTCTAATTTCTTCTAATTCATCCCTCTCTGAACAGTACTCTCCTTTCACGCGCCTTAGATGGCAGAGATAATGGTCTCTCTCTGTGCTGAAAAATATGCTGCACAAATAATCCATTTATAAACTTTCAAACTGAAATGCATTACAAAGAAATTAAACTCAAAAAGAGTCACAAAGACAATATTTTTTTCAGCTTAGAGTGGATATTTCCTGCATCAATGAACGCACTTTTATAAATTTTGTAAAACATCGATCACAAATTGCTGATATGTGAAGTAATGTTAAGGCTGAATACACTTTTTGACCATTCTGGGGCTTCACATTTGTATCATAAGTTTCCTTTGAAGGTAAGTTTCTGCTGTAAACTTGGTTTGACTCCCACTTACATCATGTGAACGCTCCATAAACTAAGAAATAAATGCAAGAATGGCTGATTTAGTGAACAGTAACATATGCAACAGTCCTTTGTTTTCAGATCCTTTTGCTTCCAGGTAAGGAAGGTTAGCGATAGGAGACAACACAAAGTTGAGCATTTGAGTGTTACCAGCATGTCTTCTAACTGCAATAAAGTGTGTGGAAGGAAGGAAGCAAGACTCTGATAAACAGGAAGAACTACTGCCCTTGAGAGTTTAAAACGTCCTGTGGTCGATCCATGGGACTTTACAGTAACGTGTCGGTACTTAGAGACAGCTAAAAACAGGAGCTCTACCCTGCCATTAGGTATGTTCAATTATTACTACAGAACTTCTGTGTCAACAGGCTGTTGTGGACGCTGGAGATCTGAAGATAAACATCTCAGCCTGAAGCAGGAGGTGGAATATCACAGGAGGGAAGCTCCTCTCCACTCACTTTTAGCATTAATCCCTGAGTTTATTTATGACAGGAAACATGATTTGCGTCAGCAGAACATTTTTCCATGAGCCATGTGTCTGATCTTAGTGGTGCACTGAGTGGAATATCCACAAGGTGGCAACATTTAAATCCCTTTCAGCAGTACGCAAGTTTTTTTTGAAACAGCCAGAATAGAGAAATGGAAGATTCATAATCAGCCTGTAACGCTGACTAACAGGTCTAAAGGTCAGAAATCGCAATGGTTGACTAAACACTCACACGACATTGCTTCCAGTTCCTTGGTGTCTTCGTCTTTCTCACTGTCTCTGATCTCATCCTCACTGTCCTTCCTGAACTCCAGGGGCGATGGCAGCTCTGTGTCATCCATGTGGGCATTCTGCTCATCCACCACTGAAGAGAAAATGTGGGAAGAATGAAGACACCATAAATAAGTTTAAAAAAATATGCAGTGCTTTTCAAAAGTATTAACACCCCTTTAACTAGCTGAAAGAAGCCATGCAGGGGGCAAAGAAAACCTGTGGAAGAAGGTGCTCTGGTCAGATGTGACCAAAATAGAATTACATGCACAAACCTTTGTGTGTAGGAAGGTTGAGCTACATACAGGAAGAAAACCTGTTAGAGGCTGTGAAAAACCTGGGTTGAGGATCACCTTCCAGCAGGACAACAAAGTAACCATTTTCACAACTAAGGTATCATCTTCCTTTTACTTCACAATTATCCGCTAATTTGTGACGGGTTATCGGTTAAAATCCCAAAACAATGCATTGAAGTTTTTGTTTTGACCATGACAAAAGGTCAAGGGTTGTGAATACATTTGCAAAACACGTCTTTTCTTAAAAACATTTGCTTCCTAAAATAAAACAAAGAATTGAACATGCAAAAGCGTAAAGTTTACAGTTAATCATCGTAATAGATCAATGTGGTTCCTTCATGAGTAACCAAGGATGTGCACCTCTCATAGCCTGCTCTATGATCTGTCGGACTGCCCTCTTCAGACTGTTGGCCCTGAGCATTAGCTGCTCCCTGCTTTTAAACAGCTGCCGTGGGGATCCTCCACCTCCCCCTCCTTTCTCCGTTTCCTCCTCCTCCAACTTTCCCTTGAGCTCCGTCAGGCTCTCCTCACTGGCCTCCTCTTCCTCTTCCTCCTCCTCCTCCTCCTGTTCTTCTTCTACAATCGGAGGGGTGCAGTGGGGAAGCGGAAGCAGAGACTGGCATTCTGCGTTAAGGGTCTGCAGGAGGGAGTCCAGCTTCTCGTTCAGAATGGCACACTGTTGGGCACAGGGGGCAAAAGACAGTCAGAGTGGCTGATTGAAAACCACCAGTTAGGGAAAAAAAGACATAAATGGAGCCGCAGTCGGATAATGGTGTCCTTTTGTCATTTTTTAAACTTACTTTGAGAGACATAGAGTCGCACTCGTCAACATTCTCTGTGCTTTTTTCATACGCTTTCCCCACTTTGGCAATAAAATCCTTCACAGTTTCACAAAGGATCCTGGGAAATAGAAATCATTTTAAGTGAAAAGGTACCTTGATTCTTTTGGCTGTTTCACATATAGAAGCTGTATAGACCCATTCAGGTCAGGGATGTCCCAATCCAGTCTTCAGGTGTCAGGTTTTTTTAATGATCAGTATCAAGAAGCCCTGAGGAGACTCAGCTCACATCACCTGCTGTTGGTCTACTGGTTACAATTATGCCCGCCACATCCATAGCAAGTCGTTTTTTTCCCAAAATCTAAGATTGTTTTTATGTAAACAGCTTGAAACTTTATTGTAGGCTGTGCATGAGTTTTCCCTCACAATCTAAACGTCTTTAACCCTTTATGCTTTTTATCATTCATGTTGATTTTAAGAAAGAGAGAGACTTTATTGGCTACTGCAGCTCCTGGTCTGTTTGTGTCATGTGACCTGCTCTCTGTCGGTGTAGGAGAGCTGCATGGAGAGAAGCTGACAAAGTAGTCATTTAACGTGTTTCAAAATTTAACGTAAAGTCAGAAATCAATATATACTTATTTATTTAAAAGGGATAATGCACATGTGTTTCAGACTTTGTTGTGCCATCAAGGCCAATTTTTATCTTCAACAACAACAGAGTAAACGTGCAGCAGCGAAAGTTAAGTTTCTTGAAGCCTGTAGCTGCATGTATAGATTAACACATATAGTTAAAAAGCAATGATATTGCTTTTCTTTTTTTAGGTGATGCGGTTTCGACATCCAACCTTAAAGTTGGTCTACAATTCAGTGCAAAATGGTTATTTCATTATTGCTAAATCTGTAATGCATAGATGTAAAAAAAAATCAGGAATCATTATACTCGTACTCGTCGTCTTCCGCTTATCCGGGACGGGGTCGCAGGGGCAGCAGACTCACCAGAGACACCCAGACGTCCCTCTCCCTAGACACCTCCTCCAGGGGAAGCCCAAGGCGTTCTCAGGTCAGCTGAGCGACATGGTCCCTCCAGCGTGTCCTGGGCCGTCCCCTGGGCCTCCTCCCAGTGGGACGTGCCTGGAACACCTCCCGAGGAAGCCGTTCAGGAGGCATCCGGTATAGATGCCCGAGCCACCTCAACTGGCTCTTCTCGATGTGGAGGAGTAGCGGCTCTACTCCAAGCTCCTCCCGGATGGCCGAGCTCCTCACCCTATCTCTAAGGGAGTGCCCGGCCACCCTACGGAGGAAGCTCATTTCAGCCGCTTGTATCTGGGATCTCGTTTTTTCGGTGATGACCCAAAGTTCATGGCCATAGGTGAAGGCAGGAAGGTAGACCGACCGGTAAATCCAGAGCTTTACTTTTTGACTCAGCTCTCTCTTCACCTCAATGGACCAGCACAGCGCCCCCATTACTGCGGCAGCCACAGCGATCCGTCTGTTGATCTCCAGCTCCATTCTTCCCTCACTCATGAACAAGACCCCGAGATACTTGAACTCCTCCACTTGAGGCAGGAACTCCCCTCCAACCTGAAGAGGACAAGCCACCCTTTTCCGGTCGAGTACCATGGCCTCTGACTTGGAGGAGCTGATCTTCATCCCAGCCGCTTCACACTCGGCTGCAAACCGCCCCAGCGCATGCTGTAGGTCTTGGCTAGAGGGGGCCAGCAGGACCATGTCATCTGCAAAAAGAAGAGACCAAATCCACTGGTCCCCAAACCAGACCCCCTCCGGCCCTTGGCTGCACCTAGAAATCCTGTCCATAAAAGTTATGAACAGGACAGTGACAAAGGGCAGCCCTGTCGGAGTCCAACATGCACCGGGAACGGGTCCGACTTAGTGCCGGCAATGCGGAACAAACTCCTGCTCCGCTTGTACAGGGACCTGATGGCCCCTAATAAAGGGCCCCCGATTCCATACTCCTGGAGCATCACAAGGGACAGTCGAAGGCTTTCTCCAGGTCCACAAAACACATGTGGACCGGTTGGGCAAACTCCCATGAACCCTCATGTACCCTGTAGAGGTATAGAGCTGGTCCAGTGTTCCACGGCTGGGACGAAAACCCCACTGCTCCTCCTGAAGCCAAGGTTCGACTGTCAGCCGGACTCTCCTCTCCAATACCCTGGCGTAGGCCTTACCAGGGAGGCTGCGGAGTGTGATCCCCCTGTAATTGGAACACACCCTCCGGTCACCCTTCTTATGAAGGGGGACCACCATCCCGGTCTGCCAGTCCAGAGGCACTTTCCCCGACCGGCACGCAATGTTGAAGAGGTGTGTCAACCATAACAGCCCCACAACATGCAGAGATTTCAGGTACTCAGGGCGGATCTCATCCACCCCTGAAGCCCTGCCACTGCGGAGCTTTTTAACCACCTCGGTGACTTCAACCTGGGTGATGAAAGAGTCCAACCCCGAGTCCCCAGCCTCTGTTTCCACCAGGGAATGCGTGATGGCAGGACTGAGGAGATCCTCGAAGTAATCCTTCCACCGCCCGATAATGTCCACAGTCAAGGTCAGCAGCCTCCCGCCCCCACTGTAAACAGTGTTGGCGAAGAACTGATTCCCCCTCCTGAGGCGCCGGACGGTTTACCAGAATTGCTTTGAGGCCAACCGGTAGTTCTTCTCCATGGCCTCACCGAACTCCTCCCAGGCCCGAGTTTTTGCCTCTGCCACAGCCCGGGCCGTGGCACGTTTGACCACAAGGTACCTGTCAGCCGCCTCAGTAGTCCCACAAGCCAACCACAGCCGATAGGACTCCACCACCGGGTTCTGGGATTGCCGTCGTGATAGGCACCGCAGACCTCACAGCCGCAGCTACGGGCAGCAGCATCGACGATAGATGCGGAGAACATGGTCCACTCGGACTCTGTCTCCAACATCCCCCGGCTGAGTGCTACGCCAGACGTTCCCAGCAGACCCTCACTATGTGCTTGGGCCTGCCAAGTCTGTCCGGCTTTCTCCTCCTCCAGTGGATCCAACTCACCACCAGGTGGTGATCAGTGGACAGCTCAGCCCCTCCCTTCACCCAAGTGTTCAAAACCTGCGGCCGAAGGTCTGATGATACGACCACAAAGTCGATCATTGACCTCCTGCCTAGGGTGTCCTGGTGCCAAGTGCACTGATGGACACCATTATGCTTGAACATGGTGTTCATTATGGACAACCTGTGACTAGGAAAGAAGTCAAATAACAAAGCACCACTCGGATTCAGATCGGGGAGGCCATTCCTCCCGATCACGCCTCTCCAGGTGTCACTGTCAATTCCCACGTGGGCGTTGAAGTCCCTCAGCAGAATAATGGAGTCCCCGGGAGGAGCACTATCCAGCACCCCCGCACTACCGCTTGGCCCGTAGGCCGAAACGACAGTCAGAGACCTGTCTCCAACCCGAAGGCGCAGAGATGCGTCCCTCTCATCCACTGGGGTAAACCCCAACATGAGACGGGTGAGCTGGGGGGCAACAAGCAAACCCACCCCCTCCTTGAACCGCCATCTTAACGTGGTGGAGTGTTTTGAGTGCTTGAATGATCCTAGAGGCTATGTTGTCTGGGGCTTAAATGACCTTGGTAGGGTCTCCCATGGCAAACAGGCTCTAGGTGACGGGTCAGACAAAGAGCAGTTCAAGAATCCTTCATGAGGACTAGTAGATCGAGGCACGTGATGTCACCCGGTACGGCGAAGCCAGGTCCCACCCTGGAGCCAAGCCTCGCCGGAGAGCGGCTGGTGGCCGGGTGGCTCCTCACGGGACTGGGCCGGGACAAGCCCGAACGAGAGATGCGAGGCCATCCCCCAATGGGCCCACCACCTGCAGGGGGAACCGTGAGGGACCGGCGCAAAGAGGATTGGGCGGCGGACAAAGGTGGAGACCTCAGCGGCCCGATCCCCAGATGTGTAGGCTGGCTCTAGGGACGTGGAATGTCACCTCGCTGGGATGGAAGGAGCCTGAGCTTGTGCGGGAGGTCGAGAGATATCGACTAGAAATAGTCGGGCTCACCTCCACGCAGAGTGTGGGCTCTGGAACCCATCTCCTCAATAGGAGCTGGACTCTCTTCTACTCTGGAGTGGCCCACAGCAGAGGCGGCGGGGTGGGGTGGGTAGGATTAATTTATCATACATAAAATATAGACTTGATTTTCCAGACTTTATTCTTGTAAAGTCATTGTTAGACCTTTATTTAAACCTTTAAACATTCGAAGAAATTACAGTATTGATTGTTTAATCTAAGTTTAAGAACCACAGGTTCTAACAGGCTCTAGGGGCCAAAAGTAAAGCAAAATCGCCCTTTATATTTTCTATCGAGGGTGTATTTATTTCTGGTAAAGTTGGACAAAACAGAAAAGTTTTAATGTGGTAAATCAAAGACAAAGAAAGCCATTTAACAATTAATCAAAGTACAGGGGTTGGACATTGAAACTGAAACACCTGGTTTTAGACCACAATAATTTATTAGTATGGTGTAGGGCCTCCTTCTGCGGCCAATACAGCGTCAATTCATCTTGGGAATGACATATACAAGTCCTGCACAGTGGTCAGAGGGATTTTAAGCCATTCTTCTTGCAAGATAGTGGCCAGGTCACTACGTGATACTGGTGGAGGAAAACGTTTCCTGACTCGCTCCTCCAAAACATCCCAAAGTGGGTCAATAATATTTATATCTGGTGACTGTGCAGGCCATGGGAGATGTTCAACTTCACTTTCATGTTCATCAAACCAATCTTTCACCAGTCTTGCTGTGTGTATTGGTGCATTATCATCCTGATACACGGCACCGCCTTCAGGATACAATGTTTGAACCATTGGATGCACATGGTCCTCAAGAATGGTTCGGTAGTCCTCGGCAGTGACGTGCCCATCTAGCACAAGTATTGGGCCAAGGGAATGCCATGATATGGCAGCCCAAACCATCACTGATCCACCTCCATGCTTCACTCTGGGCATGCAACAGTCTGGGTGGTACGCTTCTTTGGGGCTTCTCCACACCGTAACTCTCCCAGATGTGGGGAAAACAGTAAAGGTGGGCTCATCAGAGAACAATACATGTTTCACATTGTCCACAGCACAAGATTTGCGCTCCATTGAAACCAACGTTTGGCATTGGCATGAGTTTGGCTATAGCAGCCCGGTGTATATTGACCCTCTGGAGCTTCCGACGGACAGTTCTGGTGGAAACAGGAGAGTTGAGGTGCACATTTAATTCTGTCGTGATTTGGGCAGCCGTGGTTTTATGTTCTTTGGATACAATCCGGGTTAGCACCTGAACATCCCTTTCAGACAGCTTCCTCTTGCGTCCACAGTTAATCTTGTTGGATGTGGTTCGTCCTTCTTGGTGGTATGCTGACATTACCCTGGATACCGTGGCTCTTGATACATCACAAAGACTTGCTGTCTTGGTCACAGATGCGCCAGCAAGACGTGCACCAACAATTTGTCCTCTTTTGAACTCTGGTATGTCAGCCATAATGTTGTGTGCATTTCAATATTTTGAGCAAACCTGTGCTCTTACCCTGCTAATTGAACCTTCACACTCTGCTCTTACTGGTGCAATGTGCAATCAATGAAGACTGGCTACCAGGCTGGTCCAGTTTAGCCATGAAACCTCCCACACTAAAATGACAGGTGTTTCAGTTTCATTGTCCAACCCCCTGTAGAAAGACCTTTATTATATTAAATAAGACAATGGAGTAAGAAGTAGTCTGGAACGCTGGAAATTCAAACAATTTCCATACTTATCCAGACTTGGAAAATAATGACATTCCAGATCTTTCCAAACTTTTCAAGAGTGCACAGACAGAAACCCTGTGGAAACCAAGTGAAAAGACAACAAGGTATGTTATTTTGAACAGTTAAGTTATGTTATGATTCTAGGACTAGAGGCTTTTGTTGACATTTGCATTTTAACATGTCCTTGTTGTTTATTTTTCTTCTATATTCAGTTAATTTCTCCATGTTTATTATTGTTAGTAAGGTGTTTTCGTATTAGTTCATTGCTTTGTGTTTTAGTTCCCTAGTTTATTTCTTGTTTATTGAGTTTATTTCCCTTAGCTTAGTGTCAGTCTTTTCCCCATGGTTGTTAATTTACTTGTGTCTTAGTTCAGCTCCCTTCGTGTTAATTAGTCTCTCTCCCTCAGCTTCCTTGCTTTCATTCTGCCACAGCTGTTCCACATCTCCGCTGATTAGCCCTTCAGACTTCTTGGTCATTTTCCACCACATGCCTCAGTATTTAAGGTACTGGTTTTTCCTTGGTGCTTGCTGGATTCTTCCATTACACTGCCCCATATCTCTGTCTGTGCTCCATGTCCTGTTCACCTTGTTCAAGACCTGTAGGAAAAATCCTTAACCATGGTCATCCCGAGTTCCTGTTTGCATTTTGGTCCAACTCACAAACCACAAAACATGACAACTTAATAATTATTATCCTTAATAACTACTATCCTTCTCTCTGTTCTTTTTTGGCCATGCAAACTCACAACTTTGAAGTCCCTTTCAGATATTAGATGCTAAATTTCCTTTAGTCTCAATAGGCTGAATAAAGGTGTCTACCCAACCGTTAAACACTTACTTGGCAGAGGAGATGACCACAGAGTGCTGCTCTGAGTCAAGAATCTTTGTGATGTGAGTGGCCACTGAGTCTTCATAGGCTGAAATGTGAAACTGGAGGAGAAAAAAGCACAACACGCCAATTATTTCAATTTGTTGTGGGGAAGCATTCTTCTTTCTTTTCCTGTTTTGAACCTGAGCTGAAGTGAAGCAGCATTGAAAAAGTCAGGTGCTTTCCACTCCTACTCATGTCTGTCTAGAGGTCCTGCTGTGTTTGAATGTGCATTTCGATGCGTGTAAATGTCTTTCCGAGTACCTGGCAGTTGTCGGCTCCCTCAGGCGTGGTGGGGCAGCTGTGTTTGGGTGGGATCTTAATCTCATAGGTCATGATGCTCCAACGGTCCAGCATCTTGGTGCTGGCCCGCTCTAGTTTCTCCAGGATCTGGGGAAGCTGGGTGTCGTCGTCGCACGAAGGGCCCCAGCCCAGTACCCGGGCTAGATCGTTGCCAGTGCCTAGGGGCAACACTCCCAGCTGGCACTGAAAGGCAGGCAGAGGGTTTATTTGGCATCAGTGTCCTACTGCAGAGTGATGTCAGTGGGTGTGTGTGGGTTTTCATGTGTCTGTTTCAGTTGAATGACCTTGTTTTATATAAGTTGGCCAGGAGCAAATATGTGAAGTTTAACGAGAACAGTGGACAAAGACAAACAGTTTTCCATCTGCTGGTTTCTTTCATGCTCACACAGTTTCTCCACCAATCATTTCTCTTTAAAGGAAACAAAATGTTGCCCTTTTTTAGAAGTGGACACAACCATGTTTTTGGTTAGCATTGTGAGCATTACTAAAACAGTAGACCTTGTGAGTATTCCCTGGAGAATTCAACCCTTAACTTTACTTTGAGACTTTCAAAAAGCTGTCAACATTTCCAAATTCAACATTTTCAGAACAAACACAAAGCTCAAAAGAATAAAACAGAGTAAGTTTGCTTAACTCCATTCAGCCTTCCTGTTATCTACTTAAAACTGTCTCTGTCCAATTATTAGCTGGTCAGTAAAAGATCTCCTCCTTGTGATGGTGGGTTCTGCTGCTTCGTCATACATGCTTGATGATGATAATGCATTCAGTAACAATTGGAAAATCTTTTTTTCATAAACTTATACTGATGATGTCTACTATAGATAATCCAGTGTTTCCCCTACCATTATCCAAGGGGGACACCCCACCCCACCAACAAGGTAGTATTAGGGTGTTTTAACGGTTGATGTCATTCATTTTATTAGACCACATCGTGAGCGATTTCTGTCCCTACGTTGCCGCTAGTTACGTGCACCTGCACGCAGGTGCCAGCTGAAAACACGCTCCCGACAGCGGAGAGAGAGCAAACAAAAAAGAATGGCGCTAAAACCTGGAAAGCAGGCAAGGATATCTGCGGTTTTTAAAAGCGCCGAATTTTGGCAGCACTTCCTCTCCTGCGAGTAGCAGCAGGCCTCAATCTTCTACTTCTGGTACTGTGGCTCAGTAGGAAGAGTAGTTGTCTTGGAATCAGAAGGTTGTGGGTTTGATTCCAGGTTCCTCCTGCCATATGTTGATGTGCCCCCGGGCAAGGCACTTAACCTCAAGTTGCCTACTGATCTGCGTATCGGTGTATACCAATGTGTCAGCGTGAGTGCGATTGGGTGAATGTGGCTCTAGTGTAAAGCGCTTTGAGTGGTCTGAATGACTGGAAAAGCGCTATATAAGTTCAGTCCATTTACATATGGCGAAGGTAGAAGTACAGAAAATAGCCCAAATGTTGACACGCAGTCACCACCAAAAAAAAGGTTCTGGTCTGACTTGGCTGTCGGAGGTGAAATAATCCCCCTGGCTATATAAGACTGAGCTTGATAATTAAATACATACATAAAGGATGGCTAGAGAAAGACCACAGATAAAAGATGGAGAGACAGTTAAAGAAGATACTGAAAAAAGAGATATGGAAATGATATATAAATACAGTGGTTAGAAGATAAATAAAGAACATTTTAGAGTTTATTTTTTCCTAAGGAATGTTTTGTCAAATATGTAGACAATAGACAAGACAAAGTCCAAATACATCAGCAGCACATTCATGTCCTGTGCATTACCTGTTTGTGTAGGTTGAGTTTGTCGATCTCTGAAAGGACCCATCCCACACTTCCATCCCCTCCACACACCAGGATCCGGAAGTTGTCAAACTTCTGAAACAGACGCAAACTGACAGAGAAACACATCATAAAATCGACTATAAGGCAGTGCGTTGCTTCACCGTTCATCTTTGACTATAAGGATTGGTGGAGCTGCCTGAGTTTGTTTTCTCACCCAAGGTGTGGACCACCATTGACCAGGTCGAAGACCTGCGCCGGGTTGAGGAGCTGCTTGAAGCGTCGAAGGAATTTCACCCCCTGGTTGTCGCCGCTTTTAGAGTTGACGAAGACCAGGAGGGGACTGGCGCATGATGGAGGGCAGGTGGCCTTCCAAAAGCCTGAAGAAAAATGACTTTTTAAATGTTTAAATTCACTGCCTCTCCCCACTGTCTGAAGTTATGTAACACAAGTGATGCCACTTCCTCTAAAAACATATCTATCTATGTTTTCAATGATGGCCTGTTTAGAGCATTTCAATCTGATTCACTTTGAGTATCATAAAGTTTAGAAGCCTTCCCATTTAATCAATTAGCAGATGCTTTTGTCTAAGCTAAATTTCAGTTGATCAAGTATTGTTCAAAGGGTAGTTAATGAATGAATGAGCGTAGAAGTGCAGGTAAAGTCTGTTAAAACCGTTGGTAGTGGAATAGCTGTGCAGGCAGAAAGAATACAGCCCTGCTTCTGAAGTTCGTTCCTTGGTTATGAACAAACACTCATCATTCCTAAACTTTATCGAACCCATTGGAGACTGTGTGTGATAATGACACATGGTAACAACACGTGCTGTGTCCTATTCGCTAATCTGTGGGAGGTAATGCAGCAAGACGCTTTGGTCCTTAAAGCATAATCTTGTCATGACAGCTTTTTGCATATTATAGCTCCCTTCCACCCTCCATTTTGCTCTTTAGTGTCTGCAACTACATTCTCCTTTGATTTTTCTTCTTGCTGCTTCACCTTCTCTGTCATACTGTTGCTTAGGAATGGAGGAAGAAGAGGATGAGCAGAGAAGGAGAGGGAGGAAAAGGAGACAGGGAGCCACGATACTCCAGCACGTGCTGTAGCTCGTGTTCCCCCTCAGCCAGATAAAACCAAACAGCCCCTTTGCTCTTCCTCGTGTAGGCAGGGGGAATCCTGGTCACGTGAACCAATGGAGAGGATAGAAAGATGAGCGTATCATCTTTGCTGTTTAACCTATCCATTTTCTCATCTCTTATCTTGTCCTTCTCTTTCATCTGGATGATCAATCCCCCGTTTTCCTGCTGCTTGTCGACTATTCAGGCACCAGTTAGAAGATGGCAGCTTTTCACAGACACAGTGGGCTGTGTTTGTGAGTGAATGGTGCTGGAGACAGTAAACCAATCCCACAAGCTTATCTGGGTTTGACTCACAGGTGCTGCTCTAAAATGGCTTTAAAGTGATCTCTAGCAAATAATCGCAACAATACGCAAGGGTAAACAAAAACACTGCTTCCCATACGGTATCATGTTACAACAAACCTCAATCTAAATTATTAGGATTTTATATGTAGAAGCAACACACAGTTGGACATAATTGTAAAGGGAGGAAAATGCTAAATGCTGTTTACCTTTTTTTTAAAATAAAAATCTAAGAGTAGTGTTCATTTCTATTCAGCTCTACAATTCTGATCACCCTAAATAAAATCCAGAGCACTCATATGCCTGTAGAAATCATCTTTTTAGTAAATCATGTCCACCTCTGTGTAATCGAATCTTGGTATAAATCCAGCTGTTCTGTTTCTGGCCTCAGAGGTTTGTCAGAAAACATTAATGAACATGAAGACCAAGGAACACAGGTCAAGCTCAAAGCAACATCCCAAGTTTTGAGCATCTCACATAGCTATGTTCAATCCATCATCTGAACATGGAAACTGCAGGCCTGCAAAGACATGGTTGTCCACTTAATCTGTCCCATGGTAACTTTGGATGACCCACAGAGATCTACAACTCAGGTGGGAGAATTGTCGTGATTTCATTTTCTGTAGAGGTTTTGTTTAGTCTTGTGTTTTGGTTTTCTTGATGTCTCGAGTTAACCTGTGTTTTGTTCTTGAGTGGTGTGTCTTCGTAGTTTTATTCAACCCTATGTCTCTGTGTCTGTTGTTATCAGTTCCTTTCCCCTGGTGTGTCCTCTCAGTGCCTTCGCTTTCTGTTCCCATCACAGTTGATTATCATCCAGTTAATTAGACTAGCCGTTCCTTCCTCCAGCAATCATGGTCCCAAAATTTAAGTTCGCTGTTTTCAGGAACTCCTTGCTCACTTTTAATGTTGTTCCCCATCATGCCCCCTCCTCACCCTTCATATATCACTGATTTATTCCCTGTTCTTTTCAGTTCATGTATCTTATTGTCTAATTGTTGAACAGATAAAAACTTTCTCCAGTTTTGACTCAGAGGACTGAACACAAATGCCCAGCACACATTTCAGATTTTTCTTTGTAAAAAATGAACATCACGTATTATGTTAATTCCACTTTATAATGATGCAATTCTTTATGTTGATCATCATATATAATCCCAATAAATACACTGAAGTTTGTGGTTGTGGTAGTGCAAAAGGTGAAACTGTTCAAGGAGACAGAATACTATCGCAAGGCACTGTATCTGACCAGCACCATCACAGAATCTATCATTAGCAAGGTGCATGCCCACCTGTCATATAAAGCTATTTTAAAACACCAGAAACCAGCCTCTTCCTGGAACACAAACCTGGTTAACACCTTTTACAACAAGCAAGAAGCTCAATAAAAAATAGATTTGATGATGACAGCTGTTCCCAGACTGGTAAATAATGACCTCAAAGTTTGCAGATGCCTTCATTGAATCAGAGCGAATCATGCTCAGGCACCACATCACTTCCATACCTCCATGTGACAGAACAGTGGGTCAGAGGTCAAAGAAAAGAGATCAGCAGACAAATAAGGTGGAATCCCCAGCATTCGCTTCTGTGAATTAATGGCTCCTCACAGGTGGAGTCAGGCATCTGCCCCCTGACCCTTTAGAGTGAGTCAGGCAGATTGCACAGGTTACTGCGTGTATAATGCCTACCATCTGAGTCGATGCTGTTGAGCGCTGTGGGGGGAATGATGGAGACTTTGCATTGACCTAGAGGACACTTGCGGGGGTACAGGTCCATACAGGCTGTATGCACCTAGAGGAACAAAAAAAAGTTACTCAAGATTCTACAGACAAGACAGACGATTTCACCTGAGCATAATTTTAAAATAATTTAAATGGACCACTGTTTTTTGTTGCAAAATTTGTATGCTTGAATGAATAGCAAATATGGGCACATGATCCTCAAGTAACACATTTAAGATGAATTTCATCCTAAGATGTTGTCATGCTGCCTAAAATGTTCTAACATGTTCCTGTAAAGGCACAATCCTGCCTGCATGCTAGTTTCATTTAGCATGGGCTGTTGATGCTGCGGATGTGACAGATGTCTTACCATTGCTTTGCACCAGAGGCAGCGCCAGTCCTGCAGCCTTAGTACGCTGCCACATGTCTTATCACACACGGCACATTTGGCACTGACAGGCAGGTTGCCTTCTAACCACTGATGAGGCATGGCAATCTGTAAGTTTGACACACACAACATAGAAAAGGGTAAAGACTTCTCTTCTGTCTAAATATATAATAAACAACCGGGATTGTTTGAAACACTCTTTTTACAATAGGTAAATTGCATTGGAAGTTACCATGCCTACCATTTAATTAACACTTCACTATCCTTGTTGTAGACTAAAGAATACTAAAATGTTTCAGAACATCAAACAAATGTGATTGTCAGACAAGGATAAATTGAGAACACACAAAATCTAGTTTTCAAAGATGATTCCATTTGTTAAGAGAAAATGCCACATTTTTTGACAGCTGTTTTTAATTTCACTCACCGCACTTTACTGCCAGAGCCATGACACCAAGAAAGCCATTTCAAGGCTTTGTGCCTATACACAACTGGAGAAAATGTGGAACAGTGATGAATGATCCTCATCCAGGAGGTCACAAAACCCAGAAAAGCATCTAAAGCACCAACATGCAATGTGCAGTAGTACTGTGTTTATGATTCAACATTACGATAGACACTGAGGAGAAATGGCATGAGAGAGTTCCAAGACCATAACCACTGCTGGCTAAAAAGATCACAAAGGTCTGTCTCACCTTTGCCAAAAACATCTTGATGATGCATCAAGTGCAAAAAAGTAGGGAAAAGAACATCATACCAAAAGGCAAACATGGTGGTGGGAGTGTCATGGTCTGGTGTAGCATTGCTGCTTCAGGACCTGGATGACTTGATTGATGGAACCATAAATTCTGCTCTCTACCTGGAAATCCTGAAGGGGAATTTTTGGGAACCTCAATCTTAAGTGCACTTACTTTATGAAGCAGGACAAGTAAATCCAGCTCTGAATGCCACTAAGAATACATGCATAAGGTTTTTGGAGTCTCCTAGTCAAAGTCAAGACTTGATAAAAGAAATAATTCTATAGACACTGCATTTTGTATTTACTCAGGTTATCTTTGTCTGGTATTAAAATTTGTTTGATGATCTAAAACTGCAAAAAAGCAAAGACAAAAGACATCTCAAATGGCGGCAAAGACTTTGTGACAGCTCTGTATGGAAAAGGAAAAAATAAATAGCAAATAGTTGTTTTCAGTTAGAAATCACATTCAAAGAAACTCACCCCATCCTCATCTTCAATTATATCCTTCCCTATGGAGGCCAAGGTCGTCCATTTACAGTTGTTAGTGGCTCTTACAGCACAGCGTTTGTGGGCTTTGAATTTGCACACTACAAGACACAAATAGGACTGAAAAGGTTTCCACCCTTTACAACAGCTGTCACTCAGCAGCAGCATCCTGCAGTAATACATCAGTTCAACATGCCTGGAGATAGACACTTAAATATGAACCGCTGTTTATTTCTATGAAATAAAATATTAATAATGCAGAAGTCATAGTTCATCTTTTTATAAATGTACTTTATACACTGACAGTTATTAAGTATGGGAAAAAAATCACGATGGCAAAGTCACTTCACTAGCTGGCTCTGTCCTGAAACACCCTTCATCCTAGTACACATACACTGTACAAAAGAGAAGGTCTCATAACCAATACATGAACTTCATATATGTAACACGATGTTCCAACAAAATGTGCTTTATTTGTACATTTGAACCCGTGCAAAACACGTCTTCTGACAAATTTTAAAAAATGCCACCAATGTGGGTGGTGCTGAGAGGCCCTGAGGGGCATGGCCAGCTATGGGGATGAGCGGAGGGGTTAAGCGGTGGTGTGGCCAGGAGGACGAGGGAGCAGAGCAACGCTGGTAGTTTTGCCACGGACAGATCTTTTCAGGTGGAGGATTTTTCAACCTCTTTTCAGCAGAGGTTTAGGGAGGCTTTATAGAGCCCAGCGGGTCTGAGCCTTATCAGTTCAAGCTGCTGGCTCAAGGCGCTGACTCAGCAATGCCTGAAGCCAGCACAGCCGAGGTAGTGGACCACAGAATGGGTCCAGTTTCTGAGTGATAAAGTGATAATAGCAGCATCATTACTAACATGGGCTAACATTCAAAGCCGTAACAAATTTTCAGAAAGTTTACATTTACATGTAGATTTATAATATCTCAAGTACAGCATGTGATCGACGGTATAAAGAAGAAAACATTATGATCAATGGTCACTATTCAACTCCTGACTCGCCAGTGAGGTGGTTTTATACCCGAAAGTGGGGATGTGACGTAGACATGCACCAAGTTGTTCCGTTTAGGAAAATTCAACTGCAGTAGCCACCATTTAACCCAAAGAGAACAGCACTAAGATGGTATTAGGACAATATTGAGGAATTAAACAAGTTTACATGAAAAGGTAAAAAATTGCACAGTAACATAAAGATACTGTAGCACCCTTAAGGCTCAATGTGTACAGATTATCAGCAAAAAAGTTGATTTAGGGTTTGGTTCCACATCAACCTAAAGAAAAAAATAACACTATTCTGAATTGTTACAGAGTGACTTTTGAAGACTTTCATCTGCTGTGTATTAAGGCTCACATGCTATAAATGAAGAGATGCATCAACTTTTAATGTGTCAAAGCTGGCTGCTTTAAGTAACAAATCTGAGTGACATGTAGAAAATATAGCATGAACATTTCTCACCCTTATACCCGAACAAACAGACTGTTCTTGCCTTTTTCTCCAGAGGAGACAAAGCACTTAGCAGACTCATGAATAATGCCTGCACTCTGGGGAACTTTCCTTCCAGCCACCCCACCCAGCTCATGTACAACACTAACACGCGCACACAACGTTGTCTTTCTGCAGTCAACACAGATACTACAGGTCCGTGTCATATCCGGGGGCAACAATCAATGTTTCTATCTTGTCTACCGCTAAATGCTGTTAGGGAGCATTAGCAGAACATTAAAGAGAATTCAGTGGACATGATATCACAGATTGTTAATGGCCAGGCGTCCACAAACCAGACTGAAAGCAAATACTGTCTCTGGGACTGTGAGTGTGTGTGTGTTTAATATAAAAGAACAGAGGACCTCAGAAGCACAAATCAATCCCCACTGACTATCCTGCTCAGGATATAAAAGGACATTTTAGCCATGTTGATTGCTGTGATTGGCTGGCTGCTCTTGAAGTTTAATACAGACATTCTCCTGTTCCCTTCTGCTTCAATCTCTTCTCTTCCATTTTCCTCACTGCTCTCATAATATATTTTCCTCCAGTTTTCTTGGTACGTCTTTCTCACTGTCACTCAATTACCTGTTGGTCAGAAGGTAGGCTTCCACTATACCTACCTCCACCTGGGCTAAGCAGCTACCACCTGTTTCAACTTGGCTTGTGTAACAAAACGTTCTCTCTTTTGGATATTTAATAAACCTTAGCAATGTCTTCAAAAATGTGTTGCGTAAAAATAGACTGTATCTACAGTAAAGGTCCTGTATCAATATGTTTAACAAGCTGAGATAAACAAGTTCAGGCACAGAAAAAACACAAACAATCTTCACCTTATACAAATCCCTCAAAGTATTATCAGGGTTATAGCTCGTCAGGTTTCTAAACCTTTCCTTTAATGACCATGATTCATGCATTGTTAAGCTTAGTTTGAGTCCTCTGACTTCAGAGTGTTGTTGGAAAGCTGTAATTTATGCACACATTTCCACAGGTTTACTTGCAATACAACACATTCTGCTGTTAAGTCAAGGTGTAAAAAGATCTCATTGTACAATTCCTCAAATTGTTTTTTTTCTTTTTTGGTAAAGAAAATACATAGATTGTGTGTACAAATTGTATCCATTCACAGATATAAACAGGTTGTAAAAAGCAAATGATCCTGAACATGGCATCTGATACATAGCTTCCTATTGTTGCAATAGTAAAGGGTTTTTGAAGAAATCTGGACAGAATTTGGTTATCAGTAATTCAAAATCTAAAATACTTAAACTTATCAAGAGAATATTTAAAAAACATTGTGAGGTTTATTCTGTTTATGAAAAAATTTAAATAAAACACGTTCAAAGTTGTTATGGCATAAGGGCCACCTCATGACTACACCGTCGGTCAAATCTGGATTGAAATCTCCAATACATCTACTTTAAATCAAAGTTTGTAATTCGGGAAACGTTTAATTGTGAAAGAAAAATAAAATGAAGTAATTGTTACTTATTTATTAATTATCTTAATAAAAGTTAATGTTATAATCACACTATACTATAATAATAAACATGTTCATAGTAATTTTTATTATTTTAGTGCTGTTATTTATAGAGAATCATCTCAGGTATTGGAAATATTGGTGATCAGAAATCAGAAATCAGTGCATCTCTAACATTTCTAATGGTTAAGCTTTATTCAATGTTTTACTGATTCCCTGGCGACCTGTCCAGGGTGTACCCCGCCTCTCGCCCATAGGCTGCTGGAGATAAGTACCAGCTTCCCCACGACCCACTATGGAATAAGCGGTAGAAAATGACTGACTGACAGATTCCCTTTCACTGTCCTGCGATTGTTTGTTTTGTTCTATAAAAGCTAAATAATTATATTTAGAGCATAATAGTTAAATACTCCTCTGAGGACTTGGTCTGTTGTTATTTGCCTTCTGCTCTGGATAGAATATGACCTCATTGAAGATGATAACGAACACTAAGAGGAGAGGAACTTTCTACGTCTATCGAAAGTGCAACTCCCTACCATCACTGGTAAACATTAGATAAATTATCATGAGGAACATACAGATGGTTCTCATTATGTTCTGCTGCTTGTCACTGCTACTTTATACCACCAACTATTAGAAAACAAGTCTTTCAACACCCCACCTTACACTTTCCTTCACTGATAGAGGGAGGAGATATGGCGTCATTCACAAGATCCTTTGGCAGTTTTCTCTTTGCTCATGGTAAATGGAGATGGTGGGGATGCAAAAGAAAGTAAGTTGAGTCAATGATTATCTAACACACAGTATGGCAGAAAAGCATATGGCATGGCATAATCTCTTGAGCTGGCAACAGGCTTTGTTTTAATGCCAACTCCTTTTTCTCCCTGCACCACAAGCCGTGAGTCTGATGGGCGTCCCGCTCCACAAGCCAGAGCATTTCAAAGTTTCACGCTGGCTTTGGTAAATCCAATCTGCTGCGATTCAACAGACATTTGGAAGAATAACATTTCCCCCTTTGTGACTCACAAGGTCTTGCACAACAACTACCTTGCCAAAGCAGCTATAAGTCCGCCAGCTGAATAGCTTGGCAGTCTTTAAAGATCTGATGGAAAAATAACCCACCTAGGATTCACTTTGCTTGTGAACATGTGTGTTGCTTGCATGAGGCTCTCAATGTTCAACTCCCTGCAGTAAACTATTTTGTCTACTGCAGGAGGATGTTGTTTGATAGCTGATCCTTTGCTTGCAACAGCACAACATGACATTGGTAACATGTAAGGCAGAATTATGGGTAATTTGGAAGTCATTATTTTATGTACAGAAAATGATTTGATGAACCCAGGGTCCAACAGACACTAATCTGTTGTAATTATACCACTGTGGTTCTACTGGACAACTCTAATTGCTTTTTGTTTCGCTGTTTTCGCTGTATGCAGTTTATCTTCCTTCTAAATATTTTGTCATGTGTCTCTCAGGGTGCAATATCCTGATTTAGAATATCATTTGAAAACATACAGTGCCTTGTAAAAGTATTCATACCCTTGAGGTTTTTCACAATACAACCACATATTTTATTATATTTAATCAAGATTGCATGTCTTCAGTACCACACAAGAGTAAAGTTTAAGGAAAATAATTTGAAATGTGTAGTGTGCTTTAATATTCACTAAATACCTTGTAGAACCGTCCTCTACTACCATGACAGCTGCACCTCTTTTGAGGTATGTCTGTACCAGCTCTACCAGGGTGTTCTGCACTGTGAGTTTTCCTCCACTCACTTTATTTTGCATGTTGGTCAAAAAGTTTAGGTTTAGTAAGTGGATTCTCTTTTGCCTACATGCTATTTGTTCCCTAATGTTCTCTATCTAACCTCTGAGGCCTTCAGAGAACAGCAGTTGTACTCAGAATAAAATACACACAGATGGACCCTATTTACCTATTTACTTCAAGTGACTGGATTTTGTGTAGTAAATGGGTTAAAGGGGGCTGAGTACTAATGGATGCCACACCTTTCAGAGTGAAAATTTGAGAAACCCGTGTATTTTCCTTTCATTACACTGTTATCTGCCACTGTATCTCAGTTTATCATATAAAATCCAACATAATACACTTTTTGCCTGTAACATGACAAAATATGCAAAAGGTCAAGGGCATCAATACTTTTACAAGGTCCTGTAAACCTATATTTGAACTGTTTCTCTGCTTGCTGTTTTAACTTCCTGGAAATTCATTTTGGGGATATTTCTCCCTCAGTTTTTCAAGACATTTCAGCTGAGACACTTATTGTGCAAAATGTAGCATTCCCAAAAGTCTATTTTGATCCACTGTGCTACAATCCAAAAAGACAGAGGAAATAATCCTACTTTAGTGTTCCCATGTGTGCCAGTGAGTATATTGTTGTGTGGTATTTACCTTCGCAGGAGAGGCCATGTGACGTGACCCCAGACAAGCTATCTTTACAGACGTTGCAAAAGGTGGGCCTTGCATGGGAACAGGCGTACCAGTTGTGCATCCCTGAGAAATGTTCCACATTAAACTGTGCCGTCTGACAAAGGAAAAGTTAAAACAGGTTGGCAGCACTGAGAAAACAGTCAGAGAAAAGCAAGCACAGTGCACTAAGTGATAACAATCAACACATTCTCATTCCCAACTTGTGACAGAGTCCCCCCCTCCTTCAGTTTTAACGCATTGGCTGCTCCTTTCCCATCACTGTCTGATGCACAGAGAGCTGCTCTGCCTCCTGAGTATTGCTAGTAATCTGCAGCTGAAATGACACTAAATGACATTTTACAACACAGGCTTACAGATAGTGGAGCCAGGTGGAAGGACACATCAGAAGCACCTCTGGTGATTCTTTTCTACCTTTCTTCTACTGCTTTGACTCTGATGCATTGATGAAGATTATAAAAACAACACAGCTGTGTGGTAAAATATACATATTTTATTGCTGAGATCTGCCAACATACCCCTGACCTGATCTATGTGTCTTAAATTGGAGCTAGAGTTCTATTTGTGTCTGTACTGGTTCTGTTAGATCTCAGTGCTGCATTTGATACAGTCGAGCATAATATTCTCTTAAAAAGGCTGGGATATGCTGTAGGGATCAGGGGAACAGCGCTAGTCTGGTTTAAATCTTATCTGTCTGACAGATTCCAGTTTGTTCATGTAAATGATAAATCATCTTTAAACTCCAGGGTTAATTGTAGAGTACCACAGGGTTCAGTACTTGGGCCAATTCTCTTTACTATATACCGTATATGCTCAAATTATCAGGCAGCATAGGATACATTTTCATTGTTACGCTGATGATATTCAGCTTTACTTATCCATAAATCCAGTTAGATAGACTACAAGCATGTCTTGAAGACATAAAAACTTGGATGACTTTACATTTTTTGCTTCTCAATTCAGACAAGACAGAAGATGTCGTTTTTGGACCGGAGTCTTTAAAAAAGAAACTGCTTGGTCAATCCCTTAACCTGGATGGCATTAAATTGACCTCCGGTGATAAAGTAAAAAACCTTGGTGTTACCTTTGACCAGGACATGTCATTTAAATCCCATATTAAACAGGTTTCTAGGATTTCCTTCTTTCACCTCCGGAACATTACCAAAATTGGAAATATCCTATCCAGGAGAGACGCTGAAAAACTAGTCCATGCATTTGTTACTTCAAGGCTGGACTATTGTAATTCTTTACTATCAGGATGTCCACAAAATCCAGTTAAAAGCCTTCAGCTGATTAAAAATGTTGCAGCAAGAGTTCTGATGAAAATTAAAAAGATAGATCATACAGGGGTTGGACAATGAAACTGAAACACCTGGTTTTAGACCACAATAATTTATTAGTATGGTGTAGGGCCTCCTTTTGCAGCCAATACAGCGTCAATTCATCTTGGGAATGACATATACAAGTCCTGCACAGTGGTCAGAGGGATTTTAAGCCATTCTTCTTGCAGGATAGTGGCCAGGTTACTACGTGATACTGGTGGAGAAAAACGTTTCCTGACTCGCTCCTCCAAAACACCCCAAAGTGGCTCAATAATAACAATGGTTCGGTAGTCCTTGGCAGTGACGCGCCCATCTAGCACAAGTATTGGGCCAAGGGAATGCCATGATATGGCCGCCTAAACCATCACTGATCCACCCCCATGCTTCACTCTGGCTGCTGGAGGACATAATGACCACTTTCACCCTCTTCGCTACATTCTCACACTACTCTCCAATTATTTGCTGTTATTTCAGCTTTTAACTTTATGTTCTCTTTTCTCTTCCTAGAAGCTACACCAGGCCTGACTCTGTCTACCTGTGACACCTTTCTGGAGAGGGGAATCATCCAAGCTTCTGCTGGCAACAACTTAATGCTCACATTCAACAGATGACCCACTTGGCCCTGTCTTTCAGTGTTTAACCCTTTCTCTCTACTAGATATAGCAATTGACTGAGCTTTTACTGTAATTATATGTGCTCTCTTTCAGACTCTAACCTTGAAAACTGGATCAGAGTTTATCTGTTCTTTCTTTCTAGATGAAACGACTAAAGAAGCTACATCCATTAACATTTACTTTTCCTTCCCATAGAAAGTACTCCTGGATCAGTGCTTGTTTGTTCTCTTTGTGTCTCTACTCTGTTCTCTCAAACCCTCAGTCGGTCGTGGCAGAAGGCCGCTCACACTGAGCCTGGTTCTGGTTCTGCTGGAGGTTTCTTCCTGTTGAAAGGGAGTTTTTCCTCTCCACTGTCGCTACATGCATGCTCAGTATGAGGGATTGCTGCAAAGTCAACACCAGTGACTGTCCACTGTCTCTACATGCTCATCCAGGAGGAGTGAATGCTACAAGTCACTGACTGGATGCAATCTGCTGGGTTTCCTTAGACAGAAAAACTTTTTATCCAATTTGAATAAATAACTGAATTTGACTGCACTGTTCAACGGTTTGGATTAATTACCAATAAAGGCTGTACAGCAATGACCGTGCTAAAATTGTTTCTGGTTGAAAAGATTACAGGTCTATAATTTACGATCCTTAGTGACACCATGTTACAAAGAAATTACCATTAAAATATTTAAAACCATGTTTCAAACGCAGCACATTAGAAGTAGGGGTATTTCAACCAGGAGATAAACGCACTGTAGCTGTTTTCGTAAACAGCTATTGGTAGCTGCTTAGCGACCAATGAAAAGTAAGGTAATGGTTAGTTAGATGCCAGAATGGTCAGGTATTTCTGTTTCACATCTTACTAGCCTTCCGGATTTCAAGGACTACAGCATTAGAACCAATCACCTGCTTATGCTACGAGTTTTAATAATAATAGTGATGTTGATAAAAACATTTTTGCTGCTGGCAACACTCTTAGTAAATTACTTCCAGCCTGTAATAACACTCCTTGCATATTTTTAAAACATTTGAACTAAACTGTGATAATATTGATAACTGTGAAGAATATGCGCACAATAAATTCTATATTTTCAAACAGTTACACGCCTAGTGTGCGCTACTGGTTTAATGAGATACAAACTAAGTTAAGTCCTGAAACATTTACTAGGTTTTAGATTTTTGGAAGCCATGTTGGATTTTGAAGTCAGGGCTGGTGGCTGAGCTTAGATTTTCCAGACTTTCCAATTTTAGGAGGTTCTGGTTGTGTTTCCGAGAACAAATGGAACCCACCTTTACACGAGTCTAGGATAGCTGTAGGGGAACGTGAGATGTAAACCAAGACCAGGTGTCAGTATGAGACAAGTTGGGACTAAGAATGGGCAGCAAAACATATCTATTTCTGTTTGTCACTGTTACAGATAATTAAGCACTAAGGCTTTTTGACACGAGATGAAATAATGAACATATCCAGTTTCAGTCTATTCTTAACTTAGAAGCCTTTCCTAAAAACAACAAACATTTAATTGCAACTTAAATGGGAAAACAGTAATATTCAAAAAGCAGACAGGGTCTCTATCAGGACCCCTCAACCTGTGACATCTGAAAGCAGCTGGATCACTGGAAGCTTCAGTACATCTGGATTTCAGGACCCTGTGGAGGTAATGAGAGTGGTGCAGTGTCCCAGCGTGGGTGTTGCGTCTGCAGCAGCTGGCACAGCCCCGTTCCCAGTTTGTGTTTTGTAAGTGGAACTGTAACAGGTGCTGGTAAATGGGACACTCTCACAGCGTCACAAAGGAGAAAGGCTTTAAATCATAGTCTGTCATCTATGCATCTCAGCAGGGTTGTGTTTGTGTGTGCATGTGTGTTCCTTGTGGTGAGCCCAGCTCAGGGGTTGCTGCTGCACTGCAGTGCAGTAAGGGGGTGAGGGATGGGGTCTTATATAAGATTTCCCTCTCAAATCAGAGCCGCTGTGTGCCTGTACTCCTGTCCCTTGGTCCTGAGCATGCAAGAACCCGTCACTGTCAGTGCTCAGCTCAGAGCCTACATTTCTGTTGACAGCAGGGTCTTCCAGAGAAGGATGGTTGATTTTTGCATCATAAATTGTACAGAACTCAACTGTTGTGCTGTAAGGTGGCTAAAGATGGGATTTCATGAGACTACATTTGTAAAAACAGGTGCTGTCAATGGCCGCTTGCTTACAGTTTTATTTTCTAAAACACGAAGTAAAGAATTAGTTTTTTCTTTAATTAGCTGTATTAGAGTCTTTGCTCTAACATCTCCATAAAGGTGTGCCCATGTGACCACATTAGGTCTTTAAATAGCTTTGAACTTTTACACATCAATCCAGACATTTCTTAAAGCATTTTTTTTCACTGTAGCAACTTAAAGTTTCATACTGTTATCCATAAAATCTATAAACTATCTACTGAAAAAGCAGTCCGCAACAGAGGAGGATTCGCCTAATGTCAGATCTATTGTTGCTGCAGCACTTTCTCTCAACGCTCCCCCCCTCTCTTCTAATCCTCTCCTATCCTGGCCATGAAAAAGGAACCCACTTACAAACAAAATGTGGCACAAATCTTATTTAGAAAGTGGCCCTTACCTCGTAATGCTCTCTGGACTGGACGGACTTGAGTGAACTGATCCAGTCCTCCATCTCTTTTCTGTTCTCGGCGCAGAGGATGAGCCTACGGAACGGGGTGATCACCTGGAGAGAGAGGCAGGGCTACTGTGAGGAAGTGAAGACGGACCAGGCTGAAATGAGAGGGGAGCGCTTCCATCGCCTTCTTTCCTCCGCCCCGCGGTGCCTGTGAGCGGAGAGAGAGAGAGCGATGGGCTCGGTCGTTGAGACGGGGAGAGGATGAGAAGCCCCCACCTCCCTCCTTTTCTCTAGCTACTTTTAACTTGTGCTCACTTACACCTTCTTGAGTTGGCAGCTTGCTTCACCTCATCATCCTTCTCCCAACTTTCTCTTTGTCTCCATCCTTCACGCTGCTTTGTGGTAGAAATTTACTGGCAAACAAAGATCTTTAGTATGTGTCTGTGTTTAAAGGAGAGTCCCTGGGGATAACCCAACAGACACACACCCTCCTCTCATCACTCCATCACTTATTTATGCACCACTGACTCTTCTCTCTAAACTGGGTTTTCCTGTTCACAGCAGTGAGAACAAAAACACAGAGTATCAGCTTATAAACAGGTAATCTTACACTAATAAATGTAACTTCACCCTCATTAAGAAACGCTAGAGAAGAATTATTACAGCATCGGCACCCTGACCAGGATTTAAACACAAATATCATCTTAATTTGAAAAATGTGACAGTGTAGGTTTTGTTGCAATGATTTATGTGGAAATGTGGAATAAACTGGATCAATTTAAAAAAGAAAGGCGTCAAAATAAGGACATGAAGCCAAAGAAATACTGCGGGAAATACTACGAGGTACCTGCCGGACCTCTAAAGCATGAAATTATGAGCTGAAAACTGACTTTTAAAGAAGAAAATGTTCATCTTTCAAACCTCTAACAGGTCCACAGTATGACGCTGTCACCACCAATTTTCACTCAGATTCTCAGAATCTTCCACCTGAGCAGTGGATCTCTGCAGCTCATCCAGAGTTATGGGCACCTAACTGGATTATGCCAAAGTCTCACACATATATTTACACCAAGAAAAAAACACCAACTTTGGGCAAAAAAAACCCTACCAACTCTGAGAAAGCTGAATGCCACATTGTCATGGCTCCTTGTCCTTCTCTGACCATGGTTCATCCTTCTCTCTGTCTCAACAACAAAAGATGAAATCTGGAAAAACTCACACAGCCAGTCTGGACATTCAGACCAGAAACATGCTGCTGCATTGCTTTTCTAACTGGTGGGGAAGCACACACAGCAAAATCCCTCCAGATGGTCCAAAACACAGCAGCGCATCTAATCTGCCTACCCTACACACACGGCAGTCTCAGGGCAGACTGGTTCATTCATGGTTCTACAATAGTGGATCTGGTTACCAAATGCTACGAAAGCAGGGTATTTCACTTTGCATTCAAGAATCCCTTAAAGACAGCTTCCCTTCCCTTATCTTTATGCTTCCAACAGGATTTGTTATTAAACTGTTATTAAACATACAGTACTTTGCTTTGGATAAAAACATAAGACTAATTAGTAGATGTAAAACACTGATGTATGCAGCTGTTACCACTGTTGCCTTGCAACAAGGAGGTCTTGTGTTCGAATCCCAGCCTAGGGTCTTTGTGCATGTTCACCCTTTCCATTCATAGGTTCTCTTTGGGTATTCCAGCTTCCAGCTTAGGTTAATTGGTCTCTCTAAATTGCCCTTAAATGTGTGTGTGTCTCACTGTGGTGCTGGGATCGAGTGGTGACCCATCCAGGGTGTACCTCCACCTCTCACCCAATGGTTGGCTATTATTTTTGACACCATGTTTTCATTTCTGCTCTTGCTCTCCACAGGGATTGGCAATATTGTATCATTCAATGCTATCAAAGGAAAAGGAAAAATGTGTTTAAACTATACCGCGAAAATGGAAAGACTGGAATTGTTATTTTCTGTTGGCCATCAATACATGCTGCATTTGATTAAGCACAATTTTAATTTAGTAGTGCAGCTGCACTAGTGAAAGTAATTAAAATAATGAAGTAGTATATTTGATAAAGGCTACGTTTCATTTTTAGAGCAATAATTGTGCTTGTAAGGCTCTGACTTTATGCAGATAAATAAAGACTGTGGTGATAGTAGCTGCACTGTTAGTAGTCAACCCAACACATCACAAAAATATTGTGCCACAATTTCAAGCATTTATCATCAATTGCTATTAAATACAATATATAAAAACCAACTTTACAACAGCATCCAAAAAGTAGTTTTTTGATGAACGGCCTATCTGATGTGTCACTGGGGGAGAGGGAAACCCCAGAGTTATTTAAAATAACAATTCACACACACATTTATAACTTTAACATTTTAACCGATCTACTGATTGAGGATAAGATGGTTAGCATAATAGACTCATAACTAGCAGCTTCTGGGCTCACTTTCTAAGAGGAGCTTGCATGTTCTTCCACTGCTTGTGTGGGTTTTCTCCAGATACACTGACTTCCTCCAAGGATTAAGCAGCTTTAGATGAGGAATAGATGAATAGATTCATATTCTATTGGGATGATGTCACACCCAATTTAACCATGTTCCAGCAGCGAGTTGGGAAACCAGTGCCATTTGCTAATTATTATGTGTAGTGACCATGCTAACTAATACCAGCAATACAAGCTGACATTTAAGTAGTTATCTTTCTAATACGTTCAAACGCTAGAACTCCTGTCACTCTGTTTTCCATTTGGTGACGTTGGGGTATTAACAAAACAGGTCTTATGTGGGTTCAAGCATAGAGAAGTAAAGTCCTGCAGTGCAGAATGTTTAATACTGTGTGTAATGTAAGTAGTGAACGTAGTCGGGTGTAATGTGAGCAGCGTGGACTTTGCGAGGAGTCCGTGGCTTCATAGTGGAGCTTCCCATTTCCTATATTTCTGGTGACAAATTCCTACATTTCCCACACTTTCTGCCACGGAGTCATCGGATGGGGAGGCAGAACTAACCTCTCTCAGTGCGAGGCAGAGAGTGGCTGTGATGCTGCACGTACTCGCGACCGGCTGCTTGAAGCACCGTGTCACATATAAAACAGTTCAATGTGGAGACTTTTTCCTGCAGTTTATTGTGTGGCACTGCGTACGCATACATGGTCGTAAAAATTTAGCTTTGCGCAGTCAAGTACGCCCGACTATATTTTGCCATTTAGGATGAAGGGGATGTTACAATTACTACGCTTTATAATTGATGCACCTATATTGGATTTTGAGGTCTGGTCGGTGAGGAAGCACCGGGATTCCAGGTAGGCATCCTGACTTTAGAAGGTGTTTCATCCTTTAACCTTATGGAAATAAACAATTTTAATACTGTAGCTGACTCCACTGCCCAGTTTGTTTTGTGTCTTAGTCTCCCACAAAGAGGTTGCTGATATCCCAACATGTAATTTAACTATTTACTTACTATTTACCATAATTTACATTCAGCTGCTCTGGAGGTCCATTCTCTAAATTACACTTCCTTTGTGACAATAATTGGATAAATGTGGGACTGTGGAGTCCAACTACCCAGCAGGATAAACAGACACAAAGAAATACTGTCTTCCCAATCACAGTCATGTCTGAACCTGCACCTGAGGCTCTCCCAATGTGTGCAAAACAGCAGGTAAACACCACATCCCGGTGTGTCAGTAGGCATGCTGTGGATAGCACTCGTACATGTTTTTTCTTTCTGCATGATGGCAGTGACTTGCTAACCATCTGCTTTAAAGACACATGTTGCGATAAAACAAATGCTACTGAATGTATCAGATAATCCGAAAACATGGCCTTACATGGCCTTTAAAAAATGACACAGTTTAGTGTAAAAACAAACTATAATACATATTTTTATAATTAGCGGGTTGTTTTAAATTGAAACAAAAAAATTGCCAAAAGCTTCAGGACATCTGTCCTTTTCAGTTGGATTCTATTTCTTGACAAAATATTAAAACCTGCTGAAGAACACTTCTCTGTTTAACAGCAAGTCACAAGCTGTTCAGTGCAAACCAGGAGGTAATCATGTGTGAACGCACATATGGCAGAGGGGGGTTACATAAAACTCCCCTGTGTGACATGATTTTTATGACATCTTCCTCCACTTTGGACCCTCCAGGCCTCCAGTCTGGTTGCCTGGATAGGACAGTATATTGGGGCGGGATGGTAATTATTAAAATTCTTGTGATCCTCAGACGTTAACCTTCCAGGTGCACTAAGATGAGCTGATCATGTTTGGATAATTTCCTACTGACACAAGTGTAGGTGCACCAGTTTTGTGGCTGAGTTTTGTGAAGCTTTTTCCTCCTAATGAGAATTTCAGCTAATTTCAAAATATGTTTGTAGCCTTCCAGCTGTGGGAGGTCATTCAGTTTTTTAAACTGGAAGCGAAGTCAATGTCACACTATGTGTGTGCATAAGAAAGAGCAGTCCCTGTAAAACAGAGTTTTACTGTTTTAAAACAAAGACAAAGGAGTTAACTGTCTTTAGCCCCTGATATATTAGGGATAAGCATGATTAGTGCGGTTAGCATTAGTAAATGGTAAACAGATGATGTTATGTCAAAATAAGCTTCTCCCATGAATACAGTTTAGCTGATCAACTGCTTGTGACCGTCTCATGACTTTTTATCAGCATCTGTTATACCTAAGACCAGAAAAGAAAGTTCTCAAAAGTTCTCCAAACAAAGTTTCCATGTGTCAACAGTCTGTTTCTGTGGTAACAGGGATAATTAAATTATCCTTCTTCCTCCACTGTTAAGTGGAGACGATGACTCCTGAATTACTGACAGTCAGACTGCATTCACACGGCTCTGTGAATGAGAATGTTTGCAGAAAATGTAGCCATTTAGTTAGCTATAATACAAAAGAGAATATGTTGTTCTGTCTGTCTTTCCCTCTTGTCTCTTGCTCCTTAGAGAACTCAGTGTTGGTCTACGTTTATATATATATATATATATATATATATATATATATATATATATATATATATATATATATATATATATATATATATATATATATATATATATATATATAGATAGATAGATAGATAGATAGATAGATAGATAGATAGATAGATAGATAGATAGATAGATAGATAGATAGATAGATAGATAGATAGATAGATAGATAGATAGATAGATAGATAGATAGATATGTGAGTGTGTTTGTTTTGATGTGTCCATGAGTTGAAGGAGTAGTGATAACACTGGTTGCCAGGGAAACAGAGAGGAGCTGTTTTAAAAAATGGTTCTAGGCATCCCTCAAGTGTAGAAAACCACTCTTGATGAGTGACCTTCAGAGGCGATGAATGCTTCAGACAAGTGTCAAAAAAGAGGCTAACTCAGGAGTACAAGAATTTAATGAGAGAAGCAACAACTAAAGTTGCTGTAAAAACAAAGAAATAATTTTTTTTAAAGTTGTGTATGTTTTCATGTACACTGACAATTTAAACACAGCTGGGTAATAATAATAATCTTAAAAGTTGTGATGTCTTTAGGTGGAGGTGGAAAATCAACTTAATAAACAGGAATAAAGGCTTGAAAAGTCTGTGTGTAATTAATAATGTGTTTCACTTAGTGAACTGAGTTACTTTTGGGTTTAACTGAACATTCTATAGGAAATTCAACCTGGAAAGACTCACAAAGAGAAGACAGGGATGCAATTAGAAAAGTTTATTAGTAAATGTTTATTTCTTTAGTGCTCGGATCCCAGTGGAAGATGTGAATGCTGAGAATAAAATGCGCTTGAATGAACATCTTAAGGTTAGATTTAAAAATATCTACCCCCCAAAAAAGGGGGGCTGAGGCTGGGGCCGAGGCCGGAAATGAGAAAGGAAGAGAAGTTATTGAGGTTTATAAAGATTCGAATAACGGGCCTGAAGAAGGGATGATTTGAACCTAGAGAGGAGGAATAGGTTAGTGTGCCTGACAAGGCGTCGATGGGGCCTAAGATCTAAGAAGAATGGAAAAGAATTAATTAACGTTCTGAGCCTAGAGAGAAGGAATAAGTTAGTGTGCCTGACAAGGCGTAGATGGGGTTGTGCCTGACAAGGCGTAGATGGGGACATGCGTGACAAGGCGTAGATGGGGCAGTGCCTGACAAGGCGTAGATGGGGCTTAAGATCTAAGAAGAATGGAAAAGAATTAATTAACGTTCTGAGCCTAGAGAGAAGGAATAAGTTAGTGTGCCTGACAAGGCGTAGATGGGGCAGTGCCTGACAAGGCGTAGATGGGGCAGTGCCTGACAAGGCGTATATGGGGCAGTGCCTGACAAGGTGTAGATGGGGCAGTGCCTGACAAGGCGTATATGGGGCAGTGCCTGACAAGGCGTATATGGGGCAGTGCCTGACAGGGTGTAGATGGGACAGTGCCTGACAAGGCGTAGATGGGACAGTGCCTGACAAGGCGTATATGGGGCAGTGCCTGACAAGGCGTATATGGGGCAGTGCCTGACAAGGCGTAGATGGGACAGTGCCTGACAAGGCGTATATGGGGCAGTGTCTGACAGGGTGTAGATGGGACAGTACCTCACAAGGCGTACATGGGGCAGTGCCTCACAAGGTGTAGATGGGACAGTGCCTGACAAGGCGTATATGGGGCAGTGTCTGACAGGGTGTAGATGGGACAGTGCCTCACAAGGCGTACATGGGGCAGTGCCTCACAAGGTGTAGATGGGGCAGTGCCTGACAAGGCGTATATGGGGCAGTGCCTGACAAGGCGTAGATGGGGCAGTGCCTGACAAGGCGTATATGGGGCAGTGCCTGACAAGGCGTAGATGGGGCAGTGCCTGACAAGGCGTAGATGGGACAGTGCCTGACAAGGCGTAGATGGGGCTGTGCCTGACAAGGCGTAGATGGGACAGTGCCTGACAAGGCGTAGATGGGGCTGTGCCTGACAAGGCGTAGATGGGACAGTGCCTGACAAGGCGTAGATGGGGCAGTGCCTGACAAGGCGTATATGGGGCAGTGCCTGACAAGGCGTAGATGGGGCAGTGCCTGACAAGGCGTATATGGGGCACTGCCTGACAAGGCGTAGATGGGGCAGTGCCTGACAAGGCGTAGATGGGGCAGTGCCTGACAAGGCGTAGATGGGACAGTGCCTGACAAGGCGTAGATGGGGCTGTGCCTGACAAGGCGTAGATGGGGCAGTGCCTGACAAGGCGTAGATGGGGCAGTGCCTGACAAGGCGTAGATGGGACAGTGCCTGACAAGGCGTAGATGCATGGGGCTGTGCCTGACAAGGCGTAGATGGGGCAGTGCCTGACAAGGTGTAGATGGGGCTGTGCCTGACAAGGCGTAGATGGGGCAGTGCCTGACAAGGCGTAGATGGGGCAGTGCCTGACAAGGCGTAGATGGGGCAGTGCCTGACAAGGCGTAGATGGGGCAGTGCCTGACAAGGCGTAGATGGGGCAGTGCCTGACAAGGCGTAGATGGGGCAGTGCCTGACAAGGCGTAGATGGGACAGTGCCTGACAAGGCGTAGATGGGACAGTGCCTCACAAGGCGTACATGGGGCAGTGCCTCACAAGGCGTACATGGGGCAGTGCCTCACAAGGTGTAGATGGGGCAGTGCCTGACAAGGCGTATATGGGGCACTGCCTGACAAGGCGTAGATGGGGCAGTGCCTGACAAGGCGTAGATGGGGCTGTGCCTGACAAGGCGTAGATGGGGCAGTGCCTGACAAGGCGTAGATGGGGCAGTGCCTGACAAGGCGTAGATGGGGCAGTGCCTGACAAGGCGTAGATGGGACAGTGCCTGACAAGGCGTAGATGGGGCTGTGCCTGACAATGCGTAGATGGGGCAGTGCCTGACAAGGCGTAGATGGGGCAGTGCCTGACAAGGCGTAGATGGGACAGTGCCTGACAAGGCGTAGATGCATGGGGCTGTGCCTGACAAGGCGTAGATGGGGCAGTGCCTGACAAGGTGTAGATGGGGCTGTGCCTGACAAGGCGTAGATGGGGCAGTGCCTGACAAGGCGTAGATGGGGCAGTGCCTGACAAGGCGTAGATGGGGCTGTGCCTGACAAGGCGTAGATGGGGCAGTGCCTGACAAGGCGTAGATGGGGCAGTGCCTGACAAGGCGTAGATGGGGCAGTGCCTGACAAGGCGTAGATGCCAAAACAAATTCCTTGTATGTCCAAAAACGTACTTGGCAATAAAGCTTTTCTGATTTCTTTCTTTCTTTCTTTCTGATGGGACAGTGCCTGACAAGGCGTATATGGGGCAGTGTCTGACAGGGTGTAGATGGGACAGTGCCTCACAAGGCGTACATGGGGCAGTGCCTCACAAGGTGTAGATGGGGCAGTGCCTGACAAGGCGTATATGGGGCAGTGCCTGACAAGGCGTAGATGGGGCAGTGCCTGACAAGGCGTAGATGGGGCAGTGCCTGACAAGGCGTAGATGGGGCAGTGCCTGACAAGGCGTATATGGGGCAGTGCCTGACAGGGTGTAGATGGGACAGTGCCTGACAAGGCGTAGATGGGACAGTGCCTGACAAGGCGTATATGGGGCAGTGCCTGACAAGGTGTAGATGGGGCTGTGCCTGACAAGGCGTAGATGGGGCAGTGCCTGACAAGGCGTAGATGGGGCAGTGCCTGACAAGGCGTAGATGGGGCTGTGCCTGACAAGGCGTAGATGGGGCAGTGCCTGACAAGGCGTAGATGGGGCAGTGCCTGACAAGGCGTAGATGGGGCAGTGCCTGACAAGGCGTAGATGCCAAAACAAATTCCTTGTATGTCCAAAAACGTACTTGGCAATAAAGCTTTTCTGATTTCTTTCTTTCTTTCTTTCTGATGGGACAGTGCCTGACAAGGCGTATATGGGGCAGTGTCTGACAGGGTGTAGATGGGACAGTGCCTCACAAGGCGTACATGGGGCAGTGCCTCACAAGGTGTAGATGGGGCAGTGCCTGACAAGGCGTAGATGGGGCAGTGCCTGACAAGGCGTAGATGGGGCAGTGCCTGACAAGGCGTAGATGGGGCAGTGCCTGACAAGGCGTAGATGGGGCAGTGCCTGACAAGGCGTATATGGGGCAGTGCCTGACAGGGTGTAGATGGGACAGTGCCTGACAAGGCGTAGATGGGACAGTGCCTGACAAGGCGTATATGGGGCAGTGCCTGACAAGGCGTATATGGGGCAGTGCCTGACAAGGCGTAGATGGGACAGTGCCTGACAAGGCGTATATGGGGCAGTGTCTGACAGGGTGTAGATGGGACAGTACCTCACAAGGCGTACATGGGGCAGTGCCTCACAAGGTGTAGATGGGACAGTGCCTGACAAGGCGTATATGGGGCAGTGTCTGACAGGGTGTAGATGGGACAGTGCCTCACAAGGCGTACATGGGGCAGTGCCTCACAAGGCGTATATGGGGCAGTGCCTGACAAGGCGTAGATGGGGCAGTGCCTGACAAGGCGTATATGGGGCAGTGCCTGACAAGGCGTAGATGGGGCAGTGCCTGACAAGGCGTAGATGGGACAGTGCCTGACAAGGCGTAGATGGGGCTGTGCCTGACAAGGCGTAGATGGGACAGTGCCTGACAAGGCGTAGATGGGGCTGTGCCTGACAAGGCGTAGATGGGACAGTGCCTGACAAGGCGTAGATGGGGCAGTGCCTGACAAGGCGTATATGGGGCAGTGCCTGACAAGGCGTAGATGGGGCAGTGCCTGACAAGGCGTATATGGGGCACTGCCTGACAAGACGTAGATGGGGCAGTGCCTGACAAGGCGTAGATGGGGCAGTGCCTGACAAGGCGTAGATGGGACAGTGCCTGACAAGGCGTAGATGGGGCTGTGCCTGACAATGCGTAGATGGGGCAGTGCCTGACAAGGCGTAGATGGGGCAGTGCCTGACAAGGCGTAGATGGGACAGTGCCTGACAAGGCGTAGATGCATGGGGCTGTGCCTGACAAGGCGTAGATGGGGCAGTGCCTGACAAGGTGTAGATGGGGCTGTGCCTGACAAGGCGTAGATGGGGCAGTGCCTGACAAGGCGTAGATGGGGCAGTGCCTGACAAGGCGTAGATGGGGCAGTGCCTGACAAGGCGTAGATGGGGCAGTGCCTGACAAGGCGTAGATGGGGCAGTGCCTGACAAGGCGTAGATGGGGCAGTGCCTGACAAGGCGTAGATGGGACAGTGCCTGACAAGGCGTAGATGGGACAGTGCCTCACAAGGCGTACATGGGGCAGTGCCTCACAAGGCGTACATGGGGCAGTGCCTCACAAGGTGTAGATGGGGCAGTGCCTGACAAGGCGTATATGGGGCACTGCCTGACAAGGCGTAGATGGGGCAGTGCCTGACAAGGCGTAGATGGGGCTGTGCCTGACAAGGCGTAGATGGGGCAGTGCCTGACAAGGCGTAGATGGGGCAGTGCCTGACAAGGCGTAGATGGGGCAGTGCCTGACAAGGCGTAGATGGGACAGTGCCTGACAAGGCGTAGATGGGGCTGTGCCTGACAATGCGTAGATGGGGCAGTGCCTGACAAGGCGTAGATGGGGCAGTGCCTGACAAGGCGTAGATGGGACAGTGCCTGACAAGGCGTAGATGCATGGGGCTGTGCCTGACAAGGCGTAGATGGGGCACTGCCTGACAAGGTGTAGATGGGGCTGTGCCTGACAAGGCGTAGATGGGGCAGTGCCTGACAAGGCGTAGATGGGGCAGTGCCTGACAAGGCGTAGATGGGGCTGTGCCTGACAAGGCGTAGATGGGGCAGTGCCTGACAAGGCGTAGATGGGGCAGTGCCTGACAAGGCGTAGATGGGGCAGTGCCTGACAAGGCGTAGATGGGAGAGTGCCTGACAAGGCGTATATGGGGCAGTGTCTGACAGGGTGTAGATGGGACAGTGCCTCACAAGGCGTACATGGGGCAGTGCCTCACAAGGTGTAGATGGGGCAGTGCCTGACAAGGCGTAGATGGGGCAGTGCCTGACAAGGCGTAGATGGGGCAGTGCCTGACAAGGCGTAGATGGGGCAGTGCCTGACAAGGCGTAGATGGGGCAGTGCCTGACAAGGCGTAGATGGGACAGTGCCTGACAAGGCGTAGATGGGGCAGTGCCTGACAAGGCGTAGATGTGGCAGTGCCTGACAAATAATATTTGAAAAAACTGATTGTAATGTCTTCACGCTACTAAAGCCCTGCATTATGTGTGTCCAAACTGGTTTGCTGTGTGAGCCAACGATGAGTGGACCCTTAAATCTTGTCCAGTTCTTTAGATGTGGACTGAGAAAACTGACTGTCCAAGCGGTCCGACAACTTTAACTTTGGAGTTAGAACTCCAAAATAAAAACATGAAGCCCTTCTTTAAACTGAGAGAGCAGCAAACGTCGATGAGTGTTAAAGATTAATCAGCTTTGTCGACAATGTGAACGGTGATTCTTATTCTGGAGACTGGATTAATGTGCTGCCCCTGCAGAATCTAGGAAAGGAGCCTAGGTGGGACGTTGGAATGTGTGGGAGCATAGAATCTGCCTGAGAGAAAAAGAGAAGTGAGAAACACTGAATGCCTGAAATGTAGCTGAAGGTTGAAAAAGGAATGGGAAAAAAATGGAGTGATGCATCTCACCTAGAGACAAGCAAGGTGAACACAGATGGGAGGGGCCGAGGAGCAGGCTGGGCGCCGGTAGAGCGGAGAAGAGGAAGCTGACATGGCCAAATTGGAGGCGAACTCTGGAGATGTTGAGTGAGATGAATGGAGTGCTGGAGAGAATCCATGGACGATGTGCATGAAGCAGAGAAGATTGAGGTATGACTGGAGTAGAAGAAGACGTTGAAGCTTGAGATGTGGGAGGGTCGGTTTGAGAGACGAGGATCAGAGGAGAAGCTGCATGCAGAAAACAGGCAGGAATGTGCAGCGGGAGCCAGGGTGGAGCAGGTAAACCTCGGCGACGCCTGGCAGGAGGATTTTACGGCGCTTCCGCAGGAGGTGGAAGGTGGAGGTGGAAGGAGAGATTTATGCTGCGGCAGGAGCGCGGAAAGCTGAGCGAGGTGGGATAAATCCAGATCGGAGTCAGGAGACATGCAGCACGGTCTGGACTGGGAATGACGGAGAATGGACGGCAAAGCAGGAGGCCAGGCGAATGGTTCTGTGAGCTACTAAGGAGGAAGGAGGGCGAACGTCTGTCGCGAACAACACGAGAAGCCATCAGATTGTCAGACTGAAGTCGAACATGACGTGGCTGAACGTCAAAGTTCAGCTGCAGAACGGAGGGCTTCATGGATGAAGATCTTTTAAAGAGGAGCCTTGAAGGATGATTGGCCTGGGAGAAATGCAGACTTGACGCTGATTGGTGGAGCAGAACCGCATGAAGGAGTAATTAGACGAAGCTGGAGGTGATGGTGAGTCTTCCATGTTGAATTTTCGTTTTAAACTCCATTACAGAGAGAGAGAGAGCTGTTTTAGTAATGCTAACTATGTTAATTGCTATGGTAAGATGCTAACGCCAGGTTAAAATGTCACCTCTGTAGTAGTTTTCTTTATTTTAGAATATGAGTTAAACCCTGATTTACAGCAGCTCCTCTTTCACACACACCATGTGACGTTGCCTCTGCTCCAAATATAGCTAATTAAGGACCGCTGACAGCAGAAAGGCTACAAAGATATTTTTTGAACGCTGATCTTCTTGTATTATAGATGATGAAGGTGAGATAGGAAAATGTCAAACCTGGGCAAGAATCAAGTGTTCTGCTTTCATTAAAAAAAACTGAGAATCCAGAATTCCTGTCTCATCAACAGAGCACCTATATGAGACTTTTACAAGGAAGCATAATTTTTTTAGGTCTTTGTAAAAGTTGGCACCCTTGTATTTTGACATATTCTGATCTGTTCCCTTATGTAATGACATCAGAGGCACATGCATGTGGAGGGTAAATTTTATCTTGATTAAACAACACTTTACCACAAAATAGAAAACCTGACCATAAAATATCGTTATACAGGTGAGATACTACATGTGAAGTGAGTTGTTTTGATTTTGCTGACCTGTCTAACTAGGAGCTCTAAACACTGAAACACAAATGCAGGACTGACAGAATCCCTGCATTTCTAAATCTTACAAAACAAATTGAAAAACAGTCGGTCCCTATAAATAACCATTATTTAATACCAAACAGCAACTGAAATACACAAAGAAAACCAGTGTGCTTTGTTGTGAGTTTCCCTGTAAATTCGCAGGGGGAATGCTGTAATAGAGCCAATCTGAAAGACGAGAGGCGGGCTTTCCTGGCCAGTCTCTAGCGTTTGGGTTGGGCTGAGTGCTCCCTCACGTGGAGGTCAAGGTGCTCCATCTACAAGCTACAACAGCCTCATCAATACACACACACACACACACACACACACACACACACACACACACACACACACACACACACACACCAGATCAAAGTGACAGTCTAAAAGACAGAGCTTAAAGAAGACAGAGAAGAAAATCAGCTGGCTGCTAAAGCTTCATGTTCAAATACACAAACAGAGAAGGCTACATCAAGCCAAGATGCATGGGGATAGAACATTTTGTTCAGATGCTTTACTCTAAATTTGTAATAACAAACTTGCAACTCTGTTATTTAAATACATCACATTAATTATTTTATTAATGCGCAATGGTCTGCATGTGTGTTTGGTTTGTTATGTTAATAGTTGTAGGTGGAAGCTTTAATTGCCAGTCTGGAAAAAGTGAGAGAAAAATGATTCCTGTCTCTAACTGTATAGTAACTGTTTCTGATGTTGCTGGTATATCCAGAATGTCCTTGCTCTCTCCCCTGAGGAGACTTCTGCACGACACACACATGAATGTGCATGAAGCATCTCTGCGCCGACATGACTCAAAGAATTCTACGAACTACTCAACCAAGCAGCACCAAACTGCACAGAGGACGCCAACAACATCAGTCATGCCCCTCAGGGAGCAGAATGGCACAGCGACAGACAAACAGACAGTGTACATTTTGATAAAGAAGCAATGTCTCTGCTATGGACCGTAAAGCCTGGTGTTCCCTTGTTGCTGTAAACTAATGGCATGCATGTTAAACAACAGCTGCAGCTACATTACCTTTCTGCTTCACCATTCCTCCGCTTTAGTCTGTTTTTCCTTGCCCTTCTTCTGTCTCTGTCCTTCCACTCCTTTTTTCGCTCCCACAACGTCCCCCCCACCCCACCAGGGAGAGCATGTGTGTGAATGCAGTCAGCGGCAAAGTGACATCACTCCAGGATTTCCTTCGCTGGTCTAGCTTTCGGTGTGCTTGCCTTTGCAGTCTCAAACTGCAGTCACTCATCAGTAATAATACATTCAGGGTGCTCTTTCATCTCTACATTCTTGCCTTTTTTTCTATTTCTGGCTCTTTCAAGCTCCCTCCCTCCTTCACTTCCTTCTCTTCTTGCTCGCCCTCCCTCTGAGCACCTCAGAAGGATCCTCATGAAGGCTATTTTCTGCATTTATTTTACCTTTATATAACTGAAACCTTCGTCCTAACTCAGCTCCATCAGCAATATTGAAGCATCCAATGTTTTTGTTTCTGAACATGTAAATACGTAAACTATTGCAACCATTAACATCACACCATCTCAGTTCCTAATCCATGTCATAGCACACATGCAGCAGGCACACGTAGGCACTCAGTGAAGCGTTTCAAGGCGCTGCTAAAAATAGCCACACGCTCCCCTCAGGGCTCTGCTCCCAAGCCTTCCTCCTCTTCCTCTTCAGTTCTTTTTATAGCAACATCCCTGGGGAGGAAGAGTAATTTATAGAAAGCAGAGGGCACCGCAAACTTTTTCACTTTCAGTTTTTCTCCTATTTGCTCATAATCCTTGTGTACTTCCTTTCCCTGCACCTCGTTCACATAAAACAAGCAACAACTTACAGCAGCATCACTTGTTTTCCTCCAGAAGACATGTTTTGGTGAGAAGCATGTGAGAAACTTATGCTGGTAAATGAAACAAAATACCCAGTATGCCATGGAAAGCCCATTTTCCTCCACACCCTTATAATAATCCACCTGAAGATGTAGTGACTGTGAGAGAGTGTTGAGGACATTTGATGTCCAGTAACAGACAAAATATATTTGTCACTATAAAGCATGTGGCCATTAAATAATGCTTGCATTGCCTTTAACAAGTTAGCCATTTAAAGATTAAAAATTTGCTGTAAAATGATCATGCTTATGTTTTATTAATGGAAGTTCCACTAAAAAAGGGGTTCGGGTTAGTATTACATAACACTGATAGTATTTGGTGAAAAGAAAGGTATAAAGTAATTTCTCCTGGGGATTTGTAATTAATTATTATTCATTCAATTTCGATTTCGTCAAAATCATAAAAGTGCCAGAAAACAATTATATTCTTTAATACTATTACTTTGCCATATTCCACTTTGCCAGTACACTCTTAATTTGTAATGTCTCGGAGGTGATTATCGCTTCCACCTCTCTCAGGGTAAGAGCCCATGTGCCATGTGCCTTCTTGTTCTGAATAGTCAGTGTCAGTATAGATATCAGAGCAAGTGAAGGAGAGTGAAAGCAGCATCACCATATAAATTGATGCATCGTAGGTACCAAACATCTCACTGTAGATAGCATGATTTCATCATACCTGGAATAAGTCAGATGGACAACAACCAGAACTGCTATTTGAACGTTAAACGAGGGCGTGTCAGGGAGCATTTTCTGTTTCATGGCAAGCTACTGTACTCCACGTGCAAAAATTGAATAACCAGTATTGATGAAAATAATAATTGTCACAATTGTGTTTTTCAGTAAACAAGGAGCCCTATTTGCCACTTACAAGATTTATTCTATTTAATTTAATATCAGAAAACAATAACCTGAGTAAATTTTAACTAGCAGTTTTCAAATGTTAATTTCCTTTTTTAAGGGATAAAAAGCTTCAAAACCAACCCAGCCCCAGCTGAAAAGTAATTGCCCTCCTTTTAAATCAGGAATTAACATCATACAGACAGCTAAACTTGGTGGCGGCTGCGTGACCTTCTGGGGTTGCTTTAGTTTTTATTTCTGCTCCATATTGGAAACCCCCATCAGTTCATGGTCTTCAGCATAAGCACACTTGGGTTACCAATTGACTGAAGGTTTTGGAGTGGCCTAGTCAAAGTCTAGACTTAAATCTCGTTGAGATGCTGTGGCATTCAGATGTGACTGTTCATAGTCAAAACCCCTCCAAGGTGCCTGAATAAGGCTGATAAAAATGGATTTGATGATCTGAAACATTGGAGAAAAAACGGAAGAAATTTGTAAGGAGGAACATTCTTTTTCACAGCACTGTATGTGGCAGGAAAACTAGCACTGCCCATCAGCTTGAGCACAACATCCCAACAGGGAAACATGTTGGTGGCAGCATCTTGATGTGGGGATGCATCGCTTATTGGGGTTGACTGTGTAAGCTGAGTGTTTCCATTCAAACCTCAGCAGTCACTTACATTCAGTTTACTTCTGAACCAGGAAAGACCAAAGCAGACAACATAAGGGCTAAACAAATTACACAGGAGTGGCTCCACTTTATCCTGTCAGTTTAAATCTGTTATTCTTGGTAAGTATTTAAAAAAATACTTACATAATAAAAGCTGGGAGATAGCACTGTCTTTAACTAAAGCTCAGAAATCATACACAAACACTGATGTCACCTTTGCTCCTTAGTTAATGTAGAATTTATGACTGGCTTGTTATACTGTATTGTTACAATACAATGAATTAAGGACTTCATAGTGAAAAATGTAAATCAAGACTTTTTCTTCACCAATATCATGTTGGACAAAGCTACAATTACCATAAGACATACTATTATGTTTTAAGGTTTGTGGTCTGGCCGTTTGTGATTTGTGAAAGCTTTTTACGGCATTTGGGATACGTAAGATTTTGCTCCCATCTTGTCTTTTCATGCACCCAGTATCTTGTATGGTTTTGTCTCTTTAGCTGGATGTATCTCTGCTGTTAATTACCGTATTTAGAAAGAAAATGACTCAATCAAATCTAGTGTCTGCAGATCACAGCTTGATCATATTGAAATCAGAACCGGCCTTAAAAGTGTGCTTCAGGCATAGCTAGGAAACACCAAACAGGTTTTAGAGCAACAAGTTTCAAAAGCTAGCATTTGTGTAAGGTTTCCATTCCTCTTTTTTCACAGGCTGCAATGTTAGTCCACCAAACCTTCAGCCAACAAACAGATCAAAATGTAAAACAAAAATGGAGAACTGTTGGTTTGGTTGTGACTGTCATCTCCACTGTGACATAGTGTGAATTAAATGTGTATTAAGACAGCAAGAAGAACTCACTGTGAAGCTGTTGTTGACATTCTTTGTGCTGGACTCTGCAACACTGGCATCTGATAGGTCCACCTCATCAAAGATAAGGGACTGCAGCGGAGACAGGGATCAGTTATAACGAGGAAGGAGATCCAGAGAAGACAGCACAGAGAGATGAGGGACACAAAGGAAAATAATAAAATTAGCTTTTTTCCCCATTACTGACAACACATCAGGTTAAGCTGAGGTTAAAGTGAACTGTAGTATGAAGACAAAGATGAGGCTTTGGAGAGACATGTCTTATCATGGCCACAGCAATGCAAAGCTTAAAAGGAAACTTCTCAGTATAAAATGGAAGCTAATACAAGAGCTATGGCAAATATTAAGGACAAGAATTGACAGACAATAGAAATAAATTATGTTTTATTGCTTAAGAAACATCTTACACTGTCTTGTTGTTGTCATTTTGGTTGGAGCTGTTAAATTATATGCGTTTAAAGCACCTGAATTGGAAATGGTTTTCTTAGTCTTTAAAGCTGAGTATTATTTTAGTTTATGGCATCAATTTCAACAAATGCAAAACAGCCATAAAACACTAAGTGAAGCCAAGTGTTCTACTGCAAAATCTGACTATTTGAAACCCTCCGTGATCCAATCATTTCATATAAAGGAAGGGATTATGGCCACACTTATACTTTTACTAAACTGTCATACTGAAATAGCATGCATCTAAATATTTTCCACCCATTAGTAGTATTAAGCTTCTTTTCTAGCCATTGTCATATAAACTAATTTAAGGATCTGTAAATGCGATACCAAAGAAGTCCTTAAAAGGATAGTTCAGATAGTTTGAAATGCAGTTTGCTTGATAAGTTTTGACACCTAAACATCAGCTGTAGAAACCTCTGAGCATCTTGATATTACAAAGCAGAGGTTATCAGAAGTAGACCAAGACAAAATGTGCATTTAGACAACTCCAGTCTGAAAAATTGTTTGATTTGAATGATATTTAAAAAACCTTGAAATCCTAGAGGTTTTTACCTTCCATATAAAACTGGTACTGCAAGAGAGAACATGTCAGCTTGGTAAAACCTCTTCCTCATTCCCAGCGGTTTGAACCCTTCTCTTCAGGTCCACAGGATTGAGATCAAATGGTTGAAAGTGTTACAGATTGAAAGACGGTACACAATCCTTCTCTATGTTCAAATACATTCTGCACAGCCTAGAGGCGTCTTTGGGTTCGGTGTTTTGTTCCATTAGAAAGCCTGGACCTCTCAAATATTTCCTGACGATTAGCAATAACACTGGAAAACTTGTATCCATGCAGGTGTAAGATCAACTTCATCCGTTACAAAACAGATGAACAGGTAACATGGTTTTAAAACAAAGCTAAGAAAAGCTATTGTTTTTAGTATTTGCCTGCAGGCTGGTTATCCAGCCCAACCAATTAACCAGCTAAGACCAGCTTGTTAGTCTCATATTGCAGGAGCAGAGTGGAACTGAATGGCAAACATGTTCTATGCAATAAAAACTAAAAAGCACTAATAATTGTAGAGGTGTTTCTTTTCTATATTTCTTCTTAAGTCTATGTATCAAAATTTAAAAGTTGATGGAGAACATTGTAACGCTGTCATGATGTAGGGTTGTTTGGTTTTTGGTTTCGGGGTTTTTCCTTATGTTTTTCACTGTTCAAGTTTTGAATCGTTTCTGTTTATTTTCCTGGTCATGCTTTTGTTTTGTCGTCTTGTTCATGTTTTGTCAAGTTTGGGTTTTCGGATCTGGTTATACTTTTGCTTCATGTTTTTCTAATTTGTGTTCAAGAGTCTCTGTTTTGCTCCAGTCACGTTTTGTTCTGTTAATTAAATTTATTCAGTTCACCTGCTTCAAGTTAATCTGTCTCCTTACTCCACCTGGTTTTCATGCCATATATTCACACCTGTTCTGTTAGTCTTTGCGGAAACATCTTTCACTCTCATGCTCATGTCTAGCTCTCATGTCTAGTACTCTAACCCAGTCTTGTTTTTTTTTATCATGCCATGCATGTCTTGCCTGCCTGTTTGTTTTGTTCTTGCCTCCTGCTGAGTGTGAGTTTTTGTAATTAAACCTTTTCTTCACTTACCATCACGCTGCCTGCTCGTCTGCATTCTGAGGTCCAATTCCAAGTAAACCGTGACAGAACCGTGACAGAATGTTTCCGCCAAACATGGACCTCGCGGACAGTAGGCAGGAGAGCGCCAGGGATCGCTGGGTTAAGCAGCAGATGAAGGAGGCGATGAGACTTCTGCCGACTGATTTGGAGGTTCTGCCGTCTCCTCTGCTGCTGGAACAGATGGAGCGTGAGGCGGCCCAGCGCCAGAGAGTTCGGGAGGGCTGTTCTGTCCCTCCGCCTCAGCTCCGACGTTCCCCACCTGCTTCCGTACCAGCAACAAAGCCGTCATCTTCTTCCCGCCGCAAGAATCACCGTCATGCAGGGATTCCCAGCCGGTGGCCTGGCGAGGAGGTGGTTTCACTGCCAGCTGACGTGAGGGCTGCAGCAAGTTTGCCCGCATCTCCGTCTGCCACAGCACTGTCTCCCAGGCTCGCTGCACCTCCGCCCATGCCGTCTGCGCTCGCTCCAGCCCGGTGTTCTAGGGCAACACCTGCCGAGCTGGAGCAGCGCTTGAGGTTCACTGCAAGCCAAATAAAGATCCTCAGGACGACTGGTCTCCTGTGTTCCTCTCCTGAGCTGATGGAGAAGATAAGGCAGATCGAGATGGAGTATGAAGCAGCAGTAAGGCTGTTTTACTGCCATCCTCCAAGTCTCCAGGGCGCTGCTGCAGAGCAGCCCACGTCAAGTCTCCAGGAAGCCGCTGCTGCTGCAGAGTAGCCCACGTCAGGACTCCAGGAAGCCGCTGCTGCTGCAGAGTAGCCCACGTCAGGACTCCAGGGCGCTGCTGCAGAGCAGCCAACGTCAAGTCTCCAGGGCGCTGCTGCTGCTGCAGAGCAGCCCACGTCAGGACTCCAGGAAGCCGCTGCTGCTGCAGAGTAGCCCACGTCAGGACTCCAGGGCGCTGCTGCAGAGTAGCCCACGTCAAGTCTCCAGGGCGCTGCTGCTGCTGCAGAGCAGCCCACGTCAGGACTCCAGGGCGCTGCTGCAGAGCAGCCAACGTCAAGTCTCCAGGGCGCTGCTGCTGCTGCAGAGCAGCCCACGTCAGGACTCCAGGAAGCCGCTGCTGCTGCAGAGCAGCCCACGTCAGGACTCCAGGAAGCCGCTGCTGCTGCAGAGTAGCCCACGTCAGGACTCCAGGGCGCTGCTGCTGCTGCAGAGCAGCCCACGTCAGGACTCCAGGGCGCTGCTGCAGAGTAGCCCACGTCAGGACTCCAGGAAGCCGCTGCTGCTGCAGAGCAGCCCACGTCAGGACTCCAGGAAGCCGCTGCTGCTGCAGAGCAGCCCACGTCAGGACTCCAGGGCGCTGCTGCAGAGCAGCCCACGTCAAGTCTCCAGGGCGCTGCAGCTGCTGCAGAGCAGCCCACGTCAGGACTCCAGGAAGCCGCTGCTGCTGCAGAGTAGCCCACGTCAGGACTCCAGGGCGCTGCTGCAGAGTAGCTCACGTCAAGTCTCCAGGGCGCTGCTGCTGCTGCAGAGCAGCCCACGTCAGGACTCCAGGAAGCCGCTGCTGCTGCAGAGTAGCCCACGTCAGGACTCCAGGACCACAGCCAGACACACCACAGCCTCAGCTTGACCCTAAGTCAGCCTCAACCCCCTCCACACGGCGCAGAAGACGTCGTAAGAGTTGACGCCTCTGCTCAAGTCATCGGGGGCCCCGGCGACGCCTCTGCTCACGCCACTAAGGGTCCGGCCGACGCCTCAGCTCCTGCTCACGTCACGGAGGGTCCGGCCGACGCCTCAGCTCCTGCTCACGTCACGGAGGGTCCGGCCGACGCCTCAGCTCCTGCTCACGTCACAGAGGCGTCACGCCTCCTGCTCACGCCACAGAGGGTCCGGCCGACGCCTCAGCTCCTGCTCACGTCAAGGAGGGTCCGGCCGACGCCTCAGCTCCTGCTCACGTCACAGAGGCGTCACGCCTCCTGCTCACGCCACAGAGGGTCCGGCCGACGCCTCAGCTCCTGCTCACGTCAAGGAGGGTCCGGCCGACGCCTCAGCTCCTGCTCACGTCACAGAGGCGTCACGCCTCCTGCTCACGCCACAGAGGGTCCGGCCGACGCCTCAGCTCCTGCTCACGTCAAGGAGGGTCCGGCCGACGCCTCAGCTCCTGCTCACGTCACAGAGGCGTCACGCCTCCTGCTCACGCCACAGAGGGTCCGGCCGACGCCTCAGCTCCTGCTCACGTCAAGGAGGGTCCGGCCGACGCCTCAGCTCCTGCTCACGTCACAGAGGCGTCACGCCTCCTGCTCACGCCACAGAGGGTCCGGCCGACCCTCTGGTTTTCGGATCTGGTTATACTTTTGCTTCATGTTTTTCTAGTGTGTGTTCAAGAGTCTCTGTTTTGCTCCAGTCACGTTTTGTTCTGTTAATTAAGTTTATTCAGTTCACCTGCTTCAAGTTAATCCGTCTCCTTACTCCACCTGGTTTTCACGCCATATATTCACACCTGTTCTGTTAGTCTTTGCGGAAACATCTTTCACTCTCATGCTCATGTCTAGCTCTCATGTCTAGTACTCTAACCAAGTTTTTTTTTTTTTTTTATCATGCCATGCCTGTCTTGCCTGCCCGTTTGTTTTGTTCCTGCCTCCTGCTGAGTGTGAGTTTTTGTAATTAAATCTTTCTTCACTTACCATCACGCTGCCTGCTCGTCTGCATTCTGAGGTCCAATTCCAAGTAAACCGTGACAGAACCGTGACAAACGCATTGTAAAGCAAAGAGATTCTGAATATTTCTCTGATTCTGATTTGTTTGCCATCTACTGAATTAATTACACATAATCAAGGATTCATTTGATGTATTATTGAAATAAATCAGCATCAGAATTCAGCATCAATTATTTACCTTCAAGGATATTTTAAAGGCAGTAGGAACAAGATTTAAAGGTTGGATCTGGTGAACACTACAACTTTGTTACTTATAACTGTATGAATCAAGATGTTGTAAAAGTTTAGAAGTAGTATAGATCATTTTGGCATTCCTCTGTACTGCTTTAAGTAATAGAAACTGACTCTGTGCCAAATGTCAAGGTTTATGGGTTTAGTCACACCTATATATGCTTTCTAAGCTGGGTCCTATTATACACAAAATCTTTTGTTGTTCCAAGCAAAAATAAAAAATTGCCTTTTTTGGTCAACAACAAAAGGTCCACTTTGTCTGGATCTCTTAAACAGCCATCCTTTTCTCCAAGTGCCGGAAATGCGCTTCACCACATAACAGGATAACTAAAACCCTCAGAGGAACTAGAGGTCCCTTCCCTATCGTTTTGTCTGTTTCCCTATATGAGAATGGGCTGTAAGGCATAATGGTGGATGCTACTGTTTTTTATTAAATTTGTGTGGTGGAGGACCTGGAGCCAGACGTCAAGGGGAGCCGGAACAGGAACATGATATCCTAACTGTGCCGTTATGTGTAAGGCTTGCCGCTGAGCCGAAAGGGCAGCAGGCCAAAACCCAATGCCGTCAAAGGAATGCCCTCTGACTCCATGTGTGTGTGTGTTGGAGGAGTGAGCTGCTACAGCTGTCAGAGGGAATGCCCAGTCAACAACACTCACCCCAGGCCAGGCTGGAGAGGGAGCCAAATCGTACTCTTTGTATGTGTGTGTCAGCATTTCCACATATGGCTACAAGTGTGTGTGGAATAGACGCTGGTGATTACGAGCATGGATGGTGTGCCAATGCCGTTGGATGCTCTATTGCTGTATGGTAGCATCATGTGCAAGTGTGTATGTGGTAACTGTTCTCACCGACCCCCTACCACCACACCACCAGCTGTACAATAACACACTTATGTATGTGTGTACAGACATACTTAAAGTGAAGTTTTAAGGAAAGCTGAAAGATGGGTGGAAAAATGCAGGCATTCAGACCTTGTGTTACCTATAAATCCACAGCCGAGCTCAGTGGCAGCATCTCAGCAACCTGAACTAGCCTCCTTTCCTTTCCTCTGATGCTTCACATCATTCATTCTGCTTTCTGTTTGGAACAAGACTTGGCATGGATTACAGAACCATAGGCTACTGGGTACTTTCTGGCAGGGAGGGAGGAATGGATGGGTGGATAGACTTTTATGGTTATTTTCTAAGGTCTGACACTGATTTTGTCTAAGTTAGTGATGGGTGAGAAAGGAGAGGAGGACAAGCTGCTGTGCTGCTGAGATGAAGCCTCTCTGATGGATCAATGAGAAGGTCAGATTTCTTGTGTAGGGCAGCACAGCGAGCCAAGCCATCTTAGAAACACTAGAGTGGATGGACATGTAGGACAGTGGGTATTTATTAAATCTATACAGAAGGACATAATTGGCTATGACAGAAGATTGTAGGGCTTGTAACACACTAGGTAAAATGACTGGATGGTTCCTGCAGAAAAGTTTGGAGGTTTTCTGAAGTGCAGTAAAACAAACATCTGCACTCTCAATTTATTCCAAGCTTTATTTGTATGTACAAAGATAAAGATTTTTCTCAGTGTCTTCACGATCCAACTTCCCTTTTATAGGAACTTAAAAAATCATTTTAATTACACTTTCTGATCGGTTGGGAAGGATATTCATACCTCTTGAATTTTCCACATTTTGCCACAAATTGCAATGTGTTTTATTAAAGGGTTTTTGTGATAAACCAGGGACTTCCAATGGAAAGCTGAAAATACATAACTTTCTGATTAATAAATAAAGACATTCTTGACATCAGCCATCATCTTCCATCAGATTCAAGTAGGGACTCTGGTTGGATCACTCCAAAACATTAACATTACTTCCAGTAATATTATTGTTAAGCAATGTTAAATTGATAAAATTAAAAGATGAATTTAAAACTTTCTTTGTTGAAGTTCATGTCTGTGATAAGTCAAAATGTGGAAAAGTTCATGGGAAATAAACACTTTCCAAGGTACTATAGATGCTATCATTTTAGCTAAGTACAGTATTTTAGCTACATTTATAATGAGAACCTGATCTAAACTGAGGGGAGGCCAGTCAAGCACATCAACAGTAATGTGCAGGTATGACAGTGCACTGCTGAAACAACCACAGACCTCCACAAGAGAGCAAAGCATTTGGTTCTCCTAAGTTCAAACAAATCTATCTGCATCCCTGGTAACATTACACCTAAACATCTCAGCCATTGACTGTGCTCTGATGTACCACCTTAACATTACAGATAGAGGTTAATGCAAAGTTACTGGTAATGGTCTTGATTGAAATCATCCAATTCTGGCAATCAGAGCTTTGTCTATAACATTGTTAAGCTTTCTCAGTTTAAATGTACTTCTGGGTGCAAGATGGTACTGAGCGACATTGGATTAGAGGCATGAGTCTCTTGTGGCATTATGATAGGCTGCAATGTTTAGAAGCCACTGATTTACTTTTAGATAGAATATATTTATACTTTACCTTTTATCTCCTTGTTTAAACAACCTGACTTTGATCAACATTTGCTTTCTCGCTATGACAAAGTTGGACACTAAGAAGAATAAAAACGAATTAAAAAAAGGAAATCAACAAAATAAACAAAAGATGACTTTTTGCACTGTTTCAGAAAACCTAAAAACTTTCTTCTGGAAATACAAACTGTACAGCAACACGGGTCAAAAAAGACTACTGAGAAGCCAGATGAAGCTAATGATCTGACCATGATACGTCAGAGTTTGGTAAGTGATAGGTCAGCAGTGGGAGACATAATTTCTGCATGTTTATCATTTTATACTTTTAATAAAGGAGCCTAAATACATTAATCAAAATGAATAAGAGGCTTGTTGTTTAACCCCAGAACATTGGCTGACTTTTTCATTTCACTTGATACTGTGCCATCTAAGTAAGCAGCTGATGAAGTGTGTTATTTGATCTCTGTCACTTCTGTTCAATCTTATCTCCACAGATAATTAAAAAGAAAACTAAATGATTATATAACTTTTTAAAGGCACACAAATCAAACCGAAAAGCAATTTTTTTCATAGTCCTAAGGTTAAGAGTAGAGGCAGTTCTTGGCTTCCTTCAATTTACTAATTGGAATATATTATCTACTAAATCTGACTGTTACACTGGATTCAACTGAATGAATGCTACATATGAAGTTGAGCGGTTTCTTTTGCATAGTGCCATGAGATTACCTTTAGAAATTATATGAATTAAAGTTTCCATTCTAGGTACCCTAACTCTAATGTGAAACTGAGAAAAGGGAAGAATAACTTAAACCAGGTTTAGAATATATTGGATGAGAGTCTAGATGAAGAACATGTAAAAGAATAATATATTGTTTAAGGCCATGTTTTACTAGTTCAGATACACAAAATAAAATTTATTTGTGATTAAGACAGTTACTAATGAGTACAGAGCTAATATTGTTCTTGAGGCTTGGTGCATCTTAATTAGTGCATCTTAATTACACTGTTGTTTGTCAGTTTTTGTCTCTTGGATTAAAAATAAAATTAATAGTGTAACAAACAGACTCTCTCCTTAGAGCTCTCTCACCTGCTGACACACACCTGTGTGTTATTTTGGCTTTTGCAATTATTTATTTTTTGATAAAGGTGGAGTCCAGAGTATGTGTAAGGAACTGCTCCATGGGGCACTATGAAAGGCAGGGGCTGGACCAGGGTTTGGACCATACCTTTATCAGCTACACTGGAAACTTCCAGGAGAAAATGATAGGGACACAGCAGCAGGCATCACAAGAACTGGACAAAAACCAGGAAGAAAGAGAGTAACGGATCTTTGTCTCTTAGACCTTACTGTTGATTACTCAATTTTGATCAATTAATTGATAGACTGATTGATTCATTATTTCATTTATTCCTTTTTAATATTATTTTCAAAGTGTACACCAAATGCCCTGTGTTAAACATTGTTAATCAACTTTTGGCCTTACAAAAGTACCTCACATTTCATTTTATTAGTTTATGTATTTTAAAACAAAAACATTTTGTTATTTAATTTTCCTATTTTTCCTGTTTCTAGAAAGAAATGTCTGGATTACATTATTGACTGTGTACCCATTTCAAATGAGTTGTTGTATTCTCATTTCAATTACTTTTGTAATGTAGATATGTGTAGACCTTGATATATCCTCTGTTTTCTCAGTAATCTTGAGTTGATCCCTTTTTACTGTCACAGAAAGTCATTCGCTTTTTTAAGGACAACTTAGACTAGCAAACTGAACTTGCTCAAGTCTCTAAACCACTCTGGAGCCAAATCTGGGCATATATGATTAAATAGAGCACCTTCGAGCCATACAGAAAAACCATAAAGGCCTTCACAGAGTTGAGACTGGGGTGATAGAATTGAATGAGTTTTTTTTCTACTATTTTAATGATCCCAATCAATTTATCAGTGAACATTAAACCCTTCTGGAACCAATACTTTAGCCATATGACATGAATGCGGCACTACTGCATATTGTTGGACTGGCCCTGTGGCTGAGCCATGCTGACCCGAATTCTCACTAGGCCCTCCTCAGATCCACTGGCACCGAGAGGTGGAGGGGAGCGCCGTGCGCCCGTCCAGCACACGGACAGAACTCGCCAGCACACGCGGCTCCTGGACACCCTGCGCAGCGCCCGCTCCTGCCAGCGCGCCAAGGCGCTGCCAGACTACATGTGCAAATACACACAAACACACACACGTGTCCCAGATCATGAAAGTTGGGTTAAAAAACAGAAAAGGAAAGAGATGTTAACAAGTGTGAAAAGCACAGAACGTTTTAGTTTAAGAGAAGCCGTTGTTGATTCTTATGAGTAGCTCTTGTCTTACCTGCATGGGACAAAGCTTAGGATGCTCTTAATTTAAAGAATCTTGTGGGAATTCAATGGTTTATTTTTCATCAAACAATTCACTGGTGTATGGTGTGATGAAAAATATCACAGAACATGACAATCCTAAGTCCTTAAGTAGAACACAACTACACTTCTTGATTGTTGAAGACACTTCGTCTCTCATCCAAAAGACTTCTTCAGTTTTTAGACTAACAGTCATATTTAAAAAATATGACTATTACTGAAACGTTTATTTATTTCAGTAACTTCATTCACACGCATTATGTAAAACACAATATATAAATTAATTACACACAGACTGATGTTTTAAAGCCTTTATTTCTGTTAATTATGATAACTTTACACTTACAGCTGATGAGAACAGTACTGATTCACTTTTCTGCCATGCCATACCTGTGCTTCATGTTTTCATGTCACCATGTAATTCCTTTGCTCTAATCAGCCTTATTTGGCACACCTGAGCCAGGCCTAATTGTCTCCCTGTCTCACCTGTGTGCAGCACTACTTCAGCTCTTACCAGCCTCTGCCCCTCTGCCAGGTTCTTGCCAGCTTCGTGCCAGAAGAAATCCAGCTCTCCCTGCTATCATTTTCTTCCTAGTTACCAGCAAAGTTCATGTCCCTGGATTGCTCTGTCCTTGCCTTAACCATGATAGATCTCTGCTGCCTTTCTGAGGCGACTGTGGCTCAGTAGGAAGAGTAGTCGTCTTGTAACCGGAAGGTTGTGGGTTCAATTCGAACTTCCTCCTGCTGTATGTTGCTGTGCCCCTGGGTAAGGCACTTCTTAACCTCATGTTGCCTACCAATCTGTGTATCGGTGTGTGAGCATTAGTCAGTGCAATTGGGTGAATGTGGCTCTAGTGTAAAGTGCTTTGAGTGGTCTGTATGTATATAAAATTCAGTCCATTTACCATATTGGGACTCCAACCCCTGCTCCAATTACTGACAACTGATTCTCATCTAAACCCCTTGATAAATATGCCTTCCTTTGTATGACAGTTGACTGATGTTTTGGATTGTGGCTTTAATTGCGGAGTTTTTCAGTGTCTGTGATTTTCCCCAGAGAGACAACACACAGACTGAAGAGGAGCGCTGAAACAGACCTCCGTCTGAATGCTTTGCATCCATGGGTTCAGTCTGTTCCCCTGGGTTCCCAGCTTTCCGCCTTCTCTGTCAGCGTAGCTGCGGCTTACCCACCTGCCTGTCGGCGCTGCAGGTTAGTGAAGCAGATTATCTCACGTTTACAATTCCCCTGGAATATTAAAGTCACCAAACTGCTTCTTCTCTACGAGTGTTGATTGGTGTCCCGAACAATAACCCAGATTTTTGTTCAATAACCGTATTTAATTCCTTTTTATTCAGAGTCTGCATGTGGCATGCAGACAGTGTTACTGAATGGCAACAGTGCTAACCACTGCGCCATTGTGCAGCCTGTTCAAAAAAGAACCAAGATTAAATCTTGAAAAAAAGCTGAAATAATTAAGATTTTCCAAAAAAAGTGCATACTTATCATTGCAACCAAGCATGTTCTACCTGAACAATAAATATACCTATAAAATGTTACTATTTCTGCAAGTAGCACGTTGCTCAGAAATTTTCCAGATGAAATTTTCACACGTTTAATGAAGACAACCCTTAACATTATCAGGGATTTAGGCTGAACAAAAAAAGCTAAACTTAACATAACATTCCCTCAAAACCAAAACAGGACCATCAAACATTACAGCGCATTCCAACAAAGCAGTCAGCCTACTTATTCTAGTCTTCTTTGTGACAATCATCTTATGGTCTCCAACATAAAACCAGATCGTCATCTTCACCACAGTGAGATCTAATACTTTGCGCCCAGTCCACTTTGAGGTGACATCCTCTTCAGTTTGCTGCTCTTCAGAATGACTTTTGTACTTTGCAGCAAAGAAAGAAACATTTAAACTTTCTGTTGAGATGTTCCAGGATTCTGTGGTCCAGGATTATCTGAAGTCTTTAGTGACTGACAAGACAAAGACAGGGAAAATATTAACAGTTACTACAATTATTATATATTTAAGGTATTTTCTGGCTTCAGTGTGGCATAATTCCATTGAATTTAAAAATAGTTCACAAACCCAAAGGAAACTGAAAAGTTATTTCTAACTCATCGATGCTTCTTTAGAGACTAGTCGTAGATGCTGATGGCTGTGGAAAGGAAGGATCTTCTGTAGAAGTCTGTATTATAGCAGATCAGAAGAAGCCTCTGATTGAAAACACTTGCTGTATGACAGTCTTCAGGGTTGTCTGTAAAGTTCTTCATTTTATGAATAATCATTCTATCTACAATCATCTGCAGAGGTTTCAGAACAGTACGCAGAAGTCGGATGAATTAGAGTGGAGGCTGCAATTCCGGTTTTCTCATCTAACTATGAACGCACTCCTAAACCTTGAGGAAGATGTTTACAACATCTGCCACATGTTTAACGTTGCTGTTGCTGACAACCGTGCGTTTATCAACTGGACTTTACAGGGTAAGAATAGGATGTCATCAAAGTTCATGTACATGTAAAAGTAGACAGATAAATACTTTTGGCAATATAGCGTATTTATACTCCTCCATCACCTCCATGTCTTCTCCCAAGATGTTCTGGTGGGGATGATGTTATTCACACAGAACCTTATATAGTCGGTAAAGCACTCAGTCAAGGTACTGATGTCCTCTCCATGTGGCTGGAACAGTGTGTCTCAGTCTGTAGCCTCAAAAGAGCCATGCAGGGCTTCTTCAGCTTCCTGTTATCATCTTCTCACTGTTGTTTCTATTGTTTTACACTGAATCAGGGGTTATATTCGGAGCGGAGAAAAACAAGATTATGGTCTTCCTTTAAAGATGTATGAGTCCTTGACATTTGCATAAAACAAATCTAACATTTTGTTTTCTCTGGTAGAGCAGCTGACAAGTGTTGAAACGTTGGAAGTATAGCACAGAGTGAAGCATGGTTAAAATCACCAGATATTCCCACAAACGCATTGGGGTGTTGTGTCTGTAGCTTAGCAACATGTTAGCTGATGACATCACATGCAGTGTCGGCAACAGCCGATGGTGGAATGTACACGTGGCTAAAATAAAACTGGTGAATTCTCTGGGTAAATAACATAGACGAAAACTCATCTGGGATTGGGGCCATAGTCCATGTATTATTTGAGCTTTTGATATGTTATTCAGCTACGCCTAGTTGTAAAAGTATAACCACCCTGTTGCTATAGTTACACATCATAACAACAGCAAAACTCCTTCAAGCTGCACTGAATTCAAAACTAAAAGAAATAACCTTTCAAAAAAAGCAGTGTCTCAACCAGAATAAGTAGACTTATAGTATTTAAAATTTTATTACAGTTTTTAAAAAGAATAAATCAGAATGAATGCAACAGAGTTACTCCAACATGCAGCCACATTGAGCAGCGCAATTCTATAGTAATCATGTAACACCACAAAGCAATGAAGCTACTAAAAGGCTACATGGAGCTGATAGCTACCAACATCTCTCCTGTCAGCTGAAGTGCAAGAAGCTGTCAGGAAATGTAAAGAAGAGAGCAGAATCTATCAAGACTAGTTAACAAAGAAGGCCAGAATCTGTTGTCCTGGAAACACTGGGGTTTTAAATAGTTTGGCTTCACATTGGGATCAGCTTCATGAAACTCAGAAGACAAGCAAGCTGCTTGTAGCAATCGACTACTTCTCTAATATTAACATTAACACGATAGCCTTGTAAAATCCCCAGTAGTTCATGGTATAAAATGTAAGGATGCTTACCTTTGCATTGATTCCAAGACTTCCTTCCTGAGTCCTCTACAAATTTGTTGCATTGCTGCCAGTTACTGTTGCTCCTCATTCTTTGGAAAACGTTCCCATATGATACCCTCTTCTTCCCAGTGTGAATTTTTTCATTCCAGAAGTGTCCTGCTGCAGACGTTGAGAAGAATCTCCAATGGAGACACATGGCCTCCACCTACAGCTTCACACATCCAGTCTTGGTTCCGCTCAGGAGAATTATGTCTCATTGGCTAGTTTTCCAATTCATTCCACCTTTCCACAACTAAAATGAGATATTACTGGGTTTATTTTCCTGCCCTAATTCAATCTTTATTTCGTGGACAAAAATACCATGGTTTCTGTCTTAGTTATCATTATTCGAAATTAGTTTTTGTTTGGTTTAAGTCTGGCGGTTGTATGTTTGGTTTAAGTCTGGCGTGTATAATTAACTCTTTTCATCAATTTTAGTCAAACAAATGAACACAGCTGTTGGGTAAAACAAGCACTACTCGTAAGTACCACGCACAATCTCATTTAGAAGAAACAAAATAAGAATTTACCCCAGCAGGCAAAAAGAAACCAAAAGTGAATCAGAAAAGATAACAGATATGTTATTTGTAGATTAGCGAAAGCTATTGAGTGGGACAAAAAGGTGTTTGATGAAGCCTACTGATACTACTACTTTAATTTCTGTATGATTACTATGAATTTACATCCAGCAGAACCTGGTTAGTTTGAGTTAAATAGAAAACAAGGAAACATTTTCCATTCTAGCTTCATCTAAAGCTAACAAACACACCTCATATAATTCACAAATAAACTCACCATACTTCCACTCTAGTATCAGTTGCTAGGCAACCAGCTGAGCCCATATAGATGGATGTCCCAGTTAACAGGTAGTGAATCCACATTTTTACTCTTTGATTTTATGAAACACTGAAGGACTTCAGTCTGAGTTTGACCAAACTAAAAACTATCTGCAAACCCAGCAGCAAGCTGTTTGTGGTATTAAATGACAGAACTGATGTTAGCCTTAAAAGGCAGTTTGGTGTTCCTATCTAGATTGTTTTACAAACTGGAGAGTTCATATCTGCTCTCCAGTGCATGTCCCATGGGGGAAACTGTGAGTGGAGCTACCTTGGCATCTTTGGCGTAATAGAGAGTTCGACCTCTGAGTTTGAAGTAGCGCTTTTTCCACCTCTGGAAGGAGCTCGTCTGTTTCAGCAACAATCCTTCCTTTATGCTCGTCTGCGGGGAGAAAGGACACAATGGTTTCATGAAAGCGCTATCAGAAAACAACTAAAAAATTCACTCTCACACTGAACCTGCTTCCGATATTTATTTCTGGGGAAACTGTCAAGAAAAAAAATGCCTGCTGTTTGTGTGTGAGCTGTAATTTTATGCATGGGAGTAGAGGAACAGGCCAAAACGTGGGGAAGAAAGAAGACCTATTAGCCTACTCACACACAACAACCTCTCATTTCTCTAAAGAGGTTTAAACACACATCACTGAAGCAATGGAAGAGTAAAAAACAGAGATGGAGTGAACAGATGGAAGGGAAAAAAACGAGAGGGTAGCAACAGCTTTCAGAAGAGGAATGAACTTTGAAGTATCAGCTTTTAAACACAACAACGCTTCCAGCGTAGTACAAACACTGTGTCTTTCAGGAGGCCAGTTTGACAATCCTAAAACAGACACATCATAATATTCCCTGTGAATAATTATAATGAAAGTTTTAAAAATCTTGAGGATTGAAAGTCATTTGAAGAGCAAGGCTTGATTATTGTAATTTTTTTGTCATTTCCATTTATCTTTGTAAAGCACTTCAACTTTTCATCATCAGCTGAAAGTAAACAGAACTAGAAAGCACAGCACTAAAATAACTTTTTAAGAATCTTAAATGAATTTTTTTTCATTGTGGCTTGTCATGTACCAAAAATGCACCCTTTAAATTTTAACCATTTACCTCTGAGAATAACATAGAAATATAAATTGTCCTGGCGCATCGCTGGTGCTGTAGGGGTTAAGCGTGCAACCATGTGCAGAGGCTTTAGTCCTCGAAGCGGCTGTCCCGGGTTTAAGTCCTGGACCCGGTGACCTTTGCCAAATGTCTCCCCGTCTCTTTGCCCTCTTTCCTGTCTACCTACTAACAAAAAATAAAAAATAAAAGTCTCTACTACCGCAAAAACAATGAATAAATAAAATATATATATATATATATATATATATATATACAGGTCCTTCTCAAAATATTAGCATATTGTGATAAAGTTCATTATTTTCCATAATGTCATGATGAAAATTTAACATTCATATATTTTAGATTCATTGCACACTAACTGAAATATTTCAGGTCTTTTATTGTCTTAATACGGATGATTTTGGCATACAGCTCATGAAAACCCAAAATTCCTATCTCACAAAATTAGCATATTTCATCCGACCAATAAAAGAAAAGTGTTTTTAATACAAAAAACGTCAACCTTCAAATAATCATGTACAGTTATGCACTCAATACTTGGTCGGGAATCCTTTTGCAGAAATGACTGCTTCAATGCGGCGTGGCATGGAGGCAATCAGCCTGTGGCACTGCTGAGGTCTTATGGAGGCCCAGGATGCTTCGATAGCGGCCTTTAGCTCATCCAGAGTGTTGGGTCTTGAGTCTCTCAACGTTCTCTTCACAATATCCCACAGATTCTCTATGGGGTTCAGGTCAGGAGAGTTGGCAGGCCAATTGAGCACAGTGATACCATGGTCAGTAAACCAGTTACCAGTGGTTTTGGCACTGTGAGCAGGTGCCAGGTCGTGCTGAAAAATGAAATCTTCATCTCCATAAAGCTTTTCAGCAGATGGAAGCATGAAGTGCTCCAAAATCTCCTGATAGCTAGCTGCATTGACCCTGCCCTTGATAAAACACAGTGGACCAACACCAGCAGCTGACACGGCACCCCAGACCATCACTGACTGTGGGTACTTGACACTGGACTTCTGGCATTTTGGCATTTCCTTCTCCCCAGTCTTCCTCCAGACTCTGGCACCTTGATTTCCGAATGACATGCAGAATTTGCTTTCATCCGAAAAAAGTACTTTGGACCACTGAGCAACATTCCAGTGCTGCTTCTCTGTAGCCCAGGTCTGGGGAATGCGGCACCTGTAGCCCATTTCCTGCACACACCTGTGCACGGTGGCTCTGGATGTTTCTACTCCAGACTCAGTCCACTGCTTCCGCAGGTCCCCCAAGGTTTGGAATCGGCCCTTCTCCACAATCTTCCTCAGGGTCCGGTCACCTCTTCTCGTTGTGCAGCGTTTTCTGCCACACTTTTTCCTTCCCACAGACTTCCCACTGAGGTGCCTTGATACAGCAATCTGGGAACAGCCTATTCGTTCAGAAATTTCTTTCTGTGTCTTACCCTCTTGCTTGAGGGTGTCAATAGTGGCCTTCTGGACAGCAGTCAGGTCGGCAGTCTTCATCATGACATTATGGAAAATAATGAACTTTATCACAATATGCTAATATTTTGAGAAGGACCTGTATATCTCTACAGGGGTTGGACAATGAAACTGAAACACCTGTCATTTTAGTGTGGGAGGTTTCATGGCTAAATTGGACCAGCCTGGTAGCCAGTCTTCATTGATTGCACATTGCACCAGTAAGAGCAGAGTGTGAAGGTTCAATTAGCAGGGTAAGAGCACAGTTTTGCTCAAAATATTGAAATGCACACAACATTATGGGTGACATACCAGAGTTCAAAAGAGGACAAATTGTTGGTGCACGTCTTGCTGGCGCATCTGTGACCAAGACAGCAAGTCTTTGTGATGTATCAAGAGCCACGGTATCCAGGGTAATGTCAGCATACCACCAAGAAGGACAAACCACATCCAACAGGATTAACTGTTGATGCAAGAGGAAGCTGTCTGAAAGGGATGTTCAGGTGCTAACCCGGATTGTATCCAAAAAACATAAAACCACGGCTGCCCAAATCACGACAGAATTAAATGTGCACCTCAACTCTCCTGTTTCCACCAGAACTGTCCGTCGGGAGCTCCACAGGGTCAATATACACGGCCGGGCTGCTATAGCCAAACCTTTGGTCACTCATGCCAATGCCAAACGTCGGTTTCAATGGTGCAAGGAGCGCAAATCTTGGGCTGTGGACAATGTGAAACATGTATTGTTCTCTGATGAGTCCACCTTTACTGTTTTCCCCACATCCGGGAGAGTTACGGTGTGGAGAAGCCCCAAAGAAGCATACCACCCAGACTGTTGCATGCCCAGAGTGAAGCATGGGGGTGGATCAGTGATGGTTTGGGCTGCCATATCATGGCATTCCCTTGGCCTAATACTTGTGCTAGATGGGCGCGTCACTGCCAAGGACTACCGAACCATTCTTGAGGACCATGTGCATCCAATGGTTCAAACATTGTATCCTGAAGGCGATGCCGTGTATCAGGATGACAATGCACCAATACACACAGCAAGACTGGTGAAAGATTGGTTTGATGAACATGAAAGTGAAGTTGAGCATCTCCCATGGCCTGCACAGTCACCAGATCTAAATATTATTGAGCCACTTTGGGGTGTTTTGGAGGAGCGAGTAAGGAAACGTTTTCCTCCACCAGTATCACGTGGTGACCTAGCCACTATCCTGCAAGAAGAATGGCTTAAAATCCCTCTTACCACAGTGCAGGACTTGTATATGTCATTCCCGAGACGAATTGACGCAAAAGGAGGCCCTACACCATACTACTAAATTATTGTGGTCTAAAACCAGGTGTTTCAGTTTCATTGTCCAACCCCTGTATATATAAATTGTCCTTATTAGATTTAGAAATGACGTAACAAACCAAAACAAAATGCAGAAGCATTATTTAGGGAACCTATTATACAAAATTAACTTTTTGATCGTCAGAGACTATTTGGGTCTCTAATGCTTCTAACAGTCCAAATGCAAAAAACCTCATTCAGCCATTTTCTGGCTATAAGTTTAAGTTACATTTTTTCTAGAAAACATGCGCTTTCAAAAGCTGTGTAATTGTGACATCACAATTACACTGGCACCTAGCAATGCCTGCATCTCGCCCCTGACCAGCAACTGAAGCGGACCTCCACCCTCCTGATTTTCAGTAGAGGATCACGTCTCACTGGCTGGTTTTACGTTACAGGCGCTTTTCAATGGCTACCCTCAAAGGCAGACGTTCTGTTGGCTGCAAAGATCCACATGTGTCCATGCACATTCTCCTGCTGTTGGACAACAGTGATTCGTATTTTTGAGGGCAATGTTTCAGTCACATTGCAGAAGACAGTACTAGTTTGCGCGAATCATTTCACCATGGACTGGTCTAAAAACTCACGTCAGTACACGGAAGGATTTACAGAAGGACAGACTGAAGAAAAAGTCAGTCCCTACTGTTCATGGCAAATCTGCAGATGACAGAAATGTAAGTACTTATTGATGTGTCTTAAGGGCAGAACATAGTTGGGCGTACTGTGAGCAGCGCTGACTCTGCGAGCACTGTCCGTGGCTTGATAGTCGAGCATATTAATTTCTTATATTTCTGGTGACAAATTCTGACATTTCCCACACTTTCTGCCATGGCTTATTGGACAGGGAGGCAAAACAAATTTGCCGTGTAGCTTTGGAAAAACAAAAAGAAAAGAAGGTGGTGTTAAACGCCATTAAACCAGACTAGGGACGAAGAAGAGGAATATAATAATAGGGAGTGGCTGTGATGCTGCATGTACTCACAACCAGCAGCTAGGTGCAGCGTGTCACATATAAAACAGTTCAATGTGGAGACTTTTTCACACTGAGCAGTTTATTGTAACACCGCAGTAAGCGGGTCTAAAAATTTAGCTTTACATGGACTTATTTGACGAACGTCCATAGTCAAGTCACGTGACTATGTTTTGCCCTTTATAAGTTTTGGTTTTGTTTTCACGTGTACAAACTGCTGGGAGCAGCCAGATACAGCTAATTTGCATAAAAGTGACAGAGCCCTAAAACGGCTCATTTTGAAAGGAGCTAAAAAAAGGGGAAACTGAGGAGGTGAAATCTTATTATCTGAGAAAGATTTTGTGCAAAAAATGTAATGAACATGTTTTGTATAGCCCATAGACCTATCCCAAATGTTTAAAAGGAAGTATAATATATCACCTTTAAATAACCAAATCCACTTTTAACTCAACCACGTTATTTATCAGTTCAATTAGCTGTTGAGTGCCAGGGATATATTTCTGTTACAATCCTTGGGTGTTTTGATCATTTCTCTGTGTTCATTACTGTTAGAAAGGTGTTGCCATATAGGTTAATTCATTGAGGTTTAATTTCTTACTTATTTCTTGACTTCTGTTCTTTGTGTATTTCTGTTTATCCTCTAGATCATTGTGGGTATATTTTTTGTAGTTTGAATTGTAGTTTCCTTTGTGTCTAGTTTAGTTCCCTCCAATTACTGACTTTCCATCTGTTTCCCCATTTTTCTCTCCTCCACAGATGTTCCATATCCCCTGATTAGTTCACCTTCATCCAATGTCATTCTCTACACTTTCCTCTGTAAATAAGCTCTATGGTTGTCACTGTTCATCGCTGGTTCTTCCTATTAGTCTGTCGTGCTCCATGTCTTGCTCTTCTTGCAGTCTTTATTTGCTTTTTATTAAAAACTGCTTTCCGCCACTTTGGTCCTTTTATTAACCAGCAAACATCACAAATCCACTGATTAACAGGTCATAAGCAAGGTTGTACAGCTCTATGAAAATGTAAGTTTTAGCACTTTGTTGCTGTGGAACACTGGTTTTAAATACAGTCCCACGATTTCTGCACAGATAAAGATGGATGGACTTATGGAACTGAACATATAAAATCTAAATCTCTGTAAAATCATTAATGTAGGGGAAAGGGTCAATAGCCTATTGTTTAAATGTACACTTCCAGGTGACAAACAGACGTGGAAATTCACTGGTGAACAGAATTTGTAAAAATATATTTTTACATTTTACATTTACCCCTTTTTTATCTTGGAGGGAAGCGCCCTAGCACCCGCTTTGGGCCGGCCATCACTGCACACACCAACACACAATTACTCCAAATGGTTGATGGTTATACAAACGCAGGTTACTATAACATCAATGGGGGTTACCTACTTTAATGTTGGACTGAGTCAAGAATTAAAGTTAGCAATTAGAATACTGTCTTGAGATATCCTTTTGTAGAGCAAAACTACCCTGGCACATGTAGGTAACCATCTTCTCAATGGGGTTACCTGAAACCCCAGTAAGTATATGTACAGGGGTTGGACAATGAAACTGAAACACCTGGTTTTAGACCACAATAATTTAGTAGTATGGTGTAGGGCCTCCTTTTGCGGCCAATACAGCGTCAATTCGTCTTGGGAATGACATATACAAGTCCTGCACTGTGGTCAGAGGGATTTTAAGCCATTCTTCTTGCAGGATAGTGGCCAGGTCACTATGTGATACTGGTGGAGGAAAACGTTTCCTGACTCGCTCCTCCAAAACACCCCAAAATGGCTCAATAATATTTAGATCTGGTGACTGTGCGGGCCATGGGAGATGTTCAACTTCACTTTCATGTTCATCAAACCAATCTTTCACCAGGCTTGCTGTGTGTATTGGTGCATTGTCATCCTGATACACAGCACTGCCTTCAGGATACAATGTTTGAACCATTGGATGCACATGGTCCTCAAGAATGGTTCGGTAGTCCTTGGCAGTGACGCGCCCATCTAGCACAAGTATTGGGCCAAGGGAATGCCATGATATGGCAGCCCAAACCATCACTGATCCACCCCCATGCTTCACTCTGGGCATGCAACAGTCCGGGTGGTATGCTTCTTTGGGGCTTCTCCACACCGAAACTCTCCCGGATGTGGGGAAAACAGTAAAGGTGGACTCATCAGAGAACAATACATGTTTCACATTGTCCACAGCCCAAGATTTGCGCTCCTTGCACCATTGAAACCGACGTTTGGCATTGGCACGAGTGACCAAAGGATTGGCTATAGCAGCCCGGCCGTGTATATTGACCCTGTGGAGCTCCCGACGGACAGTTCTGGTGGAAACAGGAGAGTTGAGGTGCACATTTAATTCTGTCGTGATTTGGGCAGCCGTGGTTTTATGTTTTTTGGATACAATCCGGGTTAGCACCCGAACATCCCTTTCAGACAGCTTCCTCTTGCGTCCACAGTTAATCCTGTTGGATGTGGTTCATCCTTCTTGGTGGTATGCTGACATTACCCTGGATACCGTGGCTCTTGATACATCACAAAGACTTGCTGTCTTGATCACAGATGCGCCAGCAAGACGTGCACCAACAATTTGTCCTCTTTTGAACTCTGGTATGTCACCCATAATGTTGTGTGCATTTCAATATTTTGAGCAAAACTGTGCTCTTACCCTGCTAATTGAACCTTCACACTCTGCTCTTACTGGTGCAATGTGCAATCAATGAAGACTGGCTACCAAGCCGGTCCAATTTAGCCATAAAACCTCCCACACTAAAATGACAGGTGTTTCAGTTTCATTATCCAACCCCTGTATGTACTTGTACTCTTACTCATCGTCTTCCCTTTATCCGGGACCGGGTCGCAGGGGGAGCAGTCTAACTCCCAGAGGATCCTAGACTTCCCTCTCTCTAGACACCTTCTCCTGCTCCACTGGGGGAAGCCCGAAGCGTTGCCAAGCCAGCTGAGAGACATCGTCCCGCCAGTGTGTCCTGGGCCATTCCCTGCGCCTCCTCCTGGTGGGACGTGCCTCGAGCAACCGAAACAGATGCCCGAGCCACCTTAGTTGAAACCTCTCGATGTGGAGGAGCAACAGCTCTACTCCGAGCTCCTCCCGGATTGCTGAGCTCCTCACCCAATCTCTAAGGGAGTGCCGTGCCTGGCCACCTGCAGAAGAAGCTTATTTCAGCCGCTTATATTAGGGATCTCATTCTTTTGGTCATGACACAAAGTTTATGCGCATAGATGAGGGTAGGAACGTAGACTGACTGGTACATAGGGAGCTTCCCCTTTCGGCTCAGCTGTCTCTTCACCACAGCGAACAGGCGCAGGTTGCGCATTACTGCAGCAGCCGCACCGATCCGTCTGTCGTTCTCTTGCTCCGTTCTCCCCTCACTCATGAACAAAACCCCAAGACACTTGAACTCCACCACTTGAGCCAGGACCACCCCTTCAACCCGTAGAGGGCAAGCCACCAGTTTCTGGTCGAAAACCACTGCCTTGGAGGAGTTGATCCTCTTCCCTGCCGCTTCGCACTCGTTTGTGAACCACCTCAATGCATGCTGTTAGCCTTGGCTAGAGACAGCTTGCAGGACTACGTCATCTGCAAAAAGGAGAGACACAATCGACTGGCCCCCAAACCAAACCCCCTCCGGGCAATGGCTGCACCTATAAATCCTGTCCATGATGGATGTTTCAAAATTATTAGAATTTCTAACTCAACAAAGAGAAAGATAATTCAGTTCAACATTGAAACTAATCTCAGTTAAATTAGATATTATTTTACTTATCCCAAAGGGAAATTTGACATCCAGAAGGGGAGATTAGATAAAAACTCCAATATTGAAATGCTCAACCATGTGCCTGCTTAATTTATGGTACATCTTCTCTAGTGTAAAATCATCATCATTAGCATTGTGTCTCTTCCTGTTTTTTGTGCTGAAGTTGTGTATTTGAAATGTAAAAGTCAGCATAATGTCAGGTAAAAGTGATGGTGTTGTTGAGCACATGGCCTTTTGTTAAAGAAGGAACAGAAAGATGAAGGATGACCGAGAAATAATAAGGTAGACAGACAGGTGTTTGACAAGAGAGTAGTATTTTTGATAAAAGGTAATGGGTTATCTATCCTCTACAGCGTAAGCAGGTATGTGTCACTACAAATCAATCCTAGTGAGGAACAATACACAAAGCTATCATCATTATGGCCACCATCAACTTTCACACGCACGCATACACACGTTTGATGCAAACAGCAAATAAAGAAAGACACGGAACAGTGGACACAGCAAAGATTAAACACACACAAGCGCACACAGATGCAAACGCTCCGTGCAAGATCATTCTCTATGGGCGCATCGAGGTGAGGTGAGTCGCACACAAACATACACATGCTGAGGCTATTTATAGCTGAGGAAGGGTGCTCTGGTAGGGGAGAATTACAAACAGATGTAGAGGACTAATTCTGACATCCTGCCCACCAGCTGTGTCAACCTTAACACCAAAAACACTGCAGCGGAATACACGCTAGCAGTGGAGAGAGATCATACAGACGCACGGTTATATCGAAATGGAACGCTCTGTGTATGCATGATGAGAGGTCATCAAGGGTTGCCTGCAACTTCAAAACATTTACTTTCTAAGGAACTGGCTTAAATAGACATTATTTTAAATGGCCTACTTTATCTTATTTTGTCTGTTTAGACTTGAGTAGTGACTATGAAGAAAAGGGAATGACTAAAGGAGAACTGGAAATGGATGGAGAGGATTTCCTAAACAGCCTGTCTACCTTTGTTTGTTTCTGTAGGTTGTAGGACCAAATTCCTTCAGTGGATTAAGGTGAAATACCTCAAAGCTGACTGCCATATAAGACGTGACCAGTTTGCCTGCTTCTACATATTATAAATCAATGTAAAGTCCAGCACCAATGCTGTGTCCAACTAAAACAAATGTTGACAAAATGAAAGAATTCCACCAAATCAACTACAAAAATGTAAAATAAATGATTCAACTAAGCTCTTCCTCCTGCTCTCCATATTTTACCCACAGCTTTCTTTAAGAGTGTTTTGTCCTGCCATGAAGTCTGATTTGATTCAAATAATAAACTGTGTTTTCCTCCCAGGCCCTAAAAACAGCAATTATAAAGCCATTGTTATAAAGATAATCTGGCCAAGTTGCTAATGCCAGGCTGATCTCAAATCTCCCATTTATCATTAAGGTTATTGAAAAAGCTGTTTCAACAGTTAAACATGTTCTTGTCAATGACCAGTCGCCTTGACTTCTTCCAGTCAGGTTTCTGTGCTCACCACAACACCGAGAATGTCCTTGTCAAGGTGTTCAATGACTTTTGCATAAACCCAGACTGTGGAAGAACCTGGTATTTTTACTGCTGGTATTATTGGACCTCAGTGCAGCATTTGACACTGTTGATCTCAGTATATCACTAGAGCGACTGGGATACTGGGTCGGTCCTTCTGGTAAAGCACATGACTGGTTTGAGTCTAACTTGAAGGACAGGGACTTTTATGTGTAACTTAACATGAGAGTTGACCAAAAAAGAAATTACATTGCAGGGTTCCCTCCTATTCAATATCTACATGCTCCCCCTACAACATGATAAGCTGCCATAACTATGCAGGTGACACACAGTTCTACATTAAAATGTCACCAGGTGACTGTGAACCTATTCAAGCATTGGTTAGATGGATTGAACAAATTATTGTGTGGATGTGCCATAATTTGTTAAAGTAAAAAAAAAAAAAAAAAATGTAATAGTTATTTCTTGACCAAAGGAGCGATCAAGAGTCAGCACACAGCTTCGGTTATTACAGCTAAAAACCACTGATCAGGCCCAAAATCTGGGTGTAGTGATGGACTCAGACCTGAACCTTGAGAGGCACATAGACAATTAGTAAGTTGGCCATATATAACCTGAAGAACATTTGCAGGGTTACACTTTAATTGGTGCTGCTAAAAGAGATGCTGCTAATCGAAATTTTGTTGTATTTTTCGACAATAAAGCTTCTCTCTCTCTCTCTCTCTCTCTCTCTCTCTCTCTCTCGGACTAATGTCCCAGCAGGAACTTGAAAAACCTCAACCATGCATTTATCTTTAGTCAAATTGATTATAACAAGTGTGTCTTCACAGGTCTGTCTAAAAGGTCAATCAGACAGCTCCAGCTGATCCAGAACGCTGCTGCCCGCATTCCTACACTGGCTCCCCATATATCAGAGAATACACTTTAAAATAGTTTATAAGTCACTGAATAGCTTAGCAACAAAATGCATGGAAGTTTTATTACTGTTGTATCAACCTGACCGCTCAGATCTTCTGGTTTTGGACATTTTCACACAGGAGTGTACTCACTATTGTTGCCAGCAGTACAGACAGTAATGGCTGTGTGTTGAGTTATTTTAAGGGGACAGCATGCTGTTACACAAGCTCCACACTGACTACATCATATCAAAGTGTCATATCTTCGATGTTGGCCCATAAAAAGAAATAATACAATATTTACAAAAATGTGGGGCATGTACTCACTTTTGCGCGATACCATATAGCGATAAAAACCTAAAGCTTCGAAGTGCAGTGAAATAACACACTACATTGTCATGATTTGCAGTGTTTTGGTTGCTCTAAAGGGTTTTGCCATATCTGTTCACTTTTTGTGCTTATATTTGTCAGGTGTTGAGTTTTGGTTTGGCTCCTGCCTCTGATCATGATTTGTTTTCCAGGTAGTTCTATTTCATTTCTTGTTCTGTTTATGGTGCACTTTAGTTCTGTAGGATTTATCCTTAGGTTTTATTGTCTTTGTTTCTCTGTTTAGTTCTAATCATGTCATGCTTCCACTTTTTACCATAATCAGCTTTATTCAGCCTAATGCTCCATGCCAATCTGTCTCACTGTATTCACCTTTGCCATGATCTATAATTACTCTTCCATTTTGTGTACTCCTGGCAGAAGAATTCTGTTTTTCCTCATGCCTTTTCCACCCATGTTTTTGCCTGCTTCTGCCACTTGATGCCTGGATGTTAGTTTTCACCATTGAATTAAATCTTTCTATTCACCGAGCTGCTTCTGCCTGCTTGTCTGCATTTTGGGTCCACTTCAAGAGCCATTCTTTGACAGAATTTGTCTGCCACTGTTGGACCGCCATGGATCTCTGGGTCCACCGGCAGATGGTGGAAGCCGAGAGAAATCTGCCTGATGACCTGGACAGGTGTCAAACTCCTGCAAGGATGTCCTGCAACTTTTGGATGTGTCTTGCTTCAACACACATTATTATTTTTGAGGGTTGCCAGACTCATTTGCTAAACAAACGTCTTGGTTGAATGGAAAAAATTATCAATCTAAGAATAATTTGGGGCTTTGCTGTAGGAAGTAAAGTTTTTTTTTTTTGTTTTTTTTTATACGCCATATAACAATGTACATGGCCCATACATATAATATAGTCTTGCAAGCTATGCCAACAAAAATATACTGGAGTTTTTACCAGGAGATAGGTTCAGTCAGGTACCCCTGATAATGACCATTGAAAGATAACTTGATCAGAGCCCCAATCCAATACTTGATGAGTGGAGAGTATACTGAGGACCTCATGAGTGACGGAAAAAAAACTGAGCGATATATATTTATGAACAAGATTTTGAACAACCTTGTTCGAGCTTCACAGTCCCAAATTGGAGCCTTAATTCTCCACGGCCCATCAGTCTTTGCTCCAGTTCTATTTTCTATTTTGCTCCTCCTTGGCCTCCATAGTTCCTCTCCTTGTCTTCATCTCCTTCCTGTTGCCAAGTAGGCCAGAAGTGATCTATAAATAGCCTGCTGCTTGCCTCTGTGAACTGCTCTTGTCATCTACTAAACTGCGAGACAGAATGCAAGTCCTATGCTGAGGAGAAACGAGTAACCTGAGAAAAATGTACCATACACCCACACTCTGCCTGGCTCCTGGCAGGGTGACACACAAGCTCTAAACAGCAGAAACACGCACACACACACACGCTTACACAATGGACAAAGGCGCAGGCAGTTCAAATGAATCCAGCAGCTGTTGCTGGTGGATAAGAGCTGAGCTGGAGTTCCCTCATAGGAAAGCAGAAGAGGCCCATGTCCTGCCTTTGATAATACTCAAGACAAGCAGCTACTCAAAAAGCTGTTGTATATCAGAGTGGACCATTTATGAACCTAAGCCGCAGCAAACTGGATCAACGACACATCCTTCTAATGGGATAACTTCTCTGTCCCAGATTGTTGTCCTAAACCGATTGCTTTTCCATTCTGAGCCTCAGAGAGGCTTCTGTCTAATTAGTCTGAGGAAATATGCCTGACTTCCCACCTCTTTCTCTAGTTAGAGCTTACTAGTGCTCTAATGAAACTAAGGTTAAATGTTCTTTACAGTAGGTCCTTAGAGAAGAACGCAGTTATATATATTAGAGAAGAAGACAATTATAGACCTTCCACTTTTACCCACTTAACTTACAGGCAGAATCTCATTAGCTCGCTGCTTTTGTTAGCGAATTATAGAGCTGTTAATAAGTAAAAGTACAATGTATGGTAAGATGAACAGATACACAATACAATCTTATTCTTATCAGTAAATGTGCACAAGCAAGTTACCCTGAGAATAACACTCTTCAGTGTGGCTGTTACTGGGGGGGTGGGGTGGGTGGGGGGGAGAGTTATTTTCAGCATCACTAAGGTGAAGAGAGAAGCACAGAGATGTAGGAAACTATTTAAAAGGTAACTGTATTTTTTACAACATGTAGCGACCTGTCTGAAGTTCATTCGGGCAACAAAACATAACACAGATAAATGTACTTTTACAGTTTTGGTTGTTTCATACTAGACTTTTTTGGGTACATAAAAGAGCCATCCTGCCATAGGATGCCAATCTGTACCCACTCTAGAGACATTTTACAAAAGTTGCTGATGGTGGAATTATTCAACAGCATCACAGGAAGGCTGGACAGAGTACAGCAAAGCAGGCCTGTTTTGTCTCTTTGAACCTTCAACATCTTTCTGCTGTAAAACCTGCTGGATTGGGAAAGGCTGGGAATCTTTTGGAAATGACAGAGTTAGGGTTAGGATCTAAATTCTCTAGAATACAAAAGAAGATTCCAGTTGTAATATTCCTATCCATGCAAACAGCACCAATCAGTAATATATAAGATGCTAAAGATGGTTTAAGTCCTATTTCATCGTTGTGTTAAAATGTTAATAAAACCCATTTTAGCAGATGCTACTCTGCCACACAAGCAGCATGATGCCACCTCAGCTCCTAATATTAATCAATAATAACCACACAGCAAAAAAGATTTTAAACGCTTTTAATTACAGGCCTTCCAGACAAATTGGCTAAAATATGTATCATCAGGTCAAAAGCTTTACAAAAATCAGAGATCAGAAATCAGTCACAAATTCAGATGGTGGATCTCTAGTTAAGAGGTTTTTCCTCCCTGCTTTTGTGGTTCAGCAACAGGCAGCCTGACTTTGGCTCAAGGTAGTGCTGTGCAGTAAAATAATTTCAATCGTTTATCAAGAAACAGAAAATATCAATAACGATGATAAAGGTAGGCTTTAATATACAATAAGACATACAATACATGTGGTCTAACCGGCAATATGTGGGGTCAGCATTATTTAAGCATCTTTACAGGACAGCGAAGAGAGTGCAAACTGCAGTGTGAACTTGATTTGCATTATTTTCTGGTTGTGCTCAAGCATGTATGCAGTTTTAAACGATAATACAAATGGGATTTGTGCTGGGTGAGAAAATGTCATTATTCAATGAAGTCATTCAATTCTCAAGGGAATTCAGAAGGTTTATGACATTCTCATTAGTTATCATCAGTCAATATCGCCCAGCTCTTGTTCAAACTGTGTGGAAATGAAGAGCGGAGTAGCTGGATAATTGTACTTGGACCAGAGAGCTTGATGTAGAATACAGACAGCTTTCTGATGAACAAATCATGAGCAAAGTAACAGCAAGATTGCTTTGAGCAAGAGAGACGAAACAAAAAAATATTTCCTATTTTGCATTCTACAAGCAAAGACATTTTTTTTACATTCACACAGAAACCTGTCCATAAAAAATTAACTGCACTGATTTACAAATTTAAACAAGCCAAGTACAGAAAAGCAGTGAACACATACCTGCACCTCTGCTCTAGGCTTCCGAGAAGAAAGCCTTTTGCTGATTGGTAATTTCAACTCATTATCTTTACCATGAAAACTTGTGCGACTGCATCCATAAAGCAGACTGGTTACACATCTGTCTGTGCTGGAAGGCTGCTGGGAAAAGCCCGTTGTCTTAGCAGTCATTCCTTGAAATAAGGCTCTGTTAAGCATCTATTAGCAAACAGTTTGTCATTGCTTAGTCTAGCTGGACTGCATGTGGAGCCAGAACAATCAGCTCTTTCAGACACCAGAGCCGAAACGTTTCAAATTCTCTCCCAAATAATTCCTCGGCTCCACCACACTCCTGTGATTCTCTTAGCATTTTGTCCTCTCTTTTCTGTGTAATTGTTACTCTGTACCCTTCCACCCCCAACTCCCACGGCCTGCTAAAATTTCACTGAACTGATGGTTAAATTACAATCCAGTAAGTGGGAGAGGGGTAATTCCCCTGTCTATGATCTCCTTTGTGAAACCAGACCACACATATGGGCAGTTACAGATGTACCAAGTCGCAACAGGGAACAATAAAGGATGCCAGGGTGCCCTCGCTACCTCCTGTTGTAATGCTTCCTATGATGTACCAAGGAGGTGGAAAGACCTCTGCATGGGCAGAAATCACATAGAGAAAGATTCAGCAACAGATTTAACTTACAGTTATACTTAAAATGACCAGTCTTGGGCATTACTTTAACTGTAGGAAACTAAGCACGCTCCAAGGGGCAGTAAGCACAGACTGTCTGTTGCTCTTCTCATGGTAATTCACTACCAAACAGCAAAGAGGAATAACAGTGAATTCCCTGTCCTGGCGAACGTTTCGCTCTGCTGGGTGGTGAAATGACTCCGTGACGTTCTCCAGGGTACTTTGTGACTTTTAGAATGTCAACATGAACAAAACCTAAAAAACAATTGGCTGGATTTTCAGAAACTGGTTCTGCCTCAGATTGATGGAAAATACTAGTGATGGGATTACAAGATCCTATTCAGATTAAACTAAAAGGTTTTGTAACATTTTTCTTTCTAGCAGAGGATTAAAAAAAGATCAGATGGAAATAAAAAGCAACCAAAAATCAATAGAATAACAACTAATGGGTCATAAACACCTTTAAACCCTTTTTAAATACCTCCCACTTCCAGGATGATTACCAGTAATTATTTTTATGGCATACTGAAAGTAAACTTAGGGCTGGATGAAGGAAATTTTATCCTGTTAAAAAAACAGTTACAAACTTTTGTGAAAGTATCAGAGATGTTTGTCCTCTATAAGTGGGTGGGGCTAATATGATGTAAGCAAATGTAAATGCAGTTAGCAGTAGACTGTAGATAAGACTTTTGTGGTGCTCTGATCATGCATCTGGAAGACATAGCAAATAATCTGAGCGTGAGTGTGTGGTTTTTCACCCATTTTTCTTTGTAAAACGTGGTTTTATGGCATCCTTTTAGCAACAAATGTCATCTTGTCACTCTTCTAATAACCCCCTTAGAATCCACTCTGTGTAAACAGATTCTTCCACCTTATTTGAACATCACTGCAGCTCCTCCAGTGACCATGGGCCTCTTGGCTAATTCTCCTCTCCTTGCCTATCTGTCAGTTAAGTTGGATGACCATGTCTTGACTTGAACTTGTCCCATCCTTTTTCAAATTTCAGATGTTGGATTGAAAAGTACTCTTTATCAGAAATGCTCAAATCTATATATTGTTTTCTAAACTAACTCTGCTTTAAACTTCTCCACAGCCGTCTCTCTGACCTGTCTGCTGTGTTCCTTGGCTCCTATGATGCTGTTTCTTCACTAATGTTCTCTAACAAACCTTTGAGGCCAGAAACATATCAACCTGGATTTACATTGAGACTTTTCAGATTTTTTTTTGTTCCTACTTCCCAATTATCCACTCCTTGTGCTGGTCCAGTAAAACCTTTTACGGTTTGTAGTAGTTACAGGACAAAATGAAAACATGTCCAAACATATTAGGACATTCAGAAGACCCTGTACCAGCGAGTCGCCGCAGCAACAACCAAGGTGAGTCTTTCTTACAAACAAAGAACGGAGCTTTCCGATTTTACTGCCACCCTATATTTAACTTGGTTGGTGTGAATTATTGTTTTTAGCACTGTGAGAAACCATTTTTGTTATACTGTCATATTTACATAGCACACAGTGCTGGATGAGTAAAGGACACGATAAAAACAGCTTCTGAAATATGTGCATATTGGCTCCCACTTATTTTCTGTGTGCAACGATGAAATGTGAGTGTTCTCATTGTACAGGTCCTTCTCAAAATATTAGCATATTGTGATAAAGTTCATTATTTTCCATAATGTAATGATGAAAATTTAACATTCATATATTTTAGATTCATTGCACACTAACTGAAATATTTCAGGTCTTTTATTGTCTTAATACAGATGATTTTGGCATACAGCTCATGAAAACCCAAAATTCCTATCTCACAAAATTAGCATATCATTAAAAGGGTCTCTAAACGAGCTATGAACCTAATCATCTGAATCAACGAGTTAACTCTAAACACCTGCAAAAGATTCCTGAGGCCTTTAAAACTCCCAGCCTGGTTCATCACTCAAAACCCCAATCATGGGTAAGACTGCCGACCTGACTGCTGTCCAGAAGGCCACTATTGACACCCTCAAGCAAGAGGGTAAGACACAGAAAGAAATTTCTGAACAAATAGGCTGTTCCCAGAGTGCTGTATCAAGGCACCTCAGTGGGAAGTCTGTGGGAAGGAAAAAGTGTGGCAGAAAACGCTGCACAACGAGAAGAGGTGACCGGACCCTGAGGAAGATTGTGGAGAAGGGCTGATTCCAGACCTTGGGGGACCTGCGGAACCAGTGGACTGAGTCTGGAGTAGAAACATCCAGAGCCACCGTGCACAGGTGTGTGCAGGAAATGGGCTACAGGTGCCGCATTCCCCAGACCTGGGCTACAGAGAAGCAGCACTGGACTGTTGCTCAGTGGTCCAAAGTACTTTTTTCGGATGAAAGCAAATTCTGCATGTCATTCGGAAATCAAGGTGCCAGAGTCTGGAGGAAGACTGGGGAGAAGGAAATGCCAAAATGCCAGACGTCCAGTGTCAAGAACCCACAGTCAGTGATGGTCTGGGGTGCCGTGTCAGCTGCTGGTGTTGGTCCACTGTGTTTTATCAAGGGCAGGGTCAATGCAGCTAGCTATCAGGAGATTTTGGAGCACTTCATGCTTCCATCTGCTGAAAAGCTTTATGGAGATGAAGATTTCATTTTTCAGCACGACCTGGCACCTGCTCACAGTGCCAAAACCACTGGTAAATGGTTTACTGACCATGGTATCACTGTGCTCAATTGGCCTGCCAACTCTCCTGACCTGAACCCCATAGAGAATCTGTGGGATATTGTGAAGAGAACGTTGAGAGACTCAAGACCCAACACTCTGGATGAGCTGAAGGCCGCTATCGAAGCATCCTGGGCCTCCATAAGACCTCAGCAGTGCCACAGGCTGATTGCCTCCATGCCACGCCGCATTGAAGCAGTCATTTCTGCAAAAGGATTCCCGACCAAGTATTGAGTGCATAACTGTACATGATTATTTGAAGGTTGAAGTTTTTTGTATTAAAAACATTTTTCTTTTATTGGTCGGATGAAATATGCTAATTTTGTGAGATAAGAATTTTGGGTTTTCATGAGCTGTATGCCTAAATCATCCATATTAAGACAATAAAAGACCTGAAATATTTCAGTTAGTGTGCAATGAATCTAAAATATATGAATGTTAAATTTTCATCATGACATTATGGAAAATAATGAACTTTTTCACAATATGCTAATATTTTGAGAAGGACCTGTATGTGTATGTGTATCTGTCTGTAAGGGTTATTGAATTATTGAAAATAAATTTAAATAAACTGGTGCATATAAATTGCTTTATTCTTAAAAGGCAAATATGCAAATCAATTTTTAACATTACACCGGCTCATTTGAATATACTTAATGACAAAATGGCAGTCAGTCAAAATAAAGAAAGAAACAATATTTTATTCAGTGCAAACTTCCATAAAAAAAAGTTCAAGTACTGTTAGTCAGAGGATTGCACAAAGGATTTGTTGGTTGCCTCGATGTTGTAATTTTTGCTTTGATTTGATATTTATCTCCATTTTGTTCCCACCTCTTAGGGACATGCCGTTTGTTTCTACTACAAAAAGCTTCATGTGTGATGTTAAACGTAACCACACCTACCCAAGCCGGTGAGCCAATCCTGGTCAATTTGTATTACTGAAACAACTCATGTTCAGAGGAAGCTCTTTTATTTGCATCAAGAAAACTTCTAAAGCAAACTAAATATAGCACTAGGGCACATGCAATATATATTTCTACTCAGGTGAGAAGTTCTTACATGAAGAGGCCACATTCCCCCTTGTTTTTTACCCAACAAGTGTTTTCTACAACACTGCATTCCCACTGAGGGGGCAGGCCTAGCTGGAATTTACCAGGATTGCCAGAATGCCTGTCTGAGTCTGTTTACAGATGGGAGAGAGAGAAAAATACAAGATAACTAAAAGTGATTAGTGAGAGCACTGGAAAATGCATAAAAATCCATTTTCCCAAAGTACTGTGCTCATTATAAAGATACTTGCTCCTATTTAACAGAAGTACAAATTTTAGATCTAAACCTAACATCCTCAATGGTATAGAGCCCTCTCCTAGGTATACCAACCACCCAAAACACTTTCCACATAGGGTTTAGTGCCTTGCCCAGGGGCACATCAACATGGCGCAGAAGCAAGTAAGAATGAACCTACAGCTTTCCAGTTGCGAGACAACTACTCTCCCCAAATAAACGCACAAATTTGCATCTAAAAGGCCAGTTCCAAATATCCATAAATGGAAATTTCAGTGTCACCTCGTCCTACAACACCTCCTCCTTTCTCTGCAAAAGCCTCAGCATGTATCTTCTCTGGATCACTCAGAGGCTCGGAGAGCAGCAGCACTGTGGAATGCCATTAGCTCTGCTTTCAATCACAAAACCACAGTATTAGTCACACATTTATAAGCTCTGTTCTGCAACAGAATGACAGGGTGGGAGCTGAGAGTGGAGATGGCAGCAGAGCAGGGGTTATGAAAAGACTTATTCACTCTTCCACATCAGGTAGATTCATGCATGGTAGAAGTTCTCTTCTGCTGGATGATCAGATTTACTTTGGTCTGATTACTGTATACATTTAAAACAATTATTGAGAGAGAGATTCTGCACAAGGAGAGATCCAGTGCCTTGCAAACGTTTTCACATCTCTTCAACCGTTTCACATTTTGTCATGTGACACCAGAAAACTTCCTTCTATTTTATTAGGATTTTATGTGATAGAGCAGCACAAAGCCGTGCATAATTGTGAAGTGGAAGGGAAGCGACATGCGGTTTTATAAAAGTTTACAGATAACAACCTGCATAGTTTGGCATCCATTTGGATTGAGTCAACCTAAGTCAGAATTAGGAGAAGCACCATTCACTGTGATCAAAGCTGCAGGGCCTTTGGGGTCTGTCTCTACCAGCTTTGCACATCTTAAAACTGAATTTCTTGTCAATTCTTTGTTGCAAAACAAGTCAAGCTCAGTCAGACTGGATGATGAGCATTCATGATTTCAAGTCTTGCAACATATTCAGTTACGTTGATAGATTGATTAGATTTAGGTCTGTACGTTGACTGATCCATTCTAAAACATCAATCTACCTTGATACAATCCATTTCATTGTAGCTCTGCTTGTATGTTTGGAGTCACTGTGCTGGAAAATTATCCTCCAGTCCAGTCTCAAGTCCTTTGCAGAAGAGTTTGTTTTTTAGGATTGTCTTGTATTTAGGTTCTATTGATCCTCCTTCAGCCGTTTGCCTGTGCCTGTTACAGGTAACATGACAAAATAGGGAAAATTCCAATGGGTGTGAACACTTTTACAAGGTACTGTAACGCTGAACTTCAGGCAGACAGAAAGCAGAACCACTTTCTTATCTCAGCATCTGCCTGCTGCTAAACAGCAACTATTTGCAGTTGTCAATATAATGATTTTCCACCTGGTGTTTATTACACTATTTGACAAAAGGCAAATAGATGGAAAACTTAGTAACAGCTGTACAGGAGGAGTTCATTCATCAGTCCGTCAATATCATTGGTACCTAAATGCATCTTTCATGCCTAAAGGCTGAAATAAAGATTTTTCAGGTTACCATAAATTACATAATGTTTACAAAAAATATATTCTTTGGAGTGTGCCAGCAAGAGCCAACCAACATGGATATGAAAGCTTCATGTAACTTTGAATGGTTTGTTAAGCAGGATACATCTGCCAGGTAGTTGTCCACTTTTTTCCCCACGCTCTGTCTTTTATTATATCCAGTCACGATTCTTTCAAAAATATCCTGCTAATCAGACTAAGTCAGGTTAGTCACGGTGCGACATATTATCCAAACCATGTGTCTTGCAGACAGCACAGCCACGGCGTTGACCAGTATGGAAGAAACGGTTGTCCAGAGCAACCGTGGAGATGGCAGACAAAGAAGGGGTGGGCGGGGACAATGTGGTGGGTCCGCAAACACACATGCACATGGGTCCAGAGTTAAGCAAACAATCCAGTGGAACAACAGTCTGAGTCAGTGCCTGCGTGATCCATTTGGAAGTCACAGCTCACACAAACACACACACACACAGATAAAGTAGGAGACCTCTGTCATACAATGTCAACATGCTGAGCACGCTGATACAATTACAGCAGAAGTGCTTTATACTATTGTGATGGCAGGGTGAAGTGATTCTTGAGTGACCTGCAGTGTGGTGTAAAGTGTCGGCGGAGATTTTGTTCTGCAGGCCCAGTATGATAAGACGCCGTTTATACCCACCCTTCGAAGCTGACATGATTTTACTGTTAGTGGTCGCACAGGGGGAAAGGAAGTGGGAGCAGACACAGCGCATGCGCTACAGCCGAGGCCAGATGTCAATCAAAGGCCCGCCATGCTCATAAAAAATAAGCACAGTGGCCTAATTTCAGCGTAGCGGCCTGCTACATGGAATTGGGGTGGCAAGAACCCTGCTTCAGTATATAGTGCCTTGAACTACTTCATCTTTATAGGGGTTAATGCAGTAGACCAACACTAGCTAGTGAATAAATGTGAAATGGAAGGAAAATGATACATGGTTTTCAGATTTATTTATTCTTTTTATCTTAAATGAAAAGTGTGGTGCGTATTTATATTCAGCCCTGTTTACTCTGACACACCTAAAAAGGCAGCAACTCGCTGCCTCCAGGAGTCAACTAATGAATAAACAGGTGGGACAATCTGTCAACCCAGCCTTTAGTTAAGGTGGCAATATGAAAGCCATTGTTGAATGGAAGACACAAGATGTCAAATTTGCAGTTTACAGCCAGACAAGGCCTAACTGTAACTTTTTGGCCTACATGCAAAACACTAACAATGCACACCACCTGAGCACATTATCCACATCGTGAAATGTCATGGTAGCAGATGCTCTTCTTTAACAGGGACAGGGAAGATGGTCAGTTAAGAGGAAGGCGATGGAGGTAAATACAGGGCAGTCCTTAAAAAAACTTGGCAGAGGCTGTTAAAAACAGAGGCAGAGGTTCATCTTCCATTAGAACAGTGACCTTAAACATACAGCTAAAGCTAAAATGGAATGGTTTATATGAAGGTATATTCAGGTGTTAGAATAGTCTAGTCAAAGCCCCGACATAAATTCAATTGAGTATTTGTGGAAAGACTTTAAAACTGATCTTCACAGACATTCTCTGTCCAATTTGGTTGAGCTCCAGTTTTTTTTCCAAAGAAGACTATACAACAATTTTCTGCATGTGCAACATACTTAATAAATTTGAATTTTTGCAGCTGTAGCTGCAGCCAATGGTGGTTCTACAAAGCACTGACTCAGATACACACCACAAATGCATGCCACACTGCTCAGATTTTTATCTGACTTTGATTTTCCTTCCTCATCACAAGCATGCATAACTTTGTGTTGGTAGTCACATAAAATCTCAAAAAAATACATGGAGGTTTGTGGTTGTAACATGAAACAATGAGAAAAAGTTCAAGGTGTATGAATACTTTTGTTAGGTACTGTATGTGTACTGCTGGATGACTCATTTCAGAGTTACTTTTATTATGAAACTCTTGAAACTGCAATAGCAACAGGTTCATTTTGGTCACATGGTACAACAAGGCCAAAAGAAAACATGTGAGAAGTTCTGTAAATGGTCAAAGCGTTAAAAGTTGGGCTTCATGAACAAGAGAACATGTGTGTTTGCATAGGATATGTGTGGCCAGAGACTACTTTGCTCAAAGTTTCTAAATATACCTGCTTCATTCTAAATAATGTAGGCAGGTGGAGTGCTGCAGTCAATAATTAAGTGGGTCCTTTGCTGTGGGAGAAGACGGAACTCGTTTATAGTGCAGAGGAGAAGCGTGCCAAGTGAGCTTAGGTGTCACAGAATTAGAGCAGCATCCACTTGTTAAGTCCTGCAGGACTGAAGCAGTTGTGCAGTCTCTGACCTAGCATCTCGTCTATCTTATCTTCTGTTGTATGAAAACAATATTATAGTTATTATTGGTGTGAGAAAGAAAAATAACAATATTTGGTTGTTTTTTTAAAACTCAACTGGGTGATAAGGTTAGCTACATACAACCCATAAAACAGCCTTTAACAACAATAGTTCCAATAGATCCAAATAACCATCTTCTGAAAAGATTTAGCTCACACAGGTTTTCTTGTGTCTTTGGGATCATTATTCTGTTGATGACCCAGTTTAGACCAAATATCAAATGTCAGACAGAGGAGTTGATAGCTCACTCAATGACACCACGGTGTTCAGCTGGACCTTCAGAAACCTAAAGACTCATGTACAGTCACAGTTTAGCGTGTAGCGCCGGACTTGGCTGAACAAGCACTTATATCTGACGCTGACTTTGGTGCAGTATTCTCCGAAAACAAAGGGGGCAGTATGCCACATAAGTAGTGGAAATGTAGTAAAAGAGAGAAAATACGCTTAATGTCACACAGCAAAAATGGCTGAGTGCTCTATCGAAAACACCTTGTTTTTTGCAAAGTTTCAGACTCGGAAGAGTAAAACAGAAAGGATCTAAAACTGAACCTTGATACAATTTCGGACTCTTAACAGTAAAAAAGCTATAAACACTTTAAACACTGTTAATGTATACATTCTAACTTTGTAACTCACATTTATGTTCCTCTTACCCATTTTTGTATGTCATTTTTCTTTTCTGTTGCTCTCTTCCTGATCATGAAGAAGAGATTTATTTGTGGGTGAAATGTTTGCACCTTCAACTTCGTTCATTCTGAATGGATGCACCGTCGGTGGCAAAAATTCGGAGGTGCTCAAGCAGGCGCCGCGACATCTCCAGAGCCCACGCACAGGGGCGAGGACAGTGTGATTGCATCACTGGTGGTGTGCGCACCCTTGAATCCGGTTCAATGTGTCAAGTATAAACCTAGCTTTAAACCTGTGCTCATTAGCTGCTTTTGGCTTTGTAGAAAATAATAATAATACTACAGCATAACAAGGACTTATCCCAAATGATTTTGGGGAGCAAGTGAGGATGAGTTAATCTATTCATTTTCTTGCATGAACAGCTTTCTGTTGACCATTATTTTACATATTAAGACCATGAGGTATGAATTCATCTTTTCTAATGATAATAAGGAGGCTAGTTATGACATAGTCGTAATAATACTATTGCACTTTCTTCCAAAATTTGGGACGATGGTGGGAACAGTAGTAGGAGTTCGTCCTGTAACCAGTGTGTTGCCAGTTCAAAACCCCCACTCAGTCTGTCTCAGTTGTTGTGTCCTTGGGCAAGACACTTCACCCACCTTGCCTGCTGATGGTGGTCAGAGGGCTCGGTGGTGCCGATTGTATGGTAGTTGCTTTGTCCGTATGCTTTTGTCAGTGTGTTCCAGGGCAGTTGTGGCTACAATGTAGTCTACGACGGTCAGCGTGTGAATGTGTGTATGAATGGGTGGATGACTGATTGTAGTATAAAGCACTTTGGGGACTCTGGGGACTTGATAAAGTGTTATATAAGTTCAGGCTATTTACCATTCCAGGATTTACTTTTAGATTCATAAACCTTTTTCCAATATTTGCCTGATATTTCCAGTCACTGAAGCCTACAGTACGTACATGTATTTCTCAATTTAAACAGAAGCAACAAACCAAAACAATAAAAGAAAAACAAAAAAGAGAGTGAGAGATGTGTGGATGTGTGTGTGTACTGTAATATAGCACCATGACAAGCTGCTGAGAAGAAGATCTGAGAGCTGTAATAGTCACAGATGTACTGCAGGAAATTGGTCATACATGTACAGTGCCTTGCAAAAGTATTCAGCCCCCTTGAACTTTTCAACCTCTTGCCACATTTCAGGCTTCAAACATAAAGATATAAAATTCTAATTTTTTGTGAAGAATCAACAACAAGTGGGACACAATCATGAAGTGGAATGACATTTATTGGATGTGTCAAACTTTTTTAACAAATAAAAAACTGAAAAGTGGGGCGTGTAATATTATTCGGCCCCTTTACTTTCAGTGCAGCAAACTCACTCCAGAAGTTCAGTAAGGATCTCTGAATAATCCAATGTTGTCCCAAATGACTGATGATGATAAATAGAATCCACCTGTGTGTAATCAAGTCTCCGTATAAATGCACCTGCTCTGTGATAGTCTCAGGGTTCTGTTCAAAGTACAGAAAGCATCATGAAGACCAAGGAACACACCAGGCAGGTCCAAGATACTGTTGTGGAGAAGTTTAAAGCCGGATTTGGATACAAAAAGATTTCCCAAGCTTTAAACATCCCAAGGAGCACTGTGCAAGCAATCATATTGAAATGGAAGGAGTATCAGACCACTGCAAATCTACCAAGACCCGGCCGTTCCTCTAAACTTTCATCTCAAACAAGGAGAAAACTGATCAGAGATGCAGCCAAGAGGTCCATGATCACTCTGGATGAACTGCAGAGATCTACAGCTGAGGTGGGAGAGTCTGTCCATAGGACAACAATCAGTCGTACACTGCACAAATCTGGCCTTTATGGAAGAGTGACAAGAAGAAAGCCATTTCTCAAAGATATCCATAAAAAGTCTTGTTTAAAGTTTGCCACAAGCCACCTGGGAGACACACCAAACATGTGGAAGAAGGTGCTCTGGTCAGATGAAACCAAAATCCAACTGTTTGGCCACAATGCAAAACGATATGTTTGGCGTAAAAGCAACACAGCTCAACACCCTGAACACACCACCCCCACTGTCAAACATGGTGGTGGCAGCATCATGGTTTGGGCCTGCTATTCATCAGGAGGGACAGGGAAGATGGTCAAAATTGATGGGAAGATGAATGGGGCCAAATACAGGACCATTCTGGAAGAAAACCTGTTGGAGTCTGAAAGAGACCTGAGACTGGGACAGAGATTTATCTTCCAACAAGACAATGATCCAAAACATGAAGCCAAATCTATAATGGAATGTTCACAAATAAACGTATCCAGGTGTTGGAATGGCCAAGTCAAAGTCCAGACCTGAATCCAATCGAGAATCTGTGGAAAGAGCTGAAGACTGCTGTTCACGAACGTTCTCCATCCAACCTCACTGAGCTCCAGCTGTTTTGCAAGGAAGAATGGGCCAGAATTTCAGTCTCTTGATGTGAAAACTGATAGAAACATACCCCAAGAGACTTGCAGCTGTAATTGAAGCAAAGGGTGGAGCTACAAAGTATTAATGCAAGGAGGCCGAATAATATTCCAATTCCAATTCCAATAATTTGGAAAGACCAGTTAACCATGTTTCTGGACTGTGGGGGTAGCAGAAGTACCAGGAGACAACCCACACATGGATAGGGAGAACATTCAAACCGCAGCCCTTGCTGCAGGGCAACTGTGCTAACATATAAATGCATATGCAGGGAAAATATTAATGTCATAGCAAAAGCAAGGTTGTCTTCAGCTCCACTAGAAGATGTATTGTACGATCCTCACTGAGATGTGTCCTACCAGCAACAGGTCTTATCAAGTTTTTAAGAAACTTGCATCTTAATGTCTGACTGCAGTTTTGCCATGCAGAACAGAGATGGACAGGAATACCCAGATAATATGTTTCATTGCTTCCTCAACATCAGCAGAACTCATATGCTGAACACATGCATAGATCTGTTGAATGTTTACACCAGGACTTTGATAACATTACAAGTCAGACAGCAGTCTGGACAGCTTGGCTGCTGGGGGATAACCCGGAGGGGTGAACTGTGGGTGTATGTGACAGAAAAGCTATTTAAATATCTACACAACCCTTAAAGAGACTGGGATTTCTTACCTTGCTCCTGATCTGTCCAGAGGTGGACACTTTCCGGATCAGTTTCTGGGGGCCTTCCTGCTCTGCCTCGCTGTCGGAGGACTCGTCCGCCGCACCGGTGCCGGCGACAGCACCCACTACATGGGCATGGACCCCCGCGGCAGTCGAGACAGCCCCTTTCTCCGGCTCCTGTCGGGGACAGGGATAAAACCAATCGGGGTTATACTTCGGTCGCTCCGTCGCTCCCTTCCTCTCCTTAAGGCGAGAGGAAACGTCTCTCCTCGCTGTCATCTCCCCACGTCTCTGAGATAAGGACGCTTTCTGGGATCTGCGTGGGCTGGTGGACGCATAAGGGACTAGATGGGGAAGACTCCACGCTTCCCCGCCGCTCGGGCAGATAGACGCTGCTATGGCTGCAGCGTGCGCGGCTAGTCCCCATCCAGAGACCGCCTCATCCACTCCGTCAGCCAGTGGTCTGTACCGTGGCAGGGCAGACCCTAGTGGCTGTTTTATTCTAACACCCACAAAGACAGCGCCACTAACCGGAGTCACACTACATTTATTTAACTATAACTCAACTGTATGAAGCGAAGATCAGAGATTGTGTTAGAAACAGCAGTTAAAGAAAGATCACTAAAAACTAAACTGCAACTGCGCTAACAGAAGAGATAGGCTACTTCAGAACAAGAACACTTAAACTCGTTAAACAAAAGCAGTCATTAAAGCCCGATAGATTCAAATAGACATTTAGCATTTACATACTTCGTCTTTCCTAAACAGAACAAAAGACACCTGACAATTAAATCCTATTTAGTTATAGAAAATCTCAGCGACAAAAGAATAAGCTTCAAACACGACTGCTCTGAGATTAAAGAAACATTTCCACACCAAAACCTCACAGTTACGCCTCAGTATTCATAGAAACAAATCCAACTGTTCACTTTTCTTCGGGGAAAACCCGAACAGAACGACCGAAGTGAGAAGCGAACGGTGTTGGACTTTTTACTAACCAGTTCCTCCCAGACAGGGCTGCGGCTGAAGGGGTACACATCCTCCATAGTTCCAGACTTCGTTCTGCGTCCGCTCCGGGCAAAAGAGAGGAAACAAAACAGGGAAAAAGGTGGAGGAATTCAGCAACCTGCTTCGCCGCCTTGGCTCTTCGCCACCCCCCGTGTGGAGAAGCTGGACGTGGAGCCCTGTCCGTGTTCTCCCACCACTCCCACCACTCTCTTCTCTCTCACCCTCCCTCCTTCTCGGCTCTGTCCGTGGCCTCTCTTCTCCTGCTGCTCGCTTTTCTTCTTCTTACTTTTTTTCTCTCAAGTGCCGCGCGCGTTTCTGCGCTGCACGAGACAAAAGTCAAACAGCATAAAAAGTGCGAGAAGTTCTGTAAAAGTACGTCCCCGCAGGAAGATATATTCAAATATATTAGTCAAAAATATGAAGATATCTCATTTTTCTGATTCAGTTTGGACACCATAGTAATGTCGAGCGCCAACGTTCCTAGCTGGCATTAAACTGACATTAATCGTTTAAATGTTGACATAATGTCAGTTTAAGAAAAAACACGAATTCAACCACAAAACAATATTGAACACCAAACAGTTGAATTGGTGTTGTTAACTCACCATGGATTCAGCATTGAAATATCAACAGGTTTTGAGCTGTATGTCTAATCAACATTACTTTTACAAACATGACTTTTAAAAATGTTGCTAAAATATGTCATTTGAAAAATAACATTGTTCCAACTTCCAGACATGATGATACATGATGTAGAAATGACGTTGCTATTTCAACGGTGGTTAGATTTGCAAAATCAAAACAAAATTCAACGGTTATCCAACTCAACTACCTGACTCAAAATTAACTTAAAATGCCAGCTGGTTGCCACCATGTCAAGGCCTAAATAAACAAATCATTAAATATTTTTCATATGTAATATTAAAAAAAATGGAAAGAAAGAAATATGTTAAAATAATCAAATAACTTAGAAAAGTATATTAAAACTTACTGTGTTATTGAAAAAGTATTTGTGCCCTTACAGGTTCTCAGGGTACAGGTCCTCTTTTTGCTTTTGGTCAAACTGAAATATTTCAGAGCACCAAATAAATTTTAACATAAGGGACAGAAACAAAACAATGCTGTTTTCAAATGGCGATTTTAATAGCAGTTTATTTAATGTGTTGTATTTTTAATACATTATCTATGTATTTATATTGTAAGTTTAATTAATTAAAGGCACATTAAATAGTAAGTTTACATAGTGATTTCTTAATTTATTTATTGAATTGTGGCACGTTTGAACCTCCACACTTATGTATAAAAAATGTATGATTGAACAATTCCCCTTTTACAAAATGCCACTAAATGATGAACAATTCATTCTGTATTTTTAGCAATTATAATTTTGTTTATTAGTTTTACAAAGTTATTCTTTTTTTTTAATAACATTTTAGATAAATGGCAAATAAATCTATGAACATTTGAATCACTTCATCTTTTGAAAGTGTGTTTTCCATTAGCCAATATTTAAAGGCAAATCTGGGTGGCTTTTAAGCAAAGATTTCATTTGGGAATATCTAAGTAAAATTTTTTGCAATTTTATTCAAAATGTGAAAGTCAAATATAAAATTAGCCCTCAACAGTGTGACAAATACTTGCTAAACTGTGTAATAGTTTGAATGAAGTCCTTTTTACACAGCAATCACAATACATACAATAGAACATGAAGGAAAAAACACTAAATAGAATTTTTATGTATGTACAGCAATACAAATGTTATGATGGTATCATAATAGGATGTGCCATCATGAAGTATAATTATTTAGGAAATATTTCAGTGTCCATCAATCAATCAATCAATCAATCAATCAATATTTTTTTATGAAGCACTTTCCATAAAGTTAAATGTAACAAAATGTTTTTAGGGAGATAAAAAAACAAAAAAAAAAAAACAAGAGAAATTGCATATAAACAACAATCAGCAATCAAATTGAAACATTCTAAACTAAGTCTAGAAAATAAGAATTGTTGTTAGACAATGGAGCTGATGAATCACCAAATGAAGATACAAGCAAAACATAAATAATAAAAACGCAATAAAATGCACAAATCAACAGAGATAAAACATAAAATAAAATATAATCTAGAGTGAACCAAAACTATATTTAAAAGATAAATAACATTAAACTAAAAAAAAAAAAAACAAAATCAATGAGACAAAATTCTGGATAAAATATTTAAAAAATAATAGATAAAATAAAATAAAATAACGAAAGAATTAGCTAGTGAAGTTTAAGGAGGAAGATATTTTTTAGATTTAGCTTGATGAAAGATAGTTATTGTCATGTAAATAACCCTTTTAGGAGCACAATAATCTGGGTTTTATTCTGATTTTATGGCTAAAGATCTGCAATAAAAATGTGCTGTTAGTGCGTCTGCCTCTTTTTCCAAGACATTTTCAGCTTACAGTATGTGGTAGTTATTCAGTATTACTATGTGTTTTTGTAATAACAGTAAATGGCGCAACAAAAATGCCAGATCCTGTCTGAGCTGAAACAGCGGAACTGTTCTTCACATAACTGATATTCATCGGAACACTTTAGCCTGGGACTTCTCTGTCCCTCCGTTATTTTCCTCCGGCTCCGGCGGGAGTATGAGTTGACAGATGTTATGAAATGGGAATAAGGCCGTTCCAGCCCGTGGAGTGACCCAAACCTGGAGCTTTTTGTTCTATAAGAACAACGCAAGAAGCTGCAGAATGCACTACCAGCTGTTACGTGGCGGCACAGCGGCGGCGGTGGCCTCTAGAAGGGTGCGGAACATTCTGGGTTCGGTCCTGGGTCGGGATGGCTGGATGTGGAGATCCCATGAGGTCAAACTTGTAAGCACATCCTCAGGTAATCTACAGACTGAACTCTAGTGGTAACGTTTCTGGAAAGCCCAGTAGAGGAAGGATCAGTGAGCCTGTTAGTTTTAATTTTGATTCTTTATTACTGGAATAAGGAGTCAGAGGGGCCAAACCAACAGCCTGCTTCTCTGCTTTAGTTTACTGCACAACCAAACACCTGATTGTAGTTCATCGTGGTAGATGTAAAACCACTGTGACGATTGACGCAAGTATAACTTGAAGGATACAGCACGGTCAGCAACTGAACTAGTTTCAAGGTGAAAGGTCATTTACTCTTTTCTGTTGACAGGCCTAACTTGTTTTTCAGTTTTAGCTGAAAATTATTCCCATACTTGTATTTTTGTTTATCAGTATGCGTGTTATCCCCTTTATTTAGTTATTTATTCTGTATACAAACACCTGCCTCAGTGCCCTCCCTGACAGGTACCTAATCAAGCTAGCTGATGATACAGCCCTGGCGTGCCTTTTCCAGAACACCAGGCAGGAACCTGGTCCAGTGTTGGATAAGTTTTTTAATTAGTGTGAGAAGTCCCACCTGCTGTTACTCTCTGAAAAAGCTGTTTTTATTTGATGTCACCTGTAAAAAAAGAAAAGATGTTTTTTAGCACTTTTTAGAGAGTGTTTTAACTAGTTGCATTACATGCTGGTTTGGTCGCATATCAGAAGCACAAAAGAACACAGAAAAAATGTGACCACTGCCAGTAAGCTGCTAGGCAATAGTCTGGTTAACTTGGAACACATAAACAAATATCCTTTAACAAGGTGAAAAGTATCCTTGCTGATTAGAAGCTTCCACTAGTTACTGTTTTTAAACTGCTGTACTCAGGTAGAAGGTACTGCTACCCTCAAGTAAAATGGTAAATGGCCTGCACTTGTATAATGCTTTATCAAGTCCCCAGAGACCCCAAAGCGCATTACACCACAACTGCTACCCTCAGCTAAAATGTACTGCTATCATCAGCTAGAAGGTACTGCTACCCTCAGCTAAAAGGTACAACAACATTCAAGTAGAAGGTACTGCTACCCTCAAGTTGAAGGTACTGCTGTCATCCGGTAAAAGGGACTGCTACCTTCAGCTAGAAGGTACAGCTGCCTTTAGGTAGAAGGTACTGCTACCTTCAGCTGAAAGATACTGCTACCCTCAAGTAGAAGGTACTGCTGCCATAAGGTAGAAGGTACTGCTACCCTCATCTAAAAGGTACTGCTACCTTCAGATACAATGTACTGCTACACTCAGCTAGAAGCTACTGGTACCTTCAGGTAGAAGGTACTGCCACGCTCAGCTAAAAGGTACTGCTACCCTCAAATAGAAAGTACTGCTGTCATCAGCTAGAAGGTACTGCTGTCCTCAGCCAGAAGGTAATGCTACCCTCAGCTAGAAGGGTAGCAGTACCTTCAGGCTGAGGGCAGCAGTACCTCAGGTAGAAAGTACTGCCACCCTCAGCTAAAAAGTACCGATCCCTCAAGTAGAAGGTACTGCTGTCATCAGCTAGAAGGTACTGCTACCTTCAGCTAGAAGGTACTGCTACCCTGAGCTGAAAGGTACTGCTATCCTTAAATAGAAGGTATTGCTGTCATAAGGTAGAAGGTACTGCTACCCTCAGCTAGAAGGTACTGCTACCTTTTTTTTTTAAATGTTTTTATAATCGAACTCAAAAGCAGAACAAGTTGACGCCAGCTAATCAGCACAAAATGCCTCCCTGCACCACAGAGGACTTCGACAAACCTTTACAGAAATTGGCTGTTTTGGAGATGAGCATCCACCGACTAGAAGTGAATATGGGGTACAGCGATGATTCAACTCTGCCTGTGATCCCAAACAGTGACAGCCAGCTCAACGACTCAGCCGGCAATCAGAACACTGAGAATTAACCTATTGGCAGACCCCCCTGGCATGTTTTATGGGCATGCCCAAAAAATCAAGGTGGATGACTCACTGGAAGATCTCAGCAATTAAAGAAATTAAAATGGCCAGAATTACAGAGAAATGCCCCCATTTCCCCTGGGAAAAGGAGACTTCGACAGCGAGCTGCTGTTACAACAACTGATAGGAGTGAGACAGCTGGAAATAATGGAATTCCCCTCCAAAACAGATTTGCTCCACTACAGAATGAAAACCAGGAAAATGATCCATCTTCTGAGAACAAAAAAAATGGTTTGAGAACAACCTTCATTCTAAACAGTCTTCTCCTAAATTGCCAGAGAAAAAGCACCTCACCAGACCAAGAACCCTAATAGTGGGCAACACAGCTGTGGATGGGATTAAAAACTTCTGCAACAAGAAAAACACAGAAGTTATGATTGGTACCAGTAACATGGTCTCTGATATCTCAGAGAATATTCTTGCAATAACAGAAAAGTGTCCGTCTCTAGAAAACCTTATTTTACACTGTGGAGCCATGGATGATGTGGCTAAGAAAAAATCAGAAAGACTGAAGGAGGATTTCACTCGTCTTCTGAATATTGTTGGAGGTCTCCATATCAAAGTGTTTCTCAGCGGACCCTTTGCACCGATTTTCTGGGGAGATGAGGTTTTTTCCAGACTTCTGATGATAAATAAGTGGTTGAAAAAAACATGTGCCACCACACCTGAGAACTTCATCGACAGCTTTAATATTTTTTGGGAAAAAAGACAACTCTTCAAGCAAGATGGTTTCTGTTTGAACAAGCCAGGAGCCAGACGTCTCACATCTAATCTCTTCTAGTCAGTAAATAATCCACCAGCAGCTTCGACCTTCAGCAGAAAACATGGAGTATCAACAACAATGATAACGCTGCATCCAACAGCTCCAGCAGAAACAATCAGCCAGTTGGCTGAGAGAGAGAGGTCATCACAAAAGGTCTCCCCGTCGAAATCCACAGGAGAAGTGGACCCCCCTGTTATACCCCCCCTCCCCCCAAACCCAGACCGACACCCCTGGTAAACCCCCCCTCACCCCAGACCCCGACCCAGACCGCACAGAACTCTCCCATCTCCCCACTGAGCCTGCTTTTTGCTTTACTGGATTCTGATAACATGAAAGGAGCTCTTAAAATCGTGACCCAAATGGCTCTGACATCTTCTCCATTCAACACCCCCCGTGGCCAAGGCCCTGCTACTAAACCAACATCTTCCAAATGCCGCAGACCTCCACCACCTCCTAATCTATCAGGACCTTCAAATCACTTCTCTGTGATACAGTCTGGGCCCCAGTGGTAACTCTATCAGAAATGAGCATGTCCAAGAAAAACTTGGGCCCCTAATAGGAGATAGTTATAAAATCTCTGTGCTTATATGTGACAGAAAGAACAAAGCCAAAAGGATAAGAGACAGTTATAAACAATCAACAAAAGCCATAAACTGTCAGGTACATCCAGACACAGAGTTAATATCTGCAACTAAGTCATATAAACTGGCTTTACTGAACATTAGATCTTTGTCAGGGAAATAATTTTTAATCAATGACTTCATTACTGACCACGATCTTGATGTTATGTTTTTAACAGAAACATGGTTACATGAATTTAATGAAGCTCCCATTCTGATAGAGGCGACACCTCCGAACTACAATTTTCTTTGTGAGAGCAGACAGCAAAGAAAAGATGGAGGGGTGGCCACTTTGTTTAAAGATTTATTAGAGTGTAAAAATGTATTTCTGGGCAGATTTGACTCTTTTGAATATTTGGCCCTCCGGGTAAAGAGCCCTGTCCAAACCATGTTCTTGAATATTTACAGGACCCCTAAGTCCAAAACAAACTTTATCAGTGATTTTAATGAGCTTTTATCTGTGATTTGTGTTGATTATGACTGTTTAATTATTGTGGGAGACTTCAACATTCACATGGACAATCCTGAAGACAGAAGTACAATAGATCTATGTGACACTCTTAGAAATGTTGGTTTGACTCAACATGTTAAACAGCAAACGCACAAACAGGGACATATTTTGGACTTGATCATCATTAAGGGTCTAAACATTTCCAAGGTGTCTGTAACTGATGTTGCCCTATCTGACTACTTTTCTGTTATTTCTGAAAGCATCATCTCCAATGACTCAGTTTGCCAAAGAGACATGATAAGAAAACGCATCTTTAAGGACGGTGCTGCTGAAACCTTTAACCAGATTTACTCTTCTACCTCCACTTTGCCCTGTAACACTGTAGATGAGCTGGTAGATAACTTTCATTCTAAAATCTCAGACATCATTGATTCAATTGCTAAATTTAAGGGAAAATCATTTCTGGGAAGAAAATGTCTCCGTGGAGAAGTACTCTACCAGTCAGAAGTGAAAGAAATGAGTGTCGAAAAGCTGAACGCAGGTGGCGAAAGACTGGACTCCAGGTTCACTATATTATCTATAAAGAGAGACTATACAGATATAACTTACAACTGAAAAATGCAAGGTAATCTTTATTTTCTGAGATCATCAGCAAAAACATAAACAATGCTCATGCATTATTTGTCACGGTCGACAGGTTAACAAACCCTCCTGTAACTGTAGCATCTGAACTCCACTCTACCAGGGCCTGCAATGAATTTGCTAAATTCTTTACTGAAAAAACCCAAAAGGTCAGAGGGGCAGTCAGCACATCCACATCAACTCCAGTACCAATGTTGTCTCCAACTAGAACTGATTTTGACAAAATTTCCCAATTTCACCAAATAAACTACAAAATCTTAGAAGAAATCGTACAGCAACTAAGCTCTTCTTCCTGCTGTCTCAATGTTTTACCCACAGCTTTCCTTAAGAAATCTTTGCCTGTAATAACATCTGATTTAACACAAATAATAAACACGTCCCTTTTGTCAGGTGTTTTCCCCCAGGCCCTGAAAACAGCAATTATCAAACCTCCCCTTCATCAGTAAGATTATTGAAAAAGCTGTGTTTCAGCAGTTAAACAACTTCCTAACAATGACCAATCACTTCGATGTCTTCCAGTCAGGCTTCCTGCTCACCACAGTACAGAGACTGCTCTTGTCAAGGTCTTCAATGACATCCGTATAAATGCAGACTGTGGAAGAACCACAGTGCTGGTATTATTGCTCCTTAGTGCAGCATTCGACACTGTTGATCACTCCATTTTATTAGAGCGCCTGGAAAACTGGGTCGGCCTTTCTGGTACAGCACTCAACTGGTTTAAATCCTACTTGAAGGACAGGGACTTTTTTGTGTCAGTAGGTAACCTTACATCAGAGAGCACAAAAATCACATGTGGTGTTCCCCAAGGATCCATCTTAGGGCTCCTCCTATTCAATATCTACATGCTCCCCCTTACTCAGATTTTAATAAACAACAACGTAATTTATCGTAACTATGCAGACGACACACAGCTATATGTTATGATGTCACCAGGTGACTATAAACCCATTCAAGCGCTGGGTAAATGCTTAGGAAAAATCAATGCATGGATGTGCCAAAAATGTCTTCAGCTGAATCAAAACAAAACTGAAGTAATAATCTTTGGACCAAAGGAAGAGCGTTTAAAAGTCAGCACACAGCTTCAGTTAATACAGCTAGAAACCACCAGTCAGGCTCGAAACCTGGGTGTAGTGATGGACTCAGACCTGAACCTTCAGAGGCACAGTAACAAGGTCGGCCTTCTATCACCTAAAGAACATCTCCAGGATTAAAGGACTAATGTCTCAGCTGGACCTTGAAAAACTAATTCATGCGTTCATCTTTAGTAGAATTGATTACTTCAACGGTGTCTTCACAGGTCTGCCTAAAAAGTCGATCAGACAGCTGCAGTTGATCCAGAATGCTGCTGCCCGCGTCTTCACTAGAACTAAGAAAGTGGAGCACATCACCCCGGTTCTAAAGTCCCTACACTGGCTCCCTGTAGCTCAGAGAATAGAGTTTAAAATACTTCTGTTAGTCTATAAATCACTGAATGGCTTAGCACCAAAATACATTACTGACTTGTTGTCTGTGTTTCAACCACCCAGACCTCTTAGGTCTTCTGGCTCAAATCTACTCTGCATACCCAAAACCAGAACTAAACATGGAGAAGCAGCTTTTAGCTCTTATGCTCCACTAATCTGGAATAGACTCCCAGAAAACTGTAAAAGCGCCGAAACCCTAAATTGCTTTAAATCAAGATAAAAAACTTATTTGTTTAGAGTGGCCTTTGACTGTGCCATCTAAGCATAATTACTTATGTTTTCAGTCCAATTTTCCTTTCATTTCCTTATCCATCATTCTATTCTCTTTATTTATTTATTTATTTTTTTAATTACCTCTGTTGTTTGATTTTATCATTTGATTTGTTTTTCTGTGTCTGTATCTGTGTTTTTCTTTGTGATTGTATTATAATTGTATGTACAGAGCTTTGAGTGTCTCGTTGCTGAAAAGCGCTATATAAATAAACTTACCTACCTTACCTTACCTTCAGGTAGAAGGTACTGCTACCCTCAGCTGAAAGTTACTGCTACCCTTAAATAGAAGGTATTGCTGTCATAAGGTGGAAGGTAATGCTACCCTCAGCTAGAAGGTACTGCTACCTTCAGGTAGAAGGTAGTGCTACGTTCAGGTAGAAGGTACTGCTACTCTCAGGTGAAAGGTACTGCTACCCTTAAATAGAAGGTACTGCTGTCATAAGGTGGAAGGTACTGCTACCTTCAGCTAGAAGGTACTGCTACTGTCAACTGAAAGGAACATTCAGGTAGAAAGTTGTGGAGAAGTTTAAAGCTGAGTTACTGGGGTTGGACAATGAAACTGAAACACCTGGTTTTAGACCATAATAATTTATTAGTATGGTGTAGGGCCTCCTTTTGCAGCCAATACAGTGTCAATTCATCTTGGGAATGACATATACAAGTCCTGCACAGTGGTCAGAGGGATTTTAAGCCATTCTTCTTGCAGGATAGTGGCCAGGTCACTACGTGATACTGGTGGAGGAAAACGTTTCCTGACTCGCTCCTCCAAAACACCCCAAAGTGGCTCAATAATATTTAGATCTGGTGACTGTGCAGGCCATGGGAGATGTTCAACTTCACTTTCATGTTCATTAAACCAATCTTTCACCAGTCTTGCTGTATGTATTGCATTGATACATCACAAAGACTTGCTGTCTTGGTCACAGATGCGCCAGCAAGACGTGCACCAACAATCTGTCCTCTTTTGAACTCTGGTATGTCACCCATAATGTTGTGTGCATTTCAATATTTTGAGCAAAACTGTGCTCTTACCCTGCTAATGGAACCTTCACACTCTGCTCTTACTGGTGCAATGTGCAATCAATGAAGACTGGCTACCAGGCTGGTCCAATTTAGCCATGAAACCTCCCACACTAAAATGACAGGAGTTTCAGTTTCATTGTCCAGCCCCTGTAGCTTCTAAAAATATTCCAAGCTTTAAACATCTCATAGATCTCTGAAAAGGAGAGAGCCTGGCAAACCTATCAAGACATAGCAGTCAACCTTAACCTCTATTGTTAAAGTAAAGCCATAGAAGTTCAGTTTGTCACAAGCCATATAGGGGACACAGGAAACATGTAGAGGAAGGTGCTCTGGTCAGGCCTACAACTGAAATACCATGTGTGCTGGAAAACTAACACTGCACATCAACCTGAACACAACATCTCCACTGTGAAACATTATGGTGGTAGCATTATGTTATGTTTTTCTTCAGTATGGACAGGGAAGCTGGTCAGAGCTGAAAGAAGATGGAAGGAGCTAAATCCAGAACAGTCCTGGAAGAAAACCTTTTAGAGGCTGAAAAAAACTTGAGAATGGAGGTTCACTTTCCAGCAGGGCAACAGCCCTAAACCTACAGCAAGAGCTACAATGGAATTGTTTAGATCAAAGCATATCCATATTTCAGAATGGCCTAGTAAAAATCCAAAATCCATTTAAGGATCTGCACACCAAACTGCTTAGTTGTCATAGTGACAAGATCAGACTGGTTTTATAAACCTACTTCAAACTTTCTATAAAGGCTCTTTAGTTCCAGAGCTCATGAACACTTATTTTGTTTTGCCGATAGGATAATTAAAATGAAAACAGCATGCTGTGCCAGCTGGTCTCATGGTTTGCTTTTTAATTATATAACGCTATTAATCTTATATAGAATCTGTTAAGGGGGCTGAATATTAGGGTGATGGCAAGGCGGCCTTCCAACCTCTGACTTAGACTTGGATCTCATAACCAAATGGAAGTTCGCAAACTATCATTGGAAACATGAAAAAAGCGTGTTTTTAGCTATTATAGCAAGGGTTTGATTACTGTAATGCCAAAACATATTTTTCCATTGATTATTGGGCAGGGTATAAATAATTTTTTACATAATTGTTTATAAAAATTAAAAAAAAGAAATTACTATTTGTAAATAATATGCCTTGTACATTGTCTATGTTTTGCGAAATGTCTTTGACTTCTAGGTTGAATGAAAATAACTTTGGTTTTAACTGTCCAGTGGTATGAATCATTTTGGAATTGACTGTAGATATGCGGGTTTTTTGTGTCAAACAACAGAAATAAACGTTTGGCAGAAAATACTAATTGTGCTTTTCTTCTCATCTCTAAGGTAGTTTGTGAGAAAGACTCAGTCATCCTCTTCTTTTTGCAGGTGACACCGTGACAATTGGAGAGATCTCCTACAAACTCAAAACCCCTCAGAATCCAGAACGGGTTCCCCTCAAATACCGTATGTAACATTCAGCATGTGTACAACTATTAACTGATCCAGAGGTATTGCCTTGTCATCAAGACTTTTATTTCTTTGGTCTCCACTAGTTTCAGACTCACTGCCTCAAACGGTGGCTCAGCACCTACGATGGATCATGCAGAAGGACCTTTTGGGCCAAGATGTGTTTCTTATCGGACCTCCAGGACCCCTAAGAAGATCCATAGCTATGCAGTATCTCGTAAGTAGCGTGTGAACAAACATCTTTGTCCAAAGCGTTCCAAATGGTCATTCTCCTTGCTTTTCTATTTATTTAAAATCCAATTATTCATTTTTAACAGTTGTAGATACCTTTGGTCTGGATGAATGAGAGCGCCCAAAAAATAAATCAAAGAATAAAAACAAAAAGTAATTGTGTATATATACTTGATCATCAATCCACTTTTACTCATGTATGTAGCACTCATGTACAGGGGTTGGACAATGAAACTGAAACACCTGTCATTTTAGTGTGGGAGGTTTCATGGCTAAATTGGACCAGGCTGGTAGCCAGTCTTCATTGATTGCACATTGCACCAGTAAGAGCAGAGTGTGAAGGTTCAATTAGCAGGGTAAGAGCACAGTTTTGCTCAAAATATTGAAATGCACACATTATGGGTGACATACCAGAGTTCAAAAGAGGATAAATTGTTGGTGCACGTCTTGCTGGCGCATCTGTGACCAAGACAGCAAGTCTTTGTGATGTATCAAGAGCCACGGTATCCAGGGTAATGTCAGCATACCACCAAGAAGGACGAACCACATCCAACAGGATTAACTGTGGATGCAAGAGGAAGCTGTCTGAAAGGGATGTTCGGGTGCTAACCCGGATTGTATCCAAAAAACATAAAACCACGGCTGCCCAAATCACGACAGAATTAAATGTGCACCTCAACTCTCCTGTTTCCACCAGAACTGTCCGTCAGGAGCTCCACAGGGTCAATATACACGGCCGGGCTGCTATAGCCAAAACTTTGGTCACTCATGCCAATGCCAAACGTCGGTTTCAATGATGCAAGGAGCGCAAATCTTGGGCTGTGGACAATGTGAAACATGTATTGTTCTCTGATGAGTCCACCTTTACTGTTTTCCCCACATCCGGGAGAGTTACGGTGTGGAGAAGCCCCAAAGAAGCGTACCACCCAGACTGTTGCATGACCAGAGTGAAGCATGGGGGTGGATCAGTGATGGTTTGGGCTGCCATATCATGGCATTCCCTTGGACCAATACTTGTGCTAGATGGGCGCGTCACTGCCAAGGACTACTGAACCATTCTTGAGGACCATGTGCATCCAATGGTTCAAACATTGTATCCTGAAGGCGGTGCCGTGTATCAGGATGACAATGCACCAATACACACAGCAAGACTGGTGAAAGATTGGTTTGATGAACATGAAAGTGAAGTTGAACATCTCCCATGGCCTGCACAGTCACCAGATCTAAATATTATTGAGCCACTTTGGGATGTTTTGGAGGAGCAAGTCAGGAAACGTTTTCCTCCACCAGTATCCCTTAGTGACCTGGCCACTATCCTGCAAGAAGAATGGCTTAAAATCCCTCTGACCACTGTGCAGGACTTGTATATGTCATTCCCAAGACGAATTGACGCTGTATTGGCCGCAAAAGGAGGTCCTACCCCATACTAATAAATTATTGTGGTCTAAAACCAGGACAACAACCCCAAACATAGAGCATCTCCAGCGAAATAACTGAAAAAGAAAAGAATCAAAGTGTTGCAATGGCCTCGTCAAAGTCCAGACCCCAACCTGATTGAAATGTTACAGAGGGCCCTTAAGAGAGCTGTGCAGAAACAAATGCCCCAGAACTTTGAGGAACTAAATCTTCTATTCGCCTTCATAGACAACCTAAAATCCTTTGTCTTAGAGAAAGTCATTGATAAATGAAAACATCTAATTAGAGGGCTGTTCAATAGGTGCAGGTCTGAGAAACACAATAATAGTTCTTATTGTTGCAGTTTCTCTCTTTTTTTCTGAAGTTTAACTACCGGAGTTTATGAGGTCATTTTTTATTGTTATTGTAATCTAGGAGTTGACCAAGCGGGAAGTGGAGTATGTGGCGCTGTCCAGGGACACCACAGAGACGGACCTGAAGCAGAGGAGAGAGATCCGATCAGGAACGGCCTTCTACATAGACCAGGTACTTCTGATTTCCAGTGAATTTATGCCCTGTCCAACAAGCACAATTCAGTATGACTCCACCTGCCATAACAGATGCTTTAACTAACATTTGAACCTGATGTTTAATACAGTAAGTACCAATTGTTTATGTTCAAATGTGGATCTTTATGTGAGACCTCTTCAGTGTGTTTACTCTGTCTGTTTATGTTGCACATCTTTCCCAGAAGCAACAATTTTAATACAGACTCATCTTGACTTCAATTCAATTCAATTCAAAAATACTTTATTAATCCCAAACGGAAATTAAATGTTGTTGTAGCTGTTGTTGACTTGTCTATATAACCTCAGTCAGCAAAGGTTTTGTAGCATAGCCCTTAGATAAACATATTTCTTTCTGTATAAGAGATATTATTTCTCTTAATAATATAATTAATAATATAATAATATATATTGATATATATTCTATATCACTATATCCATAGTGATATAGATTCTTTTATGTTAGGTTTGTTTTTGAGGTTTTTCTGCATTGTTAGAAAATGTCTTTTAAAAGTTTGTACTAATACTGAGTATTAATATTAGTATATTGAGCGTGCAGCCCATCTTCGGAGGCTTCAGTTCTCGATGCAGCTGTTGTGGGTCTGACCCCCGACCCAGGCGACCTTTACTGCATGTCTTCCCTCTCTCTCCACCCCTTTCCTGTCAGATTATTGTCAAATAATGAGAAAAATAAAGGCCACTAGTGCTGCAAAAAACATTAAAAACATATTTTTATTAGTATACATGAAATATAATTCCTAAAATACAAAAAGTAAATTCTAGTGAAATATTGAAAGAGTAAACTTTTTCAACATTATAGATTTTGAGCTAGTTATATGTTCAGATTGTATTTTATTATTTTGACCTGGTATTAGTTTGACATGGATGCTCAGATTTCTAGGATGCAAAAGTAGAATTAGGGATGTCCTGATGATCAAATCAATGCTATGTGCTTGAACATAGTAGTTAGTACCTCACTAACCTCAGGGTGCAGTAAAATAACCTTCACTAAACATGTTAGTGTCAACTGCAAACAAAATGAACCTCACTCTATTACTGGAACTGATAAAGAATGAGGTTATGGCTTGATTTCCATATATGACATTAGAGCAGGGGTCTCAAACTCAAATTCACCGTGGCCCAAAATAAAAAAAAAGTCAGACAAAATCCCGGGTCAGCCTTGATATGTATTGAAGGAGGAGGTTAATGGAAGAGTCGTTTCCTTCTCTTCAGATATCACTATAAATATTTTCACATGAAAACAGGCAAAGCTTATTACTATAGGCACATATGAAATCAAATGTTAAATTAAAGACACGGTAAAAATGAAAAAATCTCATGGGTCTTTTTTTGTTTGTATCCTTCTCAGTTAAATTTCAATGGTAACCCTTTTTGGTGGGCTAACAATACTGGTAATTGTTTCCCCCAATGAAAATCCAGCCATTCAGGTCCATGCCTTAGAGTAGCAGGAGAAAGTGGGTAAAGAAAATATTAATTAAAGCTCAGTTTTCTACGCTCTGATCTACTCCAATCTGGTCCAAGCCAGATACCTAGCAACTCTGACTGACGTGCCAACACACCAGCAGAGCTTTCAGGGATTTGTATTCTTATTGGTACATGGGCTTTCTACCAGCAGGCCAGCTCTAGTAGACATTTAGCGTGATCTTGCAGACCAGATTTTGCCTGCAGGCCTGAGTTTGACACCTATGATGAAGAGCTTCCATATTTATTGGAGAATGTATAGGTGACTAACAGTAACTGCTTTGCATGCGACGCATATAACCAGCATGCATAAAAGTAACACACAGCCACATCACTGCGGCAGTACCAGACATTCTTCTGTTCCCTTCCCTTTATCAACTTACGTGCAGATAAACACACCCATACTTTGTGAGCTGAGTAACCGTGGAAACGGGCAGTTTCTTATAATCCATATTGGCTCCTCTGACTAGAACTTTCTGTTCTCCGTTCCATTTGAAATTTAAAAATAAAGGAAAGATACAGATAAACATAATCACCACACACTGTAAGATTATTTGTAGTTAGCTGATAAGCTGTAATCATTTACTCTGCCATGTCTTTATCTTCAGCTTAATAATATCTTTGTGAAAATAAACTTGTTTTATAACATCTCAGACATTAACGTCCTGATTTTATTTTTCACACATTTTTTCTTTAGCTTGGGTATCAGCAGCCATTTTTGCCCTCGCTCCTATTCAATAAAATCCCTACACAATCTTTTAAAAAGATCCGTAGGTCTGTAGCAGGGGTCTCCAACTCCAGTCCTGCAGCTTTGAAATGCATCTTTGCTCCAAAACACCTCAATCAAATGCATGGCTCATTACCAGGCCTTTGCCAAACTTGATGGCATGCTAAACAGGTAATTCAGCCATTTTATTCAGCTGTGTTGGCACAGGGCCCCAAGGAATACCTGGATGTTCTAGCACAGGGATGTATCTAAATGTTGCAGGGCAGTAGCCCCCGAGGACTGGAGTTAGAGATCCCTGGTATAGTTCGTTGTATAATTATTGAATCTATAAAAGTTTATTAGTTTTATGAAAAACTACAATTTTATTTAATTCATTTATTTAATGATTTATAAAGAGCTTTAAAACATCCAAAGAAGGAGACAAGGAGTTTTTTTCTACGGAGAGTTTTAAAGCAGAAACAGTTTCTGACGAATAAAACAGTTTTTATACAAAAGGATAGATTGTAAAACTCAATTCTGTAAAGCACAGTCACCTCCCACCGTCTCTATTGTTTCCATGAAAGCAGCATATGTGTATTGGTACTCAAAGGTGTTGCACGTATCTGGCCTTCCTCAGATGCAGCCATCCGGTGTGGGCATGGTATGTTGGCATCTGTTTGTTTAGGAGTTCTCTGTTTTAATTTCTGCCTGTGGGGGCAATTGGTGAACATTTCTACAGTGTTGGATCGGATTCCTGTTTGCAGAATGATAATGTGTGGGTGTGAATTGGAAAGCTTTTCTTTTTGGAAATAGTTTGGTATCGTAGGAGGTGTTAACTAGAACATCCAAGTATTCCTTGGGGCCCTGTGCTGGTTTGGAGCCCTATATTCATGCTTAATGTGTCAATCCCTGTGTGTTTGCTGCCCCTCCCCTCTCCTTAGCTCCTTTCAACCCCTCTCCTTTCTCCGTCATTCCAGCCGTCTTCCCACCCCTCGGGTTTGTATGCAAGCTGTAGTCACATGGATATAAGTGCATTCTTGTTATAATTTTAACATTTGAAGTCACTCCTCTGCTGTTGCCAAGCTCTTATGTAAGACAGCTTATCTCCAACTCTTTCTGTAAATGAGTCTCTGTTACAGAACAAAAAGCCCGCCACCTCCACCAGAGCTGAATCCAAAGTGGGATCAGTTCCTTCTAAACATGAGTTTCAAGCACAAAGTTCTCTTTGGAACCCAAGAAACTTGACACACTTTTAGAGAAACATTTAGAGTACAGGCTACAATTAATTGCGTTTCCATGGACTGGAAGGCATTGGTGAGGTAGTATCTTCAGATGCAGGAGACCAAAAAGCCAATGGGAGGAGAGTGGCGCCTGTCATTTCTCTTGACACTCAAGCAGCAGGTAGACCCTCCCGAGAAATGAACATAACGTCTCTCCACCGACCTTATTTTTCTGTTTCTATTGGTAACCAACCTCTGCAGTTGCTGATGGGTGGTTGTCCACAGCCTTTATTACTGCTAAGGGTTTTAACTGAGATGATAACCAAAGCATCAAGATATAGGTTTTGCAGGAGACCCATCGCTTTTTTGCCGGAGTGTTGTCATGGTGTTTGGGTTCGGGGGCATGTGATATCTGTGTCCTGGCTGGGGGTGGCCCAGTGGGGAGATTCATGTCGGGGTTCATTGGGGGTGGTGGGCTCATGGGGTTGGGATTGGAATTCATTGGGGGTTGGGACTATTTTATTCTGTGGCGGCTCTGGTTGGCGGGCTTGTTTGGACCATGCACGAGCCCGGACCAGGTTCATGTGCTGGGGTGGTCTGCCTATCTCCACCCCCAGAGGGAAAGGGACCACCTCCTGGGTCCGGGGGCTGGTTGTCCTTATGGGGTATCGGCACCTGGACCTGGGAGTATAGAATATGTATGGGGAGTGTGAGTGAGTGTACGACGTCCATTGTTGATTGTCTTTACGTTGGGTGTGTGAGTGTTTTTATGTGTACGCATGCGGGTGGGAATGTGTGATTGTGATTGTGTGTGCCTGGTTTTTGGGTCAGGTTGGGTCTTGGGCTTCTCCTGGATCAGTTTAGGCCCCCCATCAAATGTGGTTGGTGTCTCTGCCCGCCGGTGTTCTTGGGGTTCTTGGTATCCGGGGCTGGGTGCTTTGGTGTGTGCTGGCTCACTCATGGTGGCTGCTTGCCAGGGCCTGGACCCCTGGGCTCGGTCGGGCCTCTGCTTGGGGAGTGATGTGTCTCGGTTCACTGGGTCCATGGCAGGATCTGGCCGGGCGTAGACGGCTGCCAGTGGGGCCTGTGGGCAACAATTCTGAGTGCTACTCTGCCGGACAGGACACAGTAAAAAAAAAAAAAAAAAAAGAAACATGGCTATGAATCACACTGCATTCCAGGCATCCTCACAGGTTATGGAGCTTCTCATTGATGACAAACTGTGGATGATATTCTTTACCTCACCAAAGGTTATCCTTATTACCATCAGAAACTAAAGATAGACCATAATTGTAGCACAGTGAACCAAAATTAATGGAACTTTCCTGGAGCAGGAGACATGTGAACTGTGAACATGTGCTCAGCCATTCTCGAATTCTTTAAAAACAACAAAACATCTAATAAAAGCAAAGCCTCTGGTGCTAATGGTGAGGATGAAATCATTAATATCAATGATCCAGAACAGAACCAACAAATTCTTTTGAAGTAGAAAAAAACTTATCCAGACAAGGTGGAGGTTTTTGGTTATTTGGATCTTTATGGAGGAGTGGGGGAGCAACATTGGGTTAGCAGAGGGTGTGGTCTGTAAAAGTAGGTGTGGAACATTTACTACCCAGGAAGGATTTCGTTGCACCAAACAGGTGTGGTTTGCACACCATTTATAACGACGCATCAGTCGCTGCATATCACTGATGCCCCGTTCAGGTCCACCATCGAGAGCGACGAACCCCCACTTCACTCATGCAGCTGAAAAAAACAGAACGGTCCCATTTCAGTCCACATATAAAAATATTGTCTTAGATAATGAATAACGACAATGAATTTATAGAATATATGACATTTCATGCGTTGCATGTAATCCGTTGCTGGTTATATTTAGTGCAAATCTATGCTGTCAGTAGTAAATGAGGTTATAAACTCAGATCATTCTGACCTTGTCCCACCTGCAAACACATTGGCCTCCATTAAAAAGGAACAGCCTTCAACACCATCTCTTCATTACTTCTTCCTGAGTGATCTGTTGGCTTAATGAGTGTGTCCAGTGGTTAGTTGGGTGGTGGGTGTAGAAGTAACTGTTACCAAAGTTTCCCTACTGTAATCACAAAGGTCATTTAGAACTTTTAGATCAAATTGTCCTTTTAGCTTTGCATGGAATGTGGACTTCCCTGTTAAAAAACAGACCATCAAAACTTAATTAAATCTAAACCCACATAAGGGCAGTAGCCATGTAAGGTATACCCAGGCTGTATAGCCTCTTATTAGCTGGGTTCTCTAGCTTTTAAGAAGTAAAAAATACCTAAAGCAGCAGGTCCTCATTCTGTACCAAGACATCCTTGGTCCAAAACACACTCGAGCGACCTTCCCTTTGAGGTATTCACAACGTTACCTTAATATATTGCTGAAGCCTCCAGGGAGGCCAGACACCATGTGTAGGAAGCTCGTTTTGGCTCCTTGTTTTCACCAATTTCATTTTTGTTTTGTTTTGTTTAAACAAACCAAGCTTGAGAACTAAATATTTTTGTTTTGGACTGGTATTCAACCAAGTAAGATAAAGTTGTCGTTTTTCATTGTTCATTATCATCTTCATCATCATCATCAAGAATGTCCAGTTTAGAGGTTTAGTTACAATGAAGAAGGCTTTAGGACGTCCAAGAGTGTCCAGCTAGCTTAAGGAATGTCTCCCAATAAGCAGTGTGCTTTGGACTTGTTGGCACCACTGCAGAGTCAACTCTACAGTGGTAGTAGGTCGATATGGTCGTCTGCACCGTTAGTGAAGCAGATCATTTTGAACAATGAAATGTGACAAAAGCGGCAGCAAAGAAGCCACCTATGCCCAAGAAAAGGATCCAAAACTTACATGGATGGACACCAGAAGACTGCTGAAAAGACTGATTGGATCCTTCTTTTCATTATTTGGGACCTCTGCAAAAAAACTCTCCAGAAAAGAAATGGTGAGGGAAATTCCAGTCATGTACCAACAATGAAAAATCCTGATACAGTCCATGTGTAACTTCTCTTCTTCTCTGAGGGAGTGGACTTTCTTCAACAGAAAATTCTTTCAACAATCCAGGCGCAGTTTAGAGATGATTTGTGTTTCCTTTGCTGATGGAGCACTGTGTCACAAGGCATGGACTTCTAAAGCAGGTAGGGAAACAAAAGTCAACAAACTCTGAAAGATTGAAAAATAGGTCTCTATTAGTCAGGAATTGGTCCAGAAGTTGTTATCCAGCACGGGGGAGAGAACTTAAGAAGTAGTGTCAACATTTTTATTGTGATCTCTTTACATAAACCTGGGACATTTTGGTTTTAAAATCATTTTAAAACTTTTAACATGTTTTAATTGTTTTTTAGCACACTAGAAACGAGTGTAAAAAATGCGTCAGCTAAACTTTACTAAAATGTATTATTTCAACTGTTGGATATTAGCAGTTTTTTATTGTTTTTCCATTTCCTTCCTTCATTTCTGTCTTGTCTCTTCGCTGTTTCTATCTCTTACATAAATCCATGTGTCCATTTACAAAGAAAAGGGATCAGGATGAGATGTGTATAGCTGTTTTATTCTGTTTTGTGAACATTTAAAGCACTTTTCTTGAGGACTAGAATCATTGCGCGTATGCAATATTTGAACAGCGTCAGAATATACAGAAACATACTCAACGTTAGGCATACCATGCCAAACCCAGGGCTGAACCCTGGAGAGCCTTGACCTGGTTTAACTCCTCAGATGGTTCACCACTATGATTACCACTGGCTTGGATTTTGTTGAAGTTATTGCCTTCACGAGATAAAAGAGCAGGAGAGCCTTTAGTAGCTAAAACTACAATGAGCAAGATTAACATCAGCCGGGATGTGTTTTTAATTCTTCTGGGATTTGTTTGGGACAGAACACAAGGCCCGTCTGTGCTTCCCAGTTTCTTCTGATTCTGCGTCACTCACATTTCTAACAATTATCTGATTACAGCGTTGGTGCCGAAAATGGACCAAGAGTTAAATATAGAGCATCTGGTCCCCACTACAGTTTTATAGCTCTGCATCCCACACAACCTGCCACGCATTTGCATGTTAACCTAATTACACGGCCACCCGCTCTGCGGTACACCCAGACTGCTGAAGTTTCCTGTCTCTTGACGTCAGATGGGCTCTTTGAATTCTGTTAAAAAGTGCACGGACAGTCAGACGCACATGTGCTACTCAACAAACTAACCTGAAAAAGTTTTATTTGGTGGCAGAAAATAGAGTTTCCTAACAGAGCCGGGACTGTTTGGAATGTTTTTGGACTAGTTCAGGTTAGAGACAGCCGGTGTGATACCCTTTATTAAAAATAGTAAAGTGTTTCCAGGATTTAGACAAAAGCAATCATTATTGCTGCTGCTGCTAAATTAATATATTACCAATATATTATATTGATTATTTCCATTATATTAATAAATAAGGAGTAGAGTTGATATCAGAGTGACTTGTTTGTGCATGGTGCATTCACAGATCGTAAAAAGATCAGATTTCTTATGTTTCCGACCAGCCAGTCACTACTTGGGGGGCCGATCATGCCAGTTCTGGTTACCAGCCAATTTCTTTATGCATCATTAGTTTAAATTGTTGAAAGGGTACGCGGGAAAATTGTACGTTTATTTTTTTTAAAGATTTTACCGCACTAGTGGCCTTTATTCACGGGTTTCAGACAGGAAACCGACAAAGAAGTAAGGGGGTAAGATATGCAGCAAAGGTCCTGAGGATGGGAGTTGAACCTGGGATGGCCTTGTCAAGAACAAATAGTCTCTGTATAGGGGTGCATGCTCTATTACTGCTGCCACATGCTGCTCCTAACCGAAACTTTTTAAGACTAGGCTTTACCTTGTTGTGATTATTTTTATGAATATATTATTTAATGTTAATATTTCAGAAAATAATATTTTGGTCTGTTAAGGGTTGTCCTGTGAATACCAGCCCAATAAGGCGGTGGTATTAGGACAAAATTGAAAGGGATGAGCCAAGCTCTGACATTACTGAACAGCAAAACTCTTCACACACATGGAATAAATTCACACAATTTCTTAAAATACAGGAATTTATTAACAAAAGTAAGTCAACTCAAAGTCAAACATATTTCAATCAACAAACTCTTCACTATGCTAAAACAGCCCAACGAAAGTACCAAGCAAAATGAAAGAATAAGGAAGACTAATGGGCTATGTACAATATAAACAAGTAAATCAAAGATGGTTAAAAACCATAGCCAATAAAATTATGCAACATTACCATTCAATGTTATTTGTGTTTGAGAACCAAGGATTATCTTGAAGAATCTATAAATGAAGGTAAGTTAGTCTTGGAACTAATTTAGTCAATAATTGGCATACCTTCAAACAACCATTCACAATGTAAAACATTATTTTGATAAAATAATATTTTAATGAACGATTTGCTGAATAAAACCAACCTACTGGATGACTAATTCTCAATGGTGTTTAATTAGCTGGCTTTATTTAGAGCAATAATATTTAAGGAAATATTATTTTGTATAAGAACCAAACCATTAACCTTTAACCATAAACAAGTCTTGATGGTGTTTAATAAGCTATCACATTTAGTAAAATAATATTTAGGAAAATATTATTTTTCTAGATTTGAAACTAACAGCCTTTCTGGATAAATGATTCGTCCCTTGGAAGCTTCTGTAGCTTCCGCAGGCCTCAAAGAAAGTCAAGCCATTCTTCTGTTTTTACTCCCTTTTTATGAATGAATGCTGGGTACTCGAACCGCAAATCATTAGTTAACTTTGTTCCAGTAGCTGCAGTCCGCAGCCGGAATGAGACTGAGCGGAGGGGGGAACACGCTCTTGGGTCAGTGATTCCAGCTCTGACTCCTCCTCTTCCTGGGCGGGGTTAGGAATGGGTTAGTGTGATTTTGAAAGGTGCAAAGATTCATACAGGCCTTCGATGATTTATAGTTCATCCATGTTTCACTTCATGTTCATCCATGGCTGGGGTCCCTACAACCTTGATGCTGGTACTTGGTCAGTGCTGAGGTTCGGAGGAAGCTATGATCCCTGTAAGCTAATTATATCCCTAGAAACAGCTTAATTAAAAGCTGTTAAAATTAAATCATCGATAACAAGAAAAACTCAGATGGTTGAAGTCTTCACTTGAGGTTGGAGTGATTGTAACAGACAAACAAAAGCTCATAGAAAATAGGTACTAATGGAGAAAACTGGCACGTGATTGTCTCCATCTTTTCTCTAGTGTGCCGTAAGAGCAGCAACACAAGGTCGGGTTCTGGTCCTGGAGGGGCTGGAGAAAGCAGAAAGGAATGTTTTACCTGTCCTCAACAACCTCCTGGAAAACAGAGAGATGCAGCTGGAGGATGGACGCTTCCTGATGTCAGCTGAGCGTTATGACAAGCTGCTCCAGGTCAGAACAGCATGCATGTCAGACACAATTCTCAATCAGAGCCTTTTACATTTTGGAAATTTAATTTGGCACTCTGAACTTGGAAAGCGTAAGGGTGACAGATTTCCCCTCTAGGTGTTGTGGGAGTGTTGTCTAAACTTTATTTCTGTATGATGATCATGGCTGTATTTTATAGATTCTTGCCCTGCTGAAGGCTCACACTAAAACTGTTAAGTTTCTCACTGCTTCCACATTGCTTTCTTTTTTTAGTGACTGTTAATATAAAAACCGACATTTCTAATCTGGACATGTTACATAAAAATGTGTGACTTCAGCTCTTTGCAGACTGCTTTCAGTAAAAATGTCCCACGTAACAGAAAAAAGAGCTACTTTCTATGTCTGTACTTTTCAGGAGCACACTAAAGAGGAGCTGGACAGCTGGAAGATTGTCCGTGTGAGTGAAGACTTTCGGGTCATTGCTCTCGGCATACCGGTTCCCAAATACAAGGGCAACCCCCTGGACCCTCCTCTCCGCTCTCGCTTTCAGGCCAGAGACATCTATTACCTACCATTCAAGGTCAGACCAGAGACCTCCACTTTATCCAACCCTATCCAACACTGAACCTCACTGAGAACGGTGGGTGAGGAAACCGTACATTGACTTGCAAAAATGATGCCAAAGAGAACCATGCCCTCAGCATGGTGCTGCCACCACCATGTTTCAGTGTGTGGGTGGTGCATTCAGGGTGATTTGCAGGGTTAGTTTTCTGCCACACACAGCACTGTGGAGGGGAAGCAGTTCAAGAAGTAGGGATACTTTGCAAGGCAATGTTGGGAAAAAAAAGAGGTTTTGAGAAATTATGAGACACCCACCCATTTGTTCCTTGTGTCCTCAACATCTAACTGTTATCAACTGCAAATCCATGTAATGTTTAAACATTTTTAAAGGGTGCATCTCCACCACAGTTCTCATCTTTATACTTGCAGGACCAGCTGGAGCTGTTGTACACAGCAGGCCCAAATGTTGCTGCTGAGAGGTAATTTAAAAGAAGCTGATTATGGTTGTCCTATTAATGCCTTATAGATGCATTCTGAAGTTTCTTGTGAGGAACATCACGTTGTGTTCTGTCCCAGGGTTTCCCAGCTTCTGTCACTCGCTACAACACTATGCTCCCAGGAATCCTCCAGTCTGGGCCTTCCTGATTTTCCTGTAAATAACCTGGTTGCTGCGCTTCATGTTCTGGTAAGATATAAGAAGAAAACTCCAACCTCTGCATTGAAGAAGAAATAAAACGTACCAAATTCTTTACTTGTGTTTTTGCTGCAGAACACTTTCCCCATGCTGTCCTCTCAGCAGCTTGTCCAGAGACTTTACCCCTACAAGAGTATCCTGGGAAAGGATGGACATACTGCTGTCGAGAGTGTTTTGAGTGTAAGGGCAACGGAATTAAATGGGTTTTAAGTGGCCCTATTTCATCTGCATACAATGAAAACCTGTCACATTGCTTATTGTCCCTGCAGCGGTTTGAGCTTTTAGACGGCCGGCGTCAGGCAGCACCCAACAACGTTTTGAGCGTGTCCACATCCAATGAACGTGAAGGCCACGCTGATGTCACCGTGCAGACTGCTGATAAAGAAATCACTTTTCAGGTACTGTACCAGGACAATGTTGATTAACAATGTCTATTGTAACCTTGTGCTAAAACAGATTTTCTTCTGCGTTTGGATCATTTCATCCATGCTTGCTGCTCTTGGATATGTCTGGTCTTACTTTGGTGGATCTTGGCTGTAGGATTTTTCCTCCCTTTCTTAAAGATGGAAAACTGTCTTCTGTGTGTCAGAGTAAAGTAAAAAGTATTTTTCTGGTATTTGGAAACATTAGGTCATACCTTAGGTCAGGTTGATGTCCGAGAACAAGTAATTATTAAATTCTCATCACTGTATTTTATATCTGCCTTTCTTTTCACAGTGGAAGACATGATGCCAAAGGAAAATGTCCTACTTCATCTTCCTGTGCATATAACACTGTTGTATACACAGTTTGATTACCACTTAAGCTGGGCCAACACAGATATTTTTGGGACCTGTAGAAAAGCTTCAGACATAAACTAAGCTATTCGTACAGCATATTACGAGCATCTGCACCACTGCAACAGAACTGACCCAACTGAAACTCATATATCTTAGCAATGAGGCTCTAATAACCTGGGCATACTGGATTCCTGACCTAGTGGCACCTAAGCTACTTTCTGATTAATTCAACTAATAGTTAACTTACCACATTGTGGAAACTTATGGAGCATTGGAATTTATTTTCCAGGTGGTCAGGTGATCCTTTAATAGAAAAAACAAAAATCCTGTTGGAAAAGTTTCATACTTGGTTGAGTGCTAGACGCAGCGGAACACTGTGAATTCCACTCCTTTGATCTGAGCATGCAGGCACTATTTAGAACGGAAGAGCATTAAAATGATACATATACTTAAAAGATGTGACAGAAATTGATGTGCCAAGTCCACAAGTGTGCGATATTTTATCATGACCCACATAACATTTTGTTTTTCAGTGCAGCGGTATACATGGCAAGACAGAAAACGGTGTGACGGCACCTTTAGCATGCACACAAGCAGATTCAATTAAATAACAAAAGTGTCCACTAAAGGTAATTTATAGTCTTCTATGTGGACCTCACAAGAACAGGGCTGAATAAATACATGTGCACTACTTTTCAGGGTTCTTTCTTTTGGTTTAACTTTACTGGTTGCGACTTCATTATAATTTATCCTTTAAAATCCAGAAACATCCATTTAAATTACAGCTTCCAATGCAACAAAATATTTCAAATGGTGGATTTAGTAATCTTGCAAGGTGCTGTGAACTCTCTGGTGCATATGTTTGAGGAAAGCTGTTTAGTCATGCTTCTTACAAATGTATCCATTTTCATTTGGTGAAAGTACACACCAGACATAAGTTGATATTGTTATTAAGAAATATCAGGTTTTTATAAAGTTCCACTTTCAAGCTGCAAAAATTTCCCATCATACTGTTCTCACGGTTTAAAGTTCCTGTAATGAGAGAAATACAGAAATATCATATTATCAGCATAAGCGAAGTTGTCTGAATCATTAAGAACATCAAGGGGAGAGGTCCAGCTGTAGGGAAGAAGGCATTCCAGAATATCCAACATAAGTTCTGTGTTCTAATAGTGAATCATATCCAGTCCATGTTTGAAGTCACTTCTCATCTAAGGGAGTGCCATTTGTCACAGTTCTGCCCAAGAACACTGCTTAAATAAAGAGTGGGATCGAAGCTTCCTTGAAAGGTTACTTCTTCCAACAGTTAAGGAAAAACTTGGCGATAATCTCTGGATTTTCCAGCATGATGGAGCACAAGGTTACAAACTGACAACAAAGTGGCTCAAAGGTCAGAATATTGGTTTTGGATGCAGTTTCCAGTTAACTCAAAAAGCAGACAGAGAACCTCTGAGCACTAATAGGACAGGAATGATTGGTCCAGAAACTGATTTCGTGCATGTCAGTGCAAACTGAAGAAAGCAATTGGCAAACTTAGTTAGCAATGCAAATTTAGACCTTTTTCCTAAGTTGGATCTATTTGTTAAAAAGCCAGTGGAGCTTATGAAATGGTTTGACTTGTTCTTCAGTAAACAATAGCTGAAGCCAGGAAACATTTGTGTCACTTCAAAAAGCCTTGGCCATGAAACAGATATGGTCACATTTCTTCCCTCCCTGAAGAAGCTGATTGCTTGTGGTTATGGAATTTCAGGTTCCAGCGGGCAGCAAAGAGCTGCGTCCGCCCAACAGCAGCCTCACCTTCATTAACACACCAAGCCACTCGCAGCTGCTGGCTGAGATGATGCAGTCGCACATGGTGAAGGACCTGTGTCTTATAGGCGCTAAGGTAGAGGACATACAGCATGCACACACATAGCACCCACAAGGAATATTGTCTGAGATTTCTCCAATTGTTATGTTTTCCAGGGATGTGGGAAGTCAGTGATTGCAAGAGAGTTCGCTGAGATGTTGGGCTACACCATAGAGCCGGTGATGCTCTACCAGGTAAATAAGGAAGTTATGTCTTTTTTTCCTTTAAATCTGGTGCTTTGGGTCATTTTTAAACTGTGAAAGCAGTACTGACAGCAGGCACATTTCTACTAAAGAAACATTTTCCAGGAACTGGGGTAGTTCTCTGGGGCCATTGTTACTCCCTGTATTTCCAGCGTAAAAACAAAGTACCAGGGTACAAATGTATCCCAGAAAAAGCACCTAGTGGACAGGCAGAAGTCTTTTTTAATTAACCGGAAACATTTAGATGGAGTTTAATTAATTTGTTGATTTTTTTCTGTTTAAACAGTTTAATTTATTCATATTGGATCAAACTTGTTAACTTTAACTGTAGTAGAGTTCATGTTATTGTCTGTTTACAGTTTTTTGTTGTGAAAGAGGGAGTAAGCCCTTCATTATTTTAGGGTTTTAAACCATTTATGTTCTAAGACGCTAAGAAAAACCTCTGTGGATACTTGTTGAAGAAATAAGGCATTGCCGTGTGTGATTAAGGCTTCTTTGGGACATATGTATCAGGTGTTAATTAATTAATAACATTTATTACATTGCTAAAAGATCTGTGAATTAGGCCTGTATGATATAAGGAAATCTTGCACTGGCGATAATGGTAAATATTGTGATGATGATATCAGGTGCGTAATCTGCCTATTTTCTTCTTTCCTCTCTGTCTCATCTGTGCTTCCATCACTCTGTGACCTTTAGCCTTTTGGGCAATGTCATTAGTGTCCAATGTGAACATCTGCTGCTGAGACTCTGTCCAACTGGCTAAATATAACACTTGGAATATATTAGCCAACAGTTACTGTGCACCAAACAGTCCTTCGTGATATGAATTCTGCACACACTGATATTGCGATGATATTGTACAGTGTTGCTGTGAATGTTAGAACATTTCTGTGATGTTGCTGGTCTCTACTGAGCTTATCTTTACTTATATGTTTTTATAAAATTACTACCTCCTCTTTATATGTTAACTAACTCTTTGATTAATTTACTTTTCAGTGGTTCAGTGAGCACCAGAACTGTAGCTATAAGTTTTAGCCTCGCTTCTAAGCATACAATAAACAACTTAGATTCTCCTAAATTTTGTTTCTACAATCAAATCTTCCCATGTAGAAATAATGGTTCTGATGATTTATGAGGCCCACAAGCTTCTACATGTTGGCTTTGATTGCTGTTCCATGACCAGGCTACATATGCAGCACACTTGTTGAAGAGTCCTGAGTAGATCTCAGTTGAATTAAATGCACTGTCAGTAGTATCAGCCTTACTGATTGGAATAGGACAGTTATTTGCTCTCTAAGGAGAATCTGAATGTGATAGTTTGCAGCTCAGCAACCACTGCCTAGAACAAAGTGTCCAACTGTGCTTGTCTTCCCACTTCTACCCTTAAACGCTGTTGTGAGATGTTAGCATGATATTAAATATGGCAGGCTTGCTCAGCAGACCCCCCCGAACAGAAAAAGTCCCATTAAGTGTTATCTGTAAAGCAGAGCTATCCTGTTTAGCAGCTGGGTCAGATCATTTGGGGACATGATGGAAAAATACCCCCTGCTTTCTGTTCTCATTTTCATGGTGATATTATTTGTCTTCATTTTTAAAAATGTTCGTCTTCAGATATTTGATTTTTTTTTTAAATGGAGGAAAACCAGAATCTGTATGTTAGGATTATGATGGAGTAACTTGTTCCTAAATGAACAAGTTTAGACATTAGGCGAGACTAGATGAGATAAATCTGTCACATAGTTCAGGCAATCCATGACCAAAGAGTCCAATATTTACTGATATTTTTATATGTATATATATATATTTCTCCTACTTTTTTGACGCAGTAAAAAAATGACCACACTGCTGATGTTGCTTCTTTGCTTAAGTTAAACACCACTCAGTCCTACACTGCATCACTATCACTGTCCCACGGCCAAACAAATACCACATGATCAAAATCTGTTAGGTAATTGGTTTCTCTAAATTGTCTTTAGCAGGGAATGTGTGCATGGTTGTTTGTCCTGTGTGTCTCAGCCCCCCATGACCTTGCAGGGGAAAGCAGGTGTAGACGATGAATTGATTGATGGATCTTCAGAAGTGTTTACCTTTATTTTGTAATGATAAAAAAAAAAACAACCCAGCACATAACTTTTACCTTCAGAAGCCAATGGCCTGGTCCAGCTTTGCTGCCTTCTTATAGGTCAACATGATACTTTAGGATGTGTTCAGGAATTCATGGATATGCCTGCTGCTCTTCAGCTTTTGCATATGTGCCCCTGCACAAAAAAGTCAAAATAGTGAAGGCTACCACTCCAGAGGTTCTGGTACAAAAGAGGTAGAGCTGGACCTGTGGGTGATGTTGCCTTTGACTTCAATACATGCTCTGGTTCTACCTGCAGCTTCTCTGGTGTTGGCGCTGGCTATTTAGCCACCCAAGATGAAGCAATACACTAAGAAGGTCACTGACGCATTCTAGGATTGCACCACTCAATGTGGCAGCAGGTTGGAGGTTGGCTCTGTTACTTTTCATTCTGATTAATTGTTTTCAAGAACTTAGATTCCTTTTTGTGGTGGATAAAAAATTATTTTTGGATGATTATCTTCTCTGGTATCAGATGCTGTGCAGCTGGAAGAATTTTTATTGATACCGTTTTACTTTTGGACATTTATCATGATGCATCACCATGGCAACAGGGTGGTTTTTTTACAACTGGGAGCAGCTGGTTAATATCTCAAATGCTCGAATGATACTTTAACTGCAACCCAAAATCCCTGATGAGTTGAAAAGGAGTCGCTGTGGATGCAGAGCAGGAGCAAAGAGAAGAGAGAGACGGCCCAAGTTCAAACCATCTCTTCCATTGATTCTGATGGGCAATGTGAGAGCGTTGGGAAACAAGTTGTCAGAGTATCGGGAATTCAGTATTATGTGTTTCACTGAGACATGGCTGCAGGATCATATCTCTGACTCCAGTGTCTCTCTGCCAGGCTTTCTGCCCATATGAGAAGACAGAGATTTAAAGATGAGCAGCAAATACAAAATAGGAGGACCAGCAGTACTTGTGAACAACAGATGGTGTAATCCAATACATGTTACTGTGAAGTATCATCTCTGCAGCCCAAATATTGATCTGTTAGCAGTAGGTTTTCAACCAAATTATTTACCCAGAGAGTTCACCAGTTTTATTTCGGCAACAGTTTATGTTCCACCTTTAGCTGCATGTGATGTCATCAGCTCTTTTGTTGCTAAGCTACAGACACAACACCCTAATGTGTTTGTGGCAATATCTGGTGATTTTAACCATGATTCACATTTTCAACAGTTTGTCAACTGCTCTACTAGAGAAAACAAAACATTGGTTTTGTTTTATGCAAATGTCAAATACTCATACATATCTAAAGCAAGACCTCTAGACAAATCAAATATAAGCCCCATGTTCAGAGACAACCTGTAATAAAGAGGACTGTGAGAAGATCACAGGAAGCTGAAGAAGCTCTGCAAGGTTGCTTTGAGGCTAAAGACTGGGATGCACTGTGCCAGCCACATGGAGAGGACATCAATGCCATGACTGAGTGTGTGACCGACTACAGGTCCTTCTCAAAATATTAGCATATTGTGATAAAGTTCATTATTTTCCATAATGTAATGATGAAAATTTAACATTCATATATTTTAGATTCATTGCACACTAACTGAAATATTTCAGGTGTTTTATTGTCTTAATATGGATGATTTTGGCATACAGCTCATGAAAACCCAAAATTCCTATCTCACAAAATTAGCATATTTCATCCGACCAATAAAAGAAAAGTGTTTTTAATACAAAAAACGTCAACCTTCAAATAATCATGTACAGTTATGCACTCAATACTTGGTCGGGAATCCTTTGGCAGAAATGACTGCTTCAATGCGGCGTGGCATGGAGGCAATCAACTTGTGGCACTGCTGAGGTCTTATGGAGGCCCAGGATGCTTCGATAGCGGCCTTTAGCTCATCCAGAGTGTTGGGTCTTGAGTCTCTCAACGTTCTCTTCACAATATCCCACAGATTCTCTATGGGGTTCAGGTCAGGAGAGTTGGCAGGCCAATTGAGCACAGTGATACCATGGTCAGTAAACCATTTACCAGTGGTTTTGGCACTGTGAGCAGGTGCCAGGTCGTGCTGAAAAATGAAATCTTCATCTCCATAAAGCTTTTCAGCAGATGGAAGATTGAAGTGCTCCAAAATCTCCTGATAGCTAGCTGCATTGACCCTGCCCTTGATAAAACACAGTGGACCAACACCAGCAGCTGACACGGCACCCCAGACCATCACTGACTGTGGGTACTTGACACTGGACTTCTGGCATTTTGGCATTTCCTTCTCCCCAGTCTTCCTCCAGACTCTGGCACCTTGATTTCCGAATGACATGCAGAATTTGCTTTCATCCGAAAAAAGTACTTTGGACCACTGAGCAACAGTCCAGTGCTGCTTCTCTGTAGCCCAGGTCAGGCGCTTTTGCCGCTGTTTCTGGTTCTAAAGTGGCTTTACCTGGGGAATGCGGCACCTGTAGCCCATTTCCTGCACACGCCTGTACACGGTGGCTCTGGATGTTTTTACTCCAGACTCAGTCCACTGCTTCTGCAGGTCCCCCAAGGTCTGGAATCGGCCCTTCTCCACAATCTTCCTCAGGGTCCGGTCACCTCTTCTCGTTGTGCAGCGTTTTCTGCCACACTTTTTCCTTCCCACAGACTTCCCACTGAGGTGCCTTGATACAGCACTCTGGTAACAGCCTATTCGTTCAGAAATTTCTTTCTGTGTCTTACCCTCTTGCTTGAGGGTGTCAATAGTGGCCTTCTGGACAGCAGTCAGGTCGGCAGTCTTACCCATGATTGGGGTTTTGAGTGATGAACCAGGCTGGGAGTTTTAAAGGCCTCAGGAATCTTTTGCAGGTGTTTAGAGTTAACTCGTTGATTCAGATGATTAGGTTCATAGCTCGTTTAGAGACCCTTTTAATGATATGCTAATTTTGTGAGATAGGAATTTCGGGTTTTCATGAGCTGTATGCCAAAATCATCTGTATTAAGACAAAAAAAGACCTGAAATATTTCAGTTAGTGTGCAATGAATCTAAAATATATGAATGTTAAATTTTCATCATGACATTATGGAAAATAATGAACTTTATCACAATATGCTAATATTTTGAGAAGGACCTGTATATAAATGTCTGTGTGGATAACATCATCCCCACCAGAACCGTGAGATGCTTCCCCAATAACAAACCTCGGATCACCAGTGACCTGAAGGACCTGCTTAACAAGAAAAAAAGAGCCTTCAGAGAGGGAGACAGAGAATTATTGAGGATTATACAGACGCAACTTAAAGTCAAGATAAGAGACAGCAAGGAGGTGTACAAGAAGAAGCTGGAGAGCAAGCTCCAGCAAAACAATATCAGAGATGTGTGGTCAGGGATGAAGAAGATCACAGGCTTCAAGCAGAAGGATGATCAGACCAATGAAGGTCTGGACAGAGCCAATGAACTGAACACATTCTTCAATAGGTTCAGTTCAGAAACAAGCTTCGCATCCTCCTCTCCTACTCACTGCCAACCAGACATCACACCCTCCTTTGACCCACAGCCTTCCTGTCACACCTCAAATGTTTTGTCTTCCACCTCCGCCATGAACCATTCTGCTTCTACATGTTTGCCTTCAACCAGATAACATGCTGATGCTCCCTTAAACTTTTTTTAGTGCTGCAAAAGCTACATGGCTCATCAAAAGAAGAGTAAAGGCGATATCAAATTAAGGATATCTAGTAAAGGAAATCTGTTTTCCCTTTGAAATGAATAATATAAAAAGGTTTTTATAAGAAGGGAATACATACATTTTCTTTTACGGAAGTTGGTTTGACTGGGTGAGAATGCTCCAGAATCTGTTAGAATATGTTAATTGTCTCTCAACCAAAATATTGTTGGATGAAGCCTACAAATCAACACGAAGCTCATTTCTTTGTGTGGGCTGTTGCTGTTTACAGTTATTGTGTCCATCTACTAGCTCTTCCCTGTGACCCAGATGTTGACTGTGCAGAGACTCTAGGTTTTTTTTCCAGTGTGCTTTTTAAACACTTCGTCTTTAATTGAAATCCTGAATATTAAATTAATCATCATTGTATTCTGCTGTTTTCTTTTAATAATGTACAGAGATTGGAAAGTAAATGCAGTTCTGCCGATTTTGCCTTAAAAATGCAGTTAAATAAAATGGAAAAAATAATTTAAATATATGGCTAGATTAAGAAGATGCGTTTTTTGGTTAGTCTTAAACACTGAGAGGGTGACAGACTCTCATATCCTCTCATTCCCCTGAAGAGGAGTCTGGTAGCTAAATGTGCTGCCTCTGAATTTGTAAATCCTGGGACACCAAGTAAACAGTCGTTTTGCTAACTGAATTTGTAATGGAAGTTAGTGCTTGGCCACTGAGGGCCTGATGGATAGGTGATGAGCAGGATCTTAAATCCAAGTCAAGGTTTTACTGGTAGCCAATGTATGGAAGCCAACATGGTGAGAACAAGGTCTTTGCAGAACCAGTCGTTAATCTGGTACCACCTGCTAAGTCAGTTGACTGGTCACCCCGCCAGTTTGCCATGATAATAATCCACTCTAGAGGAGACCAAGATATGTTGAAGTTCCTCAGCATTACTCAGGGAGAGGATATTTGTATCGTTTTCAGTATTCTGGGATGGAATGGTTTTCTCTGATGAGTTGGCCACCAAAATGTAGACTTTTTTTATGAACCTAAATACTGAGATTTTTTAAATAAAACTAAATAATAAACACAGTGTAGGGTTTAATTCTGAAGGTAACATAACCAATACTCTAAAATATATGCATCTGAAGGTCCAAAGGCTTAATCTGTCATAAACTGGCCCACTGTAGCTTGTTTGGATTCTGTTAACATTTCTGTGGGAAATAAAGACGAAAGAAGGCAAGGAACAGAAAACATGCATAATTATTCAACTCCTCCCCTTACAATCAAGTCCATCTACATGAACTTTTTGCTGCAGGAGGAAGCTTCTTCATGTAGGTCTCCATGAGCTCCTATAACCTAATTTAGCCTTTTCTTCAAAATTGCGTGTGTTTTGAAGCACTGTTGATGTGGGAAGGTGAACCTCGTTGCTGCTCGTTCTGGACAAATTAAAAAAATGTCTGAAAGAATTTTATTTTTGCAGTATCCATATTTTTTCTGTTTTTACCTGTTTTGGTGGTATTCGTAACATGATGAGAGGAATTAGGATTATGCTGTCATCCTCCATGTCTAAAACCATTCAGGAGCTAAGCTCTTCCACATGATTTAGGAGCTGTCTTTAATCCGTGTTTGTTGATGGTCAGTCTACCATGGAGCAAAGATCTGTGCAGCTTTCAGTGGTCATGCAGACGGATACTTCAACCTCTGCAGAAGGGTAGCTCAGCACCATAGCGAATGTCTTTGTCCTCCAGGTTGCTTCTCTGATGAACGCCATGCTTGCCCTGCTTTGGTTGACTACTCTTTCTTGGCAGGTTTCCTGTGGTTTTGTTTTTCTAATATTGGACTTAATGTGACTAATATTGGAATATTTTTTAGCTCCCTGATTTGTATTTTTCCCACAACCTTTGTCCTTATGGTAAGTTGCTCGGTCTTCATGCTGTTTTTAACCTGAGGTATTGGTTCATGGTTGACAGGCAGGTCTATGAATGCTGAGGCCACCTGACTCTTACATTACCCACAATGGGATCTTAACTAACTAACTGTTTGGCTTTTGAAAGTAATGATTCAGGCTTAAAAGCGAAGAATATAAAGACTGATAAAGTCTGTGCAGTTCTCATCTTTCAGCTTGTAATGAGTCTGTTGTGTTCAAACATGACTTTGTATTAGGTAGGCATGCCATCCTTTTAGCTTCTTGGTCTCTTGTACAGTTTTTCTTCCTTTTCACTGCCTGTTTGTTCTTATTTTCCTTCCTAGTTACTTTAATGCTGTCCATCTGACCTCCTTTACCTGTGTCATGCCTTCCAGGACATGACAGCCAGGGACCTTCTGCAGCAGAGGTACACTCTCCCGAATGGAGACACAGCTTGGAGGTCGTCTCCTGTGGTCATTGCTGCCATGGAAGGCAAGCTGCTGATTCTCGATGGCATACACAGGGTCAACCTGGGAACTCTGGCTGTACTCTCCAGGTACTGCCCGGTTTATTTATTTATTTCCCCTCATTCCTGAAGAAATCACGCTTTGGGGTTGGTATTTTCCTTATTTGAAGGGCTGGATCAGTAAATGACAAATGGGTTGTCTCAGCTCAACCCGCAGTTTTTTGTCTTGCAGGTTGCTGCATGACAGGGAGTTGGACCTTTATGATGGGACCAGGCTGTTGCAGTGGGACAGATACCAGACGCTGAAGGAGCAGCTGCAGTTTAGCGACCAGCAGCTGCAAGAAAGGTATGCATAGATCCAAACAGACAGGTTAGCAGCACACGGCTGTGACAATATGGGAGGTGGATATACAAGGTCCGTTAGTCCTGAAAATGAAATGAATCTGTGGTTTTCAGACCAAAAACAGGTCAAAGCATGAAGAAATATAGCAAACAGGAACAAGTTCTGTCCAAATGTCTAAAACGCCACCTGTTGTTGAAAAAACTGTGCAGCACTATTTTACATTTTTAGATAATGTACTTTTAATATGTTGGGGTTTGGTTAGGTAGTTGTTGTTCGTGTTTAATGTGCCCTCGTCTTGCCTGATGAAAGGTCTTTACATTCACCTTTTGTGTGTTCAGCTTCTAAAAGGCCAGCCAGGCTGCAGGGTTGTGGTGGGATATTTGGGTTAATTTAACCCACTTCCATTTCGACTGCTACTGTGGTGCAGGCAAACACTGTGCATTATGTATGTGTGCATTTGTGTGTGTGTTTGTGTGCGTGCATGCGTGTGTGTGTGTGTGTGTGTGTGTGTGTAAAACCAGTGTGACTAATGATCTGTCTGTCTCTTTGTGCACTGTATATATATATTTGAAGCACCTCTTTTTTATTTCATATGTGAAACATCTTCCCACACTCACCCAGTGTTGAAGATGATGGTTAGCCCACTTTGGCCCTCAGTAGAGTAAATATATCCAGTGTGGGCGTCTCTGTGGTTTGATGGAAATGGATTTGCTGTCCTTTTGAATCAGAGGAGCTCATAGCCAGCTGTCAGAACTCGTCTTTTCAACCCGGACATAAATTGGGTGGGACACTCACATGAATACACACACACACACACACACACACACACACACACACACACACTCTTCATGTGAACCTTCCTCCCACATCATCAGCTTAGACATGGCTAAACAGATGTTGGAAAGCGTGTCTTCTCTGCTGCTGGTGTGCAGCTGTTATCAAGTGTCTGTGTGTTTTCAGGTCCATCTTTCCCATCCACCCATCGTTCAGAGTGCTGGCCCTGGCAGAGCCCCCTGTTGTGGGTGCCAGCTCAAGCAGCAGCAACAGAGGCCAGCAGCAGTGGCTTGGCCCAGAGCTTCTCACTATGTTCCTCTATCACACTGTCACACCTCTGGCTAAAGCTGAGGAGATGCGCCTCATACACGGACTGGTGAGTGAATCACGAAAAACTTTGATTCTTTCTGTTTGTCTTCACTTCTTCAGTTTTTCTCACTTTTATTTCTTTTTTTTAATTTTTAGGCTCCCAATGTTCCTAAGGAAGCAGCGGAGCAGCTGCTGCGCCTCACCGACAGCCTCCGTCGGACCAAGGACCCCACCGTAAGTTTGTCACATCTTATCAGTTTTCCCTTGATGTCATCAGAGTAACATATAGGGTGTATCTCCTCAGGCGCAGTCTCTGGCCTCTTCTCTCTCAACCAGACAGCTGTTGAGGATCTGTCGCCGTCTCTCCCAGTACCCCGAGGAGAGCATCGCTCATGCTGTCAATAAGGCCTGTCTCTCCAGGTGCTTGCAGACACACAGCGTAACAACCATGTGTTCACAAACCTTTTGACCCTCTCTGATTTTAGAGATGAGAAACAGGTTTTTTTATAGTGAACATTGTTTGTATTGTATCATTACATCTATTTATCCATCCATCCATCCATCCATCCATCCATCCATCCACCCACCCACCCACCTCAACTGATTCCTCTCGATGTGGAGGAACTGCAGCTCTACTCAGAGCTCCTCCCGGATGGCCGAGCTCCTCACCCTATCTCTAAGGGAGTGCCCGGCCACCCTACGGAGGAAGCTCATTTCAACCGCTTGTATCCGGGATATAATTATTTTAGTTATGATTCAAAGTTCATGGCAATAGGTGAGGGTAGGAACATAGACCGACTGGTAAATCGAGAGCTTCGCTTTTCAGCTCAGCTCTCTCTTCGCCACAACGGACCGGCATAGTGTCCCCATCACTGCGGTAGCCGCATCAATCTGTCTGACAATGGTCCAGTGTTCCACGGCCGACGAAAGCCACACTGTTCCTCCTGAAGCCAAGGTTCGACTATCGGCCGAGCTCTCCTCTCAAATACCCTAGCATAGGCCGTACCAGGGGGGCTGAGGATTGTGATCCCCCTGTAGTTGGAACACACACTCTGGTCCCTCTTCCTGTAAAGCGGGACCACCACCTGGTCTGCTAGTACAGAGGCACTCTCTCTGAACGCTACGCAACGTTGAAAAGGCGTGTCAGCCACGACAGCCCCACAAAATCCAGAGACTTTAGGTACTCACGGAGGATCTCAGCCACCGCCGAAGCCTTGGCATCATGGTGCTTTTTGACCACCTCAGTGACTTCAGCCCGGGTGATGAACAAATCCAACTCGAAGTCCCCAGTCTCTGTTTCCACCAGGGAAGGTGTGACGGCAGGGTTGAGGAGATCCTTGAAGTTCTCCTTCCAACACCCAGTAATGTCCCCAGTTGAGGTCAGTAGCTCCCCACCCCCTCTGCAAACAGTGTTGACGAAGAACTGCTTTCCTCTCCTGAGGCACAGGACAGTTTGCCAGAATCGCTTCGAGACCTGTAGTCCATCTTCATGGCCTCACTGAACAGGCCCGAGTTTTTGCCATTGCCTGGGCTGTGGCACATCGGCCACCTCAGGACTCCCACAAGCCAACCACAGCCGATAAAACGTCTTCAGCTTGATGCCGTCCCGTACTGCCGGTGTCCACCTCCGGGTTTGGGGATTGACGCCGCAACTGGCACCACAGACCTTATGCCCACAGCTACGGGCGGCAGCATCATCAATAGACACGGAGAACATGGTCCACTTGGACTCTATGTCTCAAGCCTCCCCTAGAATCTGGTTAAAGCTCTCCTGGAGGTGAAAGTTGAATACATCCCTGGCCAAGGATTCCACCAGACATTGCCAGCAGACCCTCACCATTCGCTTGGGCCTGCCAAGTCTGTCCAGCTTCCTCCTCTTCAAGCGAATCAAACTCACCACCATGTGGTGAGCTGTGGACAGCTCAGCCCCTCTTTTCACCCATGTGTCCAAGACATGCGGCTGAAGGTCCAAAGACATGACTACAAAGTTGATCACTGACTTACTGCCTAGGGTATCCTGGTGCCAAGTACACTAATGAACACCCTTATGCTTGAACATGGTGTTCAATATGGACAATCCGTGACTAGCACAGAAGTCCAATAATAAAACACCACTCTGCTTCAGATCAGGGAGGCCATTCCTCTCAGTCACACCCCTCCAAGTGTCACTTTTTTCCCATGTGGGTGTTGAAGACCCAGAGCAGAATGATTGAGTCCCCGTGAGGGGGGCTATTCAGCACCCCCGACATGGATGCCAAGAAGGCCAGGTACTCTGCACCGCTGCTTGGCCCTTAGGCCGAAACAACGGTCAGAGACCTATACCCGACCCGCAGGCGCAAGGAGCTACCCTCTCATCCACCGGGGTAAACCCCAACACGAGACGGCTGAGTTTGGGTGCAACAAGCCAACCCACCCCAACCCGCCCGCCTCTCCCCGCGGGCCACTCCAGAGTAGAAGAGAGCCCAGTAGAAGAGAGTCCACCTGCCCCCCTGCACCACCAGCAGGGGGCAGGTGGTGGGCCCACTAGGGGATGGCCTCGCATTTTCCTTCAGGTTTAGCTCGGCCGGGTCTCCCCGGGAGTAAACCAGCTGCTCGCCAATGAGTCCCAACCCCAGCTCTGCCGTACCAGGCGACGTCATGTTCCTTGTTGTAATAGTCCTCATTAAGGTGTCTGAACTGCTCTTTGTCTGACCTGTCACCCAGAGCCTGTTTGCCATGGGAGACCCTGTCAGGGGCATTTAAGACACAGACAACATAGCTTCTAGGGTCATTCAAGCACTCAGACCCTTCCACCATGTTAAGTTGGTGGTTCAAGGAGGGGATATCTAAAGCTTCACTACAGAAATAACTGGTCCAATTTCATACTGAATCATGAATAACCTTAAAAAAACATATTTTTCTGCCAAAAGCTATAATGTTACAAAAAATAAATATATAAAAACATGAGTTATATCGGTTTGTGAAGGTACATTTACAAAAAGGGCTGCAGTATGGCTTGTTTAGAAGGGATTTCAGGGAAAAACTATTTATTAAGGAATGTTTCTTCCTTCTTCAACAGAAGAGAAGTTAAATATTGCCAAATACTGCAAATTAGCACAAAGGCCTCTTTCCACCTATCAAGTAAAGGAGTGGAGGGTTCATGATTTGGGCTCGATTTGTAGCCAAAGGACCTTAGCATCGTTGCCTTGTGTTTTTCGTTGCATTTTTAATAGGTTGTATTTTCTTTTTAGTAAGCCCTGGTAAGGAGGAAATAACTCTTTCTTTGTATGCAGTGAGAAATTTAAAATTGTTAGCCGCAGTTAGTTTTTACTGTGATTTTAAAAGAGAAATCTTCTCCTAATAAATGCCCATAAAAAAAGTTTTTGTATATTTTTATTTTGTATTCCCTTATTGGTGCTGGGTCTTGTAGAGTTTGTGTGTTTGGAGCTACGTTGGAGTTAAACCATTTTTTTTATGTTTCAGGTTCCTGCCCAGCTTGGCTCGGGCCTCTTTAGAAAAGTCCCTCACCAGCAGCTCTATACAGGACACTCCGGATCCTGCTGGGCAAACACGTGACTACACATGTGAGTTCCACTCACTGTTGTTGGATTTCAAAACGTTTTATTTATAACATTTCAAGGAAAAACCTTTTAGAATTTCAGTTTCTATTTTTTGACAGCAATAAAACCACAACAGTTGCAGCTCTATAATTCTTTTTCTAATTTCTTTGATTCTATGTTTATAAACTATAAGAGCCAAATATTTCCTGTTTTATATTTGTTTATTACCTGAGCCTCATGATGTGTAATTTACAGTGGCTTGTGAAAGTATTCATACCCCTTGAACTTTTCCACATACTGTCATATTACAACCACAAACATAAATACATTTTATTGGAACTTTGTGTGAAAGACCAAAACAAAGTGGTATACAAGTGTAAAGTTGAACAAAAATTATGCATGACTTTTTTTTTTACAAATAAAAAACTGGTTGCAAAGCCATTTGTAGGACTTTAAGATGCTAGTAAACCAAACAGTTTTAACAAGATTTAACAGTAAGAAATAGAGACTGAGCATAATTGGCTTCATGGGAGAGTTCTAAGACAAAACCCACTGCTGACCAAAAAGAACACACAGACCTGTCTCATTTTTGCCAAAAACATCTTTATGATCACCAAAGAAATTGGGAAAATATGTCATAGACTGACCACAGAGAAACATTTTTGAAGGTGTGTGTCATGTTATGTCTGATCTAAAACTGACCTAGAATTACAGTCAAGTATGGTGGTGGTATTGTGAGGTTCTGGGGCTGCTTTGCTTCCTCAAGACCTGCATGACTTTCCATAATTGACAGAATCATGAATTTTTGTCTCTAACAAAATATCATGCAGGAGAATGTCTACTCATCAGTACAGGACCTTAAGCCTAAGCACACTTTGGTTCTGCAGGACACGAAAAGTTACTGCCTTTCTGTGGGGAGATGCCTTGCATTCTCAACTAAAGGCAATAAGAAGCATCCAGACTGTTTTCAGTAACAAGTCTAAAAGCCAGGTTCTGTCTGTGTTTTTGCCAAAGCTGGTGTGGAGAGATTATAGAGCAACACATGCCGCTATCACATTTTTCCCAGTATTCTTTGCAGGAAGTGGGCTTACCCATAATCCTCTAGTGTGGACTAATTTTCTTTGATTCCTTTTCATGTGTGGATTACTTGGGTTGTTAACAACATCTGCTGTAAACCTTATGTCAATAGAAATATAAAAAAGATATTTACAGAGGGAACATTGACATGTCCAGTGCTCTTTTTACCTGCTGTAATGGTTGACTGTATTCTCTATATTCCGCCAGGTGTGGTTCAGGAAGGTGTGTTGACCATCGGCAAAGTGTCAACTCCCATCTACAGCCCCAACCAGAAGATGAAGGTTCCAGACGTGCTCTTCTATGACAATCCTCAGGTAATACAGCAGACAACAACCTGATACACTGCATACCACTGTTTCAGTCAGATCTGAGAATGATCATGTGGAACAAGAGGGGAGATGTATCACCAGGACATAACTTTAGAAATACTCTCATTAGTCTTAGTTTTTACTGTTGTGTCAAACAGAAAGATCCCTCTGAGCATTCGTCACTTAATTACTGTAAACAGATCTAAACTGTATGTGTATCAATGTGTTGGAGTTCACTTATACAACTTGAGGTCCTCAAAAAAAATGTTGCTTTGAGAGCTGGTACTCGCTTGTATCTCCTGAGGACATATTGTTTGCTGCACCCTTTGGGTAACTCAATAAAATCTTCCTCAGTAAGATGTGTGTGAGCTCTGATTGCTTGTATTATGTCACAAGGAAATGGCTCCAATTCAAATCTTTACACTTTTTGCCTTTTAAACCTTTTACTTGCTTTGCACAGTGGCTCTCAAGAGCCCACACAGCCTCGTGAAGATTCTAGGCTTTGTAATGTAAAAATGGGATCGTGATAAATCATTTCAAAACTTACTTCTAAACGTATACTGTACAATACCTAGTTTGATCTAAAAAAGTAACCCAACAGTAAGAAGTGACACACCTGCTCAGAGCTCAAATATTTGGACTAGAACAGTGCCCAGGGGTCGATGTCCTGCAGGTTTTAGATGTGTCCTTCCTCCAACACAGCTATTCAAATGGCCAAATTACTTCCTTGCATGTTATTGAACCATTAATTTGATTCAGATGTGTTGAATAAGGGCAGCATATAAAACATGCAGGTCACCAGCCCTAGAGGACTGACTTTGGACACCACTGGACTCGAGTATGCTAACACAGGATGCATGCAGATCTGGGTGTGCAGACACAACACCATATATGTCTTCTGCTTTGATGATTAAAACTACTACACGTTTCCTAGCTTGCATGGTCTAAACATAGGGAGAAACACATTTTGTTCTACTCATGTCCTTGAAGTAGTCACGTTTCATGCCTTCAGTTAAGCTGATTCTGTGTATGTTGGGATAAGGTTTAAAAAATTGTGTCCAACTGCATCAGGATGAGGTCCTTTTGCAGTGACATCACCGTCTCGTTTCTCATTTGTTTCCATAAATAAGAGTCAACTAACCATCTGGGGGTTACAGCTCAATGCTTTAACAGTTCCCCAAAATGTTCAGATAATCATCAGCTGAATTAGTGAGAAATTAGGTCAGGTTGTCGTCAGTTGGAGCCTCTCCAAGCATTCAGCATGCCAAGCTGAGTGACCTCTTATTTACAGAGCATTTGCATAGAGTAGTAAGAGACTAAGTAGTTTTATTTGGTCATTATTGCAACATTTCAACTTGGAGACACCACTCTCTTGCAGTGGTGTCTCTGTGCATCTCCAAGTTGCTCATGCTTTGAAATTTTACAAACTGCTTAAGGTACAGTGCCAAATGCATTGGAAGGCAAAGCAGAAACGCTACTGAAATGCAACGCAGATATGCAACAGTGTACGGGGGTATGGCTGAAACAATCGGATTAATCGTGATTCATCGACTATTGAAATAATCGTCAACTAATTTAAACTAATTTAGTAATTAAATAATCTGGACTATACTCATTCTAAAACATGACATTTGCTCAAAGAACAACCAACTCAGAGCAGTAATTAGGCCAAAATTGCACAAAAAATATACATGTTTTGCATTTAAGATGCAAAACTTTCTTTTTCTGTAAAAATGCTCTATCCAGAACTTCTCAAGTGGCATAGTTTTATCTTCACCTGGTTCAAATTCTGTGAAATAATTTTCTATAAGCACCTTTTGCTATCAGATTATTAATTGATTAATCGAAAAAAATTGTCGACAGATAAATCAGTTACCAAAATAATTCTTAGTTGCAGACCTAGATGGGGGTATAGAGCTCAGGTCTTCTGTTTTTATCAATGCTATGACTCCAGAAAGACAGCAGTGTGTGGAATAGCCTGAACATGTACCTGGCTCTCCACAGAAGCAGATCCTGCCTGTTGGGGGGGAAATATTCCCAAACTTTTTCTGATGCTCCATTTAGGTTTCTTTGTTCGTAGGGTTCATGCTCATAAGTTGTGATTGTTTTTCAGCCTCTGCTTGTATGATGATTTCATTCCCCTGCGCTCCACTTTGTAACTTTAACTTGAGGTGATTTTAGAAATGAACACTTTAATCAGCCCTCTAAGACTGGATGATAAAGCATGCACAGCATTGCCGAGTTTGACTGCAGCCATTTCCAGATATGCTAGTTTTTGTTCACTTTGTCATTAGTGTTGGTCAGCGACGCCCCGTGTCACTAAACCGCAAAATGCCCAGAAACAGGCCAACACAGGAAAAAACACCCTGACATCCTCTGGCAAGCAGAATAACGCCGTGCGACCCAGATTCATGTCCTCCTGCTCTCAGTCTTCGCCCTGCCCCTTTTCTACATGTTGGAGGGTGAAAAAGTGGAAGAAAGGGATGAGAGGGTGCCTTACTTTACCAATGACCTGTTTTCAGAGTAGAAGCATATGAGAAGAAGAGACATCAGTGTATAACTGCATTCAAAGGCGTGTGTGAATACACAAACCGATTCATTCACCGATTTTTCTCATGTGTATGTCTTTGTAGCACATGATGGTGATGGAGGACATGTTGAAAGACTTTCTGTTAGGAGAACACCTCCTCTTGGTGGGCAACCAGGTGGGTAAAATATCACAACTCATGTTATTCTGCAGTATTTTATTTGAAGTTGCATCCACAGATATTTTTAGAGCCACTGTCAGTGAAGATTCAGTGCTAGTCATTGTTGCACCCTCACTTGTAATGCTAAGTCATGTCTTCGCAGGGTTAGTTGTTTCTGTCTGAGCGGTAAAATAGGACACACATGTCAGCTCTACTTGACCATGGAGGAAAGTTATGAAACAGGCTCCCAGCATCCTGTAGTCAACCTCCAACATTCACGTCTGACAGATGAACACTGTACCATCCCTTCTAGGATTCTGAGTGACCCCCAGTATAAACGAGTGCATGCATGGAAAAAGCCCGGGTGGGAGAAGCTATTTGCAAATTAGAGTGCACGAACATGCAAGGGTGAAGCTGAGACACTAAGAGCTGTCAAAGCGGATCACTGGATCGGTGACGGAGCGGCCGAAAGGTCCTGCAGCCTCTGTGGGAAGCCAGTGGGAGTCCCACAGAACACCCCCTGTCAAAGCAAAGCTGCATCAAAACCAGGGGAACTCTACTGGCTCTCCCTGTAACAATCTGCTGTCAGCACATGGATTTCGCATCTCCTAAAACTTACTCCACAGCTATGGCCTGTGTAAAGAAAGATTACTGTCTGTTTATCCATTTGTCAGAATGGAACAAGTCATGTGGTTGCAAAAGAAGGCAGTTTTATGGAGGCTTAGGGGTTTAGGGTTCATCACATGATATGTGAAAACTGGACAGTTATAAAGGAGTTTATGATCTCATCAGCTATCATGTCTTAGTTAATAAATATTTGATACAGTTTCCAACACTTGTTTAATGTGGATTTACTTAATTGTTGCAAATAAAAATGAAGTAATGATTAACTAGAACTGTGGGTGATGTAGGGTATCCTATCACAGAAAGTGTCACTTATAAACTTGTAGTGAAGTTGTGAATCTTCAGCAGTATGTACAGGTCCTTCTCAAAAAATTAGCATATTGTGATAAAGTTCATTATTTTCTATAATGTAATGATGAAAATTTAACATTCATATATTTTAGATTCATTGCACACTAACTGAAATATTTCAGGTCTTTTATTGTCTTAATACGGATGATTTTGGCATACAGCTCATGAAAACCCAAAATTCCTATCTCACAAAATTAGCATATTTCATCCGACCAATAAAAGAAAAGTGTTTTTAATACAAAAAACGTCAACCTTCAAATAATCATGTACAGTTATGCACTCAATACTTGGTCGGGAATCCTTTGGCAGAAATGACTGCTTCAATGTGGCGTGGCATGGAGGCAATCAGCCTGTGGCACTGCTGAGGTCTTATGGAGGCCCAGGATGCTTCGATAGCGGCCTTTAGCTCATCCAGAGTGTTGGGTCTTGAGTCTCTCAACGTTCTCTTCACAATATCCCACAGATTCTCTATGGGGTTCAGGTCAGGAGAGTTGGCAGGCCAATTGAGCACAGTGATACCATGGTCAGTAAACCATTTACCAGTGGTTTTGGCACTGTGAGCAGGTGCCAGGTCGTGCTGAAAAATGAAATCTTCATCTCCATAAAGCTTTTCAGCAAATGGAAGCATGAATTGCTCCAAAATCTCCTGATAGCTAGCTGCATTGACCCTGCCCTTGATAAAACACAGTGGACCAACACCAGCAGCTGACACGGCACCCCAGATCATCACTGACTGTGGGTACTTGACACTGGACTTCTGGCATTTTGGCATTTCCTTCTCCCCAGTCTTCCTCCAGACTCTGGTACCTTGATTTCCGAATGACATGCAGAATTTGCTTTCATCCGAAAAAAGTACTTTGGACCACTGAGCAACAGTCCAGTGCTGCTTCTCTGTAGCCCAGGTCAGGCGCTTCTGCCGCTGTTTCTGGTTCAAAAGTGGCTTGACCTGGGGAATGCGGCACCTGTAGCCCATTTCCTGCACACGTCTGTGCACGGTGGCTCTGGATGTTTCTACTCCAGACTCAGTCCACTGCTTCCGCAGGTCCCCCAAGGTCTGGAATCGGCCCTTCTCCACAATCTTCCTCAGGGTCCGGTCACCTCTTCTCGTTGTGCAGCGTTTTCTGCCACACTTTTTCCTTCCCACAGACTTCCCACTGAGGTGCCTTGATACAGCACTCTGGGAACAGCCTATTCGTTCAGAAATTTCTTTCTGTGTCTTACCCTCTTGCTTGAGGGTGTCAATTGTGGCCTTCTGGACAGCAGTCAGGTCGGCAGTCTTACCCATGATTGGGGTTTTGAGTGATGAACCAGGCTGGGAGTTTTAAAGGCCTCAGGAATCTTTTGCAGGTGTTTAGAGTTAACTCGTTGATTCAGATGATTAGGTTCATAGCTCGTTTAGAGACCCTTTTAATGATATGCTAATTTTGTGAGATAGGAATTTTGGGTTTTCATGAGCTGTATGCCAAAATCATCTGTATTAAGACAATAAAAGACCTGAAATATTTCAGTTAGTGTGCAATGAATCTAAAATATATGAATGTTAAATTTTCATCATGACATTATGGGAAATAATGAACTTTATCACAATATGCTAATATTTTGAGAAGGACCTGTAGAAGACTACAGGCAGCAGTTTTTAAAAAATACACATCTGCTCATTGGCATATCTAGTGAGCTGGCCAGCTGATTTGTTGTATAAATGACCTGTTAGGATCCACTAACTCTGATCTTTTATGGTACACCAACATTAAGTAGTGTGTCATTGTGAAGTGGAAATGAAATGATGCATTACTTTTTAATGTTTTTGTGAATAAAAATCTGGAAATGTGGACTGCATTTGTTTTCAGTCCAATTTTCTTTAAAGCCCCTCAATAAAATCCAGTGTCCATCTGCGTATTTAAGTATGATATAAATGCAGCAGTTTTGTGAAGACCTGAGAGCTTAGAGAACAGTAGTGAAGAAACGGCAACATGAAGACAAAGAACACAGCCTACAGGTCAGAGAGAAAGTTATGGAGAAGTTTAAACCAGGGTTAGGTTATCATCTTACTGAGCACTGTTTAGTCCATCATCTGAAGAGTGTGGCACCACTGCAAACTTTACAAGATATGGCAGTCCACCTAAACTGACAGGCTGGGCAAGAAGAGCAGTAATCAGAGATGCAACCAAAAGGTCCATGGTAAATCTGGAGCTGCAGGGATTCTCATCTTGGTGGGAGAATCTGTTGACAGGACAACTATCAGCCATACACTCAATAAAACTGACCATTATTAAAGATTGGTGAATTGGAATAATAACCAAATGTGCTGTAAGAGAGGCCGCTACAGGAGATCCTTCCTGCCCACAGCCATCAGCATCTGCAACAGCTCTTTGAAGAAACCTGCATGATGTGAACTACAACATTTCATTTCCCTTTGAGATAAAGTTATTTTGAATTGAATTGAATTTAACTGAAATTAAGCAATTGTAGAAATCAGGCCTCATGGTGTCGCGTTTGCAGGTTTTACCCGCTATGTAGGAAGATGTTCTGTACAGATGATACCAACACTAAACATTCTGTTGTACACACAAAATACTAAGAGTGGAAGAAAAACTAATTTTACACATTACCCTGAACATACCATCCCCAGAGTGAAACATAGTGGTGGCAGCATCATGCTGTGGGAATACTGTTGTTGAGCAGAGATGGGTATGTTGGTCAGGGGCCAGACTTAAACATTAATCCTAACAAATGCTCTCCATCCAATCTGACTGAGCTTAAGCTGTTTCACACAGAAGATGGAGCAAACATCTCTAAATGTACAAAGCCCATAAAGCTCTACACCTGTTATTAAAGCAATAAGTGGTTCTACAATGCATTGACTCAGAGGAGATGAACACATACACATGCCACAATTTTCAGGCTTTTTTTTTTTTTTAAGATTTTGAAAATAAAGTGTAAAAAACTGTAGTGGACAGTGTTCACTAACCTATGAGCAGTCATGTTCCTGTGTACCATAAAATGATTTTGACTACTTTGTTTGCGTTTCTCTGCAGGGTGTGGGTAAAAACAAGATAGTGGATAGATTCCTGCATCTTCTCAACAGGCCCAGGGAATACCTCCAGCTCCACAGGTGAGGGAAACCTGCATGGCCATCCAATGGCTTGGCCTGGAAAATGCTTTGACTTTTGTTTGTCAGGTTCAATTTGCTTGCTAAAGCTGTAAGGAGAACTTGTTTATCACCTATGTCCTTGTGCTCTGTGGTGATCCTGGCTGTAGTGCTTTTTCTTAAGCAGGCAGTGTTTAAAACTTTGGTTCAGTCAGTCATTTTCTACGGCTTCTTCCATAGTGGGTCGCGGGGAAGATGAGGAAGAACTTTGGTTCTCTAGAGTAGTACATTCCCCTAAAGCAACAGATTCATGTGAGGAAAAACATCCTGTGAAGATTCAAGCTATTCAAAGATTCGGATAACAATGTTGGTAAAATTGTATTCTGCTTTTGTGCTCATTGTATATGTTAAAAAACTCGACTTAGTTAAAATTTGTTTGGTTTTGTTGGTTCGGTATGCATTTATTTCTGTCTTCCCCATATGTTGTTTTATACCAGCGTACATAGAGCTGTGAAAGAAGATAGTCATGAACATATTAGCAGATGAAGGTGCTCAGCTGAAAAGCAGGTAATGTGAAAAGAGAGAAGCCCACACACTGCATGAAGACGATAAAAGAGAAAAACATGCACCACCTCCTCACCAAAATAAAACAAAATGCATAAGTAATCGTTTTTGGATGATTTTGAGGTCTCACATTGTTGTGGAAGAATTGCTTTTCCTTATACACGACCTTTGTGCCAAATGAACCGATTTAAAGCAAGGCTCCAGCTGTCAGTTACCTCATATTTGACTCCAGAATACAATGGCATACAGAGAATTTCAGTTTGTATGTAACAGCCCCTTGGAGGGGATCCTTTCTCTCCATGAGCTACATGTTCATTACATCTGGTGATCAACTGAAAGGTCTTGAAACAGAATAGAGGGGTTGAATTCAGCCCCCAATGTTACGCCCTCTTCTGCACTGAGCAGAGCCACCTGATGGTCTGTCTGATCTGATGAATACTCTGACCTACAGAATCTGATGCAGATAATAACTCTGGACCATGGCACGAATAAGGTTTGCTTGTATTTATAAAAGCACTGACAATAGCGTACATCTTTAGCCATAATAAACAGCATCATGTTTAGAGAAAACCAAAGAGAGCAAATCAATTGTCAAGCATGGAAGTGGAGAGGTTATGATCAGGGCTTGTTTTCTAGCCATAAGGACTACAGTCTTTAGCCTCTTTCAGATCACAGTTCCGCAACAAACACAGGACCATGAACACCTCCATTACACATCACTTTGTCCTTTCACGTCATTCAGGCCGGTCCACTGAGATCACAGGCTGTGTCCGCTTTCAGGTCATGCAGCTCAGGTTGCAGAACTAAGAGGGCATGGCTAACAACTTACATCATTCACCTAAGCAATATCTGTAAAATATGTTTGGGGGATTTCCACTATATCTGACCAATCTCTGCGTTGCAATCCTCATCCCAAATGCATTCTTGTCTGTTCAAAGCACCTTGTTCCAGAAGTCTTGTGGTTCATTTATATACAATTTATCAAAGCCAGTGTATAATTCTTAGAGAAAAGAACGCTTTCTCATTGAGCCCGTCTTGTGCAGTCTTTTCCAATTGTCCCGCCATTAACATTTCCAGTTACCATGCTAAGCTTGTAGAAGCTGAAATGGATCACTTGGGTCCTTTTGCAGTTTCTCTGAACACTGCACTGCCTGACTTTGCTTGGACATCCACTCCTAAGAAGGTTTGCAGCCATATTAAATGCTATCTGCTTTCCCTCTAGAAGGATGGACTTCACATTGGTTAGGAATGGCTTTATGAACCTTCCACAGTTGATAGGCAGCAGGATTTTATCTCAGGTCATTGCAGATGTCTTTCTACTTTGCATTGTGTTACCACACACCTGTATGCACTAGACCAGCATACTGCCAAAACTCCAGTGTAATAAAGGTGACCGTCACCTGGCTACTGCTTTCCTTCTTAAATCCTATAGAAGCAGAAGAGGTTCAACTAATTTGGACGCACAACAAAAGCATACATGTCTTTCTTTTTCTCCACTCATAGTTAGACTTCATTATTCTTAGAACCTAAGAACAAATTATTTTTTGATGTCCTTTTCCCATGCCTGTAGACCCACTGGTTGTTCACTATGAAAATCAGCTTTGGTTTTTTTATGTGTTGCAGTCACTGCAGAAAACATAATTTGTTGTGTCTTAATGAACAAAAATTCTAGAAAAAGATCAGAATCCAGAGATGTTCTACAGGAGTGAAGTACTGTCTGCCAGTGATACTGAATATGAGAATGACATATTCATATGCACATACATTAGGCCAGTTTCTGTTCTTATGTGTACTTGGTCAAAGGCTTGTGAAAGTCAGAGTGGAGCTGAATATAACTGTGCCCTGGTTAGCTACTGTAGCAGCAGCTAATATTAGAGCAGGACAGAGGCAGGAGAAGCTGCTCATGTGGCTTCTGGGAGCCAGTAACTGAAAGTCTACAGAGATGTGGCTCAGAAAAGCAGGAGAGAGGCACTCTTCAGGGAAGGAAACTGGTACAACCTGGGTCACAGTGCAAGAGGGAGCAGTTTCAGAGGGTGGGCTTACAGATGTGAAGGTGGGAGGGATAAGTCTAAACACTTTTTTATAGTGTTCATGTGGCTGACTGATTGAAGGCGATCTCAGCTTTACTGACTTGCTATGACCACCATTCTTCATGGCCAAACAATGCTCATGCAAGGTTCTGCATCTTGTAAACAGGAAGTGATGCTTTTTCAATGTTTTGAGCTATTGGGATTAATTTAAGGCCATGCATGTTGATTCTGATTCTCTTCTAGCCACTAAGGCCTAATGTATAGGCCTAAAGACATCATCAGCCAACTTTGACTGCATCCTATTCTCCTGGTAATCTGGTAACACCTAAATGGACTGAATTTATAGAGTGCTTTTCCAGTCATTCTAACCTCTCAAAGCACTTATAGCCACACCCACCCAATCACACACACTAATGTGCACACATGCATGCACTGATGTGCAGGTTGGTAGGCTTCATAACAGTTTCTCTGCCATTCCAATACATAAACTCTGTTTACAGTTCATTATATTGTATCTGTTCAATCCATCCAATCCCCATCAATCCATCCATCAATCAATCAAGGGATTCCTGAAATATTCCCAACACAGAAAGGAGTCCTAAACCACCTCAGCTGATTGCTTTCCATGAGGAAGACCAGCGGCTCCAGTTGGAACTCCTCATTAATAGCCTGGTTTTTGCTCCATTCCCAACGCTGACACCCTCAGAAGGAAGCTCATTTCAGTCCTTTGTATCAATGATCTTGATCTTCATCCATCATCCTCTTATGATCTAAGCAGAGGGTTGACTTGTAAATTGCTTTTTACTTCAGCTCCTTCTTCATCTGCACTCACCTCTTTGTGTTTAATGTTTTAGAACCAAAAGATTTACTGTGTGATTTTTCTAACTGGTCTTCCATATTGTCTGTCCCTTGTTGTTGTTTATTTCCTCTTTCAGGGACACAACCGTCCAGACTTTAACCCTGCAGCCTTCTGTGCGGGATGGCATCATTACATACGAGGACTCACCCCTGGTCAGCTTGAGACACATATTAACACTGGAATTATTTTTGTATTCTTAGTTACCCTGAATATGGTTTATTTTAGTTGAATGTAATTTAAAGCTGAAAACAGTGTACATAGAAGGTTTGTGTAAGTGTGATGTTACACTTGTTTTCAGGTGAAGGCAGTGAAACATGGTCACATACTTGTGATTGACGAGGCCGACAAAGCTCCCACCAATGTCACCTGCATCCTTAAAGCCCTGGTGGAGAGCGGAGAGATGATCCTGGCTGATGGGCGCAGGATCATCTCAGGTACGTAGTTACACTTCGTAGGAGTTAATGGACACAATACCAAGACAGATGGAGGGGTTCTGATGTATGATAGATTATGTATGTGTGTATATATATATATATATATATACATATATATATATATATATATATATATATATATATATGTATATATACATATATATATATATATATATACATATATATATATATATATATATATATATATATATATATATATGTATATATATATATATATATATGTATATATATGTGTATATATATATATATATATATATACATATATATATATATATATATATATGTATATATATATATACATATATATACATATATATATATATATATATACATATATATATATATATATATGTATATATACAGTACAGACCAAAAGGTTGGACACACCTTCTCATTCAAAGAGTTTCTTTATTTTCATGACTATGAATATTGTAGCTTCTCACTGAAGGCATCAAAACTATGAATTAACACATGTTGAATTATATACTGAACAAAAAAGTGTGAAACAACTGAAAATATGTCTTATATTCTAGGTTCTTCAAGGTTCTTTGATTACTGCTCTGCACACTCTTGGCATTCTGTTGATGAGCTTCAAGAGGTAGTCACCTGAAATGGTTTTCCAACAGTCTTGAAGGAGTTCCCAGAGATGCTAAGCACTTGTTGGCCCTTTTGCCTTCACTCTGCGGTCCAGCTCACCCCAAACCATCTATTGGGTTCAGGTCCGGTGACTGTGGAGGCCAGGTCATCTGGCGCAGCACCCCATCCCTCTCCTTCTTGGTCAAATAGTCCTTACACAGCCTGGAGGTGTGTTTGGTGTCATTGTCCTGTTGAAAAATAAATGATGGTCCAACTAAACGCAAACCTGATGGAATATCATGCCACTGCAAGATGCTGTGGTAGCCATGCTGGTTCAGTATGCCTTCAATTTTGAATAAATCCCCAACAGTGTCACCAGCAAAGCACCCCCACACCATCACACCTCCTCCTCCATGCTTCACGGTGGGAACCAGGCAGAGTCCATCCGTTCACCTCTTCTGCGCCGCACAAAGACACGGTGGTAGGAACCAAAGATCTCAAACTTGGACTCATCAGACCAAAGCACAGATTTCCACTGGTCTAATGTTCATTCCTTGTGTTCTTTTGCCCAAACAAGTCTCTTCTGCTTGTTTCCTGTCCTCAGCAGTGGTTTCCTTGCAGCTATTTTACCATGAAGGCCTGATTCACACAGTCTCCTCTTAACGGTTGTTCTAGAGATGTGTCTGCTGCTAGACCTCTGTGTGGCATTGACCTGTTCTCTAATCTGAGCTGCTGTTAACCTGCGATTTCTGAGGCTGGTGACTTGGATGAACTTATTGTCTGCAGCAGAGGTGACTCTTGGTCTTCCTTTCCTGGGGCAGTCCTCATGTGAGCCAGTTTCTTTGTAGAGCTTGATGGTTTTTGCGACTGCACTTGGGGACACTTTCAAAGTTTCCCCAATTGTTCGGACTGACTGACCTTCATTTCTTAAAGTAATGATGGCCACTCGTTTTTCTTTACTTAGCTGCTGCTTTTTTCTTGCCATAATAAAAATTCTAACAGTATATTCAGTAGGATTATCAGCTGTGTACTGTATCCACCTCCTGCACAACACAACTGATGGTCCCAACCCCATTTATAAGGCTTGAAATCCCACTTATTAAACCTGACAGGGCACACTTGTGAAGTGAAAACCATTTCAGGTAACTACCTCTTGAAGCTCATCAACAGAATGCTAAGAGTGTGTGGAGCAGTAATCAAAGTAAAAGGTGTGTCCAAACTTTTGGTCTGTACTGTATATATATAGTTAATGGCATTGTCTGCTTTACTGCTTTTTCTGATTATGCAACTCTTTACTTGAAGATCCACGTGAAGACAATGGGAGATCCAATATCGTAGTGATGCACCCAGACTTCAGGATGCTGGTCCTGGCTAACCGGCCTGGCTTTCCATTCCTGGGCAATGACTTTTTTGGAGCATTAGGTATCGAAACACACGTTCACAACCCATCAAACTCCATCACAGGCCCAGTAAGGGCCTTTTTAGTGTTGCAACTGAACTTTTTCACATTTTGTGCCACTGAAACCACAACATTCGATGTTTGATTTTATTTATTTTTTTAGATAGGCTAACAATAAAGCAGGGCCTAATTGTAAAGAGGAAGGAAATATTTAGTTTTTTTTGTTTAGTTTTTTTAAGAAAGAAAATTGGAGAGACCCCTAATTAAACTCCAGTGCAACCAATTGTCTTCAGAATTCTAAATATTAAACAGAGTTAATCTCGCTATACTTTAATCTCAGTATAAATGCCGCAGTTCTGTGAAGTCTTCAGAGGTCTGTTGGAGAACATTAGTGAACAAATGGTATCATGATAACCAAGGAACACAGCAGACAGGACAAGTTCAAAGCAGGGTTAGGTTTTAAAAAAATATCCCAAACTTTGAACATCTAACAGAACTCTGGCCAATCCAACATCAGAACATTTGGACCAAGGAGCTGCAGAGGTCCACAGCTAAGGTAGAAGGTCGCAAGAGAGCGATCAGTAGTGCACTCCACAAATCTGTAATTTATGCAAGAGAGGCAAGAAAAAGCCATTGTGGAAGGAAAGGCAAAGGATGTTTGCAGTTTGTCATGTTGGGTGTAGAGCACACAGCGAACATGAGGAAATGTGGTGGCAGCATCATGCTGTGGGGATGCTTTTCTTCAGCAGACAAGGAGACCATTCAGAGTTGATTAGAAGATCACTGCAGCTGAATGTAGGACAATCCTGGAAGAAAAAAACGTTAAAAGCTGCAAAAGACTTGACACTGGGGAGATTCACTTTCCCGCAGCACAAATACCCTAAACATACAGCCAGAGCGACAATGAAATGGTTTAGATCAAAGCATATTCATGTGTTAGATAGGCTACTCAAAGTAAAGACCTAAATCCAATTCAGAAACTGTAACAATACATTAAAATAAATATTCACAGATGCTTTCCATCCAGTCTGACTTTAATAGGTTTTGGGTGTTATTTCTCATAATTGTTACACTTCCTATCACAGAAAGTCCATTAAAATAGTTTGGAATTTGTTGTGGTAGCATGATAAAGTCTGGAAAGGTTCCAGGTGTGTGAAACTTTTTATGGCACTTTAACATTGAATCTATTTCTAGAGAAGGACAGCAGTGGGTGTTAAGGGTCTTAAAAGGGGCAAATTAGGACTTTTATATCCTCGATGCTAACAGCTTTAGCAGTGAAGTAGCTGTTACACTCCCCGAACACCACCAGGTTGACATCACACTTTTCTACCTAACTGGACCTGGTTGGATTGGACCAGAACAGCAGGAAAGGCTGAGGAGGAGAATTTGTTGTTATTTTCCAATATAGAAAGCTGTACATGTGTTAAACAGGGAAATTCTTTCTCTGTGTATGAACAGGTGATATATTCAGCTGTCATGCTGTGGACAATCCAAAGCCCCAGGCAGAGCTGGCCATGCTGAAACAGTACGGCCCAGATGTTCCCGAAGCCACTCTGCAGAAACTGGTGGCTGCCTTCGGAGAGCTGAGATCCATGGCTGACCAGGGCACCATCACCTACCCATACTCCACACGGGAGGTGGTCAACATTGTTAAACACCTGCAGGTAGGGGGACTCATGCACTGCATACTCTTTAAAATCATAAACCCAGTTTTTCTCACTTTCATTTCCTCAGGTTCAGTGTCAGATGGGTTTCTATGAATTATTCAACCTGTTTGTCCGCCTTCAATCCTGCAGTGCTATATGCTTTAATAATGCAGGAGAGGGACCTCACGACTTTGCAGTGCTACAGCGGGAAGAAGGTGTTTCCAGCCTCCTCTGTCAATGCTGAGGAAAAAATCCTCACACACATGCCACAAAATATACTGTTAAACAATAATGTGTAATGTCAGGGTTTCACACTATCCTGGTTATATAAGACAATCTCACACCTAGGAGATACCTCACAGATGCAGCGTTCATAAGTCGGCTTTAATTCATACTAGTACTTGTCATCTTCTGCTTATCTGGGACGGCGTCACAGGGGCAGCAGTCTCAGGAGAGACGCCCAGACACCTCCTCCAGCTCCTCTGGAGGAAGTCTGAGACGTTCCCAGGCCAGCTTGTCCTGGGCTGTTTCTTCGGCCTCGTCCTGGTGGGACAGATGCCCGAGCCACCTCAGATGACTCCTCTCGATGTGGAGGAGCAGCAGCTTTACTCCGAGCTTCGCACCCTAACTCGTAAGGGAATGCCCTGCAGATGAAGCTCATTTCAGTTGGTTGTTTCCAGGATCTCGTTCTTTCAGTCATAATCCAAAGTTCCTACCCATAGATGACGTTAGGAATGTAGATCGACCAATAAATCCAGAGCTTTGCCTTTTGGCTCAGCTCTCTTTTCACCACGATGGACTGGAATGGCGTCCGCATTACTGCAGCAGCCGCACCAATCCGTCTGTCTATATTACTAATCCTGCCCACACAGACACACCCTTATGTTTGTCTTTCCCACTGGTATCCAGTACCCTTAGAAAGTCCCCTTCACTAAAGTCTATTCAGGTCAAGATGGCAGACTAACATTAATTCAAACTGACATATTGAGTCCAATGTAAAGCTGAAACTATTTATCATGTTCATTTACAATCCGGATGGAAGTTTACATCCACTCAGCAAAGCCATGAATGTTGGACTTTTAATGGCTTATATAACAGAACTGCAAGAATTTTAAGAAGCAAGGAATAATTGCGCAAATTTAAATCCATTGTATAATTTATTTAACCCACACATGGTCAAAATTATACATACAGTCTCATACATAAACTACTGGTCAAACGTTTTAGAACCACTTTCTAGTTTCTAGAAGCTCATGGAGAGAATGCCAAGAGAGCAAAGCAGTAATGAGAGCAAAGGGTGGCTATTTGGAAGAATATAAAATATAGAAATGTTTAGAATTATTTCACACTGTTTGTTTACTATATAATTAAATGTATGTTCTAATTCATAGCTTTTTTTGCCTTTGGTGAAATTCTACAATGTAAATAGTCATAAAAATAAAGAGACCCGTTAAGTGAGAAAGTGTATCTAAAACGTTTGATCGTTACTGTGTATATACCCCCACTAATACCAGCTTAAATGTCCCTTATCAAGTTGCAACTTGACAACAAATTATAACCATCAAAAAACTTCGAGTGTAATTTTGGTTGGATATTTGGCTACTGTTTTCAACATAATGGTTAATAAAGTTTATTGAAATTGGCAGGGACCTGTTTTTAAAGCATATGGAACTCAAGTCAAGGCCTTGAAAGGGGATTACAGAAGCTTAATGTTAGTCTGTGCTTTCTATTCCAAAATGTGTTTGGCAAAAGTCAAGTTGAACAATTTATCTTCATTATTCCATCCACTTTGTGTATCATGGAATAGTCCATGATGACAGTACTCCATGATGCTGCCACTACCATGCCTGACAGTTGGCACGGTGTTGGGTCTGAAAGCCTCATCTTGACTTCTCCAATCATACTTGTCGTTTTGAGTAAACAGTATTCTCCTGCCAGCAATCCACTCAACTACGTTAGGAATGAGCATATTTATCTCTAAGCCACTCATCATTTTCCCTGATGAAACTAACTGTCACAGTTTAGAATAGAAATCCATGTCTGTTTGTCCTTGTATGACAGTGGCAACCTGTGATGGGTGTCAGTGGAAATGCACATTCAACAAAGGATGGCAAATGACTTTTTGATTGTGAAATAGTCTGGAAGTATAGAGATTCATTTAACGCTGCTAATGTTTAGATAAGCCATATGTGTCTCTTTTTTCCTCCAACATCTTATCTTGCTGTGAACTTGATCAAGTTGTTTGCCACCATGGAAGGTCACATTTGCTCTTTCAGCATAACACAGTGGAGATGCACAGCTGTATTTACCAACAATTAAAAAGTGAAAATAACAGTTAGTTGTAGGACATGTACCCATCCTCTGTAGAAATGCACCAATCAGAGTTTTTTGGCCAATTACTGGTATTCAGTTTTTGTAAATCTTTGACCTGTTTACACCAGTTATTTCTGGCACCAGTTTGTCTTTAGAAACTATAATTAGTAGAGTTTCCTGTTCAGTCCTCTCTGCCATGAGCTGTCATCCGCTATTTATACTATTAGCAGATAAAGACACGACCTGCCCCCTCTGAATTTTTAACTATTTATTTCTTCATCATTGTTCCAGCTGTTGAAAGCTTTATTGCTTGTACTAGATATTAGCTTTTCTAAACAGTGAAGCTAGTCAGTGAAGACTGTGAAAAACGCTTCTTTTTTTTAAATACATCTATTAGTTAGGTGGAAATAAATGCGATATGTTTGCCAAAATGTTTGTGCATAGCTCTGCTGTAAAGCCAACACATATTTAGTTTAAGGTCCACAGTTAAGTCTGATAAATCTTTGCCATTTTTTGTTGATCTGAATAAAATGCTTTAAGAGAAATTAATAGATATTACATGTCAGTAAATGTGTGCAAAAATATGGACACTACAATTCATTCACTCACACTAAGGTTTTTTTTGTATATTTATTTTCTTTGTCTTCACTTTACTTTCTCAACAGAAATTTCCCAACGAGGGTCTTGCCAACGTGGTCAGGAACATCTTCGACTTCGACTCGTACAATAAGGACATGCGGGAGGTTTTGATCGAGGCTCTGCACAAGCACGGGATTCCCATCGGAGCCAAGCCAACCTCTGTCAATCTGGCAAAGGAGTAAGACCCCAGAAGTAGCTGATGCTAGCGTCATTGCCTTACACTCTAAAGGCACATACAGGGATAGGCACATCACCTATTGGCTTTTGTAAAAATAATGTAAAAATACCATTCAGAGTTTATATTATCAAGTCTGTTTGATAGTTAAATCCAGGGGTGAAAGTGAGCCGGTCTGGAAGTTGGAAGAACGGCTGTCTGCTATGAAGCTGTCATCAAGAACCAGTTACGGCTGCAAATATTCACGAGCACACAAGAAGATCAGATCTGCTACCAATAGACAGTCTAAAACACGACTTAATCTGTTCATAAATATAGTTTATTTTCTCCTCATTCCAAATAGTTTCTAAACTGTTCTGCTATGCTGGAGCATCAATGCTCCTGTTTTGCTTCTCTCCCCTCGGAGCTCGAGGCTTTTGTGAACGGCCAGCCTTTAAAACGAGCACCGCTACGTTTAATGTCTGTCTGCTTGCTGCTAAATACTCCAGTTAAAAGCAAAGGGAGAGAAACTAGTTGTGTTTCATGTTATTTTGCTGAATTACAACCACAGTACAGCTCGAAAACACCGAGTTTGACCAGAGATTTCACATACACTACACGAGAGCACATGCGCGTTTACCTCCAAAACAGAACGGTTGCCAAGGAGATTGGTGCGTTCGATTTAATGGACGGGGAGATTTTACACAGGTGGTGCACAGACATAAAAAACCTGCGCTTGCATTAGGACAGGACAAACAATGAATCACTTACCATCTACAGACTTTTAAATAAAAACCGCGAAAACAACCGAACTGTCAAATTTTTAATTTAAATGAAATGAAAACTTGACCACAATGCAGAGAACAATAACCTTACCGGCAAGATTTTAAAACTACTTTCAACCCCTGGTGAAATCCCTATGTTGGCAGTCGTGGTAGGTAGAGAAGGCTGACCACACTGCATTATTGCCTCTTATTCTGATTGGTCAGCTCCAGTGGTGCGATGAAACGTGATCACCATCCTCCGTTAGCTCTGCTGCTATTCCAAATGTATGACAGATTTTAGCCAAGCGCAAATGTTTGGATAGAGTTAGAGAATTATTGCAATGAGTTTTTGTAATGAAACAATAGTAATAGTGAGTAATATTTTTGACTATTTGAAGTTTTTGATTGGTTTTGCATTTTTATTGTACACTAAACGGATTTAATTGGCTTTTCTTGCAGTAATGTCAAGTTTATAAAGAGGCTTAATATTTACAGTGTAGTCTTTGAGACGACTTGCTCAGTGTGAAGTCATCTTGTAATCAGAATGTTGGGCGGGTCACTTAGCCTTTAGTTGCTTAGCGATCTGTGTGGATGGGTGTCATGTAACTCTGTTGTAAAGCACTTTGAGTGGGCAGTAGGACTAGTAAAGGGACTATATACATATAGCCCATTAAATGTTTGTGCTCTCGGTTGACCACATTCTGTTGGCTTCAGTTTCTTCTCCTGTCCTGTTGACCACAGGTTCTCAGTAGAGTTTAACATTTGCAGAGTTTTCTAACAGCAGGTCCAAAATTCAATGCTTGTTTGGGCCAGTTTATGATCACTTTACTACTCAGTGCCCTGTCATGCGGTAAAATCCTCGGATCATTCCCAGATTGTTCCTGGATCGTTGTTCTTGTAGATATTTTGATCCCACTCTTTCTGTTGTCGGACAGTGAGCCCACTGCTTTGGGTCTAAGGACAACCCACACAGGACGTGTCATCATTGGGCCCACACAGGACTTATTGTATTTGATTCTAATTTCTCTTGAAAAATTCAAACATAGGAAGACATAAGACCAAGTTATTTGTAGCTTTCCTGCCGTAAGCGGTTGTCGATTAGCGGTGGCAACGTCACACTGTGTGTGTGACAGAGCAGTTGCTGTAACGAGCAACCTTTAGCTGACTTTCAGATAATATTTGCGTAATAAACACGCAACCACCAACCAGCCATTACATATCACATTGCCCTTTCACCTCATACAAGAGATCATGGCCTGCCTGCATTTTCAGAGCGGGTTATCAGAGCAGCTAGGGTTATAGAACCACAGGAGCGTCAATAACAGCCTTTACCTGACAGGGCTCCTACACATACTTGGAAAGTCAGAAAAAGTATTAAATTTGCTTTCATTATTTTCTAGACCTGGATAAGTTTGAAAAAAATAAAACTCAGTATGAATAAATTTTGATTTTCCATAATTTTATATTCTTCAGTTTTCTAAAGGATAAAAGAATAATAATGTTTGATAAATGTTGTAGTTTTTAATATTGATTTAGATTAAATTGAAATTGCTTATTATAATTTGTCAAATCACACATGAATTTTACATTTTAACCATCAGTCGTTTAGTTTTTGACTTCCTGACTAAATGTAGACTTAATTAAAAATAGAAAACTGGAAATTTCACTATCTGTTTGGCATCTAAACAACTTTAAGTTCAGGTTAAATGGTGCCTGCATTTCTTAAACTGTCAAACTAAGTACTAAAACCAGATAACTTTTGCAAAGGGTGTAAAAGTACAATTATTCAGAAGCTAAACCAAAGAATCTCCATTTAATCTATAGGAGATTCTATTCCTGTTTGTTTCAGACAGATAAGACCCGACTATTTTCCAAGCAGGTTCAGAGTTAATATTTTGATTTCAGATGACCAGAATGTGACAAAGACTGCTGAAAAATATCTAGATGTTGAATCTGGACAAACAGATTCAATTTTGTGCTGAAGAATGTGTAGAAACTGTCACCTGAGTAATATGCATCAGAGCAAGTGGGACGAATTTCCTCTGAGGGAGAATTCCCTTCAGGGTTGAGCTATGTGTTGTGATCCTGTTCAGATACATTCAGTACTTTAAATACATGCAAAATTGTTGCATTCCATCCTTCACATCATTATCTGCATCAGGTTCTGCTGAGCAACATGTTTCTCAGATCAAACGGACGCTGGAAGAACAAACGATGCCTCTGCTCTGCCCACGCCACACACACAATCTGTATTATATAACCTTTTATGATCCCTTAGGAGTTCATAGTGGTTAGGGATTTGTGACTACCTCCCAAGGTGGACCAAGGACAAAACATTGATGGGTTGACTTCAACACGTTATGGGGGCCAGTCATGGGGGCCACTGAGAAGAGAGCTCACGAATTATAAAGTGTAGATGTATAGCTCACGTAATGGTGAGATGATCTGAAAGGGGCTTCTGTGTGTATTTGCTAGAGAATGTAGATTCATAGCTTGATTCTAAATTTCCAAAAACATTTTCAGCTCCAGTGTGTTCCATAACTGACAGAGGTTGAAAGTCCAAGACCATAAAGCCAAGCAGCTCTGCAGCAGTGCACTCGGCATTACTGAAATCTGCTCAAAACTCTCTTTAAATCTACTTCAACCTGAGTGAACCATGTTGGTGTCAGTGCAGCCTGGTAGCCTTTGAGTATGGTGTGTTTACTGATCTGAAAAAAAAAAAAAACAGTTTTTTTTATTTTCCACCCAGGCAGTTTTTAATGCGGGCTTATCAAGCTTAAAAATCGGCCGATCCCAGTCACCAGCCGATTTCTCTGTGCACCTCTAGTAGTTTTCCCTTGTTAGTTTGTCAACAGAAGGTGGTTTCTTCAAACATTGACTGAACATGTGACTGAGATGCTTGAAAGCAGCATGTGCTGCCTTGATTGCTTCCGTGAAGTGTTAAATCAGTACATCTTTCACATAACTCCATTATTTATTGTACCAATGAAATGAGTTCATTAGTCACTAATATGTCTAAAATAATGTACAAATTGTTCTTTTAAATAAAGGAAAATATTTGTTTCTTCTGTCTCCTGTGGTTTTATTTTACACATTTCTAATCTAAGTTCAGTAAAGAAAACATAATGAGTGAGCAGATCAGAAACAAGTATTTTCCTTGAACAATGGATGATCTTTGCTGGTGTTTGTATGCTATCCGGGCCCCCTGTTTAAGTGTCTTATTGCTCCATCTTGAAACGTTTTCTCAGTCCAGTAGCCTTGCTCACATCTTATTTACATGAAAGCAAATTTTTTGTCTCCTGATTTCCAATTTTGGACATGGAAAACGTGAAGCAGCTTCTCGTAGCGTTTCTATTCATAGACTGATATATGGTGATAGGACCCTCCTGCCTTCGAGACCCCTTCCCCCCAAACCAATCTCTTTGGAATATGTGTGTTTTGTGTTCAGGCTGCATCTTTCACCCCACCTGCAGCCAATAAGCTTGTGGCCATGCTCCAGCTATGATTCATGGGAAAACCATCTGCTCAGACATGACCGAGCACATAAAGATATTTGATCTGCATATATTGGCTTTTCTATCCTCAGAGTCTGTGGGATTAAATGACAGGATACAAGTCCCAGCTGAATAAAGCTGTCATCTGATATCATTTTGCGGCTGCCACTTTGAGCCCTTAAAGGACGTAACTTTGTTTTCATTTATGTGGGCATTGAAAGCAGTTCTACCATTATTGTCCAATATGAAAAATCTGAGAACAGCAATTTGTGAGCACATAGAGTAGCTCTTTGTTTTGATCCCAGGAAATGACTTTCATGTCCGGCCTTACTGGTTTGTTGTCTTTAGGTTGCCACTACCGGAAGTCAGGATGACAGGATACTGGACCTTAAACCAAGGTGGCAACGCTCGCCGCAAACTGCTCTGTCCCACTGAGACACGCACCATAGATGTCAAGGTATAATCAAAGCTCTTGGAGCCAGTCTGTGGGGATTTTTTGAAGTTCACTTTGATTTTATTATCTTGATGTGCACAAATAATAATAAAATATCGACCTCTTAAATTTATCCACATTTTCTCATGAAACGAACATAAACTTTTGTTTTTTGTGACAGAGTAACACAAAGTGGCACATAGTTCATGGAAGGAAAAGGATACATGCTTTGTTTTGCATTTGTTTTAACCCCCTTTACTCTGATACCCCTAAATAGAATCCAATGCAGCAATCCTTAACAGCAATATGTAATTTGATCTTGATATAAATTCAGATGTTCTGTGAAGGCCTAAAATATTTGTTAGAAAAACACCAGGGAACACAGCAGACAGGTCAGGGAGGAAGTTTTTCAGAGACGTTTAAAGCAGAGTTAGGGTATAAACAATATCTCAAGGTTTGAACATCTCGCTTAGTACTTTATCAGTCATCCCAAAATGGAAAGAATATAGCCCAGCAGAAAATTTACCAAGACATGGCCGTCCTAAACGAAGAGGCGACCTTTAATCAGAGATGCAGTCGAGAGGCCCCTGATCACTCTGGAGGAGCGGCAAAGATCCACTGCTCAGGTGGGATATTAAGTCGACAACACAACTATTAGTTGTGCACTTCACAAATCTTAAGAGAGACAAAAAAAGCGAATCCATTTGCCACATCCTACAAACAGGTGGAAAAAGGTGCTGTGGTCAAATGTGTTGAAAATGTAACGGTTTGGCCTGCATGACAAATGTTATTTGTGCACATGACCCAGAACACGCAATACCCACTGTGACGTAATATGATCATCATATATGATCATGTTGGGAAAATATTTTTCCTTAGCACAAACAGGGAAGCTGGTCAGAGGTGATAGGAAGATGGACAGAGCTATATACAGGGCAGTCCTGGAAGTAAACCTGTTAGAGGCTGCAGAAGACTTGAGAGTGGGGTGGAGGTTCACCTTCCAGCAGGACAATGACTCTAAACATGCAGGCAACGGTTTAGATCAAAGCATATTCATATGTTAGAATGGACCAGTCAAAGCCCAGACCTCAACCCAATATGAGAATATATGGCCAGACTTGAACATTGATGTTTACAGAAACTCTACATCTAATCTGACTGAGTTTGATGTGTTAAACTGGCAGAGACATTCCCCAAAAGACTTCCAGCTGTAACTGCAGAAATAACATTCTAAAAAGTATTCACTCAGGAGGGCTACATGCCACACTATTTTCCTCCCTCTTCACGAGTATGCACCACTTTGTGTTGCTCTATCACATAAAATCGAAAAATTGATGGTGTATTCATACACCAATTCAAGTTCTATGAATAATTTTGCCAGGCACTGTATGCTCATTGCACACAGTCTACCTATCACCCACTAAAACCTTTAGAGGACTGTGAAACCTAACTTTAACAAGGAAGAGCCCAAACTGTTGCGATTTATATCAGGAAAGAAGTAAAGAATTTAGCTCAGTTACCTTCTCAACTTTCAAACATTTACCAGGAGAAAGATATCTTTTGATCGATCAAATCTTTTTTTTTTTAGTATTTCATTTTTTTTAAATGTGGTTTGATACATTGTCAAGATAATTTGCAAATCCTTTCATTTTTGCTTTTGTTCAGAGCCAGAGTTTCCATGGTGACAGAGACAGGAATGTATTTGCTAATACAGACATCTGTGCACATCACAATTCAACTTTAAGTAGTAGAAAAAAAACCAAACATGTATCTTTATTTAGAAACTATAAACACCAGTGATGCTGTCATCGGTGTGTGTGTGTGTGTGTGTGTGTGTGTGTGTGTGGTGCTATAACTGTGTGCCGTGCGCTTCCAGGGCCCGGCCTTCCTGCGTGTCCAAAGTTATCCCTGCAATCGGCAGGAAAGCAGGGCTTTGAGTTTCACTGAGGAGAAAGCTCACTGGCAGATTCCCATGAATGAAGTGAACATCATCTGCGACGTTGTCAGCTCAGACGGTACCAAAGATTTTACTCGGCCATGGTCTGTTCCCACACAGCTTAAACACATTTAGACCAATTTCACAGGATTTTTTAAGTAGAATACACACCTATAACTCATTTACAGAGGATATAAAAAAGTCTACACACCTCTGTTAAAATGGCAAGTTTAATGATATAAAAAAAATGAGGCAATGATAAATTATTTCTGAGGTTTTCCCTCCTTTAATGTGATGTATATGTGGTTTAATTGAACTAAAAAACAAAAGCAAATCTCTTAGGGAGAAAAATAGGAAAACCTGCACACCCTTAAAATAATACTTTGTTGAAACACCTTTGAATTCAGTTTCAGCATTCAGTCTTCATTGGTAGTAGTCTGTCAGCATCACATATTTTGACTTGGTAATATTTGCCCATTCTACCTAGCAGACGTTCTCCAAATCTATCAGATCGTGACGTCTCTTGTCCACAACCCTCTTCAGGTGAGCCCACAGGTGTGCCGTCAGGTTAATATCTGGGCTCTGGCTTGGGTGCTCGAAGACTTTTATTTTTGACTTATGAAGCTGTTCTTTTGTTTATTTGGATGTATATGTAGACTCTGTGATGTTGGAAAAAAGGGTTGGGGTTAAAACTGACTGATATTTGGAACTGTTCATGATTTCATCCACCTTAACAAATAAATCTGTCAAGTTCAAGTTGAAGACAAGTAACCCCTCAGCATGATGCTGCCACTACCATATTTAACTGTGGGTATGATGTATTTTGATGATTCACTGAGTTACTTTTGTGTCAAACATATGTTTTAGTGTTAAAAGTTCTGCTTTGGTTTCTAGCAAACCAGAACCAATTCTTCCACAAGGTTTTAGGAAAGTTTAAGCCAGGCCTGGATGTTTTCTTTGAAAGAAAATGCTTCTGCCTTTCCTCCTCACTAACCAGAACTGTCCGTCGGGAGCTCCACAGGGTCAATATACACGGCCGGGCTGCTATAGCCAAACCTTTGGTCACTCATGCCAATGCCAAATGTCGGTTTCAATGGTGCAAGGAGTGCAAATCTTGGGTTGTGGACAATGTGAAACATGTATTGTTCTCTGATGAGTCCACCTTTACTGTTTTCCCCACATCCGGGAGAGTTACGGTGTGGAGAAGCCCCAAAGAAGCGTACCACCCAGACTGTTGCATGCCCAGAGTGAAGCATGGGGGTGGATCAGTGATGGTTTGGGCTGCCATATCATGGCATTCCCTTGGCCCAATACTTGTGCTAGATGGACGCGTCACTGCCAAGGACTACCGAACCATTCTTGAGGACCATGTGCATCCAATGGTTCAAACATTGTATCCTGAAGGCGGTGCCGTGTATCAGGATGACAATGCACCAATACACACAGCAAGACTGGTGAAAGATTGGTTTGATGAACATGAAAGTGAAGTTGAACATCTCCCATGGCCTGCACAGTCACCAGATCTAAATATTATTGAGCCACTTTGGGGTGTTTTGGAGGAGCGAGTCAGGAAACGTTTTCCTCCACCAGTACCACGTAGTGACCTGACCACTATCCTGCAAGAAGAATGGCTTAAAATCCCTCTGACCACTGTGCAGGACTTGTATATGTCATTCCCAAGACGAATTGACGCTGTATTGGCCGCAAAAGGAGGCCCTACACCATACTAATAAATTATTGTGGTCTAAAACCACGCATTTCAATTTCATTGTCCAACCCCTGTGTGTTGAAAAACAAAGAGGGTTGTTATTTGTAGAACACAACCTGTAGTTGTTAGAAACTTCTGCAGCTCCTCCAGTGTTTCTGTCGACCTCTTGGCAGCCTCTTTGAGAGGCTTTCATTTCGTCTCTTTATTAATCATGGAGAAGTGGGCAATTTTAGTCATATTCCTTTTGTCCTGTATTTTCTGGTGGATTTTTGCACCCTTCTTCTGACTGATATCTTTGTACAGTGAGATCACTTTGTTCTTTTTTTACCTCTGGACTAACCATGCTAATTAGCAAATATCAGAAGAATCGTTAAAGAAATTGCAGCAACTTTATCTGCAACTAATAAGTCTGTTTGTCTATATTTGATGGAAGGTTTGTACCAAAGAAGACTGAATGCTAGCAGTGAATTAAAGGGTAGTTAAACACCGTGTTAGTTTAGGGTGTGCACGCTTATGCAACCAGGTTATTATAGCTATTTTATAATATACATTTTCCCTCTAACGGATTTGTTTGTTTTCAGTCAAATAATGTAGGCTACAAGCAAGTGTAGCCTCCTCCTCAAGTGGAGGCTCAAGTGGAGGAGTTCAAGTATCTCTGGGTCTTGTTCACGAGTGAGGGAAGAATGGAGCGGAAGATCGACAGACGGATCGGTGCGGCTGCCGCAGTAATGGGGGCACTGTGCCGGTTCATTCTGATGAAGAGAGAACTGAGCCGAAAAGCGAAGCTCTCGATTTACCGGTCGGTCTACGTTCCTACCTTCACCTATGGCCATGAACTTTGGGTCATGACCGAAAGAACGAGATCCCGGATACAGGTCCTTCTCAAAATATTAGCATATTGTGATAAAGTTCATTATTTTCCATAATGTCATGATGAAAAGTTAACATTCATATATTTTAGATTCATTGCACACTAACTGAAATATTTCAGGTCTTTTATTGTCTTAATACGGATGATGTTGGCATACAGATCATGAAAACCCAAAATTCCTATCTCACAAAATTAGCATATCATTAAAAGGGTCTCTAAACGAGCTATGAACCTAATCATCTGAATCAACGAGTTAACTCTAAACACCTGCAAAAGATTCCTGAGGCCTTTAAAACTCCCAGCCTGGTTCATCACTCAAAACCCCAATCATGGGTAAGACTGCCGACCTGACTGCTGTCCAGAAGGCCACTATTGACACCCTCAAGCAAGAGGGTAAGACACAGAAAGAAATTTCTGAACGAATAGGCTGTTCCCAGAGTGCTGTATCAAGGCACCTCAGTGGGAAGTCTGTGGGAAGGAAAAAGTGTGGCAGAAAACGCTGCACAACAAGAAGAGGTGACCGGACCCTGAGGAAGATTGTGGAGAAGGGCCGATTCCAAACCTTGGGGGACCTGCGGAAGCAGTGGACTGAGTCTGGAGTAGAAACATCCAGAGCCACCGTGCACAGGCGTGTGCAGGAAATGGGCTACAGGTGCCGCATTCCCCAGGTCAAGCCACTTTTGAACCAGAAACAGCGGCAGAAGCACCTGACCTGGGCTACAGAGAAGCTGCACTGGACTGTTGCTCAGTGGTCCAAAGTACTTTTTTCGGATGAAAGCAAATTCTGCATGTCATTCGGAAATCAAGTTGCCAGAGTCTGGAGAAAGACTGGGGAGAAGGAAATGCCAAAATGCCAGAAGTCCAGTGTCAAGTATCCACTGTCAGTGATGGTCTGGGGTGCCGTGTCAGCTGCTGGTGTTGGTCCACTGTGTTTTATCAAGGGCAGGGTCAATGCAGCTAGCTATCAGGAGATTTTGGAGCACTTCATGCTTCCATCTGCTGAAAAGCTTTATGGAGATGAAGATTTCATTTTTCAGCACGACCTGGCACCTGCTCACAGTGCCAAAACCACTGGTAAATGGTTTACTGACCATGGTATCACTGTGCTCAATTGGCCTGCCAACTCTCCTGACCTGAACCCCATAGAGAATCTGTGGGATATTGTGAAGAGAACGTTGAGAGACTCAAGACCCAACACTCTGGATGAGCTAAAGGCCGCTATCGAAGCATCCTGGGCCTCCATAAGACCTCAGCAGTGCCACAGGCTGATTGCCTCCATGCCACGCCGCATTGAAGCAGTCATTTCTGCCAAAGGATTCCCGACCAAGTATTGAGTGCATAACTGTACATGATTATTTGAAGGTTGACGTTTTTTGTATTAAAAACACTTTTCTTTTATTGGTCGGATGAAATATGCTAATTTTGTGAGATTGGAATTTTGGGTTTCATGAGCTGTATGCCAAAATCATCCGTATTAAGACAATAAAAGACCTGAAATATTTCAGTTAGTGTGCAATGAATCTAAAATATATGAATGTTAAATTTTCATCATGACATTATGGAAAATAATGAACTTTATCACAATATGCTAATATTTTGAGAAGGACCTGTACAAGCGGCTGAAATGAGCTTCCTCCGTAGGGTGGCCAGGGACTCCCTTAGAGATAGGGTGAGGAGCTCGGCCATCCGGGAGGAGCTCGGAGTAGAGCCGCTGCTCCTCCACATCGAGAGGAGCCAGCTGAGATGGCTCGGGCATCTATACCGGATGCCTCCTGGACGCCTTTCTCGAAAGGCGTTCCAGGCACGTCCCACCGGGAGGAGGCCCAGGGGACGGCCCAGGACACGCTGGAGGGACCATGTTTCTCAACTGGCCTGGGAACGCCTTGGGCTCCCCCCGGAGGAGCTTGAGGAGGTGTCTGGGGAGAGGGATGTCTGGGCAGTGTTGCCAGGTGAGAAATGTAGGATTATCGTACTAGAGACATAAAATTATTGTATTTTGAGGGAAATTATCGTACACTTGTCATAACCAAAATAACAAGTCTGTTGCTGTGTTGAATAGCGTCTAACAGGCACCCGCAGCTTTGTGGCGTCAGTACGGAATGGATTGATCAACAGCTGCAACCCCACAGTGCCGGGCTCTGCTTCTTCTTCTTTTCCTCAATCATGGGGGTCGCAGTGGACTATTCAGCCAATCATGGCCGTTGCTCTGAGGCCAACGCATCACGTCACTCCTAGGTCACATTTAGAAAAGCACGATTGGCTGGAATTTCCAGCATCTGTTTCCGAATCCGGACGCAGTACAGTCTCCGACAGACTTTGGCAATAGGCTGATGATTACAACCACACATTCACGGAATGGTCAAATTATCATACATTTGGCCTTTTTTTAGGAATATTGATCGTACATCGTACAGAGAGCAAAATTATCGTACAAATACGATAATTATCGTACACCTGGCAACACTGCGTCTGGGTGTCTCTGCTGAGTCTGCTGCCCCCGCGACCCGGTCCCAGATAAACGGAAGATGACGAGTATGAGTAATGCAGGCTATGTCAGATTAAAGGGTGGTACAAGTTTATGATGTTCTCATTTTTATACTTTCTAAAATCTTGCACACATTTAAATCCACCATGTCCCAAAAGAAATAATCTGGGAAGATTATTTCTCTAAGCATCTTGAACTTTTCATTGTTTTGAAAGTTGCTATGCAAACAATAAAAGTGATTATGTGACTGGAGGATTTATAAGCTGCATGCATAGAGATCCAGTGTGACATCCCTGCTGCTGGCGTTTTTGCAGACACGCTGTACGTGGCCATGTGCAACCCGGTGTCCTTGTACTCCATGAAGGAGCGCGGGGAGAACATTCAGTGCATGGAGCTCTATGACGTCTTCCCCAGGACCATCAGCGGCGTCTGGCAGCCCTTTGTCACCGTCGCTCCACTTGGGAGTCCCCTTGATGGACAGGTGGTGCTGCACGAGGAACAGGTACACACTAGCATTCAAATACACACACGCTTGTATGATTGAGCAATAACAACCATGAGATAGCATTGGTTCTAGAAACACATGGTTCTGTCACAGCGGAGTAGCAAAGAGGATGTGGTAAATGTTAAATACACTCTGAGGAGTTTTTATTTTGGTAAACAAGAATGTGATTTTAAGCATATTTATGACCAGAAAAACATAATGTGTATTCTTTAGTTTGTCTGTGTCCATTTTGAGAGAAGATCAAGCCACGCTGGGATTTCTCAACAGCTGGCTTGTTAACATTGTGGAAAGTCAAACTTGACCTTGTCCAGTCAGCAGTTTGATGTTTTCTTCCTGCTATGGTCGGCTAGTTCTGAGTGCCGTCATCCAACAACAAAAACGGAGAGTGGTCACTGATGTTTTAACCACAGATCATCATCAATTCAGTTCCAGATGGATGAATGCTAAATTAAAAAAAGATATATCATTGGGTTTTTCTCATTTATATTTTTATATAATTTCCTAACAAAGGGTTTAAATAAGGCAGCTCTTACAACAATGGTGAAGAGTGAAGGGAGCTCTGTGTCATAGTACAACTGTACATAAATATCTACATTTTGCATTTAGGATGAAAAACCTTTTTTGTCTGTGAATATGCTCTATCTGCTCCTCAAGTGGCATAGCTTTAGCTTCACCTGGTTCAAATTCTGTAAAAATCTCCTATCAAGCACCTGTTGCTATCCGATTATTAACCGATTAATCTAAATAATAGTCGACAGATTAATCGATTAGCAAAATAATCTTTAGTTGCAGCCCTAGATGCATCCTAACTAAAGGTGAGGAAATTAGAATTTTTTGAACACTTTTTACTTTTACCAAAAAAGTTGCAATATTTTTATATATTTTCTTAGTCTAATAAATTGTCAACAAAGCTAATATTTGGTTTCCCCAGTTAGCATATAGAGTAGCTCCGAGGAATGGGCTGGTGGCCAGAATCAGCCAATTTTTAACTATTCCAGTAGTAAACACGCCACACCTAACCACAAGACTGATGACTGTAGATATTTTTACTCAGTGAAGAAGTCTCATAGTTAGCTATTTTCAGGAAGCTTCTAAATCGAAGCCGGAGGAAGCACAGAGTTGTAAGGAAACAGCGGTATGCTGGCTGCTTGTCCACACAGCTACAACAGAAAACCTGACTTTCCTGGGTCTTGGTCAGTTCTGTCCATTTAATAGTGATGCAGTTTATTCAAAATGTCAGTCTGTGGAAAAAAAACTGTCCAAATGTTTCAAAATTTTGACAAAGTTAAAAATGCAAACGTTTTCAGAAATAAAAAGAAATTCTTTTAGTTTTTGATCCACTTCTGCACTACAATTATTTTATCCCTGAGCTGTTTGTGGCTTGTTTGTTGTTGTTTTTGTTTCGTTAAACTATAAATGCTGTCAGTGAGTGATGGCTTCACGCAGTCAGTTTAAATATATGAGGCATGATGGTGTTGTCTTTCCTTCCTTCTGGAATTAAATTTGAATTGGCCTAAAATAGGCCTTAAAAAGACGGAGTCCTCTGGAAATATAGGTTTGGAAAAGTACAAATCTTCTAATCTGTGTTCATGTTTTCCAGGCAAAATTTGAAATTCTAGGAGATCATGCTTACCTTGATACCCTGATCTACAGAGAAGCATTATATGAGAAAGTTATTTCTCTATTAATTTTTATAACATATTTGTACAGTTATAATCACAGAGTCTCTTCAGGATGATGTCCATCTATAGTACTTTGACTTTCCTTGTTTTCACAAGGCAACCACAGAAACTTCAGAGATTAACATAGCTGCATACAAATCTGTTTCTTAAAACGGTCGATGGTTGGCGGTTGTTTGCTGTTGAATGTCTTTTACCCCGCAGGACCCGAACCTTTGACGACACTGTGTAAGACAAGAACAATGCTTGTTAGCTTTGTCCGCAACCAGAACCGCTTGCACAGCTGGTGCATATTAAGCTGGAGGAGGACTTCTAAAAATACAGTTGTAATGGATCGGGTTTCGTCTGTCTAAAAATGAAGAGGCCCAGACGACAAGAGGTTCATTCACAGGTCGCCATCCTTTCAGAGAAACCTGCAGGCATGGACATAACGTACAGATAGCAGATGGTAGACGGGATTAAGGCAGTAATCTATGTAAACATTTTATGACGTTTTTAAGGATCCATTTAAAGTTACCCTGCATTGACATCATTTGTCCAACCTAAGTCTAAGTGAGGACAAATTCATCTGAGTTCTGCCTTGAAGAGGGTCCCTCTAATGGCAGTATTTGTTTAGAATCGGGAAATGGGATGTGTGTGTGTGTGTGTGTGTGTGTGTGTGTGAGGAATGGGAGGCCATAAGGAAGCCATTAGTGTGAAGCAGGGTAGCAGGGGCCGGGGACAGCTCCCCTGTGGTTCCGACTCATAAAGCTCAATTGAAGATGAATCCTTTTGCGTCACAAAGCCTTTAGCACAGTTCATCCAAGACACACAAACAGAAGCGGAAATGTCTTGCACACAAGCGCAGACCCCATACTGACAATGTGTGCCTGCCTTGGAACTGCTTGGACTCTCCAGGACAGCAGCGATTCTTCTTCTTGAAGAAGACTGCTCCCTGCTGGCTGTAGCAGACTGGGTAAATAATTGGACATTTTTACATGGAATGATTAGTAGATATTGCTGTAAAAAACTATTTGTGCACTTAGTTTTTATTTTTGTCAAATGTTGTAGATCATTAAACAATCATCTGAGATAAGACAAAGATAACCTGAGGAAATATAAAATGCTGTTTACAAATGATGAAAAGCTCTCTTAACTAACCTGGCCCTATGTGAAAGTAATTGCCTCCTGAACTTACTAACCGGTTGTGCCAGCGTGGGGGGCAACAACTGCTTTCAAGTTTGCAATAAGTGCCAATGAGTCTTTTACATCTCTGTGGAGGAATTGTGGACCTTTTTTGAATTCAGCCACGTTGGAGGTATTTTGAGCATTAATGGCAGGTTCAACGTGCCCACAGCATCTCAGTGGAATTTAAGCCAAGACTAGGCCGCTCCAAAACCTTCAGTTATAGCAAGTCATCTAGGGCCAATGCAGCAAAGCAGCTCCAGACCATCACACTGCCACCACCATGTTTGACTGTATAATTTTCTTTTTCTGAAATGCTACCCGAGTTATACACCCGATGTATTGAGACGTAAACCCTCCTAGAAGTTCCACTTATAACTTGTAGGTCCACAACATATTTTCTTAAGTCCTGAGGATCATCAAGATGTTTTTGGCAAATATGAAACGGGCCTTTGTGTTCTGTTTGGACAGCCGTGGTTTTTACCTTGGAACTCTCCCATGGAGGCCATTTTTGCTTGGTCTATTTCTTGTTGTTGAATCATGAACTTTGACCTGAACTGAGACAAGTGAGGCTTGCAGAGCTTTAGATGTTGTTCTGGGTTGTTTTGTGACCTTCTGAACCGACCATTGTTACACTCTTGGAGTAATTTTGGTAGGTCGGCCAGTCCTGGGAAGGTTCTCCACTGTTCCATGGCTCTCACTATGGTTCCCCTCAATGTTGTCAGACAAGTTCCATCAATGTGACTTGTTGATTCTATGGGTCAGACCAATATATTGAATACAACTGTTTTCACAAAGACATTTGGTCTATTTGAATATTTTTTTCCCTCAACAATTGAAATAATTTGAGAACTGCAATTTTTATTTCAGTTTATTTTCTGATGTCTGATGTTAAAATGTTATCGGAAATATTTAACCGTGAGAAAAAAGCAAAAACATCAGAAATCTGGAAGGGTCAAATAGTTTTTCACCACACTGAAATCTGTACACTAGTAAAGACATTCATAAAGACATTTTTTATTTTTTGTTCTTATTGATATGCAAAGCTGCTGGTTTGTAGCAAAAACAAAAAAAAACCTGGTCTGACAAACCAAAATTGTCCCCCACACTCCTACCACTGGAGTCCCAGTTGTGTACGGCAAAACACAACCCACCTCTCGAGTCACGATGGAGCCAGTTCTCTGCAGATCTGTGGGCTCAGAACCTGGACGCTGCACTGCACGTTCCATCCAAATCACATGCTGTCATTATTGCAAAAAATAGTTTGGACTAACCAAGCTTCAACTGCACTTCTAAAAACTCTTTCATCTGAGCCACCTAAACATGAAGTGGAACACTGAAATATGTGCAAAGAATTAAGATGTGAACAGTTTTGGGTAAATTACTCTTTTCATATGTCCTCGCAGAAGACTGCAAAAACTAAAACGGGGTTTGCAAAATAATATGCTTCTCTGATGTTCATCTGCTCAGCCTTTGCTCTTCCTAGTCCAGGTTAAATGATCCACCTATAAATTGATGTCTTCCGTTACATCTTGTTAAAGGTGTAACTGTTTCCTGCTGTTTTCATTTCTCCGTCTGTCCGTTTTGTTGCTGTGGCAGAGTAACACAGTGCTCCATTTGGACCTGGTGACAGGGGCCGTGCGGAGGCTCATGTTGACTCCAGACACTGATCAGACTCCCTCCAGAGCCTCGAACTGGTGGAGCAACAAAGAACAACAGGTCAGAGGTTTTAGTGTCAGCAGAGAGAAATATGAATGTTTGGCTCTCAGGAAGCATCTTCTCTGTTCACTCACAATAATAAAGACTTTTGTACTCTTCACATGACTGTTTGCAGGGAGGCCACAAAATGTGTCGTGACTTTTCCCAGAACAACTGGCTTCTCTTCTATAAGGAAGATGGGTAAGATGCTAAGATCCAAACTAAATTGTCCACATCACTGCTACAAATCTCAGACTTAATGGTTTTCTGTTGTCTGTACATGCAGAAACCAGCTGGAGGTGCTGGACGTGCTGGAGGGCCGGGTTCATTCCATCTCACTCCCGATCAACTTGAAGTCTGTCTTCCTGGTTGCAGAGGATCGCTGGCTTCTACTGGAGAGCAACACCAAGAAGTAAGTGAATCATTCTTAGCCTTTTCTCATGTTCTTTGGAAATAAATTGTAAAAGACTCCATACTCATGCATGTAAACAATTTTAGGAAGTTCCTGCTGACCAAGCCCATGCACATGGCAGCTGAAGATTCTGGAGTGTGCCAGCTTCATAGTATTGCTGAGGACCCAGTTAGCGCTGGTCATGGAGCTGGTTCAGGTATGTAACATCACACCATGCAATAGAGCTTGGAAAAAGTTCAAGATGTTTCTATCAAAACAGTGTGGCCGATTTCCAATCTCTGTTTTTTTGTTGATGTCAGCCTGTTCTGATTACTTTACAAAAATTATAATATAAGAAGAAATAAGAACAGCATTCAAATTATTGACTGTCAGGGGCAGTGTTTAATTATTTTTATTCGGAACAAAGATAGCATCATGCCACTGCTGTAAAACACAGTTTTAAGGAGTTCATTATGTAAATTGGCCTTTGAATCTTATGTAAGATCTTTTAGGAGCAGCTGGCATCACATAAACAAAATGTACAGGGGTTGGACAATGAAACTGAAACACCTGGTTTTAGACCACAATAATTTATTAGTATGGTGTAGGGCCTCCTTTTGTGGCCAATACAGCGTCAGTTCGTCTTGGGAATGACATATACAAGTCCTGCACAGTGGTCAGAGGGATTTTAAGCCATTCTTCTTGCAGGATAGTGGCCAGGTCACTACGTGATACTGGTGGAGGAAAACGTTTCCTGACTCGCTCCTCCAAAACACCCCAAAGTGGCTCAATAATATTTAGATCTGGTGACTATTATTTCTGTTTTTTGGATACAATCCGGGTTAGCACCCGAACATCCCTTTCAGACAGCTTCCTCTTGCGTCCACAGTTAATCCTGTTGGATGTGGTTCGTCCTTCTTGGTGGTATGCTGACATTACCCTGGATACCGTGGCTCTTGATACATCACAAAGACTTGCTGTCTTGGTTACAGATGCGCCAGCAAGACGTGCACCAACAATTTGTCCTCTTTTGAACTCTGGTATGTCACCCATAATGTTGTGTGCATTTCAATATTTTGAGCAAAACTGTGCTCTTACCCTGCTAATTGAACCTTCACACTCTGCTCTTACTGGTGCAATGTGCAATCAATGAAGACTGGCTACCAGGCTGGTCCAATTTAGCCATGAAACCTCCCACACTAAAATGACAGGTGTTTCAGTTTCATTGTCCAACCTCTGTAGCTCCTTAACTCTTGAGATTTCCAGAACGTGCCCAGCATGTTGCAGGACAGACAGGCTACAGAAAATATCCAGTACAGGCCTGGGTCAGTACACACATGTACCGAACAAATACAGTGCTGCTTTAATCAATAAACATCCACTCTCTTTACATGCTCATCCAGGAGGAGTGACTGGTACAAGTCGCTGACTCGATGCAATCTGCTGGGTTTCCTTAGATAGTAAAACTTTTTAACCAATTTGAATAGTAAACATAGACTGACTGCACTGTTGGATAGTTAGGATTAATTGGAATGTATCGACCCAACTTGAAATCTGGATGATTCGACTGAATTGATTTTGTAAAGTGCCTTGAGACGACATGTGTTGCGAACTGGCGCTACAGTGCCTTGCGAAAGTATTCGGCCCCCTTGAACTGGTCAACCTCTTGCCACATTTCAGGCTTCAAACATAAAAATGTAAAATTCTAATTTTTTGTGAAGAATCAACAACAAATGGGACACAATCATGAAGTGGAATGAAATTTATTGGATGTGTCAAACTTGAAATAAAAAACTGAAAAGTGGGGCGTGCAATATTATTCGGCCACCTTGCATTAATACTTTGTAGCGCCACCCTTTGCTTCAATTACAGCTGCAAGTCTCTTGGGGTATGTTTCTATCAGTTTTGCACATCAGGAGACTGAAATTCTTGCCCATTCTTCCTTGCAAAACAGCTGGAGCTCAGTAAGGTTGGATGGAGAGCGTTCGTGAACAGCAGTCTTCAGCTCTTTCCACAGATTCTCGATTGGATTCAGGGCTGGACTTTGACTTGGCCATTCCAACACCTGGATACGTTTATTTGTGAACCATTCCATTATAGATTTGGCTTTATGTTTTGGATCATTGTCTTGTTGGAAGATAAATCTCCGTCCCAGTCTCAGGTCTCTTGCAGACTCCAACAGGTTTTCTTCCAGAATGGTCCTGTATTTGGCCCCATCCATCTTCCCATTAATTTTGACCATCTTCCCTGTCCCTCCTGATGAAAAGCAGGCCCAAACCATGATGCTGCCACCACCATGTTTGACAGTGGGGATGGTGTGTTCAGGGTGATGAGCTGTGTTGCTTTTACACCAAACATATCATTTTGCATTGTGGCCAAACAGTTGGATATTGGTTTCATCTGACCAGAGCACCTTCTTCCACATGTTTGGTGTGTCTCCCAGGTGGCTTGTGGCAAACTTTAAACGAGACTTTTTATGGATATCTTTGAGAAATGGCTTTCTTCTTGCCACTCTTCCATAAAGGCCAGATTTGTGCAGTGTACGACTGATTGTTGTCCTATGGACAGACTCTCCCACCTCAGCTGTAGATCTCTGCAGTTCATCCAGAGTGATCATGGACCTCTTGACTGCATCTCTGATCGGTCTTCTCCTTGTTTGAGATGAAAGTTTAGAGGGACGGCCGGGTCTTGGTAGATTTGCAGTGGTCTGATACTCCTTCCATTTCAATATGATTGCTTGCACAGTGCTCCTTGGGATGTTTAAAGCTTGGGAAATCTTTTTGTATCCAAATCCGGCTTTAAACTTCTCCACAACAGTATCTTGGACCTGCCTGGTGTGTTCCTTGGTCTTCATGATGCTCTCTGCGCTTGGAACAGAACCCTGAGACTATCACAGAACAGGTGCATTTATACGGAGACTTGATGACACACAGGTGGATTCTATTTATCATCATCAGTCATTTGGGACAACATTGGATCATTCAGAGATCCTCACTGAACTTCTGGAGTGAGTTTGCTGCACTGAAAGTAAAGGGGCCGAATAATATTGTACGCCCTACTTTTCAGTTTTTGTATTTGTTAATAAAGTTTGACACATCCAATAAATTTCATTCCACTTCACAATTGTGTCCCACTTGTTGTTGATTCTTTCACAAAAAATTAGAATTTTATATCTTTATGTTTGAAGCCTGAAATGTGGCAAGAGGTTGAAAAGTTCAAGGGGGCCGAGTACCTTTGCAAGGCACTGTATATAAATAAAACTGAATTAAATTGAAATAAAATTCAATTTGGAGGAATGTGTTCACTGGGGGGTTTTCCCAACAGTTGTGCATGCTGCATTCAGGTACAGCTGGGACACTAGAGTGTCGAGATGTCAAAACAACTCCAAATTGATTTAAACATATTTTATTATAAGTGCGGGATCATTCTTATTCAAAACTTTCAATCAACGTTGACCGTTTTCACGTGGTTTTATTATATGGTTTTATTATACTTTGTGCCTGTACTTTATTCATTGAAATAAAATCCAACCAAATCTCCAGTCAGTTCTATGCTTTCCACTTTTTTACATGTTTTTGAACATCATAAAATTAAAAAACTACTTTCAGAAATAAAATAAATATTATTTTTTTACTGCTAACCAAAAAAAAAAAAATCATACATTGTTATTTGACTTGATTGGAGCATGTCGAGATTGTACCGAACCGTGACTTTAAAACTGGTTCCGTAACAGAACTGTGATTTTTGTGTTCCATTACATACCTAATGACAGAGATAAAAGGTTTTCTTGCACCTTGCAGATATGTCTAGAAATGTCACAGAAAATATTATTTTCCTTTAATTACTCTCATACATCTCTGTTCTTGCTCTTGGTTCATGTTTAAACACTTTGCTGATACCGAAAATAGCTAACAGGGCTTCTTCCCTTCAGTAACAACATCCACGCCACGGAGTGTTGTTGTTAGTGTTACCTGGTAATGTTTAATATACTGCTTTAACTTATTTGAAAAGGCCTGTCATCAGTCTGTGCCAGTGTGTCTTTGATAAAAATCCTATACAACTTTATTTAAAAGAGCAGAATGTGTAACCTGTAAAAGAGAGCAGACTTGTTGGCACTTCCTTTGTTCCTTCCTTTGTTCCAGTTGCTTTAATCTGTGTAAATATGCTGTTTTATAACACTGACATATCATAGGGAGAAGTTCCTGTTTTGATCAAGACCGTTTACATTCTGCTGTTAAAGTTACAACAAGAGAAGAAGAAATATAAAACATTGTTGATAATTAGTTCTAATAACAGGAACATGTCACTCACATTAGTCTGCCTCTGGTTTTAGACAGAAAACATGCCTGATTTTCACTGACCTAAACAAGAAAATAACCATTGATATAATGCAGTTGTTTGTGATAGTAATTACTGTTCAGGTTTATTACAGCCATGTTAATTTCACTTAGATGTTTCAAACAAGTTCATAAAAAAAGTGTAGCATTTCAAAACTTGAAAGCCTTTTACTCTCTGAATATCATGATGGACACACAGGTTAATAATACATTATTATTACTCACTTTGTTTTTCATTTTCACATCCCAGCCGAGGTCTTAGTACCTCAGATGCTGTCAAATGAGCAGCTGCCCAATGAGAACCTCAGTGCTGCTTTGGACCAGAGGATCGTCTCCCCAAACCGCTTGCTGGCTGACACCAGCTGCTTTGCCCAGATCATTGTGGGCTTCCCAGACCTAATGGTGAGTCAGTTAAAGGATGTGTGACAAAAATAGAGACTAACCTATGTTTCATATGGCCTTTTTATGAATTCAGTTTAGTTCATATGAGCTCTGAGCCAGTAGTAAAATCTAAAGGATGACAGAGTTAAACACAGAAACACAGGGTCAAGAGAATCATCTATTGAAGGAGAACATGAAGTTATTGGCAGCAGGCGATAGACCAAACCCAAATAGTGCATAATTGGTAAATAGATGCTTTTTTAAAGCAAATGCAGGGTTTGGTTACATTTGCCTAGATCAGGATGCTAACCGTCAAGCATGGTGGTGGAGGGTAATGATTTGGGCTTGTTTTGCAGCCATAGTGTCACATCACCCTGCAGTCATTAAGTGGACCTTGAACTCCTCTGTATACCGCTGTATGCAGCTCTTGATTAGCTTCATACAACACAAACAAAAACAGCAAAAAATCCACAACTGATTAACTGAGAACAATCAAGAAACATAACTGAAGATGTAAATAATGTGCTCCGAGCTAAGCAACACAGCCTCATAATTGATTCATAAGTGCTGATATGTTTTAATCCATGTATTCTTTCTGACCAGTCCCCTAACGAGGTGTACACCTTTAAGAGACCAGTTGACCTGTCGGCCATAAAAAGCAGTGAAAGCGGGTCTCACACATTCTTCATAGGTGCTCTTCAGAGCGGCACAGCAAAGCGGGGGAATTGTGTCAGTCTGCTGTCAGCCAATCAGGTGGTCCGAGCTATTCCACCCACCAAGGTTCCCCTGAGGGACATCTACCCCAAAGGTCACAGTTCAGGTCATATAGGAGTTAGTGGATGAATTCACACTGAGAACGCCAGTTTGTGTACACTTACTTTCTTCATCTTTCAGATGTGACTCCTCCAATGACAGCAGCGTACCTAGAGGTGACGGATCTGACCTCCAAAAAGCTTAAATACATTCCAGTTCCAAGGTAAATGGGGTTCTTCCTTGTTCTGTAACTGCTACCACCTTGTGGGGAAAAAACATGATTACATGGAGGAGGATGACATCCTGAGCTAGCTATCTATCTCTCTCTCTCTCTCTATATATATATATATATATATATGTTCTATATATAATACTGCTTGTATTTCTGTTCAGTTTGATAATTATGGAGCACAGCTAATGAAAACCTACAATTCTGTAAACTCAGAATATTACATACGGCTTAAGAAGGTTGTCTAATAAAGAAATGTTATGTTATTCTTTATTGAATCCCTTTTTTAAATGTGAGTTATTTAAAAACTCTGACCTGACTGATCCAATCTCCAAGAAATAAAACATAGGCTAGATATTTTTAATACAAATGACGTCTGTGACCATGTTTAATATGCCGGAAGCATGTATTTTCTAAATGGAGTTCTGATTGTTTTATGTGTTTTAGCAATTTAAAGCATGTTTATATTAGAGCCCATGTGGGTGGTTGGAAGGTTGAGCAACACCGATTATGTAAGGTTATGTCAACATCAACCTGCCAGGGACTATAGATACAAATTACCTTTAACCACAATCTAGCATACAGGGGCTGGACAATGAAACTGAAACACCTGTCATTTTAGTGTGGGAGGTTTCATGGCTAAATTGGACCAGCCTGGTAGCCAGTCTTCATTGATTGCACATTGCACCAGTAAGAGCAGAGTGTGAAGGTTCAATTAGCAGGGTAAGAGCACAGTTTTGCTCAAAATATTGAAATGCACACAACATTATGGGTGACATACCAGAGTTCAAAAGAGGACAAATTGTTGGTGCACATCTTGCTGGCGCATCTGTGACCAAGACAGCAAGTCTTTGTGATGTATCAACAGCCACGGTATCCAGGGTAATGTCAGCATACCACCAAGAAGGACGAACCACATCCAACAGGATTAACTGTGCACCTCAACTCTCCTGTTTCCACCAGAACTGTCCGTCGGGAGCTCCACAGGGTCAATATACACGGCCGGGCTGCTATAGCCAAACCTTTGGTCACTCATGCCAATGCCAAACGTCGGTTTCAATGGTGCAAAGAGCGCAAATCTTGGGCTGTGAACAATGTGAAACATGTATTGTTCTCTGATGAGTCCACCTTTACTGTTTTCCCTACATCCGGGAGAGTTACGGTGTGAAGAAACCCCAAAGAAGCGTACCACCCAGACTGTTGCATGCCCAGAGTGAAGCATGGGGGTGGATCAGTGATGGTTTGGGCTGCCATATCATGGCATTCCTTGGCCCAATACTTGTGCTAGATGGGCGGGTCACTGCCAAGGACTACTGAACCATTCTTGAGGACCATGTGCATCCAATGGTTCAAACATTGTATCCTGAAGGCGGTGCCGTGTATCAGGATGATAATGCACCAATACACACAGCAAGACTGGTGAAAGATTGGTTTGATGAACATGAAAGTGAAGTTGAACATCTCCCATGGCCTGCACAGTCACCAGATCTAAATATTATTGAGCCACTTTGGGATGTTTTGGAGGAGCGAGTCAGGAAACGTTTTCCTCCACCAGTATCACGTGGTGACCTAGCCACTATCCTGCAAGAAGAATGGCTTAAAATCCCTCTGATCACTGTGCAGGACTTGTATATGTCATTCCCAAGACGAATTGACGCTGTATTGGCCGCAAAAGGAGGCCCTACACCATACTAATAAATTATTGTGGTCTAAAACCAGGTGTTTCACTTTCATTGTTCAACCCCTGTATATAGTGGGAAGAACAAATATTTGATACACTGCTGTTTTTCCCAGTTTTCCCACTTGCAAAGCATGTAGAAGTCTTTAATTTTGTATCATAGGTTCTCTTCAACAGTGATTGACGGAATCTACAACAAAAGTCCAGAAAATCACATTGTGTGATTTTAAGTAATTAATTAGCATTTTATTGCATGACATAAGTATTTGATCACCTAACAACCAGTAAGAATCCCGGCTCTCACAGGCCTGTTAGTTCTTCTTTAAGAAGCTCTCCTGTTCTCCACTCATCACCTGTATTAACTGCACCTGTTTGAACTCATTATCTGTATAAAAGACACCTTTCCACACACTCAATCAAAGAAACTCCAACCTCTCTACTATGCCCAAGATCAGAGAACTGTGTGAGGACATCAGGGATAAAATAGTAGACCTGCGCAACACTGGGATGGACTACAGGAAAATAGTCAAGCAGCCTGGTGAGAAGGTAACAACTGTTGGAGCAATTATAAGAAAATGGAAGAAGTTCAAGACGACGGTGAATCTCCCTCCATCTGGGGCTCCATGCAAGATCTCACCTCACGGGGCATCAATGATGATGAGGGATCAGCCCAGAGCTACATGGCACGACCTAGTCAATGACCTGAAGAGAGCTGGGACCACAGTCTCAAAGAAGACCATTAGTAACACACTATGCTGACATGGATTAAAATCCTGCAGCGCATGCAAAACCCCCTGGTCAAGCCAGCGCATGTCCAGGTCCGTCTGAAGTTTGCCAATGACCATCTGGATGATCCAGAAGAGGAATGGGAGAAGGTCATGTGGTCTGATGAGACAAAGATAGATAGAGCTTTTTGGTCTAAACTCCACATGTTTGGAGGAAGAAGAAGGATGAGTACAACCCCATGAACACCATCCATACCGTGAAGTATTGGTATGGAAACATCATTCTTTGAGGATGCTTTCTGCAAATGAGACAGGACAACTGCACCGTATTGAGGAGGATGGATGGGGTCATGTTCCGAGAGATCTTAGCCAAAAACCTCCTTCCCTCAGTAAGGGCATTGAAGATGAGTCGTGTCTGGGTCTTCCAGCATGACGACGACCCGAAGTACACAGGCAGGGGAACTAAGGAGTGGTTCTGTTAGAAGCATCTCAAGGTCCTGGAGTGGCCTAGCCAGTCTCCAGACTTGAACCCAATCAAAAATTCTTGGAGGGAGCTGAAAGTCCGTATTGTCCAGCGACAGCTCTGAAACCTGAAGGATCTGGAGAAGATCTGTATGGAGGAGTGCTCCAAAATCCCTGCTGCAGTTGTCTGCAAACCTCCTCAAGAACTACAGGAAACGTCTGATATCTGGAATTGCAAACAAAGGTTTCTGTACCAAATATTAAGTTTTGTTTTTCTGATGTATCAAATACTTATGTCATGCTATAAATGCAAATTAATTACTTCAAAATCACACAATGTGATTTTCTGGATTTTTGTTTTAGATTCCGTCACTCACAGTTGAAGAGTACCTATGATAAAAATTAAAGACTTGCTTTGCAAGTGGGAATGCCTGCAAAATCGGGAGTGTATCAAATACTTGTTCTTCCCACTGTAAATAAATGCAATAAAATGTTACTCAATATATTTTTAGAACAGGCATTCTATTTGACACATCCTAATCGTACTGAAAATTTGAGGCAAGATTTTTGAATTCTCAACATATTTCTGATTGGCAGGTCGATGTCTGTGTCGCCCTACACCAACTGGTCGTCGAAGGTCTCAGATTGTGATGTGCTGGTAGCTGCTCTTGGTTCTGGAAGTGTGGTCACAGTGGATATGGGGGGCTATGTTCGGCAGTGGGAGACAGGACTGGACACCTTGCAACGGTCACTAATGGAGTGGAGGAACATGATTGGCTCAGAGAATGGCAGACCTATACAGGTAAGGCGCTTTACTGTTTGACCTAATGAAGGTAATCCCAGAGTGCAGTGTCTCTCATCACCACAGAGGGGCAATGCTGTTCTTCTTTATTCTCATCTTGATATCCCATACATAGAGTATTTTCCTCTTTTCTTGCAGGATACTTTTAATTCATCAGAACATTCCAGATTTAATGAGAAGTGGAATGTTTTCCAACGCCAAAATTCATGAACCGACTTTTTGTTGATTGGACGAGCATGAATGAGTGATCATTGTGATTTTGATGCCATAGGTCAGACCCCCAGCTTGGGTCAGAACATTCTGACCTTTTGCACTGAGACAGCATTGTTGAGGTGCCCACATATGCACGCAGACAGATGAATTCTTCAGATAATGTTGCCCTGCAGTTGCAGGGAGCAGTATCTGCAGATCTCAGACTCGTGCACACACACAATAAAAGAAGAAAAAGAGCCAACATGGTTTAAAATGACTTAATCAAAGGATCAAGCATTTGTTTCATTGTTACCAACAGTGGGTCTCTAAAGACTGCCTTTAACGCAAATGATATCCTTTATAGAAATGTTCTGTTACACCTGAACACCTGCAACACAAACAGGGCCTCATTTTGGCCTAGATTCTTCTTCAAGGGGCCACCTCAAGTTCACAGTAGGTGAGATGCACACAGACTGCCTATGGTAGTGTTTGCTTTTAACAACAACCGTGGTTTTACTGAACCCCAACTTATACACCTGAAAGATCCTGGGTTACTTTACCAAACTGTTTGCATAAGTCAAGTCTTTTTGAGGTGACCTGTCTACACACAGAACTCATGTCATATTTACATTGCAATCTTAGTTAGGCATTTATGTACCAAAACAGGTAGTACAAAATGAAGCATCTTGTTCAGCACATGTTTATTAAGTGCAACAGGTCTGAAGCCACATCTATTAAAAATCCATACCAGAACCTATTGGGTACTGGCTCTAGCACCAGCCCTGAAATCACTTGACTAGTGTCCAGCAAGCACCAGGAGGGATTCTCGTGAGTAGTTTACTTCATGTTGCTTCCTTCATGTTGCCTCCAGTGCAGAACTTGCTCAATATGAGCAGCAGGAGGAAGTCTGGAGCGTTGCAGACAGTTGGGGGGGTCAGCAGTGAAGCCACTTTTGTCCATCAAAAGCAGACCGAAATTGTGCATGAAAACTGGTGCAAAGTTATTTTTCAGATGAAATCTCTTTATGATTGTTTGTGATATCTGGAACATACTTTTTCTGTTGGAAAATGGTGACTGATACCACGACAGCGGTATGTTGCCAGGAGTGGGCTCGAACACTGTGATGAATAGAGAGACAAAACCTAGAAAAAAAAATCAAAAATTGTGAAGCCACTCAGCACAAAATGGGTGTTAGTGTTAAAACTTGTCTACAAAACAAGAAAAATGGTAAAACATTACTAAATACCAGACAGGCATGGTGTGCGATCCATCAGTAACAGTTGTGTAGACAAATGCATCCCTTTGAGACATCAGTCAGCATATCTGCACATTCAGCACACAGTGCGTGTATCTACTTGTCGCTGCCTGCAGGTATCCAACATCAAGTAATGACAATCAAAACAATCCAGTCTGCCAATTAACTGTACAATATGTTTGTTTTTTCTGCCTCTATTTCAGTGTGTGTTTTCTTTTTATGGTTGGCCACCAGCCATCATTTTCCTTCCCTTCTACTGTCCTACTAAAGTTGGGTCTTATATGCATGCATACACATGCTGGATCCTGCAGAGCTCAGCACCTTCAAATATGCATTTAACGTTATGAAATTGCAATCTCTTGCAGGGTTGTCACTCATGGAAAATAGCTTACCCCAGTTCTGATCTTTCCAAAATTTCCTTCAGTTTCTTATTCCTAAACATTTTCTCAAGGATATCTTTTCCTAAGGAATTTCCTGGATACAGCACTGGAGAAAATGTTCTGTGACCAGTACAAATGATACATTTTAATGCAAATGTGCTGTATTAAAGAATACTGGCTTAAACTAATGACATGGTGAGTATTCGGGTCTTTGGGTTGTATTTTTTTTTTTAGTTTGTTTTAAATTTTTCAGTCTATGTAAAGACCTGAAGAGTTTCACCATGGAAACTGTTCACCAGACCGACTTATTACCTTTGTTGATCTTACTGTATGAAAAAAAACTGTATAAAAAACCCTATTGGATGAGTGATAGGCCACCTTGGACATTTATGTCAATGCTCACATTACTTATATAATTTTTGAAGTAGTGTTTCAAATCACAAACCAACCACAGGACCATTATGTAACATGTAGATTGGATTGCGGGAAAAGATCTGAGACATTTATAATATCTCTGCCATCGGGACAGATATGCTTTAATCTTTGTAATTCACTTAGTGCAAAGAAGATTTTAAAGAGTCTGATTGCTGCACACAGATATTTTTCTGGTGCTCAACAGGTGATATCTGCGGCGCTTGAAATGGTAACATTAAGAAATTCAAAATGTTAGATAAATTCATGCTTTAAAATCATGGCTGCAATATTGATGATTGGATTAATTTGTGTGTTCACGTTTTTTTTCTGTCGCCAGCTTTACTTGCGCCTCTTCGTTGTGATTGGTCCTCTTGCTTCAGTTCCTCCTGGTGTGCATGAACCCATATATATTCAGCATCAATAACCCTGAGTTGACTTACAGAGTTGATAGCCAGCTTTGCAGTACCATTTAAATGTGATCCTAAATTTTAGGTTTGGTTAATCTGGGTCATTCAAACATAACATGATTATGACATGATTATAACATGCTTCGTAGTATAGGGGCCTGGAACTGAAACGGCTTTAGGGGAAAACCTATAAGATTATTTTAGAGTTTTATATTTTAGAGTTTTATACTATACAATCCTCATGTTGCCCTACCAAGAGCTTGCAGTATAGTGGCACCTATTTGTGGCTGTTATGCCATCACACTGTTCTGTATATGCATTGCATTTCAATGACCTATGAAGATTTGCTAACTTCATTTAATAGAACTCAGACCCTAACATACTACCATGCATAATCTGATTTCCAGTCACTGTCACGGTGTTTACAATGCTGCAATTCAACTATCGCCACAATGACCCAATAGTAACATTATCCAATATCATGCAACACTGCAATCATTGTCTGCACTGATGAAGATATGGTCACCTTGGCAGTCCAGATGATTTAAACTAAAAGTGAACCAGATGGCATGACCTAATTTCTGATTTGTTCAGCTTATTAATAAATTAATATAAAAAAAATTAGAAGGTGACATCACTGCAAAAGTTATGTACACTGACCTGAAGTAGTTCAACACTGTAAATTCCACATCCTTGATCCCAATACACACACTATTCAACACTGGAACTGCTTCACAAATGACACACATTCTTCAAAAATATGACAGGACTTAATGTTCCACAAAATCACCTTTATTACCTCATATTTAGACCTGCATAACACTTTTTTAATACACCAGCATACAAGGCAAGATAGAAAACAGTGTGTCAGCAGCTTTAGCATTTAGGTGCACCGTATTAGCTGTGTGCTTACTTAGTCAAGGATGAAACTTAAACACGTGTCCATGTTTCACCTCAGCCCAGTTTCACAGCTCTATCAGATTTATTTGATGGGCTCCGTCTGTACTGTTACTTCTTCTTGACTCTAGTCAGTGTATTCTTCTCACCTAGGTGCGATCAAAGCTGAAACATATTGTACTACACAACATCATAAATCACCAGAAAACATACAATTAGCTCTACTGTGCTACTGGGTAAAAAGTCCCTTATAGTAGAATCATTCTGTGTATATTTGGTTGCTGAAAAGGTCGGAGTACAGTTGAAAACTAATGCTATTGCAGTGCACTGAGAGTAAGTAAGCAGACTTATCAAATATTAAAGTATGAAGCTATAAAGGCTTTTTTCTTTATTAAGCCTCACCATGCAAAAACATATCTTGTTGTAATACAATTTCACAAACACATGGTCTCAGACTGAATCACACCCTCCTTTATGGAGCTAAATTGGGGCCATAAAGTTTGTTCAAACGCACAAATTTGAACCTGAAAAATAAAAGTTTGTTCAAAAGAAAAAAATTTGAACCTGAAAAATGAAAGTTTGTTCAAAAGAAAAACATTTGAACCTGAAAAATTATTTTGAACCTCCCCCCAAAAAATTTGAAAACTGGTAAAAAAGTTTTGCAACTGAAAAGAAACAGATGTGAAAAACAAGTTCAAAACTACTTTTCAGATTCAACTTGCAGATTTATTTTTCGGCTTCAAACTTTTGGCCCTGCTTTGGGGGGCGGGGCCTCAGATCACGGGGGTCAGGAATCATGACTGACAGCTAAACACAGCGGCTGAACAACATATTCCCAGGTGTTGCATTCAGGCACCGTGGGAACTGGGGTTATCTGTAATACATCATCGATATTCTATATATACGTGATTGGTTTTGAAAGATAACATGCTTCACCAATAGAAGCAGCTTATGTGAATACACGACGCGCATCTCAGAGGAGATAATTTGCGCTTGACAGATTTCCACAGCATTTTAAGTCCGTGTTGGAGATTTCCCATGCGCTCAACATCAAGCAAAAGAATCGCCAGACTAAGCGGCGGTATGAAACCAGATGCAAAACGAGCCGGTATTTTCCGAATATCCTTGCATAATTAAGCCTGGACTTGTTTTCACATGGACTGGACTCGGGTTTCGGTTTCTGGTGCATTTTGATTAAAACGTGTTGGGTCTCCATTTAGTGAAGTGACTCACAGCCAGGCAAACTGGCATACGGGGCAACCGAGGAAATCCCCGGTGGACCGCTGGCTTAAGCATTTCTGATTCTGTGAATGTTTAGTTTTTAATAACCACCTTTCACAGACGCAAGGCGCTGGGCCGGTGATTCAGCTCGTGGGCCGGTGGTTCACTTCAGCCCGTGAACCACCGACCCATGAGCTGAACCACCGGCCCACCACCCTGCACAGACGCAGGGCGAGCGCGTCATCAAGTACGGAAGAGGTGACAGTTTCAGGGGCGCTGATATTTTTCTGGACCGTTGTGCCCTAAACTATGCCATATCAACCTGTTGTGGATAACCTTTATTTATATGACTCATAGCAGTTTTTCCCATTTATACCTTAATGATATAAAGGATAAATGGCCCAAGGTTTGCCATTAATGACCTGTGGCTGGGGCACTGGGTTTGATGGTGGAGCAGGCTGTAACTGGTTTGATTAGAATGCAGCAGCACACTTAGATTAAGAATGGACACCCTCTACTACACAACCTACTAGATAGACACCACAATGGTGACACATAGTCTACTGATAATCACTGAGGGAGGGCACATCCATTGCATTGGAGTACCAGATATAAAACTACATGTGACCTTCTATCGAGGCTCTTCCTCATCCTTTCACAGACGCTACGGTCCGAGACGAGCCTTGGCGCTGATCTCTGTAATCATTCCTCTGCCTAATTTAGATTAAAGGAGCTGAAAGTTAGAAACTGTTTGAGAGTCGTTCATTTAAGAGTCAGTGTTAGATAGAGTGTGATCGCTTCTGGGGACCAAGGATCAGAGAAACTACGAGAGGTCTGTCCACCAACAGGATGCGGTAGCTCGGACAAACCTCTCCTCCGCTCCAGTCAGGCAGATCAGCTCTGCTACACGCTGGCGAACAGCTGATCTGTAACACATGAACATGTGCTGCAGGGCAGCCAGCTGAGCTGACAATGAAGAGCGGAGATCAGAAAAAAAAGCCCGGGCTACTAATATATATATATATATATATATATATATATATATATATATACATACATATATACTCGTACTCGTACTCGTCGTCTTCCGCTTTATCCGGGACCGGGTCACGGGGGCAGCAGACTCAACAGAGATGCCCAGACGTCCCTCTCTCCAGGCACCTCCTCCAGTTCCTCCACGGGGAGCCCAAGGCGTTCCCAGGCCAGCTGAGAGACATAGTCCCTCCAGCGTGTCCTGGGCCGTCCCCTGGGCCTCCTCCCGGTGGGACGTGCCTGGAACACCTCCCAAGGAAGGCGTCCAGGAGGCATCCGGTATAGATGCCCGAGCCACCTCAACTGGATCCTCTCGATGTGGAGGAGCAGCGGCTCTACTCCGAGCCCCTCCCGGATGGCCGAGCTCCTCACTCTATCTCTAAGGGAGTGCCCGGCCACCCTACGGATGAAACTCATTTCAGCCGCTTGTATCCGGGATCTCGTTCTTTCGGTCATGACCCAAAGTTCATGGCCATAAGTGAGGGTAGGAACGTAGACCGACCAGTAAATTGAGAGCTTTGCTTTTCGGCTCAGCTCTCTCTTCACCACAACGGACCGGCACAGCGCCCCCATTACTGTGGCAGCCGCACCGATCCGTCTGTCGATCTCCCGCTCCATTCTTCCCTCACTCGTGAACAAGACCTAGAGATACTTGAACTCCTCCACTTGAGGCAGGAACTCCCCTCCAACCTGAAAAGGACAAGCCACCCTTTTCCGGTCGAGTACCATGGCCTCGGACTTGGAGGAGCTGATCCTCATCCCAACCGCTTCACACTCAGCTGCGAACCGCCACAGCGCATGCTGTAGGTCTTGGCTAGAGGGGGCCAGCAGGACCATGTCATCTGCAAAAAGAAGAGACGAAATCCACTGGTCCCCAAACCCGACCCCCTTCGGCCCTTGGCTGCGTCTAGAAATCCTGTCCATAAAAGTTATGAACAGGACCGGTGACAAAGGGCAGCCCTGCCGGAGTCCAACATGCACTGGGAACAGGTCCGACTTAGTGCCGGCAATTCGGACCAAACTCCTGCTCCGCTCGTACAGGGACCGGATGGCCCCTAGTAAAGGGCCCCCGATTCCATACTCCTGGAGCACCCCCCACAGGGTATCACGAGGGACACAGTCGAATGCCTTCTCCAGGTCCACAAAACACATGTGAACCGGTTGGGCAAACTCCCATGAACCCTCGAGTACCCTGTAGAGGGTGTAGAGCTGGTCCAGTGTTCCACGGCCGGGACGAAAACCACACTGCTCCTCCTGAAGCCGAGGTTCAACTATCGGTCGGACTCTCCTCTCCAATACCCTGGCGTATGCCTTACCAGGGAGGCTGAGGAGTGTGATCCCCCTGTAGTTGGAACACACCCTCCGGTCACCCTTCTTCTGAAGGGGGCCACCACCCCAGTCCGCCAGTCCAGAGGCACTGTCCCCGACTGCCACGCAATGTTGAAGAGACGTGTCAACAATGACAGCCCTACAACATCCAGAGACTTGAGGTACTCAGGGCGGATCTCATCCACCCCCGAAGCCTTGCCACCGCGGAGCTTTTTAACCACCTCGGTGACTTCAGCCTAGGTGATGAAAGAGTCCGACCCCGAGTCCCCAGCCTCTGTTTCCACCACGGAATGCGTGATGGCAGGATTGAGGAGATCCTCGAAGTACTCCTTCCACCGCCCAATAATGTCCTCGGTCGAGGTCAGCAGTCTCCCGCCCCCACTATAAACAGTGTTGGCGAAGCACTGCTTCCCCCTCCCGAGGCGACGAACGGTTTGCCAGAATCGCTTCGAGGCCAACCGGTAGTCCTTCTCCATGGCCTCACCGAACTCCTCCCAGGCCCGTGTTTTTGCCTCTGCCACAGCCCGGGCCGCAGCACGCTTGGCCTCACGGTACTCGTCAGACGCCTCAGGAGTCCCACAAGCCAACCACAGCCGATAGGATTCCTTCTTCAGCTTAACAGCATCCCTTACTGCCGGTGTCCACCACCGGGTTCGGGGATTGCCGCCGCGACAGGCACCGCAGACCTTATGGCCACAGCTACGGGCAGCAGCATCGACAATAGATGCGGAGAACATGATCCACTCGGACTCTATGTCTCCGACATCCCCCGGGATCTGGTTGAAGCTCTCCCGGAGGTGGGAGTTGAATACATCCCTGGCCGAGGGCTCCGCACTACGCGCTTGGGCCTGCCAAGTCTGACTGGCTTTCTCCTCCTCCAGCGGATCCAACTCACCACCAGGTGATGATCAGTGGACAGCTCAGCCCCTCTCTTCACCCGAGTGTCCAAAACATGTGGCCGAAGATCTGATGATACGACAACAAAGTCGATCATCGACCTCCTGCCTAGGGTGTCCTGGTGCCAAGTCCACTGATGGACACCCTTATGTTTGAACACGGTGTTCGTTATGGACAATCCGTGACTAGCACAAAAGTCCAATAACAAAACACCACTCGGATTCAGATCGGGGAGGTCATTCCTCCCGATCACGCCTCTCCAGGTGTCACTGTCGTTCCCCACGTGGGCGTTGAAGTCCCCCAGCAGAATAATGGAGTCCCCGGGAGGGGCACTATCCAGCACCCCCGACAGGGACGCCAAGAAGGCCGGGTACTCTGCACTGCCACTCGGCCCGTAGGCTGAAATGATAGTCAGAGACCTCTCCCCAACCCGAAGGCCCAGGGATACGACCCTCTCATCCACTGGGGTAAACCTCAACACGAGACGGCTGAGCTGGGGGGCAACAAGCAAACCCACACCAGCCCGCCGCCTCTCCCCGTGGGCCACTCCAGAGTAGAACAGAGTCCAACCCCTCTCAAGGAGATGGGTTCCAGAGCCCACGCTGTGCGTGGAGGCAAGCCCGACTATTTCTAGTCGATATCTCTCGACCTCCCGCACAAGCTCAGGCTCCTTCCCCCCCAGCGAGGTGACATTCCACGTCCCTAGAGCCAGCCTAAGCATCCGGGGATCGGGCCGCTGAGGTCTCCACCTTCGTCCGCCACCCAATCCTCTTTGCACCGGTCCCTCACGGTTCCCCCTGCAGGTGGTGGGCCCACTGGGGGATGGCCTCGCGTCTCTCGTTCGGGCTTGGCCCGGCCGGGTCCCGCGAGGAGCAACCCGGCCACCAGGCGCTCTCCGACGAGTCCCGACCCCAGGCCTGGCTCCAGGGTGGGACCCCGGCTCCGCTGTACCGGGCGACGTCACATGCCTCGATATTTTTTTCTTCATGAGGGATTCTTGAACCACTCTTTGTCTGACCCATCACCTAGAGCCTGTTTGCCATGGGAGACCCTACCAGGGGCATTTAGGCCCCAGACAACATAGCCTCTAGGATCATTTGAGCACTCAAACCCCTCCACCATGTTAAGGTGGTGGTTCAAGGTGGTTCATATATATATATATATATATATATATATAAATAAGTGAACCACCATCCCACTAAGCCAGCGGTCCACCGGGGATTTCCTCAGTTGCCCCATATGCCAGTTTGCCTGGCTGTGAGTCCCTTCACTAAATGGAGACCAAACACATTTTAATCAAAATGCACCAGAAACCGAAACCTGAGTCCAGTCCATGTGAAAACAAGTCCAGGCTTAATTATGCAAGGATATTCGGAAAATAGCGGCTTGTTTTGCATCTGGTTTCATACCGCCGCTTAGTCTGGCGGTTCTTTTGATTGATGTTGACAGCATGGGAAATCTCCAACACGAACTTAAAATGCTGTGGAAATCTGTCAATATCAAATTTTCTCCTCTGAGATGCGCGTCGTGAATTCACGTAACCTGCTTCTATCGGTGAAGCATGTTATCTTTCAAAACCAATCACATATATATAGAATATCGATGATGTATTACAGATATTTCCAGTTCCCACGGTCCCTGATTGCAACACCTGGGAATATGTTGTTCAGCCGCTGTGTTGAGCTGTCAGTCACGATTCTTCACCCCGTGATCTGAGGCCCCGCCCCCCACGCCAAAACAGGACCAAAGGTTTGAAGCCGGAAAAAAAATCTGCAAGTTCGAAAAAAAAAAAAACTTGAATCTGAAAAGTAGTTTTGAACTTGTTTTTTTCCAGTTTCACATCAGTTTTTTTTTTTCAGTTGGAAAACTTTTTTACCAGTTTTCACATTTTTTTGGGGGAGGTTCAAAATAATTTTTCAGGTTCAAATGTTTTTCTTTTGAACAAACATTTATTTTCCAGGTTTAAATTTTTTTTTGTTTGAACAAACTTTATGGCCCCAATTTAGCTCCATACTCCTATACCTTTAACCGTCCTTCGCGTTCAAACATTCATGCACCTACATGCCTTTAGGCTAACACACACATTGTGGCATATATATGGTCACATAAAGCACTCAGGAGTGAACTAATATGTGCTTGGTTGCACACACACCCACAAACATACACAGCATTGCTCTGTGTCTTTAGGCGTCTAAAGGCAAAATCAGAAATTTAAGGGGCTATTAATCCTACAAGACCAGGCGTGGACCACAGATGAGACAGAGGGAGCCTACATGGTTGAAGGAAAAAAAGATGTGAGGGAGGACTGAGACATTGATTCCCACAGTCATTAATGGAAGACTTTCCACATCCAAGCGCCATTTGCCTTTCTAATTCTTATTTATTTATTTTTCTTTGTGCTAGCTGTCAATGTTGGCATGTTATTTACACTTGAATCAAGTAGCAACAGCGACATGGTTGATAGTTTTGGAATGACAGCCTGGTTTACGTCATCCTATCATAAGTAATGCAAAAATGTCTAATCTGAAGGGGAAAATGTTTATGTATGTTTCTGAGATTCACTTTTTAATTTCACAGTTTTTAATTAAATAGTTTTTTGGATGCATTTAAGAAAATCTCAAGAAAATCTTAGTTTTGTATCTTTGTTTTATATCATAATTGATACAATAGGCTTTTTGCAGTCATGTAATAATAACTATAATAATAACCAAAAAAACACCTTTTATATTCATTGTAAAAAAGACACCTTGGTGATAGGACAGTATTTTTCACGTTACCATTTTTAAACCTTTATTACATTTTGGAACATCCTTTTACATTTTTTTTCTCACTATTTCAAAACGGGAAAAAAAACAGTGTTAATGTCAGGTCTTTAGTACTATAGAAACTGCCATAACGTGAAGAGACAAAATAAAAGTGTGAATTAAAAAAATAACAGAAAAACAAATTCTCAGCAGGAATAATTAGTCGCTTACATAGCAGACATATGTTTTATAATTGTTTCATGCTTTTTGCATTTTTAAAGTGAATGTATAAAACGCATTTAGTAACATATTTGCTTGACAGCAGATTTTTTCAGGAAGCACTTTTGTTAAAGAGGTAGAAGCCTCAGAAATAGTCATACTAAAATTAAATGCTTGGTTTTAGAGGGTTAAACGGTTGCTTCTGACTTTTACATATTTTCTGATAAAACAAGAAGCAAATACTTTACATTTAGTGAGCAAACTGATAACCAGCTGTCATTGGATTCCTATTCATTTTTCTCCTTGAAAGTATTACTCACTTTGAAACATTTTTTTAGATTTGACTGAAAAGGAACTCACCTGTTTAAATCGTAATAAGGTCTCTATATAGGATAGCATTTTGTTCCTTGAGTTTGCTTATGTACTGGCCTGACCTCTTGTGTGATTGCTGTTAACCTAGCTAATCAGTCAATGCATCACAAAATCCACAACAACTATTAAAATATCTTTTGTTCTTAGGATAAATTATATCTTATCCATTGGCCCATCCAATGCTGCAGTTTTTTTCCATGTGATTTGCCACAGTATTTAAGGCATAGGGAGGATCACAAGTGTGCTTGTGTTGAGCGGATGTATTCAAAGGTGGTTCTTATCTGGAGGTGCACAGTTGTTAGACTGGCGAGAATGATGGAAGGCCTGCAACACACAGAACCCAAGAGCAGTAAAGGACAGGTGGACTCTGCTCTGGAAGGCTGCAGTGGCCCCGGGTACACAGACACAACCCATCACCCCAGGGCAGCCATACGCCCCCCACAGAGTGAACCACAAGGGCAGCAGCCCCCAGACCAATGAGACACAGGTATCCCTTTCCTACTAACGCGATTTGGAGCCCATTCCAGTTCCCGAACATTTTTGCGAACCAGTTACGTGTGTTTTCAACAACGTAAAGACGTTCCAGAGAGCAAACTGGTTCATCTTGGGCACCTCAGAATACTTGGTTCTTCTGTGCGAAGCATAACGTCACCCGTGGCCGGGTTGAGGCTGCAGACCATAAAAGCAATAAGTATGGCGACGAAGACGAAGAATGTACCGTATAAACTTTATTTTTGCAAAAAATACACTAAACACGCATTGTATAACTACTGGTTTCCTTTACACTTGGGGATGCTGAACATATACATATGAAAACATTGTACATAACATTGTACATATAGAACGAGAGTTCCTTCGGTGGAAAAACGTTAAGAGTGAGACATAGGGCACCGAGCCCCCAAGACCCTGCCCCACTGCAATCTCCTGCTGCACAATCCAAGCTTGGGACTCAATCGTCCAAGCAGCCCAGGGCCTGCACCAACCACCAGCAGCAAATCTGCACAGCACCAAGCAAGGGAGAACCCCCAGAGCCCCTAACACGTAGGGCAAGCACCAGTCCACCGCAGCAGCTGGACCTCACAAGACAAAGGTAGAGTTGCCCAACCCTCCTGGATGTGGCCCGAGTACCCACACAAACAACACCACTCTAATAGTGTTTTTCCACTGAAGGAACTCTCGTTGTTGAACTGGTTCAGTTTGCGTGCCTTCGAACACCTTGTTTGGTGTTTTGTTGAGGACCAGTGTGCGTTTCCACCAGCGTGGGGAAAGGGTGGTAGCGATACAGCACAGCTTGCTAAGCTGCGTGCAGTGTTCCTTTTAATGCAGAAAGAGAGCATCCATATCCGTATAAGAACAATGGTATGTACAATATTTGCATATGTTCATAATTCTCAAGTGTAAAGGAAACCAGTAGTTATATAATGGTGTTTAATGTGTTTTTGCAGCCATATAAATAATGTTTATATGGTATGTTCTTTGTCTTCGCCGCTGTATTTGTTGCTTCTGTTGCTTGCTGCTTTGATACGGCCACGGGTGACGGAACGGTCCGCACAGAAGTACCTATTATGCAGTGCCTAAGTTGAACCAGTTTGCTCTTTGGAACCTTTTTTTCAGTGGTGGAACCAGTTTGAAAACATGTTCAGAAACTGGAACGGGCTCCAAACCGCATTGTTGGTAAAGGGGTATTGGGGGGGCTGACATGTTTCGCCAGAGAATGGTGTAGGAGCAAATGAAAGCCACATCGTACCCCCAGGGCTCAGCCTGTCTCCTCCCATAGTGTTTGCGTGTGTGTCTATCATAATGTGAAATGTTGCAATGAATGCATATGTGTATGTATAAAGTTCACTAAAATTGTTGTGGCTGGGGTGTGTAAGATCCCACTGCTTGCTCACAGCAGAGTCTCCTGCACCCCAACCCTAAAGCCCTTAGTGTCTCTAGTGTAGTAAAATTGAAGTGCAGGATGGGGACAAGACATGTTCTCAAAATCTGACACATTTGAAGATCTTTTCCAAGTTACAGTGGGCAAATATTACCAAGTCAAGATGTGGGATGCCAACAGACTCCAACCAAACAGGACTGAATGCTGACACTGAAAGGAATGGTGCTTCAGCACTGTATTGGGTTAAACATTTGCAAACAAATGCAGCCTGGTTATTACAACTTTTTATTTTTTAAATATTTATCCATTTGAAGGGTGTTTGTTTTTTGTGAAGTTGTTCAGGATATCTTGTCCCAATAAAAGCAGAAAAGGTTTGGAAATATTTGACCATGTTAGCAATTGCTATGTCTCAATATTCTGGAATGGGTTTGTAGACTTTTCAGAGGCATTGTAGTTTCTTGATGTAAATCAATAAAGATAATAGTGTTTCAAGATGATTGCAAAGTAAAACTGTTCAGTCTCTATCAGATAATCTTTTGTTTCTAAACAACCATCTCTTTACGTTAGAAGCTGATCAAGAGCAACTATCCTGCTTTTAGGATCTGCACATTAGCATTCCAATGTTACACATCAACTCTCGCCACCCTAAAGTGTTTGTACTTGAGTGGCTTATGAGTCTGAGTGGAACATTAAAGTGACCGTGTCTGCTCTAAAACTACATGTTTTAAAGTGTCACTCTTCTTTATTTTAACCCAAGTGTGAAGTATTCATCACCTTCTTTCTTTGACAAGACCAGAATGGAATCCATTACCAGCTTCATGAACAGTCATGTGTTAGTCTGTCACCAGCTAGACAATTTGATCTATGTAAAGCATGAGGATAAGTGTGGATTACTGGAAAAATATGGTGTTGAGGAAATCCTGTTTCCTCTCTGATTGATGGATTTTATGGATGGAGGGATTTCAGGATTTGGCCTGTGGTTGACCTGACGATGGTGGTTCTGTTATTCGCATGGAGAGGGGAGGGGCATACTTGAGAGGTTTATTGAGTGACCACAGTCACCTTCCCAAAGACTTGCTCAGTATATGTGAACCAAGAGCAGCTATTTCCCAGCATGGAACAGACATGAATATAGCAAAGCTCTGGAAGCTCTTGCTACACAGAAACTCTTACTGCTTGAAACACCAATATCATTTTAGAGACCCAGCTCGTCCTCTTCTGGTCCTTTTTAAGAGCTCCTAGTCAAAGTTCTTCTTATAGAGCCCCAAAGTCAAGAGCCAAACTAACCTGACCCTATATAAAAAAAGGCAATCCCTCTGAACCAAAAAACTGGTTTTGATACTCTTGGTGCCAACAAGTGTTTGTAGTAACTTCCAGTGAGTCTTTTACATCACTGGAGGAACGTGGGCCCACTCTACTTTGCAGAATTATTTTTAATTCAGTTACACTGGAAGGTTATTGAGCATGAATCACATGTTTATGGTCTTGCCACTGTTTCTCAACTGGATTTAAATCCAGACTTTGACTAGGCCACTCCAGAAACGTCATTTTTATTTTGAGCCATTCAGAGATGGATTTGCTGATGTGCTTCAGATCATTGTCTGGCTCCCTAACTCAAGTGCTTGAATGTAAGGTCATAAAGTGATGGTTGGACATTCTCCCTCTGAATTTTCTGGTAGAGAGCAGAAATCATGGTTCCATCAATTACAGCAAGTCATCCAAGTCCTTTATCACCAAACCATCATTCTAACACCACCATATTGGACTGTTAGTATAATAGTCTTAATTTGAAATGCAGTAGTATTTTTGTGCTATTGGTAATGGGAAACCCAGCTTCTATAAAGTTCTGAGTTTGTCTCATTAGTCCACCGAATATTTCCCTAAAAGTCTTTAGCTTCATTGAGATGTTTTTAGACAAATGTTATATGGGCCTTTATGCTATTTTGGCTTGGGAGGGCTTTTTGCCTTAGAACCCTCCCATGGATACCATTTTTGCCCAGTCTCTTCCTGATTGTTAAACCCCATACAGACATTAACTGAGGCAAGTGGGGCCTGCAGTGCTTTATCCTTTAGCCTGCATGTTGTCCTGGGTCCTGTTCTAACCTCCTGGATGAGTTGTCAATGTGTTATTGGATCAACTTTGGTTGGCTGGCCTCTCCTGGAAAGGTTCACTATTGTTCCATGTTTGCTCTATTTGCAGTTTATGGTTCCCACTATAGTTTGCTGGAGTCCCTTTTCCAGGCTGAAACATTGTTCATATATAACTTTATTTATTATTTGTTCTTCAATATCTTCAGATGGGGGTATGTGTTGCTTTTTAGATCGTTTAGCCTACTTCATGTTGTCAGGCAGGTTCCATTTTAGTGATTTATTGATTCACCAGGTTAGACAATAATTATTGTGTGAAAATAAACTTAGATTTCCAGAAAATGTGGTCAATGACAGTTAATTCATCATCTGCTAAGCAATGACAATTACTTTCCAAAATCAGGATACTTGTTTTATAAAAAAAAAATGAATGGAATATACTATTTAAAATACAGTAATTTTCTTTTAAATCAAACTAATGTTTTCCAAAAACTGATAGATTTAGTCATACAATTTAACATAAATCTGCAAGAAAGCCTTTGTTTCAATGCCTCTCTTTTTACAGGGCCAGATTGTTGGTTCTCATCTTGTCCTTCTAATCTGAGATTATGTGTATTAGACTGACTCTCCTAATCTAAGTTAATTATAGAGATCCCTGCTGATACAGCAGCATCAAGTTGGAGCTCTGAGCTGCTCTGAGCTTCAGTCTGAGGTGTGAACAGTGGGTCAGCAGAGAGATAGGTGGGCTCCTCCAGTTGAACTGCTACACTGTCTAGATAAGTCTCCTCACACATGAATGTCAATTAAAACGTAGATGATATCTTGCAGAGAAACACCCAAGTTGCTGCCAGATCCATCCACATTTTTAGGGCACCTCTGTCCCATAAAGATTCGTTCAGTTTGTAACAATGCAGCTGAACCACAGGTGACACATTGAACTACCAATCTCCTTGTTATATCCTCAGGGATGCAAGATTCTGACTGACTGCCTTGGTTCAGAGTTGAAGCCAGAATGCTGACTTTGGCTCTGATGAAGAAATAAAAGTCAGTTTTTTGTGTCACACATCCGGGTCCTTGAAGCCACAGATTATTCAAACACAGATTTACCGATTCACGGATGTCATTCTGTGTCCAAATTCAGGGGCTGCATCCTTTGAAGGTTGCATTTGTTGGCCAATTACGTCATGGTGAGGCGACGAAGGCTTTCCAACTTCGAAGCCTCCACCAAATGTGGCCGACAAATGCGTTCTTCCTTTCCCCAGATTTGAGGGATGCGTCCAATGTATCTTTCGTGACCCCTATCCCATGATTCATTGCAGGTCGAAGTAGATTGTTCAAGCGGAAGTAGCAAAGACCAAAGGAGAGAGAAAAGCTGTGAATAAAATATGATATTGTGCATTCTGTGAAACAAACTGAACTTTTACAATGTTTTTAGACAAGAATGTAGTTGTATAAACCTGAAATATCTGTTCGGTTTATCAAGATATCGCTTAATTGCACAAGTATTGCTACAGGTAGCATAAGTGTTACTGTTTGACCATCATTTGTTTACATGACGCTTCTTGTAGACGCTCATTTGACTTGGTGATTGACATCCGCCAAGCTCATGTATGCTGCTGCTCCAGCTCAACATGCCGTAAAGTAAGTTTAACCTGATGTGAAACGTAAATCGATGAATCTGTGTTTGATTATTCTGTGGCTATCTGCACCGATGTGTGACACAAAAAACTGAATTTTGGAACTGAAAGTGAAAGTAGTCAAACTAAGTTTTTAATACAATGAAATACATTTTAAAAGCAAATTAATTCAGATTCAAACCATTAAATTCAGTTTCAGTTTAGTGGAATTCATTTTCAAACCAATGCAATTAATTTCAAATTACACAAATACAAATTTAGGCTGAGCAATTCAAATTCAGTTTCTGATGGCACACGTTTCTCCCCATATAGGCCAAAAAATGTATAGTTAACCTCTAAGTGGGTCTACTCCTTTCCTCTCCAACGCTCTACTGCAGAGAGAGACAGAGTCTGCTGTGTTTTTCCTGCCCAGACCTCAGAACTCACAGATACAAGTTCCTTTAGTTCTGCTTTCACTGTATGGTCGGTTGCAAATCATTGGGGGACGTTGATGGCTCCCACATACTAATTTGAAGGTGCTTTTAAGAGTAATTGTGTGAGCTCGTAAAAGTAAAATGCTCAATTATTTTTTGCTCAGTAAATTTAGTTTAGAAGCCATGTGGTTTAATTCTTGGATTTGCGGGGGTGGTTTCAAGGATTTCTGAGATATGGGACAAAGCATATTTTAAACTTTTTTTTTTTTATGCAGACTATGTTGGTTGGAATTGTATGTGTCTGAAAAGAAATGTCTAAACTATTAAACCATGTAGAGGAACAGGTTCCAAACAGAAAGACTATTAAATAAAATAAAAATGTTTCACTATAGTGCCCTGCGAGGGACTGGTGAACTGTCCAGGGTGTACCCTGCCTCTCGCCCGTAGACTGCTGGAGATAGGCATCAGCTCCCTTGTGACCCACTGTGGAATAAGCGGTATAGAAGATGAATGAATAAATGAATGAATGTTTCACTTTAGAACTTATTTTGTGTCAACTCTGTCAGACACTCTAAAACCAAAATAATTTTATGTTTTTCAGTCCAACATGAATCTAAAGTAAATAGAAACTTCTGTTGTGATTTCACACTTTTCTGAATACCCAGATTTCTAAATGTATGCATTTTCAGTATTTGTTTTTAATTTTACAGTTATAAAAACAACTTACTTGGATCATTAATGCATAAGAAGATGTGCAACATATGTGGCCTGATCTTCAAAGATTCCAAATAGCGGGTGCTAATTTGCTTGTACTATAAATAAATTGCACGTGCAATAAGTGATTTTCAAAGATTGTGCATGCAATGGGTAACAGATGCATAACAGGCATAGACCGCCCTATTTAAATGAGGAAATTGCATGTCCTACTGGCTGGAACAAGAGGAAAAGCAAACAGATCCTCTGCTGTGTTGCTAGAAATATGCAGGGATATATACGCTGCATCATTATACATGATCCAGTTTCTGATATTTTCCTTCTGTTCCGTTCGGCCCTTGCTTTTCTGGACTGTTACAGTTCGGTAACTTTTGTTGTGCTACTCACAGCAGGTTTGTCATCTGCCCTGACGAGATTATTTCTCTTATCTTGATCGACATAACTTGCAACAAATTGACCAATCAATATTAACAATATAAAAGACAAAGATGTCTGTTAATTAATTTGTCTCCCTTGATCTTTCTTTTCAGAGACTTACTGGGTTCTGTTGTTTTTTGAGAATATATGTTTTGAAGAGTTCGGAGTTTATCATAAACAGCCATACTATTTAAGCCTGAATTTAATATTAGCAACGTAAAAATAGATTATTGTAGGAGTTGGCAATCTGTATGTTATAGCTTTGCTAATTTCAAAACATAGCATCACATAACTGGCCTGCAAAAAAGTTAAATTGAACATTTATGTATGTAAAATAAATTATTTTTTAATGATTTTACTGAATTCCTTTTGTTTGTTTTGCCAATATTTTAATGATATTCAACGTGTTTGTTTAAATTGTTTTTTGGTGACACAAAATAATTTTTTAATGTGCGCATTTTGCCATGATCAGGTTTGTGTGCGTTCAGCAGATGATCACTGGCAGCGAAGTTTCGCTGGAATGATGTTGAATGAAGTGTTACAAGGAGTTTTACCATAGGAGAAATATCATGGCTTCTGTTTGTGATTGGCTACAAATCAGAGCTTAGATAACCCTACATAAAATCTTCTATTCTCATCAATTTTTTATATTTTTATTTTTGCAAACCCAAATCTGTTGGCACATGGTACAGAAGATTCTCTCTCCATGTCATCTGTCATTTTATCTATATCTACTTCTGGGCAAAGTGACAGCAAACAGTTTTGCTTCCCAGTTAGCACCAGCATTTCAAATATGCTAAATCCGCATGCAAAAATTGCGCCCACAAACCGTTTCAGGCTTTGAAAATCACATTGCGGGTGACATTCGCATATCCTTCCATGAATTTGCGCGTTTGGATCATTATCATGTTTTGCATATTCATGAAGGCAAATACGCTAAAAAGTTTGCGATGCAGTTCCGCTGATTTTGCACATGTAATCCGTTTAGCAACTCGTTTGTAGATCAGCTTTGCTGACGCATAGAGGTCTACGTGCGGTTTTGTACACTAAAACCTTTTGAAGATCAGGCTCATGGTCATTTATGAAATAATCAACAAAAACTGAAAAAAGATTTGGTTTATTTTTCAAAAACCACCAAAAACATATGTCTGATGGTGTTGACGAAAAACCTAAATTGCGCTGTTTCAAATGATTTAAAAACGTCTATTCCCCTTCTCCTCATCGTCCTCTACTTATTTGTCTTCCTCTCCTCCATGTCCTTTATATCCATCTCATTTAGTCTTCCTCCTCCTCCTTGTGAATGTGGGTTCACTGGTACATCTACACTAGCTGACTGGAAATATTAATGAAAAGGATCACACAGATAACAATTCATTTCTGTGCCAGTTATTTATTTGCTTGGTCCTAATCATAATTTTCCTTTTTAAAATTTCACATGACATGTGTTTGTGTGAGGTGGGGGATTGTCAGAGTATGTGTGTGTGTAGGTGTGGGTTACAGTAAAAAAAATTGGTTATATCTGAACTGGAGACATTTTTCCTGCTACGATTAGGTTTAACTTTTGTTGTTGGACTGTGGTGATGCAGAAATTTCACTTTCACATATTAGCGTATCCACAGCAATGGTCTTGGCTAGCCACCAGTGGTCATCATACACTATTACTAGCCAATCTCCATTATTACGGCTGGTAACAGCAGTTACCCTTATAGTACCCCAAGGACCTTTCTGAGGCTCCTCATCCAACTCTCCTCTTCCATTTTTGTTCCCCATCTTTCAAAGGTAATTTCTTCCTTGCTCTTCATGCATCATTCTGCTGTTGCTCTGGGCAGCCATGTAAACAGATGGTTGCCGTACTAAAGGATAGGCAAACAAACATCTTGCTGCAAAAGCAAGGAAGTTATCTGTGGTGGATCTTGCATTTACGCTTGATGAGAAACCAGTGGGCCTCGGTGCTGTTTTCTGATAAACGTCGATCCCTGATAAGTACAAATGATTGCCGCCAATGATGTTGGAGACAAGGAGAGTGCTATGCATCACCCACTGTTGTCACCAGACAAGTCTTTGGTGGTGTTACAGTGTGAGCAGGTGTTTCTAGTCAATACAGAACTGCCCTACACTTTGTGAATGGTACAGCGACCAGCCCGTATTACCTAAATAACAGCTTTAATCCAGTCATTGTGTCCCTGCATGAACAACATAGGCCACATTTAATCTTCATGGACAACCATGCTCCACCTCATCTATATTGCATCATTAGGAAATGGTTGCTGGAGACAGTGGTACCTGGAATGGAGTGACCTGCACTTTCTCCAGTCCCATAGAAATCCCATGGGATGAGCTGAGTCATGTATTTGACTTGATGCACTTTATTTACCTATCTATTTTTGTAAAATCTAAAAGGTACAGTGTGTAGTTTTTTTGTTTTTTTTGTGATATTAGAGAAACTCCTTAATAGTTACATAAAGGAGTGTTCCTCTATAGTGGCTGCCAATCAGTGTAACATTCTGTTTCATTTATATACAGTGCCAAAATCTACATTTTGGCACTTAAATTTAATACATAATTAAATTATAGGAATGCTGAAGAAATTACACCATAGAAAGCAGGTAAATTACACCTGTCCGTTCAAGTCAGAGGTGTAGCAGATGAAGTACAAGGTTCAACAATATAATTCATGTTACAGAAATATTTGTATGCATAAATACATCCCTGGAATAACTTTTTAATTGTTTTTTTTATGTTCACAAAGAATATTATATTTGCATACTTAGGGATTATAGGTGAATTTGCCTACTCCGTCAGTTTACACGCCAACTCCGTCAGGCAGAGAATCTGACGAAGTTGAGGTCTGACCGAGTTAACAAAAAGCCAAGTATTTTCCCGCCAATACATGGACTCCACACGTTAACTAGCTGTTCTTTCTTCACTTGCTAGCTGCCATGATAATCTTAATAAAATACCTAAAATTGGTCCACAAATGTTAAAATAAAATCCTCAAAACCAGGAATTGGTGTTGATGTTTTCCAGCTGTGACTGTGGAAGTATCAACATTGTTTGTCTAAAATATCAAAAAATTTTAAACTTTCCAGAGCCTGCATAGTTGTGTTACATTCAGCACAACCAGAAGGAAGAAAGGGGGTTCTCCTGGATATAGCTGACCACGCTATTTCCTAAATTAGTGAAGATTTTGAAAAATCTGGAAGAGTTGACAAAAATTGAGGACAAACCATTGACACACAGATTTTTAGGTAAAATACTTTATGTATTGTTTTATGTATTTTTATTTACTAGAAAAAAGTCTAGTATTAGTTTGCTCATTTACAGTTTTTTTTTGGTGGGTCAGTATTGTGACCTCTTGCTGAGGACAGGTTTAATAACAGGACCTCCTTGTTACAGACCATATACTGAAACAAATTCATCCTAAAAGAGTTGAAAAGGTTTGCCAAACAAATTGTTTTAGTGTGCAGTGTTACTCTAGATGTAGATGTAGGGTATGTAGATGGTGATCAATGTCTTGATTTTTAATTTTAAAAAAATTAGGTTTTCTCAGTAGGACATGTTTTCTCATCATTTAGCTCATCATTTAGCAATTTACGGATTCTCAAGAATCCGTAAATTGCTAAATGATGAGCTTAACTTTAAAAATACTTTGAGTCGGAGAAAAATATAATTCCTTGTTTTCAGATCACAATCCAGAGGGACAGCGGATTGGATGTTTCTGCACCCAAACACGGCAAGATAGACCCCGGCAATGCTCCTCATGTCGGGGGTAACCAGTGGGCAGGAGGCACAGGTAACAAGTCTTTCTAACTATACCTCCAACATGTACACATGTCATCCTACTGCCAATGTTTTATACAACCTCGTGATGACAGTTTACCTATACGTCACGTATAGGTAAACTGGTCTAAAAGGAGCTTGTTGTATCAGTGCAGTGGTGGCTCTAGTCTGAACACTGATCTCCCCCTGGTAAACTTCTAAAGGGGTTTGATGTTCATTGTGCTTCTGCAAGAAGTGGCTGTCAGAAAATACAGAGCCATGAAAAAGTACTGGCCTACTTTCAGATTTCTTCTGCTTTTGCTTTTTTCTAACCCTTAAATGTTTTAGATCATCAAACTAATTTTATATCAGACAAAGATAAGCTGAGTAATAACAAAAAGCCGTTTTCAAATGAACATTTCATTTATTAAGGGAAAAAAGCTCTCCAAACAAACCTGGTACCGAAAGTGATTGCCGTCTTTTGGCAAATGATGAATTAACTGTGAATGACCACAATTTCTAAAAAGCTGTTTGATTTCATCTCATATTACTATCTGTAAAATGAGGTGGGGTGGGGTGGACTATTTGTAAAATCAAAAGAATCACTGAATAAGAACCTGCCTGAGGTGAAAAAATTGAAACAAATGAAAACAATTTTGACATCAATCAGTCTGGAAAGGTTACAAAGCAATTTCCAAGGTTTTGGGACTTCATTGAACCACAGTGAAAACCACTATCTATAAATAGAGAAAACGTTGGGGGGATAGTGGGGAACCTTCCCAGGAAAGGTCAGCCTACCAAAATTACTCCAAGAGTGCATTACCAAGTCATCTAGAAGGTCACAACAGGACCCAGAACAACATGTAAAGCTCTGTAGTCCTTGCTTGCCTCAGTCAAGGTCCGAGGTTATAAGTAACGAGACAACAAGAACAACAAGAAAGAGAGACTAGGCAAAAATGGCATCCATGGGAGAGTTCTTGGACCAAAACCATGGCCGAGCAAAAACAACATAATGGCCCGTCTCATATTTGCCAAGAAGCATCTTGATGATCTTTAAAACTTTTGGGAAAATATCCTATTAAATAAATAGAGTAAATACTAGTTATTACTCAAAATCTGGACCTAAATCTGATGGATATTCTGTAGCAGGGTCTTAAATTTGCTGTTTATGTTCAAAAATCCTTCAGCGTAACTGAAATAAAACAAAGAAGAGTGAGACAAAATTCCTTCACAGTGGTGTAAAAGTCTCATTTCCGGTTCTAACAAACATTGTTGATGATGTGAAACAAGAAAGTGTGAACAGAAAGACATAATAGAACAAATCCGGTTGAGGAGAAACACTTTTTCATAGCACTGTATGTTAATAAAAACAAACGTTTTACTGATTAAACTAATTTGGGCATGAATGTGTCAACAAGAAAATAAACTGTCAAGTTGCTGTTGACAGATCAAACAAACAACTAGCTTGCCATTTTTCAAGACAGGCCTATATGTTTTTCTTTTTCAGTGGAAACTTTAACCTTTTTGGTTTGTTGAATACAGCATTTTCTGTGTTGTTCAGGGAGTGTGTCTACAAATGACGCTCATGACGCTCCCATGCCAGAAGGGAAATGTAGTCTCTCCAGCAAATACTTTTAAATCAGATGACAATAGTTCTGCAATGAGCTTCACTCAGATGGATGTACCTTACTGTGTCCGTAAGGCAGAGCCTGACCATTCTACAGAGAACACTCATTCCAGTAACTTTTATGTTTCATTTTGTTCTTTCAGTCATGATCCATATTTCAAGATGACTCAGTAAAGGGAGACCTTTGACTTTCTGTTCAGCTGACGGACAGGAATTTTTTGCAATCATTACTTCACACAAGGTCCTGTTCAATCCATCTCTCTCCTGTTCCATCCTACCACCACTCATGAACAAAGCAACAAGATACTTGAACACAACCTGAGGCAGAAACTTACCTCAGACCCACAGGGAGCCTCACCTCACTTTTATAGATGAAAACCATGGAATTACAGGTCCTTCTCAAAATATTAGCATATTGTGATAAAGTTCATTATTTTCCATAATGTCATGATGAAAATTTAACATTCATATATTTTAGATTCATTGCACACTAACTGAAATATTTCAGGTCTTTTATTGTCTTAATACGGATGATTTTGGCATACAGCTCATGAAAACCCAAAATTCCTATCTCACAAAATTAGCATATTTCATCCAACCAATAAAAGAAAAGTGTTTTTAATACAAAAAACGTCAACCTTCAAATAATCATGTACAGTTATGCACTCAATACTTGGTCGGGAATCCTTTGGCAGAAATGACTGCTTCAATGCGGCGTGGCATGGAGGCAATCAGCCTGTGGCACTGCTGAGGTCTTATGGAGGCCCAGGATGCTTCGATAGCGGCCTTTAGCTCATCCAGAGTGTTGGGTCTTGAGTCTCTCAACGTTCTCTTCACAATATCCCACAGATTCTCTATGGGGTTCAGGTCTGGAGAGTTGGCAGGCCAATTGAGCACAGTGATACCATGGTCAGTAAACCATTTACCAGTGGTTTTGGCACTGTGAGCAGGTGCCAGGTCGTGCTGAAAAATGAAATCTTCATCTCCATAAAGCTTTTCAGCAGATGGAAGCATGAAGTGCTCCAAAATATCCTGATAGCTAGCTGCATTGACCCTGCCCTTGATAAAACACAGTGGACCAACACCAGCAGCTGACACGGCACCCCAGACCATCACTGACAGTGGATACTTGACACTGGACTTCTGGCATTTTGGCATTTCCTTCTCCCCAGTCTTCCTCCAGACTCTGGCACCTTGATTTCTGAATGACATGCAGAATTTGCTTTCATCCGAAAAAAGTACTTTGGACCACTGAGCAACAGTCCATTGCTGCTTCTCTGTAGGCCAGGTCTGGGGAATGCGGCACCTGTAGCCCATTTCCTGCACACGCCTGTGCACGGTGGCTCTGGATGTTTCTACTCCAGACTCAGTCCACTGCTTCCGCAGGTCCCCCAAGGTCTGGAATCGGCCCTTCTCCACAATCTTCCTCAGGGTCCGGTCACCTCTTCTCGTTGTGCACCGTTTTCTGCCACACTTTTTCCTTCCCACAGACTTCCCACTGAGGTGCCTTGATACAGCACTCTGGGAACAGCCTATTCGTTCAGAAATTTCTTTCTGTGTCTTACCCTCTTGCTTGATGGTGTCAATAGTGGCCTTCTGGACAGCAGTCAGGTCGTCAGTCTTACCCATGATTGGGGTTTTGAATAATGAACCAGGCTGGGAGTTTTAAAGGCCTCAGGAATCTTTTGCAGGTGTTTAGAGTTAACTCGTTGATTCAGATGATTAGGTTCATAGCTCGTTTAGAGACCCTTTTAATGATATGCTAATTTTGTGAGATAGGAATTTTGGGTTTTCATGAGCTGTATGCCAAAATCATCTGTATTAAGACAATAAAAGACCTGAAATATGTCAATTAGTGTGCAATGAATCTAAAATATATGAATGTTAAATTTTCATCATGACATTATGGAAAATAATGAACTTTATCACAATATGCTAATATTTTGAGAAGGACCAGTATATGCCTTAGAGAAGCTAAAGAGGCCATCAGAACCACATAATCTGCAAAAATCTTAAAAAGATCCTGAAGCTTCCAGACCCTCTTCTCTCTAATGCCTTGTCACCGAAGAGGCCAAATTGCTTGGGGGGACCTAATGACACAGCCCCCTAGATCATGAGATACTCAAACCCAAGGTAATGATTCTGTGGAGAGGTCTCCCAGACTCATAACATTTTAAATTTTAGTGGCCTTCCTTGTTCCTAAGTTTAAACAAGACATCCAGTTATATTTTTACATTTGTTGGGGTTAGTTATGTTTATTTTTAGTGAATATTTGAATCGCTGGACAACCACAAAGATTTCCAGTAAAGTGCATTCTTGTGCCCTGGCTGTTTTAAGTTAGTGACTGTTGTTTTTAGTATCTATAAATATCATTTTTCATTTAAAAAACTGGTCATGTGTGTAAAAATGAGCAGTAAAACAAACTGTATGCAATACAAAATTCCTCCCTGAACATGGGATTTTTCCTAAGGTGGCAGAGACACTGCAGGACTGGGAGGCAAAGGCGGGCCTTATCGCTTAGATGCTGGACACAAGGTCTACCAGATCTCCCAGGCTGAGAAGGACGCAGTTCCAGAGGAGGTCCGCAGAGCAGCCCGTGAGATGGCTGAAAAGGCCTTCAAGGAAAAGTAGGATACATATTATTTTCATGTATTTCAGACATATATAAGGTTTTTTCCCATTTTGCTTCTATCTTTTATTTGATATAGTTTCTTACAAGTCTCCATACCCTTTCTGAAATTGTTTCACATTTTGGCACGATACAACCACAAACCTCAGTGTATTTTGTTGGCATTGACCAACACAAAATAGTGCATAAAGTGGAAAAGATTATATATGGTTTTCAAAGCATTTTACAAATAACACTATAGAAACTGTGACATGTCTTTGTAATCTTTTATTACATTTTTCTTTGCAAAGTTGCTCAAACTCCTTTACATTGGAGTGGAATCGTATGTGCACAACAATTTTCAAATTTTGCCACAGATTCTCAGTTTTAGTTTGGTCTGGACAAATGAACATGCTTTGATCTAAACCCTTCCACTGTAGCTCTGACTGTATATTTAGGGTTGTTGACCTGCTGGTCAAGGTAAACCTCTGCCCTAGTCTCTAGTGTTCTGCAGCCTCTGTTGCTGTATTTTGTTGCGCCGCCATGTAGACTCCAGACCTCATGGCGGTGCACAAGTATGCAGTGGCATGGTGGTCTCTGTGTTTTTGTTTGTTTCTGTGTTTGTTTAATGTTTGCTGTTTGGCATAACCAAGGCTCACTTGCAATATGAGGGAGCTGAACTCCTCATTAGAGGAATTGATGTTGGTGATATATTACTTCCAAAGCAACCAACTTTAATATTTTACCGGAGATCCTGCATGGGAAGAATGCTGGAGCCTCCTTTCTTATCTGCATCTGAAGCGCATCTACCTGCGCAAACAACAGAAATGGGGCAAGAGGTGCTGCATGCGGCCTATGCTAAACGCTAACCCACACGACCAGCATTGCTAAGCCTTTTTTGTTCAATTGCAGGTAACTCTCAATTAGATCGCGGAAATAGGCTGAGATTATTCTCTGACAAGACCTACAGCAGCGTGATGGTATTCACAGAGACTTGATTGAATAACAGCAGCTCTGACAGGGCTGTAGGGCTAGCCAGCCACACTGTTTATCAGGACTGCATGCTGCGGTAAGGGGCGTTAAATATGTGTGTGTATACATAAGTGTTAATTGGGGTACAGCTTTAGCTGTCATCGGCACCTACTGCTCACCAAAGTATCTGGCAGTAAAATGCTGGCCGTTTTACGTACCCAGGAAGTTTTCTGCTGTCCTCATTACAGCGGTCTATAACACCCTCCCCCATGCCAGTACCAAGCTAGCCCGGGAGGAGCTATTCACAATGCTGTAAATAGCTAGCAAAATGCTAATCCAGGAAGAGTAGTGATTGTGGAACAAGACTTCAACCATGTTGATCTCTAGAGGGCCCTGCCAAAACTAAATAAAAACATACATTTATCTGCAAGAGACAGTAACATTTTTGACCAAGTGTACACAAATTATCAGTAGAGCCTACAAAGCTGCACCAGCTTCACACCTTGATCTGTCATATCACATGATGCCATCCTACAGACCAGTAATATGCAGTTGATCCACTGTAAAGTAGAAAATCTGACCCGGAGGGTAACACCACTACTGTTCTAGATGACATAACATTCTGTGCAGAGACTGTACTACCCACCGATACCTCAAGGGTGTTTCCGAATCAGAACCCTTGGTTCAATGGAAATGTACAATCACCGCTCAGGGATACGGATACTGCCTATAGGTCTTAAACTGAGCAGGACTACAAAACTGCCTAGAAGAACTTAGTGAAGGGGATTAGAGAAGCCAAGGGCCAGTATAGGCAGCCAGTAGAGGGACTCTTGGCAAACAAGGACTCCCGTAGCATGTGGAGAGGAATCAAATCCCTAACTGACTATAAAACCAAAACCACACAGATTAGTTGCGACGGGAAACTTCCTGTCACCCTGAACCACTTCTTTGCTCGCTTTGATAAGCATCAGGGAAGAACCCTGCACATTGAACAAACCCAGCCTGAAGAGGAGCCATCACTCTCCCTAAAGCAGTGCCACATGAGATCCATTAAAGAAAATTAATACCACCAAAGCAGCTGGACCAGATGGGGTGACAGTTCGTCTGCTAAAGGCTTCAGCGGACCAACTAGCTGGGGTGTTCATGAACAACTTGAATCTCTCTTTACTGCTAGCCATAGTTCTCACCTGCCTCAAATTCACCACCATTTTTCCTGTGCCAAAAAAGTTTGCTTTTACTACTCTCAATGACTATCGCCCAGTTGCTTTCATCCCCATGATTACGAAGTGTTTTGAGAGGATGGTGTTAGCACACATAAAGGACAGCATTCCAGCAGACATGGACACACCACATGGCTGTGTGCTTAGTATAGCCCTCCTCACCCAGAACTGTGATGCCATCCACTCCACCAACACTGTGGGTAAATTTGCAGATGACACCACAGTGGTAAATCTCATTACTGACAATAATGAGACCTTGTATGGGTAGGATGTCCAACATTTGGTGAAGTAGTGTGCAGGCAATAACCTGGTCCCCAACCCCACCAAAACAAAAGAGGTCATCAAAGACTTTAGGAGGAGCAAGATAGCTTCAGGGTGCTCTCCCCTTTACATCAGTGGTGAGGATGTAGAGAGAGTAGACTCTTTCAGATTCCTTGGCACATACATCAGGAAGCATCTGACATTGTCACATTACACAACTGACTTGGTAAGAAGGACCCAGCAGAGAAGTTATACCTGAGGAAGCTGAAGCGGACAGTTGCTTTAAAGCCTTTATTGAAGTAACACAGAGAGCATGCTCTGTCACAGCTGCACAGTTTGGTCCAGAAGCTGCACAGCAGAGGACAGGAAAGATCTGTTCTGTGTGATGAAGGCTACACAGAAGATTGTAGGAACTGAGCTCCAAAATTTGGACTCTGTGTATGCCTAACGCAAAGGAGAGCACAGTCCGTCTGGATGGACAGCAGTCATCCAGGACATTCCCTCTTCATTCTCTCATTGCCACCTAGGGTACCAAACTGTTCAGGTGTGGACTAACAGGCTGAAGAACAGCTTATTTCACAGGGCTGTAGCCTGCATCCTCCTGCTGCCCCCGCTCCCTCACCGACCCCGTGTTATGAAGGCTGTGCAGAAAGATTGTGGGAACTGATCTCCTGACTTGGTTTTATTGCATATTGAACATGTGTGATGTTATCTGTGTTGGGTCATCCTGTGTGTTTTTTTATATTTTTGGTGCTGGTCGTAGCAATACAATGACAAATAAACATCCTTATGTCCTCATGCATTTAGCGTCATCCATCTGGACATCAACTCTGATTAGCTTCCATATCCCCACTAAAGAAAAACATCCCCACAGCATGATGCTGCCACCAGTTGTCCTCCACACATGACGTTTTGCATTCAAGCCAAAACACTTATTTTTGGTCTCGTCTGATCAGAAACATGGCTTGTGCCAAACTGACAATGAGTCTTTTTATTGCTTTTTTTTTTCTAGTCACATTTCCATTAATTTGTAGAGTGGATGACTAATACTCTTAAAAGATTCTTCTACCTGAGCTGTAGATCTGTGCAGCTCCTCCAGAGTTACCGTGGGCCTGTTGGCTGCTTGTTTGATCAAAGCTGTCCTTGCCCAACCTAACAATTTAGATGGACGGCCATGTCTGAGTAGGTTGCCTGTTGTGTCCTCTTTCTAACTTGAGATGGTGGATTGAACAGAGCTCTGGGAGATGTTCAGTGCTTGAGATTTTGTTTTATTGCCTAATCCTTATTTTTCTTTATAACATTCCCCCTGTTGAGCTTTACAATGTTGTTTTTCACAAATGTTTTTATTTAGGGGTATCAGAGTAAATACATACAGGTCCTTCTCAAAACATTAGCATATTGTGATAAAGTTCATTATTTTCCATAATGTCATGATGAAAATTTAACATTCATATATTTTAGATTCATTGCACACTAACTGAAATATTTCAGATCTTTTATTGTCTTAATATGGATGATTTTGGCATACAGCTCATGAAAACCAAAAATTCCTATCTCACAAAATTAGCATATTTCATCCGACCAATAAAAGAAAAGTGTTTTTAATACAAAAAACGTCAACCTTCAAATAATCATGTACAGTTATGCACTCAATACTTGGTTGGGAATCCTTTTGCAGAAATGACTGCTTCAATGCGGTGTGGCATGGAGGCAATCAGCCTTCAGCTCATCCAGAGTGTTGGGTCTTGAGTCTCTCAACGTTCTCTTCACAATATCCCACAGATTCTCTATGGGGTTCAGGTCAGGAGAGTTGGCAGGCCAATTGAGCACAGTGATACCATGGTCAGTAAACCATTTACCAGTGGTTTTGGCACTGTGAGCAGGTGCCAGGTCGTGCTGAAAAATGAAATCTTCATCTCCATAAAGCTTTTCAGCAGATGGAAGCATGAAGTGCTCCAAAATCTCCTGATAGCTAGCTGCATTGACCCTGCCCTTGATAAAACACAGTGGACCAACACCAGCAGCTGACACGGCACCCCGGACCATCACTGACTGTGGGTACTTGACACTGGACTTCTGGCATTTTAGCATTTCCTTCTCCCCAGTCTTCCTCCAGACTCTGGCACCTTGATTTCCGAATGACATGCAGAATTTGCTTTCATCCGAAAAAAGTACTTTGGACCACTGAGCAACAGTCCAGTGCTGCTTCTCTGTAGCCCAGGTCTGGGGAATGTGGCACCTGTAGCCCATTTCCTGCACACGCCTGTGCACGATGGCTCTGGATGTTTCTACTCCAGACTCAGTCCACTGCTTCCGCAGGTCCCCCAAGGTCTGGAATCGGCCCTTCTCCACAATCTTCCTCAGGGTCCGGTCACCTCTTCTCGTTGTGCAGCGTTTTCTGCCACACTTTTTCCTTCCCACAGACTTCCCACTGAGGTGCCTTGATACAGCACTCTGGGAACAGCCTATTCGTTCAGAAATGTCTTTCTGTGTCTTACCTTCTTGCTTGAGGGTGTCAATAGTGGCCTTCTGGACAGCAGTCAGGTCGGCAGTCTTACCCATGATTGGGGTTTTGAGTGATGAACCAGGCTCGGAGTTTTAAAGGCCTCAGGAATCTTTTGCAGGTGTTTAGAGTTAACTCGTTGATTCAGATGATTAGGTTCATAGCTCGTTTAGAGACCCTTTTAATGATATGCTAATTTTGAGATAGGAAATTTGGGTTTTCATGAGCTGTATGCCAAAATCATCCGTATTAAGACAATAAAAGACCTGAAATATTTCAGTTAGTGTGCAATGAATCTAAAATATATGAATGTTAAATTTTCATCATGACATTATGGAAAATAACGAACTTTATCACAATATGCAAATGTTTTGAGAAGGACCTGTATGCATGCCACAATTTTCAGAATTTTATTTGTAAAACCAATTGAAAGCCATGCATTATTTTCCTTCCACTTCACATTTAAGCCCAACTTTGTGTTTGTGTGTGACATCAAATCCTGACAAAAGCAGATTAATGTTTGTGATTTTAACATTCAAAAATGTGTAAAGCTCATGAGGTGTGAATACTTTCACAGGGCACTATAAACAATGACATGGTTGAATTGGTGCTGTGTGGGTTTATACACTATAGGTTTGATTTCAGTAACAGAACCTGGTAAGGGCCATCTGTGCACATTAAAACCTTTGATCTGACAGAGGGTGGATACTTTGACCGTAGCTAATGGGGTTAGCACTGCTGGTGGAAAGCCTTGTTGAGCTGTTCAGATGTTTGGGATGGATTTTTTTTTTTCCACATTGAAAACTTCCCACATGTTAAGTGGAAGAAATGTCTAATATGGAACAGGTGTTTGTGTGCGGTGGTTGTGAGAAGAGATGTTCCAGGTATAATGGCCCACCGTGGGTCAACAGGGACAGGCTGCACCGCCTCAGCTGGATGGCTGAACTTTATAATGATGAATCCCACTGGGGATGATGTGTGCGAGCCCACAGTTTAGAGCAGAGGGTTGAGAGGGCACCCTTTTCACCAGCTGAACCATGAAGGCCGTCTCTGTTCATTCTCGCTTCAAACAGAACCCCCTCCCTCCCTGTTTTCCTGCCTGGCCCTCCAAACACACTGGCTGCTTTCACATGAACAGGACAACCTCTCCACCTTTTTTTTCTCATCTTTTTATCTCTTCTTGTCTTGCCTCTGTCACTAACCTCATTTTTCCAAATTCCTCCCCCTCTTCATTTACTGCCTGTCTATCATCTTGTGCTAACATGCTGATTCTGATATCACTAAATTTGAATGTTCCCAAACAGAACAAGTTAAATAAAGGGCTTCTTTTCTTCCCTGTCAATCAGTTACTGGAAGGTTATTTTTTTCTTTTATCTTTCTTGATGTATCACAGTCTTTTTTATTTAGCTTCATTTTTCTCTCTTTTTTATTGATCAAACTGCAAGGGATCCAGAAGGTTTTGGGTATGTGAGACACAGAAAATGATTAGTTTTACTCGGCAGTGTCTGAGATTTGCTAAAGTCTGATCGGATTTCTAATTTCAGTTTGTTCAAAACAAAGGGGTTAGAAGTTCAAAATAAAAAAACAAAGCATCTTTGTTGTAATAGGTTCATCCTTCCTGTTATCGGAAAGTCTCTCTCTCTCTCTCTAGCTAACTATGAATCTTCTCACAGTAACAACTTTAACACAGAGTTACCTGGTAGGGGTTAGAAGGATGCGTGGAGTGATCAGAAAAAAAATTTTCTTTTTTTTCTTGACCTCTGGCCACCGCTCAAGAAGAAAACTTGCAGGAGCGATTATTTTTGTGTTGTCCTGTTTCTGACACTTGGGCGATCTGTGTCCTGTAGCCTTGTTGTTGTTCCTGTTTTTTTTTTTTTCTTTTTTACAAGTTTCTCCCAGAATTGCATGCGATTTGTATGTTCTCTCCATGCATGTGTGTTGGATCTCTCTGGGTACTGGAGGTTTATACTAAATAATTATTTCTCTTTATTTCACTTATACTGCATTACAAAGGCTTCAATGGAAATAAGACTATTAACTGCAAACCCTACAGTTTGAATTTGAAATAATGTAGTTCTATCTTAGTTCTTAGGTTTCATATCTTATGTTGTTATATGGTACTGAAGTACCAGCCTTTACAGAAAGGAATTAAGAGTAAATGCATGGCACAGAACAAAGTGGTTAGGATGTTGCTGTTACACACCAGTTTTTGAGATTTGTGTCCTAAATTTGATATCTGTTGCTTTTATTTCCTTGTTTCTGTGAAAATATAATCTGGTTCTACCAAGGGAGGTTTATTATTAATAAATGTGATAGTTGGATGAGATTTCTAAAATAGCTTTTCTTTCTGATGCTATTTTCAGATGTTATTTTTTTTGTTTGTCCTCAACATTTTAAAAGTAGATACCACGTTACATTTACTAATGATAAGTAATGAGGTCTAGTTGTCCTATTCCTCCCTGTTAATTGTGTGCATTATGCCTTGATATCCATGGGTCAGGGTCACCAGGGGAGCTGGTGTCTATCTCCAGCAATCATTGGGCGAGAGGCGGGGGACACCCTGGAGAGGTCCCCAGTCCATCACAGGGGAACAAAGAGACACACTGGAGAAACAAGCATGCACACACCCACTCACACCTAAGGAAAATTTAGAGAAACCAATTAACATAACATGTTTTTGGAATGTGGGAGAAGGCAGAAGTACCCAGAAAGATCTGATGCATGGGTGGGGAGAACATCAAACCCCATGCAGAAAGTTCCACCCAGTCTGGGTTTGGAACCCGGAACCTTCTTGCTACAAGGCAACAGTGCTACCAATTGGGCCACCTTGCAAATCCCTGTATTCTTTTATGCTATAGCGTTTTGAATATGATAATTCAGTTTTTTATTGGCTAAGTTTATTCAGCACCATTGTACTTTCACGATTCTTCAAAAAAGAAGACAAAACAATCCTAAGTCTTTCAGACTTTCCACCAGGGAACATTTAGTTTTGTACTTCCCTCACCACATACTGACTTTTTTTAGATCTTTTTCATCACTGAAGTGACTTCATTGTTATTCAGGACAGATTATCATTGGGTTTACTTATGTATGTTTTCTAATCCATTAAGAAAGGGCTTTAAAGAACGTCTCTTCCCTGTCTGCTTAACTTGGTAGTTCAATGCTTCCAACTCCGAAGAGATTTATGAATCTCCAAAACATTTTTCTAATTGAGCTGAGAAAAAGATATTCAACACATCACTTATCTTGTGTTTTCCAATCTAAACCGTTGTGTTCTCTTTACTCAGATTTCCCAATCCGCACAGCAAGCCTAAACCACATAAAGGATTTGATTGTTGTGTCACATTTTACGTATACTGTGTAGTTCTCTCCTGAATGATTTAGTAAGACTGAGGACTGCTGCAGGAACTCTAGCACCCTCTTCCTTTCACTCGATAGTTGCAACAACCAGTCGATGATAACAAACAGTAAGCCACAAATTATGGTGGTTTAAATGGGTGGCAGCACAACACTACCTTTTGAGTTTCATTATTTTAACCAAACTGATTTGTTTTCAGGAGTAGTTAAGTCATATTTCCTAATTATTCGAGCTAAATTTCATTTTATATACAGTATATACAGTTGAGGACCATAGTGAGCTCGCTTAATGGATCTCATTTGGTATTCCAACAATGGTAGTTATAAATAAAGATGTAAATTCACAAAGATTCACAAAACTACTCACTTTGAATGGGCAGCCACTACTCATTGGAAGCACACTAATGTATGTCACTGTTACGCAGAAAGGTAACCCCCAGAGCAAAATGCGGCTGAGTATTTTTGTGATATGCGGTGTTGTTTATTTGCTAGACATGTCATTTGGAGTTCTGGCCAAAGATTCAAAGTTGATTTCAAAAGGCCATTACACCCATTACACCCAGAAGGAGTCTCTGAAATATTATTAATATACCTATTAATCTGAACTTGTAAATGCAATCTCTTGAGCACGTTATGTGTTAAGCCTGGATTCTAATCATCTTAGTAATATTTTTATGATTTTTAGATTTTCTTTAAAAGTCAGCATAGCACAGCACCCTTTACTCTCTGCTTTAGTTAATCTAAAAAAAAAAAAAAAATGCAGTTAGAGGATAGCAGGCCCTTTTTTGCAGAAATGCAAAATATTGCTTTCAAATTCAAACGTGTTCCAAGGGTTTTTGTCAAACGTTTCATGCAGTATGACAACAAAGTAGTGCTAACCTAACGTATTTCAAGACAACCATATTTAGCAATATGTCTGTCTTTTATTAGACTAAGTCTGACCCCAAAAAATGTACTTTAAGCCTTGTGTTTCTCTAATTAAATGTTTCATAATGTGTAAAACAGAAACAAAAAAAACCCTGAAATCTGGCGTTCTTGTGGCCGTTCCCTCTTGGGAGACGAGGCGTGTCTCGTTGACTGTGTTTGTCCAGTGTGTTTAGCTGTAGGGAGTGTCAGCCTAAGCCAGTGTTTTTGTGGTAGTTGTGTGTGAAATGTCAGTGTGCCTCCACCTCACTGCGAAAACACAGAGGCCCTCTCACTGCCTTTCGTCTGCTCCCGTGCTCTCAGCTGTTTGCGTCGCGGTTCAGGAATTTAAAGGAAATAGCTGCTGCGACTGGCCAAGATCGTCTGCTCTCCACATCACTACCATGCATCCTCAGACACACGCAGGAATGTGTGGAGGAAGTGCCTCTGGTACATGCTGTGCAGAGACGATGGGGTGTGAATGCTGAGGAGCAGACAAAGAATCTGTGTGCATATCAGGAAGAATTGGACACCTGAAGCACAGCTGATTACTGTGAATGCATGTCATGTTTGGAAAAAGAATTGAAACATTTTCATATTTTGCCATGTTACAATCAAGTGTGGCATGAATCTTTATTCAACCCTCTTTCACCTACTAATCATAAATAAAGTAATTGCAATTAACTGTCTTCAGAGGTCACCTAATTAGTAAACAGAGTTCACCTATGTGTAACTGAATCTCAATATAAAACCAGCTATGAATGTCCCAGAGGTTAGTTAGAGAACGTTATCAAAAAAACAGTGTCATGAAGACCAAGGAACAGTGCAGACAGGTCAGGGAGAACATTGTGGAGGAGTTTAAAGCAGAGTTAGGTTCTAAAACAATATCCCAAGATTTAAACATCTCACAAATGAAAACCTATCATGACATGGATCCACTTTAACCTGTCAGGCTTGGCAAGAAGAGCATTAATCAGAGAAGCAGCCAGGAGGCACATGGAACCTGGTTGGAGGAGCAGCAGAGATCCACAGCTCAGGTGGGAGAATTTGTCAACAATACAACTATTAATCATGCTTTTTTGAATAGAGGCAAGAATAGAGCCGCTGTTACAAGAACATCATAAAAAGTCCAGTTTAAAGTTTTCCAACTTGGAAGAAGGTGCGCTAGTCAGATGAGACAAAATTTTGTTTATTGGTCCACATGCTATCTCCATGTGTGAAGGAAAACTAAAACATCATGTTGTGGGGATTGGTTTATTTAAAGGAACATTTTTGTCAGAGTTGATGAAAAGATGAATGGAGCTAAATAAAATGCAATCGTTGAAGAATACAGCCTGCACTTTAATGAAATAGTTTACATCAAATCTTATTGCCATGACAGAGCAGCCCAGTCAATGTCCAGACCTAAATCCCATTGGAAATCCCAACAACTAAAAAGGGATGTTCCGTGATGATCTCCATCCAAGCTGACTGAGCTTGAGCCATTGTACAAAAAGGAATAGGCGCATGTGCAAAGCTGGTGGAAACATACCCTAAAACACTTGCTGCTGTAATCGCATGAAAAAGGTCGTTCTGCAGTGTAGGGGGGGCTGAAAACAAATTCACACCACAGATATGTATTTGTAAAACATTTTGAAAACCATGTGTTATTTCAGCACTACATCAAAATTATTACGTTTGTGGCGGTAACATGACAATGTGAAAAGGTTCAAGGGCTATAAATGTTTTTGCAAGGTATTGTGAACAGGAAGGAGATTGGAGAAAAGCAATAGTGGAAATGAAGGAAAAAATAGAGATGTGGAACAAAACAGAAAACAAGAAGAGAAGTAGGGCCAAACAGAAAAAGAGGGAAGTTGAGGAAATGGAAGAATAAGACAATAGGATACGGTGAAGGAAAGTTGAAAGAAGAAAAAAACAAGGGCAACAATAAGAATGAAAACAGAGAAAATGAAAAGTAAAGCTTTTAAAGTAATAAAGGAAGCTATGTTCTCTCTTAAATAATGGGTTTCATCTGTGTCAGTGAATAAATATTTATTATGAACACGTGTTGGTCTACTCATGGTTTCAGAGCTGACTGGACAAATGCCACCTGTTGACTCAGTGTCTCCCTGTGTTAACCATCTCAACTACAACTCAGGCATTCATCTGTGATCTAGGTGTGGATAAACGGTAGTTTACATCAGGTTTTCCCTACAGGTGTGTTCTTCTGAGGGTGTGTGTGCATGTCTGCATGTGTGACCTCCTTTGATTGCATGGCTAATGCCAGCACAGTCTAAACACCTTGACTCTTCCACATTCACACACAGATCAGAATCAGAATCAGAAAAGCTTTATTGCCAAGTACGTTTTTGGACATACAAGGAATTTGTTTTGGCGTAGTTGGTGCAATACAGTACAAATTAAACAGTATAAACATATCTACAATATAATATAAATATATGTGCACAGTTTTAAGTGAGTGAGAGTAAATATAGAGCAGTATAAGATGCAAGAGCAATACAACAGTGCAGGTGATCATTGTGCAAGTATAGCAGTGCAAGTAAAGCCGGAGTCCAAGCTGAACGTTAATGTAACGCATAGAGTTACAGTTTACAAGTGTCCTGTCAGCAAAAAAAGGGGGGGAGGGGAGTGTCAGGGTGGTTTCCGGGCTTTGTTAACCAGGCTGGTGGCAGATGGGGAAAAAACTGTTCTTGTGGCGTGAGGTTTTGGTCCGGATGGACCGCAGCCTCCTGCCAGAGGGGAGAGTTTCAAAGAGTCTGTGACCGGGGTGGGAGGGATCAGCCAGAATCTTCCCTGCCCGCTTCAGGGTCCTGGAGGTGTACAGTTCCTGGAGCGACAGTAGACTGCAGCCAATCACCTTCTCAGCAGACCGAATGACACGCTGCAGCCTGCCCTTATCCTTGGCTGTAGCAGCGGCGTACCAGATGGTGATGGAGGAGGTGAGAATGGACTCAATGATGGCTGTGTAGAAGTGCACCATCATAGTCTTTGGCAGGTTGAATTTCTTCAGCTGCTGCAGGAAGAACATCCTCTGCTGGGCTTTCTTGATGAGGGAGCTGATGTTTGGCTCCCACTTGAGATCCTGGGAGATGATGGTTCCCAGGAAGCGGAAAGATTCCACAGTGTCAATTGTGGAGTCACAGAGGGTGATGGGGGCAGGTGGGGCTGGGTTCTGCCTGAAGTCCACAACCATCTCCACTGTCTTTAGAGCGTTGAACTCAAGGTTGTTCTGGCTGCACCAGTCCAACAGATGGTCCACCTCCCATCTGTACGCGGACTCGTCACCATCAGAGATGAGTCCGATCAGGGTGGTGTCGTCCGCAAACTTCAGAAGCTTGACAGACTGGTGACTGGAGGTGCAGCTGTTGGTGTACAGGGAGAAGAGCAGAGGAGAGAGAACACAGCCTTGGGGGGAACCGGTGCTGATGGTTAGGGAGTCAGAGACGTGCTTCCCCAGCCTCACGCGCTGCTTCCTGTCAGACAGGAAGTCAGTGATCCACCTGCAGGTGGAGTCGGGCACACTCAGCTGGGAGAGCTTCTCCTGTAGCAGAACTGGGACGATGGTGTTGATGGCAGAGCTGAAATCCACAAACAGGATCCTGGCATAGGTTCCTGTGGAGTCCAGGTGCCGCAGGATGAAGTGAAGGGCTAAGTTGACTGCATCATCTACAGACCTGTTGGCTCTGTAGGCAAACTGCAGGGGGTCCAGGAGGGGGTCGGTGATGTCTTTTAGGTGTGAGAGCACAAGGCACTCAAAGGACTTCATCACCACAGAGGTCAGGGCAACGGGTCTGAAGTCATTAAGCCCTGTGGTCCTTGGCTTCTTGGGAACAGGGACGATGGTGGAGGACTTGAAGCAGGCTGGCACATGACATGTCTCCAGTGAGGTGTTAAATATGTCTGTGAAGACTGGAGACAGCTGATCAGTGCAGTGCTTCAGGCTGGCTGGTGAGACAGAATCCGGACCAGCAGCTTTCCGGGGGTTCTGTCTCCTGAAGAGTTTGTTGACGTCCCTCTCCTGGATGAAAGAGCCGTCCTCGGCGTGGGTAGGGGGCTGGTGGGGGGGAACTTCAGGGTGGGGGTTGGAGGTGCCAAGGCCCCTCTTGAGGTTGGGGAGGTGGGGGTGGTGAATTGTGGCTGCAGCTGTTGGGGGGCGTCGTGGGGGATGGTTGCAGGACTGTCCCTTTGTCTTTCAAAGCGGCAGTAGAACTCGTTCAGGTCGTTGGCGAGGCGTCGGTCGTTGATGGAGTGGGGGGCTTTCGGCTTGTAGTTGGTGATTTGCTTGAGCCCTTTCCAGACAGACGCAGAGTCGTTGGCTGAGAACTGGTTTTGGAGCTTCTCAGAGTACAGTATGGTCTCCCTACAGACTATACAGATCTGTTACAAGCTGGGACATATTAAGCCAGAGGCCCTCCATCCTTCCTCCAATCCCTGCCTGCATTTTAAAATCATGCCTCTGCATTGCAGGGGTGCTCACGGTCTGCTTGTCACCAAAGGTTTCTAACACCTGGGAGAGATTTCACCCACGTCCTACAGTTTCTTGTCATCTCACACACACTTTACGCTGCTGAAGCATGGTGGTAGCACCTTTACATCAGCCGCAACAAAGTGTGTGTACAGTAGCTGAGAGTTTAGTACCTGCACATAGGGATTACTTTGATAAGCCTGACTGAGGGGGTACAGACCACCTGTGTCTATGCAGGTGTGTCTTTGAAGAGATCACAAACACATGCCAAGTGGTCCATATTTAACAAACTTGACCCCTGTCAATTAGTGCACAGGTGTCCAGACGGGAGGTAATCAAAGCAACTTTAATGGTTTTCAGATTATGTTGAGCCTAAAGCCAGAGTCGTTGTGGTGGCCTTTAACCTTTCTATTGTGGCGATGCCAAAGACCTTTTCTGCAAGAAGTTAGCTGGGAATGCATATCTATTTGTTGACTTTGCTTTCCAGGCCCGACTAAAGATATCGTCCTACAGTGATGTGAAAACGTGTTTGCACACTAATGGTTATCTTTTATTTGTGCCTATTTGTTGCAGCTAAATATTTCAAATCATTAACCAAATCTTATGAAGAGAAGAAGCTATAAACCAACCTGGCTCTCTGTGATTTCCCCCTTTTTGAATCATGACTTAACTGTGATTAACCACATCATTTGAAACTCTTAGTTCAGTTTAAGTAGTTAAGCCAAAGAAAGATGACAAACAACACACTAATAATATCTATTAGTCTGGAAAGGCTTACAAGGCCATCTTAAGGTTTGGTTTTATTGGACTTCTTAACTGATTGAACTCCTTTACCTAGTTTATAGTATTTCATCTGGATTAAAGCATTTCAGACTGAGAGGTGATAGCTGGAGTAAATTACAAGCATGATGTCATCCTTCTCTTTGGAAACACTGCAGGGGAACAGATAATTGGCTCTGGAAAGATAAACAAGGACTGTAGGTAATCAAGAAAAGTAAGTTCCCCCAGGAACCATCTAGGGGCAAGGCAAAAGGGAGATCTGTTCTTGTTAACATGAGAAGTAAAATAACAGGCAGAACCAACCATCCAGAAAGTTTGGATGTAACCGATTGGACGATTTTAGCCTACAAGTCCTCTTCTACACCTCTGCCAAAAGAGAAATATATTTGGATGATTGCCAGAGGGAATCTTACATAATGGCTACTCCATTTGATAAAGAGCCTATCGCTGGAAACATTAAATTTCTGCCACATTATGGTGCAATAAAGGAGCTGGGACAGGGAGCTTTCTTTGTGCAGCTGCATTCTTTTCAGTTCACTCCCATGCTAATCTGGCCCAAGGCAGCAGTTCTCATCCAGTGGAAGATGGCTTCTTTTTATGTCCGACTGGCATCAGGCCAGTCGGGGTCAGTCAAGCTGATAATCATCTGATTCCAATTACAAGCCGATTTCATGGTGCATCTATACCTGAAAGATGGTCATAGGAAACTCAGACCAAAAGGTAAGAGAATGCATTTTTGTTTTTATTTTTAATAACACAACTGAAAGGAGCCAGCTGAGGTGGCTCCCTCAGGAGGTGTTCCAGGCATGTCCCACCGGGAGGAGGCGCAGGGGAACAACTCAGGACACGCGGGAGGGACTATGTCTCTCAGCTGGCCTGAGAACGTCTCAAGCCACCCCTAGAGAAGCTGGAGGTGGTATCTGGGGAGAGAGGAATCTGGGTGTCCCTGCTGAGACTGCTGCCCTCATCCTGAGAGCACCATCCTCACAGTGAAGCATGGTGGTGGCAGTATTATGGACTTGACCCTTATGAGTCATGAAAACATGGCTATTGTTTTACAGAATGTAAAGATCAGTGAAATGCCCAAATGTCACCTTCTTTAAGCCACGATTAAGTCAGTCCATCCATAGTCTCTAACTGCTTATCTTTGTAGGGTCGTGAAGGGGCTGGTGCCTCTTCCCAGTGGTCACTGGGCGAAAGGTGGGATACACCCTAAAAAGATCACAATTTCTTCACAGGGCAACACAAAAACAGACAGGACAAACAACCATACTCACACACATTTAGGGAGACCAATTTACTGTAATGATTTTGGACTGTGGGATGGGTACCCAGGAAGAACCCACATATGAACGGGCTTCGAATCTAGGACCCTATGCTGAAAGGCAACGACACTACCAACTGCTCCACTGTGCATGGTCAAGTTGAGTCATGCTAAAAAGCTGTGTGTCTCTTCTGTGTTTGTCTCAGATTAAAGGAAATTGATATGAGCGAGTATGATGCTTCTACTTATGAGCGCTTTTCCAACGCAGTGAGGAGACAGGTTCAGTCCCTACGAATCATCCTGGACAGCTTACAGGTCAGTATCACTGTACTGGTCTTATACTTGGCACCTGTGATTCCCTTTGTTGGATAACTCACCACTTTTAATCTAATCTCTTTTCCTGCAGCTGTTATCAGCAAGAAGTCCAATTATTCTTTAAAGAACACTGATTACTTTCATCCTGCTTTTCTGTCCAGTCCCCGTCCCGTTCAAAGCCACATCCTAAGTTACTGGTTGCCTTCACAACAATCATAGTGGGCTCATACAGCCAGCAGATGACCATTGTTTGACCTACAGACCTGTGTTGTCAGGTCAGAATGTAGGGGTTTGGAACGCCTAAAGCCTTTGATATGATGATGTGACTGAAAGGGCCTAGGGAGTGGTGGCAAAAAAATAAGCTTGTTAGAGTCTCTCAGGTTCATTGTTTGGATCTTACTTTCCTCCTTTTGTTTAGGCATAGTAGGGCGAGCATCTCGTGTGTGTGTGTGTGTGTGTGTGTGTGTGTTCATATGACGAGAGGAAAATCACGCTGCAATGATTACAGAGCAGAGCATCAAGGCTTGCCCTATTATTCTCCTGTACAGGTGTGAAGATGTGTTGTGGTGGGTGGGTGTTTGTGTGCGTGAGCTTGGGTTTTCCATCCAGGTGTTTACAGTCTGGCTTTTATCATGAATGTTGCATATTGTTTCTATGTGTCGCTTTAGCCAGAGGCTTCTCACTGTAAAAATGATGAAGATTACTCCTAACCCAGCAGACAAGACGCCATGAAGTCATGTTATGGTGTTCCGTACCTAATGAGTGAATTAAGGGTTCCCACACACAAATAGACTTACCGCTTACTATAGCTGGCAAACTTTAAACAGATAGTATGGATTGTTTCAATCTAGGGAATTCTTTCTGTTTATACTCAACCATAAACTGCTAAACCAGTTGTAACCAGCTAGAAATATGTAAAGCACCTTGAGTTTGCTTTGACCACTACTGTGTTGTCAGAGACAAAAATTCCTTTGGTTTTCTCTACTCAGATGGTCTGCCCCTCAATCTGTCTGAATTAACAATACAACTGCTGTCATTCACAATATTTCCCATGTTTGTGTGTAGAAAGTATCAGGGTTGATGCTTCACTTAGGCTGCACACAGTTTTAAAAAAGAATATTCATACACCTTGAGCTTTTTCCTATTTTGTCACATTAGAAGCACAAACTTTAATATATTTTGTTGATATTCTATGTGACAGTCAAACACAATGTAATCTTCAGTGTGAGCTACGTTTTTCTTTTCCCTTTACTCTAACAGCCTTAAACAAAATCTTAGTTTCCTTGAAGTTTAAACTACAAACAGATTAATAATTGGAGTCCACCTGTTTGTAATCTAATGCCATTGGTGATGAATGCAGGAAAATACTAGAAACAAAAATGTTTCGAGACCGATTTGTTTGTAACAGGCTGACCCTCCAGTACATAGATGGCAGACAACCATGTACTTCCCTTTATCGACATAACTGTCTTTCGATCTGATATGTTTTGTCACTGCTGATCACTGCATGGCAAACCTATGTGTGTTTGTGTTTCAGGCTAAAGGCAAGGAGCGGCAGTGGCTAAAGAACCAACCTATGGGAGAACTGGATGATGCTAAAATCATTGATGGACTAACTGGAGAGAAAACTATCTATAAACGCAGGGGAGAGCTGGACCCAGAGGTGTGTGTCTTTTTGTAGCTGTGGATATTTTTACCATTCAACCACCTTTGTTTTCCTCACACACATAATTTCAACCCTTAACCGTTAAGTGCTATGTTTAGTAGTGTGTGTGTGTGAGATATTTACTGCTTCTCTGCTGAGGCTCACGCACGGGTTGTTGCCCATTCATGTGTTCTCATTTATGCTTATGAGCAGCCAGAGACACACAGCCTGCAGATAGTTCCCACACTAATCACACAAACACACTACCCATAATATGCATGGCTTGTTTTTGTAACTTATTCAGCCCTGTGTGCTGCATATTTTTGGTCTGCACCAAAGGTCTACACTAAGTTTTAGAACTCTGGCCTTATGTCAACAGGTATTTTAGGAAAGCAGAACTAAAATCAACAGAAACCAATTCAGTGTATTACTTTACCTCCATTGGATCGTTCTGTGCTCAGTTTGTTCTTGAACTTTGTTCATCTTTACAGCTGGGCAGTCCTCAGCAGAAGCCAAAGCGTTTGCGGGTGTTGGCCGATGTGTCGGGTAGCATGTACCGCTTTAATGGTGTGGATGGCAGACTGGAGCGCTCCATGGAGGCTGTGTGTATGGTCATGGAGGCCCTGGAGAGCTACGAGCACAAGTTCAAGGTGACAACGTTAAGCAAGATAGAGTCTTCAATGCTTCAGAGCATAGTTGGAAATTAATAATCACACCCTCTCACTGTTAAACGGCTGTCACACTTTTGCTATCTTGCCACGTATGTGGAGATATTGAAAAATAAAACTTAGGGGTAATCAAGTCCTATCAAGCATGAGTGTCCCCTTTGATACACCCCTGTTCTGAGTAGCGCATGTGTAATTGGGAAGCGTATGGATTCACAGTGTTCTGCTGGACCAATATGGGGTATGTTACTTTTGCTGTGACCTCACAATCTTGTTTCATTTATTTATTTTCATGATTCACTGAATCTTCATCAGAGAGCATGGCATAGTGTGAGATTAAGTGATGTTATTAAGTCATTGTTGAGACATTTGAGGTTATCTGGTGGTCAAATTAAATGTTAAATGTGTAGGTAATCGATGCTGGATCTTTATTTTTCCATGGCATGCAACACTTTTATGATGACACAACTCAATAATTTTATTATTGTTAAAACATGCCTCTTACATTTGTTGCCTCTCTATCTGAACAACCCATAAGCACCGTCACCTCCTATATTATGCCATAGTTTTAATGGCGGACCTTTAATACTCAAACTAAAACAACAGGTAAGATTGTTCAGGTAACCACTTAAAATGTAGCATAAAGGAGGAAAAGATCAGAACACAACCACACAGTGGATTACAGTCCTAGATACCAGCTAAAGTTTCACTTTTTTTTTAAATCAATGTCACACAGTCACCAGTGCAAAGCAGACCTAGTTAAAAACTGCAAATCTGCAACCCTTCAATTATAATGCCTGAACTATAGAGAAGTGTTCCCTAATGAATACCAAAAAACGACCTTACTGACAAATAAGGCTTTTCTGTTGGTCACATTACTCAAAGCACAGTAACGTCTCTGTGCTAATCCAGCTCCTCAGACTGATTACATCACTGTTTGAAGCGCTTGTTGCTCTGTCTGTGTCAAGCGCGTTGTAGCCTGGAAAGTAGAAAAGACGAAAAAGACAGGCAGGACAGGACAGAGTGGAGACATGCAGAGATGTGTCTGCAAAAGGAATGAAGGGGAGACAGACTTCTTGGCCCCTTAGTGACACTCAACCCAGCCTAAAACTGATCGCATACCCCCACCCCACACACACACACACACACACACACACACACACAGATCTGTGTGTCACATCAGATGGCAGTGTGGTTCTTCTTTTTGCATAATAGTCCTTACATTTGATCATGCATTTGAAAACAGCGTAGTCACACCCATGTCTTATGTCACCTATAGTCTGTGGTAGAAATCTGTCCCCAGGCGATGGTCGAAATTCTGCCTATAAGAGTTTAGAGAAGCAATGGTGATATGGTGCAACATTAGCTTTGAGCATCTGTCACTTTAGAGTTTCAAATGTATGAAACTCCTCACATGTATGCTCACAAACCAGAAATGGAACAACACACTTCAACATCAGGGATCTGAGTGCTTTCTAATTAGTTGATGGTTTAAATTGCATGTGGTTTGTTGAAATCTTGTAAAAGTTGCTTAGTACAAAAAATATATACAACAGGATGATGAGTGTCCCCAACAGAAGTAGTGCAGATATGTTACACCTGAGGCCAGAAATAACTGCAGGGGCCCTGTGTGGCAGGCTGACTCAGCCTTAGTGCCCCCCCTTATGATGCGAAAGGCACCATCACTCCTGACAGGGTTAACATACTACAGTGGTGGGTATGAGCTTGGCCCTTCTTAAGTTACAAAGTGATTTTCCTGCAGCATCACACCTGTGTTTCTACATGGACTGTTGAAGGTCCTGTTCGAGAATGTGTTGTGAGAAAGTATTGTGTTTTCCTGACATCATCCTTGTTACAGTCTTTGTAAAGTCACTCACACCGTTTTCTCCACTCAGTACGACATAGTGGGTCACTCAGGCGACGGCTACGACATCGAACTGGTCTCAGCGGACAAAATGCCGAAAAATGACAAGCAGAGACTGAAGGTTCTCAAGGTACAGACTCCAAATCCATTTGGCCAGGTTTTTAAAGGAATATCTCTCACAAAGAGAAAGAGTTAATAACTGTGTTTATTACAATACATTTTAATAGGGCTTTAAAATGATATATTTTACATCATAAAATAATTTTCTTGAAATAATGTGAGGCCTTATATTTTCCATTCATGTGGAGTTGTGTGAAGTACTTCTGAGCTGTCAGTGTGTGACCTTCAGTAAACTGCAGCCAGAGTAATTTGTTTGGAGAACGAGAAAGAATTTATCATGTGGACGTCAAGCCAAAAGTTGCAGAAGGGGTCCATTTATAAATGGATTGCATCCATCTAAAACAAGTTACAACTGAAAAGGTTTTGGAGCACTGTGGCATGTTGCAATATGTTTCACTTGTCAAACCGTGCTGCCAAACAGATCCTGTTAACTGCACACTGTAGAAGTAACTACAGTTCTTTGCAAACGTATTCATACATCATGATTCTTTTTCCCACAGATTGTCTCATCATAGACACACATTTGTTTATTTTGCATTTTATGTAAAATAAAATCATTAACTTTTTTCAGATTGGATGGAGAGTTTCTGTGACCATCAATGTTTAGACCTAGAGAGAGAGGTGCTATTGAGACATTAAATGATATATTATCAAAGAGGAGAAAATAACCCAACCCTGTCTTAAACTCCTCTGCAACTTTCCCCCTGACCTGTCTGCTGTGTTCCCTGGTCTTGATGATGCTGTTTTTTCTCTAACACACCTCTGAGGCCTTTAAAGAACAGCTGGATGTAAACTGCAATTAAGTTACACACAGATATGTGCACACAGATGTCGTGGTTGCACTTAATTTTGTTTTAGGCTTAGAGTGAAGAATGCTGAAAACAAGACTTTAACAAGACTTCCGACTTTTTAGATATTAAGTTTTGAGAAAATAAAGGGGTATGGAAACATTTACCATGTAATGTCTCTTAAAAACAAGTCATCTGGTGAAAGCATTCATAAAATGATTTTCACTGCTTTGAAATTTAATCTGTTAGATGGCAGAAATGGACAATTTGATGGCAGTTAACAGATTTTCTCCCTGATTTTGTAAGCTCATATTTCTTTAACTGTTGTTGAATTTTGTTCTTTAATGATATGTGCTGAAATTTAGTTAAATGTGTACATTAACTAGTAAGTCCAAAACAGGTTTTGAAGATAATGTCTGCTTAAGTGAGCACTAGACAGGATTAAACATTTTAAATTACAACTGACCAATGTGAAATTAGATCATCTGGGGAGATTATATCTACTGCTTTTAAGTGACAAACTTGTATACTGTATATTTCTGGTCCTGCAGACCATGCATGCCCACTCTCAGTTCTGCATGAGTGGCGATTACACTCTGGAGGCCACAGACGCCAGCATCAAGCAGTTGGCGCAAGAGGAGGCGGACGAGCACTTTGTGGTGGTGCTTAGCGACGCCAACTTGGAGCGCTATGGAATCAGGCCGGAACGCTTCTCCCAGGTCTTGACCTCCGACCCGCAGGTCAATGCCTTTGCCATCTTTATCGGATCCCTTGGTGATCAGGCTGAAAGGTGAGGAGAAAATGGAGCAGGTTTTTGTTTTTACACTGGTGTTGATTAATTATGATTGTTTGACTATTAGCATCCATTAATAATTATAATTAAAAGGATCAATTATTAACATAAATACCAAGAGTGGTAAAATACACTGCTCAAAAAAATAAAGGGAACACTCAAATAATGAATCCTAGATCTGAATGAATGAAATATTGTCATTGAATACTTCTGTATAAAGTTGAATGTGCTGACAACAAAATCACACAAAAATCATCAATGGAAATAAAATTTATTAACCAATGGAGGCCTGGATTTGGAGTCACACACAAAATGAAAGTGGAAAAACACACTACAGGCTGATCCAACTTTGATGTAATGTCCTTAAAACAAGTCAAAATGAGGCTCAGTATTGTGTGTGGCCTCCACGTGTCTGTATGACCTCCCTACAACACCTGGACATCCTCCTGGTGAGACGGTGTATGGTCTCCTGAGGGATCTCCTCCCAGACCTGGACTAAAGCATCCACCAACTCCTGGACAGTCTGTGGTGCAACGTGACGTTGGTGGATGGAGCGAGACATGATGTCCCAGATGTGCTCAATCGGATTCAGGTCTGGGGAACGGGCGGGCCAGTCCATAGCTTCAATGTCTACATCTTGCAGGAACTGCTGACACATTTCAGCCACATGAGGTCTAGCATTGTCCTGCATTAGGAGAAACCCAGGGCCAACCACACCAGCATATGGTCTCACAAGGGGTCTGAGGATCTCATCTCTGTACCTAATGGCAGTCAGGCTACCTCTGGCGAGCACATGGAGGGCCGTGCCCCTCCAAAGAAATGCTACCCCACACCATTACTGACCCACTGCCAAACTGGTCATGCTGAAGGATGATGCAGGCAGCAGATCTCTCTCCACGGTGTCTCCAGACTCTGTCCCGTCTGTCACATGTGCTCAGTGTGAACCTGCTTTCATCTGTGAAGAGCACAGGGTGCTAGTGGCGAATTTGCCAATCCTGGTGGCCTCTGGCAAATGCCAAGCATCCTGCAAGGTGTTGGGCTGGGAGCACAACCCCCATTTGTGGACGTCGGGCCCTCATACCATCCTCATGGAGTCGGTTTCTAACCGTTTGTTCAGACACATGTACATTTGTGGCCTGCTGGAGGTCATGTTGCAGGGTTCTGGCAAGGCTCCTCCTGTTCCTCCTTGCACAAAGGTGGAGGAAGTGGTCCTGCTGCTGGGTTGTTGCCCTCCTACGGCCTCCTCCACGTATCCTGGTGTACTGGCCTGTTTCCTGGTAGCGCCTCCAGGCTCTGGACACTACGCTGACAGACACAGCAAACCTTCTTGCCACAGCTCGCATTGATGTGCCATCCTGGATGAGCTGCACTACCTGAGCCACTTGTGTGGGTTGTAGAGTCCGTCTCATGAACCACGAGTGTGAAAGCACCACCAACATTCAAAAGTGACCAAAACATCAGCCAGAAAGCATAGGTACTGAGAAGTGGTCTGTGGTCCCCACCTGCAGAACCACTCCTTTATTGAGTGTCTTGCTAATCACCAAAGATTTCCCCCTGTTGTCTTTTCTATTTGGACAACAGCTGTGAAATTGATTGTTGATCAGTGTTGCTTCCTAAGTGGACAGTTTGATTTCACAGAAGTTTGATTTACTTGGAGTTATATTGGGTTGTTTAAGTGTTCCCATTATTTTTTTCAGCACTGTATATAATGTTAGTCAAACTAACAAATCAGGGCACTAACTGATCCGGAAACATTAGCCAAACAACTTTTGGTGTGTCAAGTATCATCCTGTGAATGACAGCCCAATATGGCGTAGTTTTATGGAACAATGGATGAAAGAGTAATTCACTGCCAACCATTCTGACTGGTTGCCTGGGGTTTTGAGGAGTGCTCCAGTTTCCTCCAACAGTCCAGAAATATGCACATTAGGTTAACCAGCAGTTCTAAACTGACTGGAGGTGTGAAAAGTGCATGGTTAGTTGGCTTCCTGGCTTTCTGACTTCTGGGTATGAAAGTAGTTGGATCTGAGTGGAGGTGAACATTTTTCCCTTTCTGTAGAAACTGTAGAAATCGCATGAATAAAATCTGTTTCCAAAATGCAGAGGGAAAAGTTTTTGACTGGAAATCCATCCATCCATCCACCCACCCACCAACTATAGACTTATCTTGAATAAGTTCATGATAAACGTAGGTTGTTATGCATTAAAAATGTGTTTAAAATAGGAGAGAGAGCTTTGGATATATAGAATTTTGAGAGGAAAACCATGAAGGAAGCGTGTCAGAGTGTTGTTGTTGGCAATGGACTGTTTAGAAACCACACTTCCTGATAGTTGGCCTGGGTGGACTAAGAGGATTCCCAGCATTAGTCACTGTGTTGTTTTGTTGCTAAGTTTCAGTGTCTGAGGGACACAGACTGTAATTTGCTAATGGAAATGTCTCTCACACTCTTTTGGACCAAACAAGCTCTTCTCTGTTTGTCTTCAGGAAAAAATTCTCCAAACACTTCTTGTCTTTGTTTCAGACTCCAGAGGACCCTTCCAGCGGGCAGATCCTTTGTTGCCATGGACACCAAGCACATTCCCTTGATTCTGCAGCAGATCTTCACATCCACAATGCTGTCCAGCGCCTGATGCCGGCACACCCTCATGTAACAGATTCAACAGCTGGCAGTGACTATCCACAATGTGTCTTTACCTCACTCTCTGTAACGGGTCGTGTAACAGAGCTGGCTCAGGTCTCCAACCTCGCCTGAAGGGGACAGACAGCTCCTTTGCCTTTTGTGTAAAACTTTCAAGAAACAGTGACAGAGTTGTGTGTGCGTGACATGTAATATTTAGATGCTTTGTGGAGTACTCTGTGGTGTCAGGATACCCTGTGGTTTTCTTCAGGATGAGTCTGAAATGACACACACATTGATGCTGACATCATAAATGCCTGGACCCTGCCTCAGAGACCATGTTGGGATCAAACACATCCGAACCTGTTGATCTCGCCTATCTGTCCGGACACCAAGCTGACGCACTCACACATATTTCTCCTATTCTGGGCTGCGACAGCTCAAAGGGAAGGGGAATGAACTTGATAAAGCCCTGCTTATTTTAGATTTCCTCCTCATACATAAACTTTACACACACACACACACACACACACCCTTGCAGGAAGACACAAACTTATCCAACGTTTGGATTTGCTGCACAGCAACAACTTGGCTCCTCTGGAATGCTGGAGCTGTGAGCGGGGTGGTTCCCACCTGAGTGCACACGCTCTTTAAAGTCTGCCAGTGCTGCACCACCCCCTGCTGTGTGTGTGTGTTTGGGTGTGTGTATGTCTATGTGTGTGCCTTGTCATACAGCATCCATGTCAACACGCACAAGCCGTATCCTTCCTGGCTGCTGGACCTTGTGACGCCTTGCGCGCTCTCAGTCCTGCAAGGAATCTCAGATCTCCTTTCATAGCCAAACACACTCATACTAACACACACACACTGGTCACTGTGGGGTCATCGTCCCTTGCATGCTAACAGGAAAAGTCTCCACAGACATGAAGCACGTGCATCAGAGCCCAGCTCACTCTCACCCTGCTTGTCATGCTTAACATTCACACCTCACTGTGCAGAGCTGACTGAATCAGTCTGTTGATTAATCTGTTGTTTTGATCCCTCTGGGACAGAGGGGTGTCCCAGTTTTTATTGATCACCTCATCACACTGCTTTAACAGTTAAATAGTTTATAATAATGCTATAGTAGTCACTTCTTTAATTGTATATGGTTGGTAATTTAAGATGAAAAAGCATTTCAAAGTAATGTAAAACAGTTTAATAAAGCAACATCGCTGTTTATGTTCCTCCAGTTGCTGCCAGATTGAACTGATCTCTTGTACAGGTACATATCTTTATTTGGAATCTCATCAAACCTCGAATGTATTTCATTGAAAAAGAGAAAGTCGTATATAATACGGATTCATTGCATGCAGAATGACGTGCTTCAAGTGTTTATTTCGGATACTATTGATAATTATGGCTTACAAGGAATGAAAACCCAAAACTTTTGGAACATTTCTCAGAAAGCTAGAACATTAGGAGGATTGCTAAGCAAAATCCATTCAGGAGTTTGGGGGAGATTCACAAGACACCACACACAGACGTATGCAGAACACAGGTTACAACTCTCACACTCCTTGTGTTAAACTGCTCCTGAACCAGGAACAGCATCAGAAGTGGATTCAGTGGTCCAAAATCATTTTTTCAGATGAAAGGACATTTTTCATTTAATTTGCAAATCAAGATCCCAACATCAGGAGTAAGAGGCACAGAATTCACATTACTTGAAGTCTAATGTGAAGTTTCCACAGTCAGAGATGATTTGGTGTGCCATGTCATCCGCTGATGTCGGTCCACTGGGTTTTATCAAGTCTGAAGTCAGTACAGCTTTTTCCCAGGAGCACTTCATGCTTCCTTCAGCTGACAAGCTTTGTGGAGATCCTGAACTCATTTTCCACGTTCCTACTCTGCCAAACGTACCAATGCCTGCATTCATTCCCATGGTTTCTCTGTCTGATTGCCCAGCAAACAGGCCTGACCTGAACACGATAGAGAATATATGAGCTACTGTCAAGAGGAGGATGAGAGACAGCAAAGCCAACGATGCAGATGACCTAAGGGTAGCTTTGATTTTTCTAAAGAAGTTGCTTGGTTTTTGCTCCGTTACCGGGAGACCTTATATAGATGTCTTTCACCAAATCAGACTGGAAGTATGTCCGCCCTGGAAAAGTGAAGGAGTTCTCTGAATCACAGAGTGCTTTCAGGTACTGTATCCATCCACACCAACTTCAGGCTCAGCTGTGTGTAGCTGCACTTTAAAGAGTGTGTGTGGAAAGAGTTCAGGTGCTAATTACAAACTGCTAGCAGTTCTACTTTTCGTTTCAGCTTCCTTCACAGCACTCCTTTATTGACACACAGTTTATCAACCTTATATTTTCAATTCCAACTTTAGGCCTGCTCACATGCCTCCGTGTGTTGCGCAGCCGCTCTGCCATCTCTAAATATTCCTGTGTGATTACAGCAGAGTTAAGCCGTCTAGAGTAGCACAGCATTAGTCAGAGCTCAGTGTGAGTTTGATCTGGGTTCCCCTGACTTAATCTTAAGATGCTTGGTGAGTCAGTTTGTCGCTTTGAGCAGCTGTGCAAAAATCAGTCAAATTTAGCCGGTGATTATAAATATTTTTAAGGACTTTGGGTGGGCGTTATTGTGTTTTGAGTCTGGGCCCTACGCAATAAAGGTGACTAACATATGTGTCAACAGGAGGCTACATTTCAGACATATGATCACATAAAAACAGGGCAGATTTTTATGTTCCCTATGACTTATTGATGATACTGTAACAGGAGTTTGTGAAATTTAAATGTCAGTGTTTGATTCAGTGTGTCCGCCTTGTGGGATAGATTGTTTCCCACAAGATTATAAATCTTTAGATTGTTTCCCACAAGGCAGATTTCTCACTACATAGCTATGGGGATGGACTATTCACCACATGTTTAATACTAGTTTGTTTGGCTGAAATGTATCCCGACAAACAACACCCACAGTCACCTCCAGGGTCTGGCTGCTGACTCAAGCATTGCAATCTGTTGTAGCTTTCACATAAACTTCCTCGTCCATCAGCTTTAGGTTGTTACTACTCCTGAAGTCAAGTTTCCAATTGTTTTCTAAGCTAAAAGGGTTTTAAAAGACGAGATGGATGTTTATAGAGAGGAGAAACCTGACCCACTGATGGTCATCCATGTTTTCTGCAGAAAATATTTTCCCTCCATTCCTGTTAGAAAGGTTTTTGTTGTTTTTATATACAGGCATAAACAGTCATCACAGAAAAGCTTTATGCCCTCTGAATAAGGACGATTGTGTTTTTTTTTTTTTTTTATCATTTTAATTTGTTTTTTCAGATTTTTAAAATGAGGATTAGCCTTTAAAAGTTCACGCTGTTAAAACAGCAAAGACGCATTTAGGTGCCTATTTGAACATGTCCCATTGTCTGTAAGCGAGTAAGCAGTATTTTGGGGGAATTGTGCTCCGGCATCAGCCAAGCAGCTTGCTGTAGTGGTAGAGAAAGGCAGTGGGAGGCATTCCCAGAGCTTATGGCAAATTCATTTGACAGTAATAACAGTTCAGAGTCAATGGTGCTCACTAATTATCCTAGGGTTAGTGTGTGAGTATGTTTGGCTGTCTGAACAACATTATTAGTTTCACTCTGTGGACGTAAAAAAATGTAAAATACAAAAAACAATTGCTCTAAACATGTGTGTTTGGATCTGGATAGAAAAACAAATTCTGGACACACAGAGAGAAAGAGAGAAACGGAGCAATCAGCTGCCACTTTCAACCCCTAATTGAGTTGTACAAGGTGCCTTCTGGGCCGAGCTGCCGACAGATCCAAAGACAGATTGGCGGAGCACCTGACACACAGAAATGTTGATGTGCAGATGAACCAGCAGCCTGGGATACTCCTCATGTAGAGATGAAAAACTAACTGCCATAAAGAGGGGGATTACACTGCTTTATTTCAGCACATCAGGGAAATTCAGTTGATGACACACTCAAATACCAAATGCCAACAAAACATTAGTTTGGGCAAGAGGTTCAGCAGTTTGTATCAGACTAACATCATTTTGTTAAATATGATTTAAAAGTGTAGCTGCAACTGGATACACTGCACAACAGGGTGGGCTCTTCGTTTCCAGAATTATCCCATGTAGGGGGGGCCAGCAGGAGGATAAAATTACCCAGGACAAGAACTTTTCCCAGGACAATGAGAGTGAAAGTACATATGACACACACTCAGAGTGGAAGGACCAGCTAGTTGTCTGTAGGGAGGAGATGGCTTCAGTCTTTGAGATCTGTCACCTGATATAGAGTGGAGCTGCAGTGCCTTCTGAGGTGCTGATGGGGGTTCTAAGAAAAATTACCTCCATGTAGCAAACAGGAGTTCTGTGGAGAAACACCCTGGACCTCTTTTTTAAACTGATCTACTAGTTGGAGCCATCAGCAGCTTGTAATGCATTTTATCATATTCTGTTGAATCAAAACATTAAATTGTATTGAATCCCAGTTCAGAGATGAATCAAACTGAAGTTGTAATGCTCATGTATGAATCGATGTGTTTAGATATGCATCAACCGGGTTACATACAGTGGAATCCCTCTCCCTCTGTGTGGTACTGCCTGTCCATGCAGGTTTCACCATGCATGCAGTTGGAGAAACTGTACTTTTGAATACAGATTATATGGTTAACTATCTACCCACAGCCATCAGATTACAGTCCATATTGTTCTGCTTTGCCTGATTGAACAGACGTGTGAATTATTTAAAGACTTCATATTAGGTTCTTGTCTGACTTTTGACACTTCTTGTTTGACCTTTGGTTGTCAAGGGGAGCTGCAGGTGATGGAAGGTTGTTTATAAAATGACTGCAGTTAAATAAGCCACACTGAAGTGGTATCAGCTTTAAGGACTTTAAGAGGATTATCCCCTTTACTGAGCTTGTGTTTTTGCTTTTTTGTCTCACATACATGTTTTAGATTATTAAAGAAACTTAATTCAGGCAACAATAATCTGTAAATACTAGATGTAGTTCTCAAATGATGATTCTATTCGATTACTGTCTGGCTAAAATAAAGAAATCACTTTTATAGAACCTCGCTGACAACAGGAAGAAGATTAAAAGATCCCAGAAAGCAACACATCATGCCACATTTTTGGTTCAGTCTTTGAAGGAACAAAAAACTACATCTGCACTCACATCTGGTGGATCAGGTTACGTGTAAACTCAATAGTAAAACCATTATGTTTGCTTTTTGATTTTAGGACAAAGTTGGAGTGACCTGAATCAAAAACACCTTAAAGAGATGTCCAGAACACACACTTTCAAGCCCTCAAGAACCCAAGCGAAGCCTGACATAAAAGACAAAATATTGCCTTGTGTGCTCACAACCCCAAAGTGGAGACTAATTCTTCCTACTGAGATCGGTTTTCATCCTGAGGTGGTTGTGTGTATTGTCTCTTCTCTCCCTCTCCTTCCCTTTGCTACTGATCTCTGGAGGGGAGGCTGTTCCTGCTGTGATGTTCTCCCACCATCAACTAATTATGCCACACCATAAGAAAACCAGTGGGGTTCCCATTGAGTACCACATTATCCATCTTGGTTGTAGTAATCTAGCTCACCTAGTTGTTATGCTTGTAGTGAATCCAAGTAACCTAGCCTTGGTTACCTAATGCCCTAGAATTACTTACCTGGAGTTTACCTCATGTCTCCACCAGAGAATTCTCTCAATCTTATGGCTGCTTCCTATTTCAGTACTTCTCTGCAATAGTTACCTGGAAATCCCACTAACATCCATACAAGTTGGCTGCTGCTCTGACAAAAATCCTTCATTTCCCAATGCCTACCTGAGTTTTCTAGGAGCTGTCCCTTAGGATACACAAATGGAAGCAGATTGTTCACTATTCCTATTGGAAATAAGGCATTTAAAGGGGACATATCATCCAAAATCCACCCTTTTAGCCTTTAATAACATTTTGTTGGGTACTTTGTGTGTAGGAGTGGCGAAAAGTTGAATTTAGTCTCTCCAGGTGCTGCAGAGATATCTTTGTACTCTGTTTGGGTCGTATTGTTCAGTCCGTTCAGTTTTCATCTGTTGCGTTTTTTCAGTTGTTACATCACAGTATTTGCTCCGAAACAGCTAAATAAGGTCATGAACTTCCGGCTGATCAGTTTTGCATATCCGCCATATTTATTTCTCACTAAAACTTTAGTTAAGACATGAATTCATTGTGTGTTGAAATGACGTCATGGCCATTGTTCTGGTAGCAGTAGCATCGTGCCTTCTGCTTATGTTAGTGCTGTGTGTTGCTTTTAGCTCCTGGAGGACAGAACCTACTGCGTGTTTTGAATATTATTATTACATAAACAGTTTAGGATTGTTTTTGCTGTTTTTGTCTTGTTTCTGCGGCACTAGATTGTAATTGTATCTCCATTATCAAACTACAAAAATGGCCATATGAGGTGGACTGAAACGCTTTTTGAGTCCCTCAACCGCATTTAAAGAGACGGGACCATAACAAGTTGCTCTCAGACACACCTCAGAACAGGTAAAAAAGGAGCCTGTGGCACTACAATAAAAAGTTCAGACCAAAGCATTGCAGTTCCACTTCATATAGACCACAACTGAATGACTTAAGTGCAAAAAGGAAGGATTTAAAAGCATGATATGTCTCCTTTAATGTCTATATCGCAATGGTTACACTAACAGCCTATTTAGGTTGTGGTCATGTAACACACCCCACCCTGTTTAATGGTCATCGGTCAGCCTGTCTGTTTGGAAGTGTCTGATTGGTTGGCTTCTATTGAAATGCCAATTTTGTGATTTTTTTGTGAGGACTCTGAGAAAGGCCAAATACCAAAATATGTCAGTCTGTCGATTTTTTATTTTTTTTAACATGTCCTGTCCGGCAGAGTATCGCTCAGAATTGTTGTCTGAGTGCCAAGAAATTGCCCAACAGATTTACTTTCACAAGCAGAGCATCACAGCTAATGCTTTAAAGCTCTGCTTGATATTTATAGAATAAACTTTATTATAAACTTCTTTGGGAATATTTCAATTGTTACGGACACGGAGACTGAAATGAAAAGGAAAAAAGAAGCTCAAAAAAGAGAGAGATGGGGAAAAAGGGGAGAAAAGGAGGAAAGAGTGGAGGAGAGAAAGAAGGATAAAGAGAATACAAGATTACACTCTGCTTGCTTATACACCTGCAGCTGTTTTTTTAACAAAATAGTACACGGTAATTCTGAATGTAAAATGTACTTAGTGAGAGGTGCAGCCCAAAATAGAACATCTGTGTATCTGTCAACACCTGAAGCTTAACACCTGTGAGTATGGGTGTGGACGTGCTTTTGTATACAAGGTTTCTCCACAAAAATATGCAATAGCGAGTGTGAGGACCCACAGGCCTGCCCCATGGTCCCTGGACGGTCACTGAGGAGATCTGAGTCACAGACATCTAAAGACCCCCAAAGCACAGGAACCCCAGGAGAACCACCACCGGGACTACCGCAACCCCCCCAGAGAACAGCAGTGGAGAGTCCCAGGAAACCACCCAGCAGCAACAGTGCACAAGCCCCAGGGAGCCGCAGTGACGAGTCCACAGGCCCCGCCGGCAGCCGTCCACGCCCAAGCAGATCCAGCCATGGACCCAGAGGCCCAAGACCCCGGGACACACCACCCCCCAAGCAGAGGCCCGACAGAGCCCAGGGGGCCAGGCCCCGGCAAGCAGCCACCGGGAGTGAGCCAGCCCACACCAAAGCACCCGGCCGTGGACACCGAGAACCACAAGTACACCAGCGGGCAGAGACTCCAACCACCGGCAGACGGTGTGGCGGGGAGGAAGCTGATCCAGGAGAGGGAGCAGTTCAAGACCCAACCTGTCGCAAAAAAAACAAAAAAAAAACAGGCACACACAGTCACAATCACTCACTCCCACCCTCATGCATACACATAAAATCACTCACACCCAACGTAAGGATAGACAACAATGGACATCATACACTCACTCACACTCCCCATGCATACTCTATACTCCCAGGTCCAGGCGCCGGTACCCCCTCGGGGCAACCAGTCCCTGGACCCAGGAGGTGGTCCCATTCCCTCCTGGGGCAGAGGCAGGCAGACAGCGCCGGTACTGCCCAGACCCGGGTGACCCCGGCCCAGCTCCCGCCCCCCTGCCCCGAACCCAGTCCCCAACAACCCCCATCCACCTCCGGAGAGGGGGCTATGTACAAAAGAGGGTTCCACATGGCCCAAAGCAACCCGCCAACCAGAGCCGCCCCAGGACGGAGCAGTCCCAACCCCCCAACAAGCTCCGATCCCAACCACATGAGTCTCCCACCCCCAGTGAACCCCAACAAGAACCTCCCCACAGGGCCACCCCCAACAAGGACACCGATATCGAACACATCCCCCCGAATCCAAACGGCACGAATCCCCACCCCCACAGGGGCACACCCCCACAGGTGAACTCCGTGGCCGAGAAGCCGATGAAGCCACACCCACACAGCGCAAGCTCCACACACAGCCCCGCTCTAAGAACCCCCGCCGCACCCGCTCCCCCACCATACAGCACGCCGCAACGGCAAGGCAAGGGCCCCGCGCAACGCCACGCCCGCCCACTGGTGCAACAGGGCAGACCCCACCCAGCACCGCACCCACAACCGGACCCCCGACCCCACACCATGATGGGACAAACTCAGCGGGAGGCACCCAGGGCCAGTGACCCCACCACGCCCCCCTCAGCAACAAAAAACACTACATCACTGCCACTGCAACGACCGGCCAGGGAGAAACACTATCCAGCTCAGCTCCACCATCGCCGCCCAGCCGATCCAAACGCCAGTGACCCCACGCCTTAGAAGTGGACACAACAGTCTGTTGATAACGTTGGTTGCTGGAGACCTTACCATACAGATACATATTTTGTCAGAAAGAGAAGTCAGATCAGTTACAGTCTGTCTCTGTGAACCCGCTATAGAACACTAATATGAAGAAGCAGAACTGTGTCTGGTGATTGGTACGCTTTGGGGCAGTTAGCAATGTTTTCACAGAGCACAGCAACTGCAGCAGATAAATCTGTCCTTCGCTTGAGCTGCCTTGATCCACAGACGCGTCAGTGTCATATGACATGAGGACATTCTGCAGCTCCAGCTTAGCTCCAGCTAAGGCTCCAACTCAGATCCACCTCTGGCTGTAGAAGCGTAAGGCTGAATTGAAATTTCCACCCGAAGGCTCCAAAAAACACTAATGGTTAATTACCTCTGTGTAGTGGAATGCTCAAAACCCCCTCAGTCATTACACCAGGGGTCTCGAACCGAAATGAGCAGGGGGCCAGTATTGGCACTGTCACCTCACTGGAGGGCAACTTAAATGTCAGCAAAATACAATTATATTTTAATTAAACAAATGATATATTGTATAATTTCTGTTAGCTTAAATAATGCATTAATACAAAACTGAAAATAGTGAGTACAAAATGTATTTTGTTAATGCTACAAAAAAACATGCAAAAAGCAGTGTCTTTCATTTTATGCAATTTTATCTTAAGCAGTTTGTTTCTAAATCTTAAACTTTTCTAAGTTTTGAAATGAACCTCAATGCAGATGCTAACATATGTAGTATCTTTGCTTCAATGAAGAGAATAAGATAAGAAAACACCAGGATTTTTATAAACATTATCTTAATAATACAGAGAACAAAAACCTTCCAGTCACTTTGTGAATCATTTTTGGCAGCGCGTCTGCTCCCACAGCTGAGCCACATTCACTCTGATGGACCTTGCAATGGAAACTCAGTACAGCTTTATGGTAGGAATCTGAAAGTATCATCATGTATTGTATCTTGTTAAAGTTAATTGTTAAAAAGATTTTTTCACAAAGGTTTGTGCGGCCAAAAAGGCACATTACATGACTGAAACTTCTGGAGGATGCTCTCTCTCTGCTTTCCTGTCAGGTTTGTCTTTCCCTGCTCCTCTCTGAATTTAGCCTTCAGTTCACTGCTGCGCTGTAAGTCAATCAGTTCCATCTGCAGCACAGCCTCCACATCAGATGAGAAGGGGTCTGCAAACAGCTGGAAAGTGTCACAGTGTCTTGAAGTCTGCAAATTGTTAATCAAACCCATGCTTATGGATCATCCAGTTTAGGAACATCCAGTCTGTCATATTCCATGAATGTCTTCAATTCAGTTCTTAACTCAAAAACTCTTCAGCATGTTCCTCCTGCTGAGCCAACACACCTCAGTGAAATACATGACATCTCCGTACCATGCCTTTATTTCTTCCAAAAGGTCCAGAACTGGCACTTTTGTAAACCTCTGGACCTGATGTAATTAACACTTGGCAGGATGACTGACGTGACCACATTTTAGACATTTGATGCAATGCAGAGCTATTACTATTGCCCTGTGGGGGCTCCCTCATGGTGTCTTTGGGGATCTATGGAAGGTCACTATTCTTGGTCAACACTGGGCTGGTGAGGATGTCGGTGGGACAAGAGGCAGCCAGTTGGGTAGCTGGCCCCCTAAGGATATTCTTACTGGTGTCTTGGTGCCCACCCCCTTACCAATGCAACACCACACAGCAGTAGGGTCTTAGGGTGTGGGATGATGAGCCTTGAAGGCAGTGCCCCCCTGTGCTATTTTTGGTCCATTCCTGCACCTCAATTTTAATGCACTAGAAATACTTAGTGCAGGGTTGGTGTGGGGGAGACTCTGCTAATGACAAACTGGGGTATTGTACACCCCAGCCACAACCTCAATTTTAATGCACTTTAGACTTCACATTACCACAGACACACACAAACTCCGTGGAGGGAGTGGAGAGGGGTCTGTGCTCAGGTGGGCAAGGCGTCGTCCCCTGGGTCACGCCACAGAGCGTCTACCAGTTCAGTAGGGACTGGGGTTTGCCTGGGGGTCTCTGACAGTGCCATGTGGGGCCCAGCAGGGGACTGCCTGCCTTGGTGGGTTTGGTGTTGTCTGTGTGGGTACTGGGGCCACATCTGGTGGCCTATTGCTCCTGGAGGTATGTTGGGGGGTGTTGGGCTGTTTGAGCCCTGCACCAAAATACAATGACTGAAAATGATTGAAGGTCAAACAAACACAGTTTATTATAACATCAATGTGGCCTGCCTTCTTTGATGCTGGATTGAATCTGGAATTAATTAAATACATTTTGTTGTGACTTTGCAGACACATCCAGCCTTTCACGTCAGAGTAAAATATTTTGTCGCTCCTGTGTTAAACTCATTTCAATAAAATGGTAAACTAAAAGGTAAAACTAAAAGGTCTTCTAAGGTCACTTTTCTTCCATCTGTCACACATGACTAGAGAATGCTGAATTACTAATGCTTCCTATTCAGATAGTTAGGGCCTCAGTGCAGTCCTGTGACAAGTCTCACGTCATGCGGATGATGTGGTTTTAACACATGTTGCTGCTGTCAGCTCTTGGAGCAGATTTTATCCTGTTGTCCCTGACGACTGATCAACAGTTTATCCTCTGAGCTTTAAATGTGTGATACCTAGAAGATGCGAGACAGAAATAATCTTTGTGAAACCGAACATCAAAAATTAAATTGTGGCACTATTTGTTAGTGGGAGGAAAAAGCACAAGACGCAACAGATTAAATCCCTATATTGGTTCAGCATCCAAACCAGGATGGAAAAAAATAAAATTTGAATTAAAGCAAATCTAAATCCTAAAAAGCAAAAAGAAATAATGTGACAAACACTATCAGCAGGCTGCAGCAAGGAAAATCACACTTTTTAATGCCGTTTCCAAGGTTTAGTGCTACCTCAAAGTCCCATTTCTCATATAGCTGACTAAAAAAACTCTAAATAGACTTGTTCTCGTCACTTTCTAACATCTACTTCCAGTGGTTTACATGGAACTGTGCAGTGTGTGCTCTCTTATGAACACATCTGCAGATGTTCACATGTGAGCTTTCGCACACGGTGATTTCTGAGGCATGAAGAAGGATTTCCCTTCCTTACAGTGTTTGTTGGGAGACACACAGACAGGACGTGCCAAGCACGTGAAAGCAGCAAAAGTCCAGAAGATTCTGTGACCTTCTTGGCTCAACTTAAGTTATCTCTGTACTCTGCCTCAGTCTTCTCTTAGCAATGAAATCAAATCTTATCTGAGCATTGATTCCTGAAGTCCAAATTTACAGACCATAAATGGGACTTTGACAGTTCGGTGGTAGACACATTCTTAATGCTCTGCTTTACTTTGACAATCATAGTAACAAAGGCATACACACTAATGCATATATGCCTTTGTTAAACTTTCATAGGAAGACATGATGTCATAGGAAAATATTGATTCCTTGCTTCACATTTGGCACTGCAGAATACACAACTTGATTACCAGCTTAGCCAGGCTGCCACAGACTACAGGCTTTACTATCTGTGCTGACAAAGATTCACTCACCTGGAATGCTGGATGCTTGAAAATGAAAGGTAATGTGTGGCTTGCTGTACTTTCTGATTGATTGAACTTAATTACATGACTACTTGGGGTGGTCAGACAATTGAAACCTAATTCCCAGATAATCAGTTGATCCTCAAAAAGGAAAAAAAAAGAGACATTATAGTAAAACTAACGTACCCTGTCCTGGCACAGCAGAACACAGTGAATTCCACATCAGTGATCTTGATACATGTTTTCTAAAAACACTCCTTCTTTTTCCTCACTTTTTGAGATGTTCTTCAGTACTCCGGTATGTATTGCTAGACAGGAAACAGTGTGACCGCAGCTTTACAATTTTCACCAAAACTCACATTTTTAAAGAAATACACACTTTGGCAACAGGTAACATCTTGGATCTCACAAAAACATTTTTCATAAAGTATGTCCGTCATATACCTTCAAAGACCAGTCACGTCTGAGCTCCCTCTAGCCATTTAAATATCACAAGTGAAGAGAATGATATTCCACTGAGCTGTTAGTTCTTTAAAAATATAGCCAGCAATTCAGGAAAAAACTAGGTTTCATGCGGTATAACGCATACAACCTGTGTGTGAAATCTCCCCATACAGTTCTTTTCAAAACATTAATGAAGGACCAATTCAACGTAGCAATCCTGTTGTTAGCTGAGCAAATGTTTCAAATTTAAATTACATTTCTTACCTTCTTACTGTTCTCGTCAGAAACGATTTTTTTGTCTTATTTACACTTTTAACTCATTCTGCTGGCTGGTCTCATAAACAAAATGTAATCACTACATCCCTTGCCTTTATACAAGTCAGCTAAAGTGGGTCTGGGACTACCTTGCTTGGTGAGTCAGGGACATAACAGAGGTGGGGTCACTTCAACCCCCCTCACCTCATCGGTTCTTTCACAGAACACATGGAGGTGGCATAAAGACACCTTGATCCTGTCTTGAAATGTTTTATGAAAGAAGCTGACTATCAGTTTCTCAACAACTGTGTTTTTCTAACAAGTATGACAAGATTGGACACTTTCACAAAACTTGAATTGCTACCTTGTATAGATATGTAAAAGTTGTTTTCAGAAATCCAATAAGCACATAAAAGCTGTTGACAATCAATTTATGTGGTTGCCTGAAAAGACTGCTTCATCTTGTAGCATTCTGTGTCACAGTTCATGAGGACCTAAATGTAGGTAGACTGCAGCATAACTAAAAAAAGGTAACAGAAACTGAAAATCCAAAAACTTACAAAGAAGCAAACTGGAATTTGTAAACAAAATCCACTAAGGACTAACAGAGAACTAAGTGTGTGTAGATGGGAGGTGTGATTGCTGGATGTGAAACACATGAGTGATTACCAAATGACTGAAGATGTGAGGGAGAAACAAGGTACAGACAGCTGTGGGGAATTGATTGGAAAAAATAGCCAAAAGCAAGTAGCCTACATATGAGATTTAGGAAAACTATGGCCATAACTAAACATGGGTAAAATAATTTACTACATGTATACCTCAGACACAGAGTGTAGTCCAAACACAGGGAAAACACTGGGGTAGAACAAACAATAATGGGACAAATCAAAAAACAATGAAACCCACTATGTTCCAAAATAAACCCAACATGGCACAAAACTGTGTCAAAACCAAAACAAAGTTCAATGGATTGGTGACGTCTGCAAGAACCTCTCCTCATCCTACCAGTTAATGAAGAGGAGGGACATTGTTTCTACAATGTTATCTGTTTGTAGATAACAAATATATAGTAGAACAAACAAGGGACAAATTCAGGACTTATTAAAAGAATATTTAATTCAGTATCACAGGTTAGTTACTGGATCTGGAGATTCAGCAATGTTCTACTATTAGAAATACATATACAGTAGGTAAAACGCCTATTATTGCACCTTTTGCTATGTTGTACAGCAGCCATATTAGATTTGAGATCAAGGTTGCTGGGAGACCTATAACCTTTCAAGATAAACCTTAGAGCTCAGGGGATGTTCCAGTTGATTGCAAGGTTCTAAAAATACAGTATAAAAATAATTAAATTTCATGCCAGTATACGTATTTCTTTCAACAGCAATAAGGTACATCACCTGCTCTGAACTTAACTGAATTATTTACTTGAAACAACATCAATCTGAATGTAAGCATCACTGATACTGGAGAAAAATCAGCAAAGGTCCATGTCCAGCTGCCTACCGGACTCAACCAGTCCAAATGCTGCACAGTGTATGAGATGCTGGTACTGTCTCAGGAGATCCTCTGACCAGAGGGGATTTCCTAACAGCTGCACTTCTATGGTGCATTCAAGTGCATCTGCTACACTGGATTGTCTAAATATGAAAACTTCTCCTAAGTGGTTTAAACCTCTTTTTATTCTCAAATGTCTGCACAGTCTTATAAAAAAACTCCATTATTAAACATTATCAACTGGTATTATTTATTTTCCATCCATCCATCCATCCAAAAAACAACCCTCAATACACAATGTAAGAATGGTGATGGTATAGTTTTATATAGTCAGCCTGAGCCTGAAGGCGGAACTTTACCTGTATAGGGCATTCCTTTGTAGTTTTTTTGGGAGTCTACTTGGCATACTGTTGGTTAGGTTTTAGGGCACACACTGTGTACACCTCCCATATCACATGGACAGAAGGTGAAACCTGAGGTGTTGTCCTCAGGCTAACTCACGGTGTTCCAAAGGCAACGGTTTTTTGTAATGTGTTTGCAGCTTGTTCTGCTCCCTGATTTGAATGTTTTTTGAACTTTGCACAGCAGACGCAGTGCTGATTAGTATTGCAGATTTCACTCTCGGTCTGTCTTTTTTCACTGCTCCCTCCACTCGGTCAAATCAAGTCTGGTTTGGCAAAAACTTACTTCAGCTTAAATGTCTTCTTCTTCTGCTTCCCAGATCCCAGCACACTTCAAAGATAAGATTAAATGATTCTGCTGGATTTTATCTTTTGAGATGAATGTCCCCCTCTGCATTACATTTGCCAGTTACTATCCTGCCTGCCACAGAGTCACTTGTCGTGTATGCTTCTAAACGTCTTGCATCATTGTGCTCCCTCCTCACCAGCGAGCACAAACAAGGGTGGAGCCGTTGACCTCAGAACCGTAGCGTCCTGCAGACAACGTTTGAGCCTGCTGCTGTCCTCCAACAACAGCCTGAGGAGAGAGCCAGTAATGAGTATAATGATGATGAATGGGACTAGAAATGGTGACGGCAGAGACGCGTTTGTAAAGCCACAAAAGGCTAAATCATCCTGCTCATCCTGCAGGATGCAATAAAAAAATGAAAATAAGCAGGCTATGCCTCTGGAAGACAGTAACAGACTGTGCATGTTATGTTCAGGAGTCCTCCTGACCTTCCTGCCACTGAGGCCAGGAAGTTTAATAAAGGCCAGAGCAGAGCTGTTTAGGAGTAACAAGGAAAGACATTTTCTGCCCTGCTCTGTCACCCCCCAACATCTCTCCCTAAATATCATTACCCAGACTGCTGCTGTGGATTTCTTTTAATTTCATCAAATGATTTAAATCCCACGTCTCCTATCACATCCTCAAGAATGTGAATTCCAGATCTAATCTAAATTTTTTACCTATTAACAGTTTTTTATTATACCATATGGAGGATCTGCTTGATAAACATGGGTAATTTTTTGTTATTTGATGAGCAATTCTCCAAGACTCTCTGGCAAAAGCCATTACCGGGTCTTGAGAGGGGACAGGTCTATCTGTCTGTGAGAGAAAGGCCTCCACAGAGAAAGGATGTACCATCTGTTCCTCCATCCTGACCCATAGAGGGATCTTTGTGAATTTTAGATAGCTGCGATAAAGAGAAAGACAAGTGATACCAGTCTATTCGTGATAATGCTAAACCCCCCTCATCTTTTGCAGCATATAACTTTGTCCGATTAAACACGTTTTTTTTTTTTTTTGCCCATATAAACTTCTCTATCATACGTTTGAAGTAGTGAGGAAGGAAATTTTAACGGCAACATAGAAGTGATGTAATTAATCTTGGGAGTTAAAATCATTTTAACTAGATTGAGTCTGCCCAACAGGGAGATATTCAATTTATCCCAGTTCTGTAACAGAGTTTGAGTTTTCTGTATAACTGGAGATATGTTAGCTTCCATTATTTTTACCAGCCTTGGCGTTAATTTGATACCCAGGTATGTTAATCCTTCAGGCATCCATCTAAATTTCCAATTCTTTCTAATATCTGGGTAGCACACTTTGGATAAAGGCATGGCTTCTGATTTTGACCAGTTAACATTATAACCGGATATCTATGAAAACAGATTTATCACAGAGCAAATCTCTGGAACTGAAGATTCAGGGTTACTAGACATCAATAGTACATCATCTGCATACAGCAGGAGCTTATGTTCTTCTTGACCCACCTGCACCCCCTGTATATTCAAATTAGACCGTAAGGCTATCGCCAGGGGTTCAAGAAACATAGCGAAGATTAGAGGTGATAGAGGTGAACCTTGCCGAACCCCCCGATTTAATCTGATTTGAGGTGACATAATCCCATTAGTCCCTTTTTATGTAGTAGCATAATAATAGCTTCCCTCATACTTTCAGGTAACCTACCTCTATGAAATGCATCTTGATAAACAACTAGTAACCTAGGGGCAAGATCATTCATACATTTCTGATAGAAATCCACTGAGAACCCATCGTTTCCAGGGGCCTTTCCTACCCTAAGACTTCTGATTGCATTTTTAATTTCATCTATGGATATATCATCCTCCAAAAGTGCTCTCCCCTCCTGTGATAGGGCAGGAATTTCAATTGAAGAAAAAAAACTTTCTAACTTGTTCTTGCCTGTCCCTCCCTGGGATGTATGCAATTCTTGATAAAATTCTCTAATTGTGGTATTTATGCCTCTTTTGTTTGTAATAAGGTTTTTGTCTTTATCAAAAATCTACAGAATAACATTTTGAGATTGTATTTGTTTTACTCTGTGTGCCAGTACTTTACCAGCTCGTTCTCCCTGCTCATAATATTTCTGCCTGGTACAGAAGAGGGCAAATTGTTCAGTATGTCATTTAGTTCACATTTAAGTTCGTTCAATTTACCCCACGTGACAGTCTTGTCGCTGTGAGTGTTGTTTTTCCAGCCTTTTTATGTCTTTCTCTAGTTTGAGAAGCTTCTGACTTTCTGCTTTTTTGATAAAGGAACTTCTTTGGATAATACACCCCCCAGGGAGGATTTGAAAGCATCCCATATTACCCCTAGGTCTTCAATGGAACCTTCCTTATGCTCCCGGAATTCTTGCATCTCAGATTTAATAAAGTTGCAATTTTCTTCCCCATTCAGCATATGATTGTTAAACGCCATTTCATGCTTTTTTCTACTCTGTCTAGAGGACGAAGGACAACATCCACCGGTGCATGGTCCGATAACACTAGATTTCCAATTTTAGAATTCAGCACCTGGCAGACCATGTCACGAGATAGGAGAAAGTAATCTATTCTAGAATAACTTGAATGGGGATGTGAAAAAAAGGTAAAGTCCTTATCATTCGCATGCAATAATCTCCAAATATTGACAAGGCCCAATTCTTCTGACAACACATCGATTGCCACAACCCCCGCAGTGTTAATTTGAATAGATTGATATGTTTTATCCATTATTAAATCCCTCACTTGATTAAAATCACCCCCAATAATTATATTTTTGTTCTCCATATTTCTAATTAGGCTACATAAAAAAAAAATCCACGTTAACAGAATTAGGAACATAGATATTAGCACTAGTCATCCTTTGACCCTCTAGAGTGACATCCAATATAATCCATCTACCTTCCTTGTGTGAAACATGTTTATGTATCTGGCAGTATCAATATTTTTCCTTATCAAAATACTCATTGCTCTTCTCCTCAAGGAAAATGTACTATGATATTCCTGTCCAACCCATTCTCTTCTTAGTTTGGTTGCTTCCTCATCATTAGGATGGGTTTCTTGAATGAGGGTTATATCAGCCTTTTTTTTTTTTTTAGGTATGTGAGAATTTTTTTCCTTTTGATCACGTTATTGCACCCTGATATATTCCAAGTTACAATTTTACACAGCACCATATTGCTCTCTTAGTATACTATCATACAACCATCCCATTATAGTATGACCCACTGTCTTGTATGCCCCTCCACTGATATTATACGTTTTCAGGAATGCAGCATTATAAATATTACAGCAGTTACAACTGCATGAGACACCTAGGGTTACACATTGAACAAACAAAAAAAACTTAGAAACATACTGCAACTGCAGCCTACGAACATGCTATTTTCCAACATCAAACCTTCCTGTATGATTCCCTCAGCTGCCACTCAGAGGCCTGCCAACTGTCCACTCCCCTTGCATTCTAAGTATAATTTCTAACCCTTCCAATAAACATAGTACCTGTTCTGAAGCCTAAATTTACAAGGTGACTGTCTGAACTTCTAAATTAACAGGGGTGTTATAATGTGTGATATCTGTATGATAAACAAGCAGCAACCCCATCGGCAAAAACAAAGAGGAGCGCACATGCACTCATTCACCTATTAAGGAAAGAAAACCAATTAACTCTTACCAGAGATTCTGACCTCATACCGTATAAAGCAAGTTAAACCTCTCTCAAACAGATCAGTATTCTCAACGCATTTTCGATATTATTCCAACGTTTCATACATTGCCGGTGTCATCCCCCTCTCCTCCGCCGGCCCCCGTCGTATCATCTCCTCCGTGGCGGGTGAGAAATGCCTTGGCATCAGCCGCAGATTTGAACTCGTACCGCCGGTTGTTCAGTAAAAAAAGTCATAGTTGCTGGATAACGGAGGGCGTATTCCAAATTATGTTTACGGAGAATTTGTCTCACCTCCTCGTATTTTTTGCACTTCTCTTGTATCTCATGAGCATAGTCTTGGAAGAAAAAAAACCTCGTGCCGTTCCAGGTAACTTGCTTCTTCTTTCTCGCAGCCATTAACACTGCAGCCTTGGCCTTGTCCCAATGGAACCGGACAATGATGTGTCTTGGCCTGGCGTTGTCTCCCTGTCGGGGGCCAACCCGGTGGATCCTGTCAACTTCATACCAGTCGTCAACATCAATATCCAGCCTCTGATAACAATGTTTTCATAAAGCCATCCCAATTGTGGCCCTCCGTTCCATCTTTCACCCCTGCGATACGTATATTTTGATGCCGTTAGAAGCCTTCCAGCACTGTTATCTTCTCCTTCAGTATGTGATTCTGTCTCTCCAGGCCGCAAACCACCAGGGCCCTTTTTGCCTCTTCATCCTCCAGCCTGGATATTGTGGACTCTGCCTCGGTGATTCTGCTGCCCAGGCTTTTCACTGTTTCGTTCACTGCCTCTATTCCTCTTTTTACACCCGAGACTTCAACAGCGATGGTCTCGAGGATATTCTTGATACCCTGCAGTTCCGTCATCACGTTTCTGGCTTCTTGTGGAGATAAGTCAGTCATCTTAAGTGCGTCCGCTGTCTCTTCAGTGTTTTTGTTGCATTGATTTTGTGAGGCGTTGTGGGTAAAATAATGGCTTTCAACCGACATATTTCTTTGGGGTTGCCGACTCACCACCAGTATACATACGCTTGTAAATTGTATTTATGAAAAAAAAGAGGATAATAGCCAAGCCAGCCCGGGCCGGTGACGCGCATCTGGGGCGGATTTCTTTTAATCTTTAACAGGAGGCTTATTTTTGCTGCCTAATGAACTGAGAAATTAATAACCGTGGACGATGTTTACTCTTTCACTGAATAAATACAAGTGACTTGCAATTCTTCAAAGCTTGAGGTCATTAATAGGGTGTAATTGGTGTAAATCCACAGTTAGATTTGCTTGTTCTTGTGCGCCTAAGCCCTGATGAGCCTAATTATGCCAACGTTCCGGAAATGCCGCTGTGAGTGAGTGGAGTTTCCTTTCCCCACCCTCTACTTCTTGCAAAGCTTCTGATTTTTGACTCTGATGCCCCAGGCTGATTGTGCAACAGGTTTAATGCTGTCTGGAGTAATTTAAATTTGGCCTTTTGTTTAATCAATGCGGCAAGTTGAATGTTTTCTTTAAACTTGCAACATTATTCCAGCATTTTGTAAAAGTGCAATATATTTTTCACTGAAAATCACAGCAGGCCATTTCTATAAATATGACATTGGTTTCTTCCAAGATAGCTGTGTAAGCACCCTTCCATTTTCCCAGAAAGACCAGATTCATTCATTTTTCATTTCAATTCAGTTTATTTATATAGCGCCAATTCACAACACATGTTGTCTCAAGGCACTTCACAACAGTCAGGTACATACATTCCAATTAATCGTAACCATTGAACAGTGCAGTCAGAGTTATTTATTTATTCAAATTGGATAAAAAGTTTTTCTATCTAAGGAAACCCAGCAGATTGCATCCAGTCAGTGACTTGCAGCATTCACTCCTCCTGGATGAGCATGTAGAGACAGTGGACAGTCACTGGTGTTGACTTTGCAGCAATCCCTCATACTGAGCATGCATGTAGCGACAGTGGAGAGGAAAAACTCCCTTTTAACAGGAAGAAACCTCCAGCAGAACCAGGCTCAGTGTGAGCAGCCATCTGCCACGACCGACTGGGGGTTTGAGAGAACAGAGCAGAGACACAAAGAGAACAAAGAAGCACTGATCCAGGAATACTTTCTATGGGAAGGAGAAGTAAATGTTAATGGATGTGGCTCCTTTAGTCGTTTCATCTAGAAAGAAAGAACAGATAAACTCTGAACCAGTTTTCAAGGTTAGAGTCTGAAAGAGAGCACATATAATTAGTTACAGTAAAGCTCAGTCAATTGCTATGTCTAGGAGAGAGAAAGGATTAAACACTGAAAGACAGGGTAGAGGGTGAGCATTAAGTTGTTGCCTCCCACACCATGATGCTACCATCATTTTTTTTATCATTTATTATGGGTTGCATGCTTAACCCCTGCACCACTCCCACAACTCAGGGTTAACATAAGTTTATATTTCTGCCCACTCCTTTCAGTGTGTGAATATTGTATATTGGTAAATATTGCTGTTACTATCGGTTATTACATTAAAAAAACTTTAAAAGAAATTGTAAATCTTTTACAGTGGGGATGTGCAGTCTTAGTTTTCCACTAATTGGGGTTACTTAGTGTTTTGAGATAATAAGAAATAAGTTTTATTTGGTTCTTGTCCAACCAGATCACATCCTTCAATGTTTGCTATGTTTCCTACATGGCTAATAGCAAACAGCAAATGGGATTTCTTATGACTTTCTTTCAACAGTGTTTTTTTTCTTTGTCTCCTTAAAGGTCAGATTTGTGAGGTGTCTGACTAATTTCTATCCCGCTGACAGATTCTTCCACCTCAGCTGTGGATCTCTGCAGCTCCTCCAGAGTTACCATGGGCCTCCTGGCTGCTTCTCTGTTTAATTCACTCCTTGTTGGGCCTGTCTTCTTAGGTGGACGATCATGTCTTGGTAGGTTTGCAGTTGTAGCATACTCTTTAAATTTTTGGATGATGGATTGAATAGTGCTTTGTGAGATGTTTAAAGCGTGAAAAATATCCTCGCCTTGCATTTTCTCTGGTCTTTATGATACTATTTGCTCACTTCAACTTCTGCAAGCATCTAACTTGGATTTATGCTAAATAATTATCTACTCCACTGCAGGTAAGATATTAACTGCTTATAACCTTTTAACAGAACCTCGCTTTTAACTATTTAGAACTTTGCCTTTAACTTTTACAAGAGTGATGGAGACGGACACGAAACAAAGTTATGGGGAAACCTCATTCAGTCATACAGTGCGGTTCTCCTACATGATAAATGGATGTGTCAAAGCACTGGGTCACAAACCAACATACAGGGTATGATAAGAAACAGAGTCATTAAAATAGCTTGCACATACTGAAGTATGGAAACATAGAAATCTTGTGGTGGAGTAAAAGAAAGTAGCTGTTTTTGTCAAAGAGAAAGCAGTGATTAGCAGCTATCTGTTCATCTTCCTGTTAAAATGATGTCTGTCATTCCAAACTCTAACATTGGCTGCAGTCTACTGTCGCTCCAGGAACTGTACACCTCCAGGACCCTGAAGCGGGCAGGGAAGATTCTGGCTGATCCCTCCCACCCCGGTCACAGACTCTTTGAGACTCTCCCCTCTGGCAGGAGGCTGCGGTCCATCCGGACCAAAACCTCACAGCACAAGAACAGTTTTTTCCCATCTGCCACCAGCCTTGTTAACAAAGCTCGGAAACCACACTGACACTCTCCCTTTCCCCCACACCCCCCCTTTTTTTGCTGACAGGACACTTGTAACTTGTAACTCTATGTGTTACATTAACGCTCAGCATGGACTCCTGCTTTACTTGCACTGCTTTACTTGCACAATGATCACCTGCACTGTTGTATTGCTCTTGCATCTTATACTGCTCTATATTTACTCTCACTCACTTAAAACTGTGCACATATATTTATATTATATTGTAGATATGTTTATACTGTTTAATTTGTATTGTATTGCACCGACTACGCCAAAACAAATTCCTTGTATGTCCAAAAACGTACTTGGCAATAAAGCTTTTCTGATTCTGATTCTGATTCTGATAACTGAAGTGACACGACTCTATGTGCCCTCCTCTCTGTTTCCGTGCTCTTCTCTGCCTTAGTGTGTGGTAACTCGTCCTGCTACTAGAATGTCTGCTGTTGGAACACCTGCTCACTGTTTCATTATCCACTCCTGCCATATATCAAATACTCCACCAAACGTACCCAAATCATCCTGTCAGTTCAAATCAGACGTGCTCAGACATGTCTGTTTGAAGATGTAGTAGAATGTAGTTGGCTACTTTCAAAGCTAAAGAGGCCAGTCATGTATTTCCTTAAGTAGACAGTTTGATTTTCTTGCTTTGAATTTGGAACTTTTTTTGGTCATTTTATCACTGTTCTGGGTTTCTACAGGCCACCATCAGATAATAGTGAGATCATGTTAGCTTTGAATCACCAGCTTTTAAATTTAGATTTTAATGAGCTTCTTTTTACAGGTGATTTGAATTGGGACTGGGTATTCTATGAGCAAGCTTTCCATCATGATCTATGGCACTTCAGCTAGTCAAGGATATCGCTCTTGGATGATGTAGAATTGGCTTGGAAATACTTTTATGATGCTTTCAATTTTTTTGCTAACAAACACGCCCCTCTCCTTAAATTTTTAATGAAGGGTGGAACTAACCATTGGTTTATTGCTGAGCTGTTTAGTCTTCTAAAAGACCGAGATGGTTCCTGGGCTAGGGCCTGGCACTCTAAATCCCAGAGAGATTGGCTGGTATTTAAGAGATTAGAAATTACTTTTCTTCCCTTGTCAAAAAGGCTTAATCCCTATTGTATGTAGACAAAATTACTCAAACTACTCACTGATCCTATGTAAAATATGGAGAGTGATTAAATCATCATTTTGAGAAGAAACGATTAATGTATTACCTACATGTATTTTTAAGGATGCACAGAACATAACCGACAAAGCAGCCTTAATTGTCTGAAAAAACATTTCATTCCCTCAGGATCACTGTTGCATCATTGTGCTCACAGAAACTAAATGCGCAAGAAGCCTGTTCTTCAACACACTCAAATGATTTGGCTTCAGGATTTACGCTGCCGACTTTTGGCTCAATTTGGCCAGCCTGGAACAGTACAGTACCGACTCGGCCTCGCTTAGCCCTGCTAAGAAGGAGGTACCAAAAAAGTAGGTACTTGTACTGAAATAACAGTAATGGAATAATGGAAATGCTCGTGAAGCGAGCCGAGTCGGGCCAAATCGAGCCAGTGGAAAAGGAGCATTTTTTAGTCTCTCAATCACTTACACTTACACCTGTCTGATTAGGCTTGTTTTAAATGTAGATAAATCTAAATCTATGCTACTTTATAAATGGCAAGCAGCTCCTACCTCTTCTTCCTAGCTTGTTAACTGCTTCAAGACGTTCAGATTTAAATTGTCAGATGCTACAAATCTTTAGGTATTCTGATTGATGAGAATTTATCTTTTAAACCTCACATTGATAAATTGGTTGGTAAACTGAAACTTAAATTGGGTTTCTTTTTTAGAAACAAAAAATGTTTCCTATAGAAAGTCAGGAAGCACCTGGTCACTTCAACCTTTCTACCCGCGATAGATTAAGGAGATCTGTTAATAATGAACACTTCAGCCCAGTATTTGAGAAAATTGGATGCATTGCGTTTTATGACTGATTGCAGCTATCGTGTACATCACTGTATTTTGTATGGTACTGTAAATTGTCCATCTGTACCAGTCTGCAGACTCTCTTGGAAAAGAGATTTTAATCCCAATGAGTTTTTTTTCCTGGTTAAATGAAGAATATGAATTTTTTGCCTTCAGGACCCAATTCCTGTGAAAGTCTGGTCACATGTGAATTCTTAATTGTCAGCCCAAGGCTCAACCTTTTAAACCCAGCCTTGGGGCAGGGAGGCAGGAGGACAGAAGGGATGATGAAGATTGAGATAGTGAGATGAAGTCAACCTTCCCATCACGTGATGCAAGCAGTGAAAGGCGCAAGACACTGATAGACAGTAGATTATAGAGAGACAATAGACAGGGACATGTTTACAGTAGCAGTGAAAATGAGACCGACGCTGATAAGGGAGGAGGGTGGAGACAAGGAGGTTTCAGTGTAAGCAGGGTGGCAGTACTGATAAAGCAGAGGGAAAGGAGGGGGAGTGGTAGTGAAAGCAGGAGGAGGGTCACACAAGAAAGCATCTGCTGGAACTTAATTATTAACATTAAGTTTTGTCGGCAGAGTTCATTCATTTATAATCGAATTCACATTATGGCCCCTCTTCAAACTGAAACCAGTTTAAAAGATAACATTTTTTTTTTTTTTGTCTTTTACTTTTATCATTCATACATACATAAGCTGTGCTCTAAAGTTTAGAGTTTTCAATATTTCCTTTCTTAAGGTTGACATTTTGCATTGGAGTTTAGTTTTAAAATGTTATGAACAGTCAGTATCTACTTACCTGTGCTAATAACTCCTTTAGTGCTGTTACTCTGATAGAGCAGATACTAGTTTTCCAGAGAAAACCTAGCAGAGTAAGGCCTAGAGTAGAAAATGTCTGTGGTTATTTACAAAGAAAACATATCAGGTAACAATGACCATCCCATGTGTGACGGAACATGTAAAACACTCTAACAATGTATTTGTCCCCTTGCAGATTTTTAAAGTTTTGTTCTTTTTTATACTCCAAACTGTATAAATAGATAACTTCTCTTGACACTTGCTAATACTCTTCAGTCTGGAAGGGTTGGACTTCACCAACTGCAGCTGGACAGCAAGCCTCCCATTGGTGATCTATTTCTGGATAGACAACGTACTCTCATCCTTTTGAGTCATTAAGCTCATATGGAAAGTATGGCGCAATAAATTATTATAAGTAATGGAAAGGAAAGACATCTTCAAGGATCTTCATGCACCACCCTGTAACTTGGACACAGTGTAACACCCAAAGTCAAATAAGAGTGTATGATTAAAAACAAGCAAAAAATAAATAAATGCCATCATATTTATATAGTTATTATATAACTGATTAAATATTATTATATTATATTGTTTATATAACTCTTTTTCATTCCTTTTACCTCTCTCCATTCCCTCCCTATTTGGAGGCTTACCTTACCTACAATTGACTAGCGAATTGGGTGATTATCCCCAATTTGTCTGTAAGATGCATTAATATACCAGTGGGAAAGGTAAATGTCTGCCACTGGGTTTGAATTAAATTGAAATCACCTTTTGTGTTCTTCAATAAGGTTGGACAGATGCTTACATCTTTGATGATGGGATGGAAGGGGGCAAAGATGAAAGTTTTGTTACCTCAGTTATGGCTTTGGTTATATGGAGCTTTTACTATAAGTTAAGATGCAAAAAGACAGATGGATAAATGGAAGGAAACAGACAGAGAGACAGATGGGAGCCAGACCATCGGAAATGACAACTGGAAAGAGGGTTACCATAATAACAAAGCACCATCTGTGATCTCCCTGGTGTTTCTCTGCTGGTCTTTGTAAAACCATTTTGGCCAGATTAACAATACTTCTTTTTCCACACAGATAAAAATGGTAACTTCTGCATTAATGTATAAATAACTCTGATGAATGCAGTCATCACTTTTTCTGCTGGAGTTACCATATCTTTCATATGATCATCCATCCACTGACTCATCAGCTGGAAATATTGAATCATTTCATTCTAACGAACCATGCACTGACTCACTGTTTGTCTGAAGACTGGCTCACAGGTCACAGAATTCACTCTCTCTGTCTCACTAAACTATTCCTCCCCCCATGAACCTTTGTCTTACATTTTGTCACATTAAAACAGTGTATGGGATTATATGGGACTTTGAGTGACAGTGCATAGTTGTAAAGTGGAAGGAAAATTATTATGATTCCCTGAATCCAGTGCCACTTTAATCAGGTTTAAGGGTTATGACAACTTTAAAACACACTGTATATGCATTTTGTTTTTACTAATAATGCACCATTTTGCCTTTAATTGGATTTTTATGAGGCAAAAACAGAATACGAATTTGCCTATTTGGAATATTAAATTAGAGCATACATGTGTTAAAATTTCCTCAGCATAAAAACCCTCCTGGTTTGACTCAGCCGAGCACAAGGGGAAGAGCTGGCTGAGTTAGTAAAAGCCACAGACGACAGCTGTGAGCTCTGGCTGGGAATTCAGTGACCTAAAGTGTCCCTATGGATATCTCCACAGCTCTTTCGCCAAACTTTATCACATTTAATGACCCATCATTTTTTTCTCCTCTCCTCATCACACAAATGTGCACACAGAGTATGTCCTCATAACTTCATTAGCTATCTATTGTGTGTTGCCTGATAATATATTTAATACAGACATTGATTATTTGAGAACACTTAAAAACTAAACACAGACAAATATAGTTAAAGCCACTTTTAATCGAATATGTGCTAAGTTGTTGGACATTAATCATTTTATCCACCAAAACACTTAAGATTACGGAACCAATAGAAAATCTTAGATGTCAAGCATGCCAACCCCCCACACTGATAATTTCCTGAATTTCCCAACAGTGAGACAATTAAGAATATTTTGGTATTAACTTGCTATGCAATTAACAGTGTAACACATTGCTTTCATCAAAGGTATTTATTTTAACAAGTTTCCCAAAGATGGATACCTAATGGTGAGTTCCAAAAGTTTCTGGCACAGCTTCACCGACTCCAGAGGTGCCTGGAGAGGGTTAAAGAACTGGGCCTATATTCACTAAGATTCTCAGTCCTCTCAGAGAGCTCCTATCCTAGTCTACAAATTGTTGGCAAGGAGCTCTGAGAACTGCTGAGAGCGATTCTGTGCTAGATGACAGAAAACAAAAAAAACAAATGTGCTCCTATTAATTAATGGAGAGAAACTAACCGATGATAGAATTTAGACTGGATTCACAAATATGTAAATCGTGATGATAAAACTTAGCAAAATTTTATTAATTGTCACACAGCATGAAAATGTTTGAACGTAGCTTATTTACATGCTCATCATTATTTTGATTTGCTTATTATTATGTTTACTCGCCATGATGGTAGTTTTCACAATTCATCTACTGTACTTCAAATCAATTAGTTTAATGTTTATATTAAAATTCATGATCGAGTCGGTAGCGTTTTGATAATTCACTGTCGTTCATTGTAGGAGAATATCTCTCCTTTCTCTCTGCCTTTTATTTAGAATAAAATAGTCTTTATTGTCATTGTACTGGGTGGTCCAGCGCCATCTTCTCTGCTTAAGACGTTCTTAGCCTCACTGAAAGTCCTCTTCACCACTCTCAACATTTCTTCACCTAAGGCCTAAGATGCTTTGTGAATAACTTTTATCTTACTGAGGGAAAATTCTCTATATTTTATTCTAAGAAAATTTATAGAATTAAAGAAATTAAGTGATCCTGATAATACAGTCATCAGGGTCAGGACCTTGATGAAGGCCACAAGTTGTTCTGTTAATAAAGTTGTTCCCCAGTACTTCAAGTGTTGCTGGAGTCTTCACCATACCCAAGGTTGAGTTAAGTGGCTCACCTACTTCTCTTTGTGCATTATTAATCCATTAATCTCAGAATAAGCCACTCAGATTCTGGAATAAATTTAGAACCAACCTAAATTTGTTTCAGTTACAAACTGGAAAAACCTCCCAGCATTGCATGTGATGAAGCACAAACAGACAAAATTCCAAATAAACATATTTTACTAGATCTATTATAACAAATATGAACGGCAACCATTTTGGATTTTAAGAAGGGGGTTAGTGAGGAACCCCCAATTCTCCAGCTTAGTATTCTGACTTCTGGAAGGATTCTAGTTTATTTCCCAAAAAGGAACTTCCAAAAAAAAAACTTTTATGGAACCTCTTTGAATGTTTTATAAGACTGGAAAGGAAATACATGTAAAATTAGCCACCCTGTTGATGTCTTTTCCTGCAAAAAGGCACCACACTTTCAACACTTCGGGATATGGTCTGATTATTACAGATTGTGTAGAAAACTTTTTGGGAATGAGGTAATTGCAACTTACAAGTTCTGACTTACCTGCGAAAGACACAAATATCCTATGTGACTTTACAGACATGCTTACCTACAAGTTATGATGAGTGTCAAAAAATCAAATCACATAAAATCACCCAACCATGAATACAAGACCAGGTTGTGCTTTATTTCAGGTTTTCTTGTGTCAAAATATGAGGAAAACCACATAAACAGAAAAATTAGAGAAGTCTCACCCACTGAGTCATAGATATAAATAATCTCAGTTATTACACCATGCGTTTTTGTTTTATCCACAAAGGATAAAGGTGTTTTTTTCATTTTCACTTTTTAAAGTTACCAAATAAGACAAAATAAAGAGTTGCTTTTTGCCATTGCTAAGGTGTTTAAAAACACTAGTGCTGTGAAAAACTGTTTGCCATCTGACAGATTTCTCCTGCTTTTGCTTTTTGTCACTTTTAAAGTATATGATCATCACAATAGTTTTAGTATTATTCAGGGATAAATTCAGGAAATACAAGGTGCAGTTTTCAAATTACGATTCTATTTAGCTAAGCTATGTAAAACAACCTGACCCTGTGTCACAGCACTGCAGGCCTCACTATCCTCTATCAAAGACAACTTTCATGATTCAACTGTAAGAAAGAGAGGAGAAAAATGATATTAGTGGGAGAAACACTAGTGACCAGCAAGTCCACCTCTGAATGACTCAAAATACCGTGAACGTTTTGGAGTGGCCTAGTCAAAGTTGGGACCTAAAAATGGTTGAGATGCTTTGGCAGGACCATATCAGTCATTTTTGTTCGCAAACCCTCCAATGTGGCTGAATTAAAACAGTTGTGGCAAAATTCCTTCACAATGGTGCAAAAGAGTCATTCTCAATTATCACAAACTATGATGGGAGTCGTTTCCACCTAATGTGGTATAACTAGTTAGTGGGTTTAAGTTAGTAGTTTGAAACGCTCCTTTGCCTTAACAAATGAAATCAACATTTGAATATTACATTTTGTATTTTTTCTGTTTATACTGGCTGATATTAAAGTCTATTTCATGATGAATTCTGTTAAGCTTTCCATTCCCTCAGCCCTCTGCAATTGTAGAAATACAATTTTTGGCTTCCTCTCACACATGGTAACTAGGTCTTTGTTTGTGTTTGTGTTTGTGCTGTTTTGATTCAGTTGAGCTTTCTGAGTTATCAAAAATATTAGCTTCATTTAAACCTTCAACTTGTATGTTTGACCCAATCTCAACCGAATTACTGAAGTTTTCCCTTTGATTACTGCTACCATTTTACACATGATTAAATTTGTCTTACTAAACCGAAGTGTACCAGAGGCTTTAAAGTTTTCTTTATTTAAACTTTTATTTAAGAAAAATGTCTAATGTATTCACTCTTGTCCACTCCCTGCTTTGGATGGTTGACCTCAGGTACTCATCCACCTTCAGTACCTCTACTCCTTACAGCCTCACTGTTCCACCAGTCTCCCTCTCATTCACACACAAGCTTTATGCAAATGTTGATTTCATTTTCCAGCAGGTACTGTCTCACACTGCCAAAGGTACCAAAAGCTGGTCCAGTGACTATGGTGTTACTGTGCTTGATTGACCAGCAAACTGGCCTGACCTGAACCCCATAAAGAATCTAAAGGAGTATTGTCAGGAAAACGACGAGATACACCAGACCAAACAATGCAGATGACATTAAGGCCCATATCAAAGCAACCTGGGCTTCCATTACACCTCAGCAGAACCACAGGCTGGTCACCTCCATTCCACGCTACATTAATACAGGTCCTTCTCAAACAATTAGCATATTGTGATAAAGTTCATTATTTTCCATAATGTAATGATGAAAATTTAACATTCATATATTTTAGATTCATTGCACACTAACTGAAATATTTCAGGTCTTTTATTGTCTTAATACGGATGATTTTGGCATACAGCTCATGAAAACCCAACATTCCTATCTCACACAATTAGCATATCATTAAAAGGGTCTCTAAACGAGCTATGAACCTAATCATCTGAATCAACGAGTTAACTCTAAACACCTGCAAAAGATTCCTGAGGCCTTTAAAACTCCCAGCCTGGTTCATCACTCAAAACCCCAATCATGGGTAAGACTGCCGACCTGACTGCTGTCCAGAAGGCCACTATTGACACCCTCAAGCAAGAGGGTAAGACAGAAAGAAATTTCTGAACGAATAGGCTGTTCCCAGAGTGCTGTATCAAGGCACCTCAGTGGGAAGTCTGTGGGAAGGAAAAAGTGTGGCAGAAAACGCTGCACAACGAGAAGAGGTGACCGGACCCTGAGGAAGATTGTGGAGAAGGGCCGATTCCAGACCTTGGGGGACCTGCGGAAGCAGTGGACTGAGTCTGGAGTAGAAACATCCGGAGCCATCGTGCACAGGCGTGTGCATGAAATGGGCTACAGGTGCCGCATTCCCCAGACCTGGGCTACAGAGAAGCAGCACTGGACTGTTGCTCAGTGGTCCAAAGTACTTTTTTCGGATGAAAGCAAATTCTGCATGTCATTCGGAAATCAAGGTGCCAGAGTCTGGAGGAAGACTGGGGAGAAGGAAATGCCAAAATGCCAGAAGTTCAGTGTCAAGTACCCACAGTCAGTGATGGTCTGGGGTGCCGTGTCAGCTGCTGGTGTTGGTCCACTGTGTTTTATCAAGGGCAGGGTCAATGCAGCTAGCTATCAGGAGATTTTGGAGCACTTCATGCTTCCATCTGTTGAAAAGCGAAAAGCTTTATGGAGATGAAGATTTCATTTTTCAGCACGACCTGGCACCTGCTCACAGTGCCAAAACCACTGGTAAATGGTTTACTGACCATGGTATCACTGTGCTCAATTGGCCTGCCAACTCTCCTGACCTGAACCCCACAGAGAATCTGTGGGATATTGTGAAGAGAACGTTGAGAGACTCAAGACCCAACACTCTGGATGAGCTAAAGGCAGCTATCGAAGCATCCTGGGCCTCCATAAGACCTCAGCAGTGCCACAGGCTGATTGCCTCCATGCCACGCCGCATTGAAGCAGTCATTTCTGCCAAAGGATTCCCGACCAAGTATTGAGTGCATAACTGTACATGATTATTTGAAGGTTGACGTTTTTTGTATTAAAAACACTTTTCTTTTATTGGTCGGATGAAATATGCTAATTTTGTGAGATAGGAATTTTGGGTTTTCATGAGCTGTATGCCAAAATCATCCGTATTAAGACAATAAAAGACCTGAAATATTTCAGTTAGTGTGCAATGAATCTAAAATATATGAATATTAAATTTTCATCATTACATTATAGAAAATAATGAACTTTATCACAATATGCTAATGTTTTGAGAAGGACCTGTATATTCATGTAAAAGGAGACCCAACCAAATATTGAGTTCATAGAAATGAGCTTTCTCTTTAGAAGCCTGACATTTCTTTTTAAAATGTCCTTTTTTATTGATCTTATGCAATATTCTAATTTTCTGAGACACTGAATTTTGGGTTTTCATTATCATTCAGTCATGCTGGATCATCCTGGAAAAAAAAGATTGAATCATCACCATACCTATATTACTTTGATCAAATGAGAAAAGCAAATGTTAGTGGTATAACAATAAACCCAGCTCATGAGAGAAGACAATACACAATACTTGGTTATTGAGAAAGGAAGGAAACAGAATGTTTTAAATATTCTTTAGGAAAACCAAGAACTGACATTTTTTTGATTGTTTTCAGTAATAGTGTTAAGGCTTCATGGTTCAAAAATCCACATATTAAAGCTCTGTGAAATAACAGGAATGAATTTACAAAGCAGATGCTATTTTGTGTATTAATTAGCAGCTAAACATTTTTGAGGTGTTCTCAGAATGCTAACAAGCTATCTATACCAGATAGGTGTCTCTGATATTGTTTCTTTTTTCTCCTGAGGACCTATAATGCTGCCACACATGCAACTTAAAACTGCTTACGATTTCTAACATTTTTGGCAGTGTAGAGTTGTCAAGCAGCCTGAAGTATCATAGATACATGGATACTACAGGGTGTCAAACAACAGGAGTCGGTGGGGGCCTCCCATGAGAGCCCATCCTAATGTAAAGGCTTGCATTTAGTAAAAAGGTTTTCTGCATTGCCAAAGCTTCTGAATTTTGTGATTCTATAGTTTTACATTTTACTTGTTCCTGTGTTGCAGAGGATTTTCTTATCTTCTTTTCATTCTTGAACCAGCTGTGTTCTCTTTACCGCATCTTCAGCGTTCCAACACTTCTATCTCAGCATTTACTGTATGTTGGTTGCAGTCTACCAGGGCTAACATTTGTACAGGACTGATCCATGAATCCAAAAGGTTCATGGGTCAGAAAGCACATTGTCCCTTGCCCTCGGGGGGATCATTTGTAGTATCAACACAGTGTCGCTCATATTGGTGCCAGCTGTCCTCTAAAAACCATACTCACGGTGCAGAACAGTGCAGATAGTTGGAATCCAAGTACTCCCAGCTTTACTCTGCCAACTGTACTGAAGAAACAACTGGTCTGTCTGTTCCAGCTTCCTGTCGTCTAATTATTCCAAGCAGAACCAGCTGATGAAGCTGAGGGGCATAAGCTCCTTTTTTCACAAGCAGCTATGGGCATATATAAGCATATATATGAGCATATATAACATTATGTTTTGGTTTTTGACTACAACCCATCATTGGAACCCTCCAAAAGACAATGATAGAACGCATACTTTTCAAAGGAATGAAGATTACATCAGACTTCTAGTGGGCCATTCTAACGTACGTATGTTACATAAACTATTCCATTGCAGCTTTGTCTAAATGTCTAGGGTCAGAATTTCTCCTGGGATTGCCCTGCGTTTAGTTCCAGTCAATGCCACATCAACTCAATTGACTTCTAAATGCAATTAGTGCCACTGGATTTTATTTAGTGGCATAAGGCTGGAGTATCAGACAAAAGTACAAATACACACCAAATTTAAAGATTTTTTTATAAAAGATTTGGGAGCCATGCATCATTTTACTTTCACTTCACAGTTCTACCCTACTTTTTGTTGGTCTGTCACATAAAATCCAGATAAATTTGTTTGTGGTTGTAACCTGACAAAATTAGAAAAAGTTCAATAGTTATGACTACTTTTGCAAAGCCCTGTATGTTGCATTTAAAAAAAAATCCCTGTTAAGTGTCACTCAACACCTTGGAAATGCTTCAGATGTGGCATGAAGCCAGGTCTTGGACAGGACAAAACCATGTTGCTGGTGACATGCAGCAGTGCTGGAACACGTGAGTAGGGATTAGCATAAAGCCCACATTACAAACCTAAGGAAAAGAGTGTATTTGACTGCATTTAACAACTTGTCCCTGTCTGTCTGCACCTGCTGTACTGTCTCTATGAAACTAGTATTGAAGCATGTCTGCCACCCCCTATTGCTGACATTTGACCTCTGGTGGTCAACGAGCAGAGGGGTGCCTGTGACATCAGAAGACTTTAGCCTCAGCTGCTGCTGAGTGGGGTCACACCTTCCTGTCTCCCTCCACCTCTGGAAATAGACCCTGTTGCTAAAGACATTACATAAGTGCTACTTTGTTGCGTGGATGATTAATGGGCAGAGAAGCTATATTTATTTCATCTATTTCAGTGTGTCTGTTCCTGCTTGTATGAGATACGTTCTTGGAAGGAAGTGGACGTTCCACCTCTTTGCTAATGCTTGTAGGTATTATTCTGGCTCTCTGTCTTTCTCTTTGGTGGACTGCAGCACTGATCTACAGACAAGACAGACAAGAACAGACGTGTGATGGAGGAATAAAAAAAGTTTGATTTACCTGCATGGAAGACATGAGGGAGTATGAGTTCTATTTGAAGCATGATGTTGCATCTTGCAACTTGATGTGGCTGTGTAATCCAAAATATAACAATAGAGGTGCTGAGAGAGGGCTTGTGGGTTCAATACCACGCTACACAGGTCCTTCTCAAAATATTAGCATATTGTGATAAAGTTCATTATTTTCCATAATGTCATGATGAAAATTTAACATTCATATATTTTAGATTCATTGCACACTAACTGAAATATTTCAGGTCTTTTATTGTCTTAATATGGATGATTTTGGCATACAGCTCATGAAAACCCAAAATTCCTATCTCACAAAATTTGCATATTTCATCCGACCAATAAAAGAAAAGTGTTTTTAATACAAAAAACGTCAACCTTCAAATAATCATGTACAGTTATGCACTCAATACTTGGTCGGGAATCCTTTGGCAGAAATGACTGCTTCAATGCGGCGTGGCATGGAGGCAATCAGCCTGTGGCACTGCTGAAGTCTTATGGAGGCCCAGGATGCTTCGATAGCGGCCTTTAGCTCATCCAGAGTGTTGGGTCTTGAGTCTCTCAACGTTCTCTTCACAATATCCCACAGATTCTCTATGGGGTTCAGGTCAGGAGAGTTGGCAGGCCAATTGAGCACAGTGATACCATGGTCAGTAAACCATTTACCAGTGGTTTTGGCACTGTGAGCTGGTGCCAGGTCGTGCTGAAAAATGAAATCTTCATCTCCATAAAGCTTTTCAGCAGATGGAAGCATGAAGTGCTCCAAAATCTCCTGATAGCTAGCTGCATTGACCCTGCCCTTGATAAAACACAGTGGACCAACACCAGCAGCTGACACGGCACCCCAGACCATCACTGACAGTGGATACTTGACACTGGACTTCTGGCATTTTGGCATTTCCTTCTCCCCAGTCTTCCTCCAGACTCTGGTACCTTGATTTCCGAATGATATGCAGAATTTGCTTTCATCCGAAAAAAGTACTTTGGACCACTGAGCAACAGTCCAGTGCTGCTTCTCTGTAGCCCAGGTCAGGCGCTTCTGCCGCTGTTTCTGGTTCAAAAGTGGCTTGACCTGGGGAATGCGGCACCTGTAGCCCATTTCCTGCACACGCCTGTGCACGGTGGCTCTGGATGTTTCTACTCCAGACTCAGTCCACTGCTTCCGCAGGTCCCCCAAGGTCTGGAATCGGCCCTTCTCCACAATCTTCCTCAGGGTCCGGTCACCTCTTCTCGTTGTGCAGCGTTTTCTGCCACACTTTTTCCTTCCCACAGACTTCCCACTGAGGTGCCTTGATACAGCACTCTGGGAACAGCCTATTCGTTCAGAAATGTCTTTCTGTGTCTTACCCTCTTTGCTTGAGGGTGTCAATAGTGGCCTTCTGGACAGCAGTCAGGTCGGCAGTCTTACCCATGATTGGGGTTTTGAGTGATGAACCAGGCTGGGAGTTTTAAAGGCCTCAGGAATCTTTTGCAGGTGTTTAGAGTTAACTCGTTGATTCAGATGATTAGGTTCATAGCTCGTTTAGAGACCCTTTTAATGATATGCTAATTTTGTGAGATAGGAATTTTGGGTTTTCATGAGCTGTATGCCAAAATCATCCGTATTAAGACAATAAAAGACCTGAAATATTTCAGTTAGTGTGCAATTAATCTAAAATATATGAATGTTAAATTTTCATTATGACATTATGGAAAATAATGAACTTTATCACAATATGCTAATATTTTGAGAAGGACCTGTATTAGTGGATTTAACCTTATATACTTTCACGGGAGACCATTGCTTAGCACTGTTCTCTCAGTGTTACGAAGCCAAATGATGTTGGCAGAGACTGCCAGCTGTATCAATCCACCCATTCAGCTGAGTGAGTTTGCTGGGATAATATCCAATCAACTATGAGACCTGGAAAAGCATAGGAACTTATCTATTTACCAGGAAAACGCAGTTGCAGTTAGTCAGATTAATGTCTAAAATCCTTTGATTAGATGGATTTCACATTTATTTCTTCATGTCTTGTTTGGTAATTGATCGTTATATTAGTGTGGTTACTAATAGTATAATTATTGACTTTTTTAGTGACTAGATGAAAAATGATCATTGAATTTACAGTTAAACTGGTAATGATACTGAGAATAAATACATTTTTATATGTCTCTCTCATTCCTTTCTTGCAATTTGTTTGTTTGAGATTTTCAGATAAAGTAGATTATGCCCACGATAATAAACTTGTGATGATGGTTTGTCATATGAAAGTTGCCATGGCAACTGTGTGTATCTTTTATGTAAAAATAGCATTAAAAGTACTCTGAACCAACTCATGTTTAGAAATTTTCAAAGGTATGAGATTTTTTCCTTCCTATCCAGTCCTGAAAAATACTTTATACAAAATCTTTCCAGACTTTTCATGACTGTGTAGGAAGCATAGAGATGGCAAAAGGGAGGCAGAGAATTATATCTAAAATAAAGAAAAGAGTCACATGTAACTAAATTAATAATATTTTATAGTTGAATATTAGCTGTACTAAATACAGACGTTGCTTTCCAGTTTTCCATTCACATGAATCTCCTTCACTCCAGTCAATGTGAGCCTAATCTTAATCTGTCCAGTCAGCACATATAGAATCTGAAACATTATATACATAAGATACAAAAATATATTTCACAATAAGAATCATAAATTTACATCAAAAAGCTTTATAAAATTACAAATATTTTTCTGTTATAAAAAGCCGTTTTTAAATCCTCTTGCAGCTCTAGTTCTGGATGAGAGCGGAGCCTGGGTCCATCAGGATAATTTTAGAGATCTAAACTCTAACTTTTTAGTTCCTATTCTAATGAAATCAGAGGTGATTGGGACCCTCCTTGTAGCTTTTAGGGTCCAGAAACTGTGTGTGGACTGGATGCAGCAGACTTTAGGGGCTCAGGTTGGACCTAATGCCACAGCGGAGCACTGTGCCAGTTGGTGCTCCATCCAGCTGCATCCTGTTTGGTGGCTTTTTCTGTTTGTGGTGGCAGGTGTTTTTAACTGCTCAGTGATGGTCTAGAAATCCACTTCCTCCTTCCGTTATGGCTACACTCCAAGATGACAGAGAGCTCCTGGGTCACATCCCTAAGAACAGACAGAGACGAAGAGAGAGACATGATCAGGACAGGGGCACTGGCTTCTGGATTGCTGGATCTCTGTTTAGAGCGGCAGACGCTTAGTTTAACAGGCTGAACATCATAAACCCGCCGTTTTCAGGGGGCTGACAGGAGACTGGCTGACTGCCTGATTAGTTAAATGAAAGTTCAGCTTTACAGAACGATGCAAGTCTGCCATGTCTCTTTCCATCTCTGACATTTACAGATTTTATTTGTGCTCTGGCTCACAGCAGCAGTACGAATGAAGTCCCACACAATTAAGCTATATTCTGTTACAGAACATCATACCAACCATTATGTTCTGTGAGGTACACAACAGAACTCCTTCATCTGTAAGAGTTAGGAGTTTTGGGGAAATCATGTTAAAACTCTTTCTTATATCCCAGATATAAGATAAGATAAGATATAAGCTCAAAAGCAGAGCAGGGCAATAAAAACAATAATACTGAGATGCACTGAGACATAGGTCGGTGACCCGATTTGGCCAATTTCACGCTTGACCGGACATGATTGGTGTTTGGCTGGTCAGAATAAAATAGTTTTTTTGTGTTTTTTTTTTAGGTTAGTGAACGCACCATTGACAGCAACTATCTTTGGTACTAAAGTTGTTACAGAGGGACCTTCCCTAACCCTAACCCAAAAACCTTTTTTTAGTATTAGTGAAAAGGTTAAAAATGAAGTCAGAGAAGGTACAATTTTCCTCACAGACGGGTGACAGAGAGCAAAGTGATACCATGTCTGTCTTCAGTGTCACCCAAGAGGTCTGCATAACTTGCCTCAGGCATTTTATAACCCTGACACATCATTGTTTCCTGGAAAGCAGAGCGTAGCGACTCCCGTGCCGCTGTACGAGTGGCCGTTAGCAAAGGTGGCATGGGAAACAAATGCCCATGTTAATTCCAAAGAGTGAGTGGCGCCGGTGGGCGGGGTAGTTAATCATAGAGTTCTGACAGATAGATTGCATTAACACTCACTCTCTAATGTCCGGTCGAGGTCGGCGATGAAGTCCTCCAGCTCCTTGGTGTCACCCAGTTTGGCTGCAGTAGAGACAGAAAGATGTATGACATTAAATGATGCTTGAGTTATTTTCTCTGTATAATTTATTGCAGTGATATTTATCTCGTTATCATCTTCTGAACCAAAATTACTCCAAAGTGGCTCCAGATTGGATTTCTCTGGGTTTTTGCACTATAGATTAAATTGAATAAATAATTTTTTACTCAACCTGTTGATAATATTTAAGGAAAAAACTGGGATATAAATGGATATATAGAACTCGAACGCTCATGTGTTATTTTAATATTTATAAATGCATTTTGAACTTATTGATTCTTACATTTATTTATCTTTAAATTGTTTTTGTGGACATTTGTCTAATTCCATAGACAGTTAGGATCAGAGTGAATGTGTTAGAGAAGCTGAGCTCACGTTTGGGTGACATCAGAGGTGGAGAGGTTGTAGCGGGGGAGTGCACGATGGGGGAGTTCAGCCTCTCATCACTGAAGCTGAAGCTATACCTGTTGAGCGAATCGGCACCTGTCAGGAAGACAAGAAACAGACTAATTAGTCCAGGTGAGCTTTCCCTTTTCTGCCCAGCCGATAGAGATCTGTGTCGGTGGAGCATCTTCATCTCAGTGTATCATTTGCATGCTCTGTTAATGACAGCCTTTGTCTACAGCCTGTCATCATGCAGCATGTGAACGAGGCGGGAATTTTTCCACAGAGGTGCAGAAACAGATTATTGTCACACTTGGTTCAGGAGCTTTTTATGAAGAAAATCTGCAAAAGAACACCTTCTGTTTATGTCTGCTAATAATGTTTCTCACTGTGTGACTCCAACGCCTTGTGAACAATAACTACCTACTTCCTCAGACCGAGGTGTATAAAAATCCACTGGAAAAAGATTCTGGGTTAAAACATTGTGGAAGAGTTGACCCTGTTCATGTTTGGTCTGCCGTCTTTGCTCCTTTTACGGTTATTCTGTGATATACAAGCAAGGAAGCGTTCCTTCCTTATAATATACTGATTATGGCAGGTATCATGATATTTATTTATTGTAAATTTAATTTAATACATACACCTGAGAAAATATATAAGCTAAAATATAAAATATATAAGCTTAATTCTGTTCTATAGGGAATAACATGCACTGCTGGAAGCTTACCAGCTATTCACTTAAAAAGAGCCATGACCTTCCATGTATTTTGAAGTGCAGTAATATTCCCAAGCAGTTGAATTTTTCTTTCTTGTAAGCAAGGGAAAGCTGTAGGAGCTTTCTTTCTGCCAGCTGATTGACAGTGCACCGCAACAAGTGGGGGAGGGATGGCACAGTGATTAAAAAAATACGCCCCAGTTATTTTCTAGAAACACCGTCAGTGACCAGTTGGCAACTGGTGCTTCAACGTGCTGCAACCAGCGATCCTTTCAGAATCTGTTCTACTTGAAGCTTCTCATTAAATGACTTTAAACGGCAGGAACAGTGTAAAGAAAAATGTGTACCAATAACTTGGCTGTTACCAATTTCCAAAATTTCTTTTCTGACGTGACGGTTTGCATTTTTTTTTAGGATTGAAAATAAAAGAGAAAAAATGTGCACCAGCTTCTATGACGGACGGAGCATTTTTGAATAAAACGTTTATGCATGAAAGCACATGTCTCTAAACCTTTTCTGATTTTTTTTAAACCGCAGCCTAAATGCTGTTGCTTGATGTGTTTATCTGCTGTCTTGGACGTTGAGGCTGAGAATACTGTCACACTCGAGTGGGGAGCCTTCTAGTTGCAAGTTGGAAAACAGTCGGATTTGCTATTTGTTGTGGCGCGAACTATGAGCAGCAATAGAAGCTAATCATAATATTTCTCTCCATCTTATGCATTAAAACACAAAAGGAACATGTTCAGAAGTACATGCTTTACAGCACAATAGAGATACAAACAAATGTGAGCCGCTCTATTGGATCCTGAACTCAGGGTTGCTTGGTGAGCTGGGGGTATATCCGACTGGGAACTCTGACTTTCGAGTACAGAGAACACACCAATAGACCAATAATAGTGACAGTTCTAAGTTTTGATGCAATAATGACTATGGAAAAAGTCTGATATTTTGGTATTTGATCTGCTGATCTCAGATCAGAGCTGATCAGAGGAAACTTCTTGTCTTTGGCTGCCTGACTGAGGCCTCTCTGCTTGGGATAAGTCCATACCAGAGATCAGCCTGTATGCAAATCAAACTGATTTTGTCAGACCTCACTTTAGCAGAGCAAGAAAAGACAAACTTTTTTTTCTGCAGATTCTTGTACTACAAGTTAAATTGAACTTGCCTCATTCACATTCCTCTATAGCCTTAAGTGAGCATGACAGGGAGAAGACAAGGTAGAACTCAGAACTCTAATGCACTCCAGTCTGCAGAACACCAGAGGAGCTTAACAGCGAGTCAAATGTCAAGCACCTACTGATTCCCCTCTCTATGACCTGCACCCAGCATGAGACAGGGGGGCTCCCACACACATACACTCATAGACGGAGTTCGCATCAGTGTTTGACTTGAACTCTTCAGCCACCTCCCATATTCACCTCTGCATCACTTCTTACTGACACGTCAGCACAGCGGGGGCAATTTCTCTTCATTTATCGGCCTCCTCCTCTGCAAATCCATCCATCAAGCAGTAAGACATTAGGTCATCCTTGTGCTGAACAGGTCTCTTTCCATTAGACTGCCCTGGAGAGGACACGGCTCTGACAGGAATGGGATCCCAGGCTCTTCAGCGATGAAGACACAGGTTCAGACACCTTCCGTGTGTTTTTTTTTATCACTGATCCAGTAACACGGGATGAAAGAAGCTGTTGGTAATGGTAGGCTACTGTAAACACTGTGCAACTGCAAGACTAAAAAATGAAAACAAAAACTAATAAATAAAAAAATGATATCATATATGAAGGTTTGAATGATGGTGGTGGAGTCTGAATATCTTGAATTACTGACATCCATAAGAAGTCTTTCTTAAAACCTTAGGGGCGTAACATTTCTTTCACACTATTCCTTGGAATTCTAACCCACTTGTATACGTGTGGGGAAAGCATTTCCACATATGCGGGTCTGAAGGATACTTTTCTCTGTGTGTCAGCATTTGAATCTGTCCCAGCTGAGTGCCTGGAGCCAGCTCCACTGCTGGGGTAGATGGAGTTTTTTTTTAAACCACTCTATGGTAGAGTAATATATGAATCTGTGACAGTAAGCTGTAGAGAAGAAGCAGCACTGGGGCAGCTGTGCCAAAATATGCAGCAGCAGTTCGATCTTAACTGGGGGAAAAAAAAGCTTTACTGCTCAGGCGGCCCAAGGCATAAGCAAACTTAGCTGCTGCTTAGGGACCCAAGACCAGTCCAGCACAGGGCCATCGAAAGAGTTGATTTTTAACTTCAAATCTGAAGTCAGCTTTACCAAGAAAGAGCCTTCTTGTAAGTTTGCTCCAATGTTCTCTCCATACTGAGTTCAGATCCTCTTATATTGAACTGATCATTGTTTTAAAATTGCATTTGAATTTTAAAAGAACTGACAGATGCACTAGTTATGAAAATGAGAATCTTAATGCATTCAGGATAATTTAATTAGTTAATAGTGGCATGTGGCAGCTCATCATTCATTCATATTATCTGTCAGCCCCACCCATCAAACCCAGTGGGCGGGGCTAGTTAAAATGATTAATCTGTGTGGATTGAAGCTAAATTTATACTTGACTCATTGAACAGGGCGTGAGGGTGTGTGTGCCATCCCTGCCCCTGCCGAGGGCCCCTTGTGCTGTTGCACCGCCTGGTAGGCCACCTCTGAATTTCTTTCAACTTTTCGCATACTGCCCCCTGTATTTTCGGAGAATACTGCAGCAACGTTAGCGTCAAGTATAACGGCCTACAGTGCTTCTTCAGGCTCGCGTGCTCAACAGTCCTGCGTGACACCGCGAACCGCAACTATAACTGAGCCTTCACAGCGCAGGGGCCACAGGGACACTGTCAATTACTCCATGGTGCACTGGAGCAAATGAACAATACAATTACTGCAGAAATAATAAAATAATTGTACATTATATTAATAAGTATCACATGAACATTTTTTAATTGATACGTTTTAGATTTTAGAATTTAATGGAAATGATAAATGGTTGACATATTTCAATAATTGTACTGTAATTTACTTTCTATTTCCAGTTTTATTTTTATAATGACATGTTTCCATAATTTATTCATTACATTCTGATACCTCACAAATTTCAGCCCTGGCGCTTGTTATTTATGACATAAAATGAAGTTAGGGGTCATATTCTGTCTTATAGTGGATTTAAACAATCTGTTATTGGCTTAGTAGTTAGCTAAACACGTCTTAAATGCACCTGGAACAGTCACGGACGATCAAAGGAAATGGTAGTGATGCTGTGGTGGATGATGGTTTTATCTGCAAGTGGGCCACCAAATAAATGTCTGCTTTGGGACCCATAGAACCTTGGGGCCGGTTCTGTTCATTAGATATTGTAAATTTAAAGCAACATTTGCAGGTATGCAGAAGTGCACTGAAGAAAATGATTAGGTCAGGTCAGGAACCAGTATTAGATCACCTTTAATTTGACCCATCTGGAGCTTCTATGTAAGCGATTTTGTAGGTGACCTGAATTAAAATGCTTCGCCCTGTGTGGCTGCAGACCATATGAGAAGAAAACTCGGTCACCGAGCAGAAAAGAGGAGCGGAGAAGGATGGAAGTCTGAGCGCAGCGGCAGAACTCACTGTCCGTGTCGCTGATGCCGCTGTCGCTGACGCTGCTTCGCCTCTTCATCGTCTTCAGGTGCTCGTCGTACCTGAAGTGTCGCTTCTCCACGGGCGACGTGAAGTCTTCGATCACCGCGTCGAACTCGCACAGGACGTCGTTCAGGTCCTCCTCCTTGACGAACTTTGCTGCAAAGAGAAGGAACGGGAGGCAGGAGCTGTCAGTTCTACAAATGAGTTCATTCATCCTGCAACAAGACCTTCAACCAGGGGATAGAGGAACACGGAGCAAGTAGGTTGTTTTAGTAATAAATAATAAAAAGAATGAACTACCTCGAGGTGTCAGCTTCGTCGTCATGACGCCAGCAGTCGAGTCAGAGAAGATCAGGTAACTTCCTAAAAGTGTCCGTAGGATAAAATATCCCAGTCTGTCCCAGCAAGGAGCACTGAAGGTCTTGAAGTAACCTTCCAGGCTGAGGACTGGCGCTTTTAAACGAGCCCGGCTCGAAGGGGGCGGTGACGCAGCAGCGTGTGTGTGTGTGAGAGAGTGTGTGTGTGTGTGTGTGTGCTCATGCTAGCGCAATGTGACCAATAAAACTTTTCCCGGTTAATGTTGTAATACAGATATTTCTATACACACACACACACACACACACACACACACACACACACAGACACACACACACGCGATGTACAAGAACCAGCTTCCCAGCTTCACCTTCAGTCATATCTGTGGGTTATTAAAGGTTCAGGTTCTGATGTATCATGCGTTATAACCTGCTTTAGTTATCCTTATTCGCTTTACCATGGGAAAAATAAAATTAATACAGCCATGGAAAAAAATTAAGTACACCCCTGTTGCTTCAGTGTAGGGCAGGAAGTACATCTCTGGACCTGCTCAGAACTTTGTGGCCGGTTGATGAACATTCCAACGTACCATCAAGGACAATGGCCTCTGTGACAGTGCTTCATGGACTTACTTGCACACACTCACTTACACACACACACATGCTCAAGATAAACATATGCACCCCCTCACACCACCTTCACCGTTCCCAGCATGATGTTGTTTTGTCAACTTGTTGCTTCTTTGTGCTGAGGTTTTTTGCAATCTCAAACTGTATCCTGCTAAGGATAAAGTGTGAAATATGATTTTTTTTTCCTCTACTTTCCTAATGTGACCTCTTTTCTCATCTAACAAGGGCAGCGCCTGTGAGTGGGCAGCAAAGCCTCGGTGACCCGTCCCCCCCTTTTCTTGTGTCATGATGTCTGTTTGGATGGGTTGTACTGGAATTCTAATTTCCCCTCGGGGATCAATAAAGTATCTTTGATTGAATTTGAATTGAATTGTATTGAAGTAGCAACCAAGCACACTCTAAAAACTATGGGGTTAAAAACAACCCAATTTAGGTTATTTTATTAAGCCTCTCCTAGTTTAAAAATAGACCAATCAAACCATGAGTTGGGTTAATACAACTGGGTTGGGTTATGGGTTTGATCCAGGGTTTCACAATAAAATGGGTTAAGACTACCAATGAGTAGGCTGAATATGCACATATGATATGAAATAATACCTGGGTTAAAATAAACATTCTGCATTAAAAAATATATTTTTAAGTAACAGAGACAGCAACATATTTTCCAATAAGTCTTTTACAAACAGGAAGTGGGCTGAAGAAAAGGGACATGCCATCGGGGTCGGGACTCGAACCAGGAATGGCTGTGTGGAGGACTAAAGTCTCTGTATGTGGGTTGCACGCTCCATCACTACGCCACGCACCACGCCCTGAAGTGTAGTTTTTATCAGTAATAGTTCCCAGGTCGCTGTACGGTTCAAAACGACAGTATGTAAGGAATGATAAAGCTTCTTCTAGTGTCTGGGTAAAATTATACAACTTTGGGCACCCCATGGCTTGGTGGTGGAGTGGGCAGCCATGTGTGGGGACGGGGGTCCTCGCGCGGTTGTTCCTGGTTTGATTCCCTGCCATTGTGACATTGTGAAGTGTCCTCTGGACTGATGTTAAGCTATAATGCAGTGCAGGACATTTGGTAAAATCTAAACACAGCATATCTGCAAAAACACCTCACAATTACTCTACAGGCTGGGGCCTGTAAGTTTCTTAAGCCAAATATATAACTATATCTGTCTAACAGATAACCTTACAGCACACCAGAAAACCTACAAAAGAATGGATGGAAAAGAAAAGAATCAAGGTGTTTCAGTGGCCCAGTCAAAGTCCAGACCTAAACCAAAATTACATCCCCTAGAAGGACTTTAAGAGAGCTGTGCAGAAGTTAATGTCTACAAATCTCAAGGAAGGGAAGAAATGATGTAAAGACAGTTCTTGAACAACAATGTGAGAGATGGGTAAAGTCAGATTATGAGTGACTCAGTCATAGGGTGCACTTATTATTTGTCATGATTGTTTTGATTGGTGTGGACTGGTAAAGAAAACAATGTTCTCTTATAGATACTGTTTGGAACTGACCAACACACATCTTCTTTAGAGCTGGGGTAACAATACATGCGATGTTTGGTTTTGTTATATTGTAACGACTGCCTTGGCATTTTAAACCAAACCTTCCAAGATAAGCTAACATGTTTCAGGTGAATATAGAATGTAAAAACCATACTGATGTAAATCCAAATTTTTTAATGAGTCATACTCAGTGGCTAGAAGCACAAAGAAAGATCTGGTCAGCAGTTTTACATTCATGAGACAGGTTTATCTCCCTGACAGGATGTTTTGGTTAAATCTATGAGCAAAACTAAACGTATGGTGCCATCTACTGGTAGAACATCAAAGCTGACAAGACAAGCAATTAAAGGAAATATTCCTAACCAAACCTGCAATGTTTAGACACACGTCTGCAGCTGTTCACTTTAAATGGATGCACCTTCTAAACAACATGTCTACTAAAGGTTGTAGTGAGATGTAATTACTGTGGCTGCAGTAGCAGGTTAGTCTAAGACCAAATATAAAATGTCACCTACATTTCAGTCCAATGGACAGGCTTCAGAACATCTCTGAGATGAGTATTCATTTTACAAGCTAGTGACGATGTCTGTTTTGTTTTCATCACCAGTTTTCCCAAATCAATAGCTTTTTGGATTTCTGTGATTTGCAGAGTTATTTTCTCTGATCAGGTGTTGTTAGGGTGAATGGAACAATCAACGAAACAACAAAAAACACACTTTGGCAAAAAAAGTCAATCTGCTTGTTCAAAAGTTTGTAAAATGTCTAATGTCATACTAGAGACCAAAATTGTATACAGTACATACAATGTTCTAGTTAAAGATCCTTTATGAAGTCAGCATAAAAAAACTTTATCTTCTATAGTTAACTAAACAGGTACAAGACCATGAAATAGTATAAGCAGCATGTTATAGATTTCTTCTGTTTTTGCTTTTATTTTCAAAAGAAAATGTTTGAAACCAAGAAACAGACTTTAATATCAGACAAATAGAACCAGAATAAAGCACATAATGCAGTTTTCAAATTATAGTTGTTCTTATTCATGTAAAAAAACATCCAAGCCAACCTGGCCTTTTGTTAAAAAATCACTCTTCTTGTTAAATCATGAATTAGGTTTGATTAACCACGTGCATTTGGTTTAGTTTCACTCGGTTCACCCAGACCTCTTAAATGCCTGGCCTGTTCAATCAAAAAAATCACTCAAGGAAATACGATCTAATCAAATCTACCCCGATTCAAACAATTCCAAGAACAGATAAAGAACCAAAGCCACTGACATCTATCAGTCTGGAAATGATTACAAAGCCAATTCTAATGCGTTTAGAACTCCAGTGAACGTCAGTGAGGCATGGAATGGCAGGGACCCTTCCTAGGAGTCATTGTCATTCTAAAATCCCTCTAAGAGTGCATCAATGACTTCTCCAGGAGATCACAAAATAGCCCAGAACAACATCTAAAGTACTCAAGTCTTGCTACAGCCTCACTTGCCTCAGATAAGGTTTTATTCATGATATGATATTCATGATTTAACAATGAGAAAAAAAGACAAAACACCCTGATTGGAGAGGCCAAATTAAAGTCCTGACTTAAATCCACAAGCAGCTATGGGATGACCTTAAACAAGCTGTTAAGCTCATTCTGCCTCTCTCTTCACTTCACATTGACCTGCACTAAACACTACACCCACCAAAGCTGCAATATTTCACTCACTTATAGATGCAATATTAAGCACTACCTCATGCTTTTACATGTGTATTTAGGACTTTGCAAAGATAATTTCCAGATGCTTAACAGCACTATCAGTAATTCAGTTTGCTCCTACTATATCCTAAACACCAATCGTGAAAGAAAATCTGACAATGGAAGATTTTTAAAAATATGATTATAATAAAAAGCTCACAAAAATGTCTTGCTCTACTTTTCTTTCTTGACTAATAACACAACATATATGACAAACTCAAAATGAAAACTGCTACAACACTTCCAAATTTAATCTGTTGTAGTTTATTAGGTGTAAGGCCTACAGTAAATCATTGCATAAATAGCAAATATATAATAATTATGCCATGACTATGTAATGATACAAAACCCAATCCCAGATTGGTCCGAGTTTAACCTTTCAGAGATCTTAATCAGAAATTTATCTGCTGATTTCAGTGAGCAAAGTTAGAAAAATGTCATTTAGTTGATTTGTGTTACAGCCGAGCCAATATCAGTGATTAATGAGTCAGTTGAGTCACATTTATCTGCTTATGGGGACTTTCTAAAGCAGTTCATGAGGTAGGTTGGCTTCACAGATCAGTAGCAGGCAGGAAATCTTTGGTGAGACCTTTACACCTTCAGTGCTTGTTCCAACATTATCAGCAATGGACAAACATAACGTGTTTGCAGCTGAATGTGTCTGGTGACTTTTGGGGCTCATGTGACTAGCCTCAGCGGAGGTGCTAAAAGCACCAGACACCATGAGAGGACTGCAGGGCTGCTAGACCCATATATAGAATAGGACACTGACCAGTTTGATTGATCACTGAGGTTGACACTAAATACACAAAGGCAGAAATTATGTTTATTAAAACACAATAAATTACATTTACTTACATATTTACAAGGGTTCAGTTCCATTTCCCATGACCCTTTTTTGCCTGAAAATGCTATTTCAAACACAGAAAAAAGTGATTTCTAACTTTGGGTTGTAACTTATTAAAGGAAGAGTACAGGTCCTTCTCAAAATATTAGCATATTGTGATAAAGTTCATTATTTTTCATAATGTCATGATGAAAATTTAACATTCATATATTTTAGATTCATTGCACACTAACTGAAATATTTCAGGTCTTTTATTGTCTTAATATGGATGATTTTGGCATACAGCTCATGAAAACCCAAAATTCCTATCTCACAAAATTAGCATATCATTAAAAGGGTCTCTAAACGAGCTATGAACCTAATCATCTGAATCAACGAGTTAACTCTAAACACCTGCAAAAGATTCCTGAGGCCTTTAAAACTCCCAGCCTGGTTCATCACTCAAAACCCCAATCATGGGTAAGACTGCCGACCTGACTGCTGTCCAGAAGGCCACTATTGACACCCTCAAGCAAGAGGGTAAGACACAGAAAGACATTTCTGAACGAATAGGCTGTTCCCAGAGTGCTGTATCAAGGCACCTCAGTGGGAAGTCTGTGGGAAGAAAAAAGTGTGGCAGAAAACGCTGCACAACGAGAAGAGGTGACCGGACCCTGAGGAAGATTGTGGAGAAGGGCCGATTCCAGACCTTGGGGGACCTGCGGAAGCAGTGGACTAAGTCTGGAGTAGAAACATCCAGAGCCACCGTGCACAGACGTGTGCAGGAAATGGGCTACAGGTGCCGCATTCCCCAGGTCAAGCCACTTTTGAACCAGAAACAGCGGCAGAAGCGCCTGACCTGGACTACAGAGAAGCAGCACTGGACTGTTGCTCAGTGGTCCAAAGTACTTTTTTCAGATGAAAGCAAATTCTGCATGTCATTCGGAAATCAAGGTGCCAGAGTCTGGAGGAAGACTGGGGAGAAGGAAATGCCAAAATGCCAGAAGTCCAGTGTCAAGGACCCACAGTCAGTGATGGTCTGGGGTGCCGTATCAGCTGCTGGTGTTGGTCCACTGTGTTTTATCAAGGGCAGGGTCAATGCACTTCATGCTTCCATCTGCTGAAAAGCTTTATGGAGATGAAGATTTCATTTTTCAGCACGACCTGGCACCTGCTCACAGTGCCAAAACCACTGGTAAATGGTTTACTGACCATGGTATCACTGTGCTAAAAACGCCTGCCAACTCTCCTGACCTGAACCCCATAGAGAATCTGTGGGATATTGTGAAGAGAACGTTGAGAGACTCAAGACCCAACACTCTGGATGAGCTAAAGGCAGCTATCGAAGCATCCTGGGCCTCCATAAGATCTCAGCAGTGCCACAGGCTGATTGCCTCCATGCCACGCCGCATTGAAGCAGTCATTTCTGCCAAAGGATTCCCGACCAAGTATTGAGTGCATAACTGTACATGATTATTTGAAGGTTGACGTTTTTTGTATTAAAAACACTTTTATTTTATTGGTCGGATGAAATATGCTAATTTTGTGAGATAGGAATTTTGGGTTTTCATGAGCTGTATGCCAAAATCATCCATATTAAGACAATAAAAGACCTGAAATATTTCAGTTAGTGTGCAATGAATCTAAAATATATGAATGTTAAATTTTCATCATGACATTATGGAAAATAATGAACTTTATCACAATATGCTAATATTTTGAGAAGGACCTGTATGTAACAGTTACTGACATCTAGTGGACTAGGAAGAGATTGCAAATAACTTAGTCACTAGCTTTCTATCAACAAATTGCAAAGAAATTGGTTAAATAAAATACAAATCTTTAAAATATCTAGCATTACATAAAAGAGTTGAATTTGTTATCACATATTTATTTCAGTTTTCTACTTTCACCCGTGCCAAAATTGTTTCACTTTGTTTCTTTGAAGAACTCAGTTGGAGGAACATGGTCTTGGTGATCCGGTTGGTCAGAAATACGTTCTGGATCATTTTCCTGGCTATCTACTTCACATAAAGTAGTTTAATATAGTGCTGAAAAATCCACTGCACACATGGATTGCAATGGTTTATTCTAATGGGAAACAGAAAGCACGTAGCAGAGCAATTTGATTGTTAATAAAACAGTGTGTGTATATATGTATATATATATATATATATATATATATATATACATATATACAGACATATAACATTTATTTGTTACAAATGAAAAGATGGACAATATTTTCTAACAATTGTTTTTTTTCAATTCATCACGACAAATCAAATCAAATCAAATCAAATCTTATTTTATAACAGAAACTCGATTTGTTAAAAAGACGTCCTAGAAAATGTCCTACTGACAGAAAACTGGATTTATATTTTAAATGTCCGACCTCTGACTTGGTAAAATCATCTACATATTTTAATAAAATCCTTACATTGTTGATGGGATATATGCTGCAAAAAGTGTGTCATGCATTTGTATTTAACCCACTCTGATACCCCTAAAATAAATCCACAGCAACCCACTGCCTTCAGAAGTTACCTGAGAAACATCTCTGAGGGCACATTTCAGTCCATCATTTGAAAATGGAAAGACTATAGCACAACTGCAAAACAACCAGAACACGGCCACCTAGCGTGACCGACTGGGCAAGGAAAGCAGCCAAAAAGATCATTGTGACTCTGGGGATCTTCGGTGATCTACAGCTCAGGTGGACGAATCCGTCATAAGGACAACTATTATCTGTGCACTCCACTGTATATAGACTTTATGGAAGAATGCAGAAAAGTAAGCGATTATTTAAAGAAAGTTATAAGAAGTCCTGGTTACCCCAAGTCATGTAGGGGATCCAGCAAACTTATGGATCCCAATCCCAATAAACTACTTTGAAGTTTGGGGTTGTAACGGGATAAAATGTTAACATGTTTGGGGGGTGATGATTTTTTTGAGGGGGAGCCATGTCTGGTTCTCTGTAGAACTCAGGGTCTTCAGATTCCTGGTACATTCTAAACATTTGAAAACTTTTTCTGTGTTCTCATTAGTATTTATGTGAAGCACTTAATAGAAAAATGCACGTGTCACTCAAAGTCGCAGCCTAGAAGCTCTACTCTCATGGTGATGGAGTTCCACCATCTTTTGGGGACAATTCGAATGAAGCGAGAGAAGATGGGAGGATAGATGTAGTTCTTCATGTGGTCGTTGTTGTTTGTGTTTCCATCAAACATCTAGATTTATGAGAACGAGAAAGAATTTATTCAGAAGTTATTTCTTTTAACAAAAAAAAGCTCCAGCAAAGTGGTCAATGAAAATCAAACTTTTTGCAGTAGCTCACCTTTACAGGTACATCATCGTCATCTGGGTAGTAGGTCCAGTCGATCCCATTGTCACTGTACTGCAGCGCATACTTGATGACGTACATCTCCTTAGACATAGACTTGGCTCCCTGTGTTACAATACCTGTGATCTTCTTGACGTAGGGCAGTTCTACTTGTAGCCACTGGTTCATGTCACTGTGCTGAATAAAACAGGACACAAGGACATATGATGAAATATTTCATACCACTTGAGTTTGTGTCTACTCAGGATCAGACCACTTTTTATGTTATAAAGTCTCTGACTTTTAAGTTTCCATATGATATGAACTATGCGATATTTTTCCTATTTTGTCAAAATGACAACTACAAACTTCTATGTATTTATTGGATATGTGTTAGACCAACGTAAAAAGGCATTAAGTGGAAAGAAAAATATAGATGGTTGTCAAAATCTTTTACTAAATGTCAGTTTTGACCGGCAGGGCTCAATGTTCAATGGAAAGGAACAATAAAATAAAGTTTGAGGCGAATTTATTTATTTTTAACTGCATGTCATGTGTACACCAACACCCTTACACTGAAAGCAACTAGCTGCCTTTTATACCCAGCATGGCCTGGGTGAGTCATAGGAAGAAACCATAAAAAGGGGGAATCAGAAAACAAGAAATAAAAAAAAAACATTTACACAAATCTATCACCAAAAACAATTAATGATACCCTATGAATATTTACATAAATACAAATCATTTTAACGATACACATCTGAGGTTAATCACGTGAATAAATCTAATTTAGCATAACTCTTCAAAGCACTATTTTCCTAATCTAATTAGTTTGCTCCAAAAGCTTTTAAGAAGCAGCTGGAGCATGACCCCTCCTTATGTAAACCCTGTCCAACTGAGGAGACAAACTATGAAGAGGTGAGTACTAAAGAGATACAGAAATTTAAGGAGACACATAGTGACATTCTGCATTCTCTTCATACAGGAAGTAGGGCTTCCCAAGAATGTCTCCCCAAATGTCTGAGCACACTACAATAAAGAACTCAAAGAACCCAACCATTTGGTCTGTAACTCAATCACACATCACACATTATGAATAATCACATTTAATGAAGTAATGGAACCCCGGTCTTCATTACACTGATAACAATCTGAAAAATGTGGTTTGTTTCTACCAACTTTGCACATCTAGAAACTGGAAGACTTGAGCCAGACTCCTAATTGGATTTTGGTCCGAGCTTTAACTAGGCCAACACACAAATATTCTTTAAACATCATTCCATCTCTCTGGCTGTATGTTTAGGGGTGTTATCATTCTGGAAGGTAAACCACCAGCTCTGATGAAAAGTTACCATAAAAAGTTACTTCCTGATGCACTCAGGTTCTACAGAGTCCTGCTATTGAACTAATTATGTGATCCAGGTGTGTTGAAGCAAAGACACACAAAAGTTGCAGGAGACTGGCTGTTGAGGACTGGAGTTTGACACCTGTGAGCCATGCCCCTTCTCCACTGGCTCATTTTAGACAGCGTGACTCCACTCCACTTGGTCTCTCTTTACCCGGTACGGTACCTGCTGGGGGCGTTGATGGGGAATCGGTTGGAGAAGCGGACAAGAGAGACGCTGCTGTCTGGACTGGTAGAGCTGCAAAGTTTGCCTGAAGAAGTTACAATTTTGGGCTTTATGAGGAGGTTTTTGTCTCAGTCACAGCAATAATGAGGACAAGGACTTTAAAGTGCAAAATTACGGAACTTTAAACCTGGTGAAGTTGCTTAAGGTTGGATATTGGACATTTGTGCTCCGTGGATTAAGCAAGATCTTCCTCCAGTTTGATCCAATATAGGCAGTCCAATTACGGTCAGCTGCTGTCTCTATGCTCCCTCCTCCTGCAGACACTGGTTCGCTTGAGGACCGTCAATAAATTTCTGAACCAAACACGCTGTTTCATGGTGGTATTGGGGGAAATGTTAGTGCATCTGAACAGCTCCTTTATGTGTGATCAGCTGATATAGGATGTTATTAAATACAGCGCCCTGCCTGCTCGTAATTTAGAAAGCTGATGTGTCCTTTTTCTTTTCTTTCAGGCTTCAGGGCCGATAAAATAGTTACTGGTACAGAAAAAAACAGTAATGCAAATGCTTGTAAAGCGGGCCGAGTGGAGTCAAGTAGGGCCAAATCGAACCAGTTGATAGATGAACCTCCACCCCGTTCTGAAGTTTTTCTCATTTTCCAACATGTTTACTTCCAGTTTTACCCTCTAGCTTTATCCATCCTCCTATTACGTCTAACCAGCTTCCATATCCCTGCTAAGGAAAAGCCTCCCCACACCATGATGCTGGCACCACCATGTTTTACAATGGCGGTAGTATTCAGGGTCATGTGCAATGTTAATTTTCCACCACACAGCATCTTACATGTAGGCCAAAAAGTTTAATTTGGTTTTATCTGAGAAAACCTCTTTCCTTCCCATGATGGATTTAACAGTGCTTCATGAGATGCCCAAAAGCTTGGGATATTGTTTCAATAACAAACCGTCACTTTGCGGTATGTACTACTTTGGATTGGACTATAACATAAAATCCCTCCAAAAAATACATTGATGTTTGGGGTTTTAATGACAAAATATGAAAAAGTTCAAAGTGTACGATTACTTTAGCAAGGCAATGCAAACTGAAATGTCAAAGGTGATTACTACCTTAGCTCTCCATGCATTGACAAAGCCCTGTTTGTTGAGGCGAGCAAGAGATGCCTTCCAGGGTCCAGATAACCAGCTGGATGCCTCAGAGCTGGCTGTGATGTGACTGTCCTCTATTAATCCACTCTCCATCCCCAAAGGGACTGAGCAGCCTAAAAACAAAGACATGAGAAATGAAAATTCACAACACAACCCTTTAATTCTTTAGTGGTAGGGTTCAGGGGAGGTTGTAAACTGTTGTTAATCCTTCTTTTTATTTTTAAGACTATTCCCTTTTGAATAGTCTTAACATCCCTTTTGATTGTATAAAGAAGTCTTTAGCAATGCTCATGCTACATGGTGCCAAGTTGTATTGTGCAATTAAAAGCAGAATGTTTCTTAATATGCACCTCAACCCTAACGTGTTTCTGAGATATTATGTAGAAAGTTGCATCACATATCATTATCACATAAAACACATTAATTTAGGCATTACATTATGATCCTGGATCACAGCACCTCACAGCTTTCAGAGTATAGATGCTGGCCAGTAAAGAGTTCCTATGGTGAACCAACAATGGACATATGAGCATCGCAACTGAACCACAAAGCAATGAAAGAAGGGGACCTGGTCTGATGAATCACAGTTTCCATTACATCACATGGATGGTCGATTGGATGTGCATTGCTTACCAGGGGAACGAACCCATGGCACCAGGATGCATTTTGGGAGAAAGGTATGTTGGCAGAGACATTGTGAAGCTTTGGGCAAAGTTTTGCTGAGAAACCTTGGGTTCAGCCATCCATGTGAATATTACTGTGACCAACACCACCAACCTAACCCACTGTTTTAGACCTGCCTACACTTTGAAGGAAACAGCATAACCTGATGACTGTGGCCTCTTTCAGCAGAATAATTAACCAACTCACAAAGCAAAAATGGCTCAGGAATGGTTGGAGGAGCAAATCATGGCACCAGATTTAATCTAATCAGACATCTACAGGTCCTTCTGAAAAAATTAGCATATTGTGATAAAGTTCATTATTTTCCATAATGTCATGATGAAAATTTAACATTCATATATTTTAGATTCATTGCACACTAACTGAAATATTTCAGGTCTTTCATTGTCTTAATACGGATGATTTTGGCATACAGCTCATGAAAACCCAAAATTCCTATCTCACAAAATTAGCATTTCATTAAAAGGGTCTCTAAACGAGCTATGAACCTAATCATCTGAATCAACGAGTTAACTCTAAACACCTGCAAAAGATTCCTGAGGCCTTTAAAACTCCCAGCCTGGTTCATCACTCAAAACCCCAATCATGGGTAAGACTGCTGACCTGACTGCTGTCCAGAAGGCCACTATTGACACCCTCAAGCAAGAGGGTAAGACACAGAAAGAAATTTCTGAACGAATAGGCTGTTCCCAGAGTGCTGTATCAAGGCACCTCAGTGGGAAGTCTGTGGGAAGAAAAAAGTGTGGCAGAAAACGCTGCACAACGAGAAGAGGTGACCGGACCCTGAGGAAGATTGTGGAGAAGGGCCGATTCCAGACCTTGGGGGACCTGCGGAAGCAGTGGACTGAGTCTGGAGTAGAAACATCCAGAGCCACCGTGCACAGGCGTGTGCAGGAAATGGGCTACAGGTGCCGCATTCCCCAGTCCTGGGCTACAGAGAAGCTGCACTGGACTGTTGCTCAGTGGTCCAAAGTACTTTTTTCGGATGAAAGCAAATTCTGCATGTCATTCGGAAATCAAGGTGCCAGAGTCTGGAGGAAGACTGGGGAGAAGGAAATGCTAAAATGCCAGAAGTCCAGTGTCAAGTACCCACAGTCAGTCATGGTCTGGGTGCTGTGTCAGCTGCTGGTGTTGGTCCACTGTGTTTTATCAAGGGCAGGGTCAATGCAGCTAGCTATCAGGAGATTTTGGAGCACTTCATGCTTCCATCTGCTGAAAAGCTTTATGGAGATGAAGATTTCATTTTTCAGCACGACCTGGCACCTGCTCACAGTGCCAAAACCACTGGTAAATGGTTTACTGACCATGGTATCACTGTGCTCAATTGGCCTGCCAACTCTCCTGACCTGAACCCCATAGAGAATCTGTGGGATATTGTGAAGAGAACGTTGAGAGACTCAAGACCCAACACTCTGGATGAGCTAAGGCCGCTATCGAAGCATCCTGGGCCTCCATAAGACCTCAGCAGTGCCACAGGCTGATTGCCTCCATGCCACGCCGCATTGAAGCAGTTATTTCTGCAAAAGGATTCCCGACCAAGTATTGAGTGCATAACTGTACATGATTATTTGAAGGTTTACGTTTTTTGTATTAAAAACACTTTTCTTTTATTGGTGGGATGAAATATGCTAATTTTGTGAGATAGGAATTTTGGGTTTTCATGAGCTGTATGCCAAAATCATCCGTATTAAGACAATAAAAGACCTGAAATATTTCAGTTAGTGTGCAATGAATCTAAAATATATGAATGTTAAATTTTCATCATTACATTATAGAAAATAATGAACTTTATCACAATATGCTAATTTTTTGAGAAGGACCTGTATGGGGTGGGGTGGATGAGTGAGTCGGATCCATGGAGGCCCCAGCCTGTAAGTTTCTACAGCATTCCTTTAGATAGACCATACACCAAACCAAACCAAAGTAGTATTTCTTTGACTTTTCTCCACATGCTCATGCAAGGCAAAATCTTACCATCCAGCTCACAACCGTAGAACTCCATGCGGATTGTTGCTGCGTTGTTCCAGGTGATAGGGTGGAGCCTAATGAATCGTCCAATCACAGGAGGAACGAAGGTGTTTACTCTTGTCTCATAGGCTTCTTCGTTTCCTTGAAAGGTCTGATTAAACAAGAACAAACAAACATAGGGGCATAAACAAGTGATTGTGCATGTGTTCACTCTGAAAGTGAATGATCCAAACTTCCCTACCTTCCAGAAATCCTTGCTGTCGCCTTTGTAAAAGATCCATTTGCGGCGGTCATTGCTATATGAGATGGAGAAATTTGTGGCATACTGGGACTGAAATATCTGCTTGGCTCCTTGTGTGGCCACCTGGCTGACCACAACTGGCCTCTGGAAGTCAACCTTACAGCAGGAGATCCACAGGAAACATATTATCCACAGGAAACAGATGCATTCTGTTTCTCGAAAGTCAGACCTTCCTAGTTCCCATTCGGAAAAACAACAGGAATGCCATTTGATGTCAGAATGTCGACTGGAAGAGTCAGAGCTCACTTAGACACCCTGAGCTTTGTATCCAGTATGGCTGCTTGCACAGAGAATGTTGTTTGTATCTACTTAAACCAGTGGAACCAGAATAAAATCCATTCTTTTGAATATGTTTCTTTTCTGTTTGAATACAGAAAACTATAGGAGGAAACTATACTGTTATTGGCTTGTATTGCTAGTAATAGTTAGCAGCAAAAAGGGCAAATCCCACCATTTGGCATGCCATTCATTCCAAGATCCAAGTTCTGACTTCCGAGACAAACTAAACACAGCATAAGTATAAGGAAAGTTTGCATATATCGTGTGAAAAAATAAACAAGTCCTACCTGAATCCAGCTGCCTTTATTATTTGTGCTCCATGCATTGTATTTACCCTGGTTATTTAGTCTGGCAAGATGAGGCTCCCAGTATCCTTAAAACGTGGACAAAGGTTTTTATTCATATCAGAGTTGGCTTGCATGTAATTATTTGAAATGAATGTGGTCCTACTAGGAAGGTTCATTTGTTAGTTGATCAGATGCAGCAGGAGGAGTATGACTACCTCTTGTGTTGCTGGCTTTGATCTGGTCATTTTTCACGCTGCCCGACTCAATACCCAGAGGACGGTAACAATCTTAAAAATATATACAAAACATGTCATTGTTATGATACCACACACCAGTCTAAGGAATTGCCTCAGGCAAAAATTGTTTCAAGCTATACATTTATGAGATTTGATTAACAATATCCTTGTTTAGAATTTGTTTGTTTTTTCTTTCTTTAGCAAATTTACAATTATTGGCAACCCTGGTAAGGATGTGTAAAAACCTAAATAGATTTGTCTTTTATTTCAAAAGCATAAAAACATATAAAAAAAATCATAACTTGGCTCATTTATTCAATGGTGACAACAAAATCCATATTAAGAAATAGCTGCTTTTAACAAACAGAAGTTCATAAAATCTAACAGTTCAAATAAGGTAAATTTAACTGATACAGTTATGAAAGTTACACATTTACTTTATTGAAGTTATTCAGTTTCTTTAGTAATCCGTAACTTTCCTGGGGTGTAATTATGACCTGAAAAAGAAGCTTGATGGCTAAAGGACAATAAAACTTACTGGCTACAGGGCACACCTAGGGTACACCTAACTGAATACCAGGTTGTACCTGCCATGATCCTCCTGTGTTAGGTGTGTGTGTTTTGAGTTTCTTGTCTGTTTCTCTGCACTTCCCTGTTTAGTTACTGTTATTCTTATTAGGTTAGGTTTACGGTTCATTCTTGTGTGTATTTTTGTGTTACTTCCCTGGATTTCTCCATGTTCCTGCTCATTTCTATTAATTAGACTCCTTCCTTTAGTTGCTTGGGATTCTTCCTGCTATCAGCTGCACCACATTCCATCTAATTAGATCTTTTTGTTCATTGGTCATTTTTCCTCTCTGCCTCTGTATTTATACTCTCTTTTTTTCATTGCTCACCTCCTGTTTATTAACTGCTACATGTCTGTATACCTGCCTATGTTTCCATGTCCTATCATACCTGTGAGTTACGAGCTTTATTATTATTAAACACTGCAACTCACCACGTGGCTCCCACGCTCTTGTTCGCACTTAGCTCCTGCAAAACATCACTCTACAACTACAGTACCCCCTCTTGCCAGGAACTGCCTTATTTTGTCATTGCACATATTTTCAGAAAGGTGTTGTAAATATTCCACTGAAATCTTGCTTTATATTGACATAACGCCATCACAGAGTTGCTGCAGATTGGTCAGCTATACATCAGTGATGTGCATCTCCCATTCCTCTGTTGGATTGAGGTTTGGTGACTATGGATGTCACTGGAGGACAGTGTGTCATGTTCAGGAAACCAGTCTAAGATGATCTGAGCTTTTTTTTTTTTTAAATTAGAACTGTGACAGTAAAGCTGGAAGCTGGTTTTAAATTTGTCTTGCCACAGTGCACAGTGAGGGGGGTGGTGAGGAAAATAAAACAATCCCCAAAGCCCACTGCTAAAGAACTACCACAAAAAGGGACATGTTGAAGAAATCACTGCAATGATAGCTTGGTGACCACCAAGCTTTAGTACAAGGGCTTGATGCGAATGAATATTTTATTAAATTATATCTGCATTATATCCATATTATATATCTTTGATGTGAGGACTTTGGAAATAGATGCAGAACCAATATCTTCTTCTTGTTCCTGAAAACATTATAATAAAAAAATTCTAGTCCAAGGAAAGAAAAGAAAACGAACCCTCTAACCCGTTTTTCCAATAAGTCAAATAACAAGACTGTTTTTATGTTTCTGATCTACAATGACTTACAGATGTCTTTTCCAAAAAAAAACCAAACAAATCTGACTACTTTATATTAATTTAATTAAAATATTCTTACTTATCACTTTCAACGTGTCAAAAAATTTGGACATCACTGATTTTAAGGCTTTTGTACACATCTTTATTGGGGAAGCAATCAGTGTGTAGGTCGCTCCCTCCAAAATGTTAACTATGTGTTGTTGTCAGTTTTTCAGGCTCATAATAAATGTATTTGACTTTTAACTGTATTTACCATTATCAAGAACCAGAAAGAGTGTCTGCATCCCCTTCTTTTGGTTTAACCCAACTTCCGTCTCCAGCTGCCATAGACCAGGTTTGGATGGATACATCTCCAGAGTTGCAAAGTTCCCTGCAAAAACAGTGTATTACAAACACAATGTGGATGTCATATATTTTACCAAGTGGAGGGGCTGAGCTGCTGTTTGTGTGTTTCTTACCAGGTAGCAGGGGAAACACAGCCTGTCTGTAGCTCTTGGTCTTCATGTGCCTGAATGTCTGACCATGGAAGTAAATGCTGTGAACGTCTTTGGGGAAACCCATGTTGATCAGGTGCCACTTCACAAGCTGGGCGGTGTACATCCTTAGGCCCTTAAGACTGTATATTATGCCATTGATGGCTACATAAAAAACAGACAAAATAAACAATAAAGATTGGTTTCCTCCTTTTGCTCCATAGAATGAGGTGCAACTCAACCTGTAGCTCCAAGTCTTTATACAGTGGTAATTTCAACAAGATATCTTTTAATAAGCTTGCTATATAATGTTCTGACATTTTCTTTAGAAATTAACTAATATATTTTGAATGAGACACAAAGGTTACAAAGTGTTACAGTGGAACTTGAAGTTCTCCTTGTCGTAGTCATCCCGAACTTTTTGTCGGTTCTTCCTTTGCATGACTTCACGATTTTGAGCGTAGTACCAGCTCTGAGACTCATCGAAGGTCATAAAAAGCAGCACAAACTCCCTCGTGTTTAGTGACTTGTTCTTCAGTGTGCCTTCTCGACACACCAGCAAAGGACCAATCAGGCCAGTGTGGATATCCCTCTCCTGCAAGAAACATTATTATTATTTATACAGTGTGTTTTTTACAAACCTTCATGCCCCCTTGAACTTCTCCACATTTTTTGATGGTAACCATAAATCACAACATATTCTATTGGGATTGTATGAGTTAGACCAACAAAAGGCAGTACAGGAAGAAGTGAAAATCAACAAATGGTTTTGAAATTTGTTTCAAATGAGTGTGCCATGTAGGCTATATGTATTCAACTCCTTTTATCTAAAATAATAGATTAATAAATACAATCAAATGCAACTAGTTATATTATTAAGTCACAAAATTAATGAATAGAGTGTAATTTAATCCATTTGTTCTGTTTCCGGCCTCAGAGGTTTGTAAGAGAACATCAGCGAACAAACAGCATCATGTAGACCAAGGAACACAGCAGACAGGTGAGGGAGAAAGTTGGGGAGAAGCTTAAAGCAGAGTTGGGTTATAAAGCAATACCGCAAGAGGTAAACATTTTAAAGAGCAAGGTGAAATTATTCATCGAAAACAGTCGTGTACTCTACAAATCTGGCCTTAATGGAACAGTGGCCCGGGCCGCTTTCTTAGAAAATGGTCACAAGAAATCCTGCTTGTTATTTATCACAAGGCATGTGGGGGACACATCAAAACTGTTAAGCAAGGTTGCTCTGGCCAGATGACACCAGATGGCTTGTTCTGCATGCAAAATGCTATGGCTGACAAAACAAATAGTGCAGAACACGCTGAGCACACAGACTCAAACATAGTGGAGCACAGTGTGGCAGAGTCATGCTGTGAGGATGAATTTCTTCACCAGGAAAGGGGAAGGTGGTCAGATAAGAAGATGGATGGATGGAGCTAAATAGAAGACAATCCTGAAGAAAATGTGTATAAGGCTGCAGAAGATGTGAGATTGGTATGGAGGTTCACCTTCTAGCAGGATAACAACTCTAAACACACAGCCAGAGCTACAATGGAACGGTTTAAATTAACGCATGGCTCCTGATCATGAGCATGTTTCCTCCCACATTCCAATTATGCACTTTGTGTGGCTCTGTTGCATAAAATCCCAACAATAGACATTGACGTTTGTTGGTGTATCATGAAAACATGTTAAAAGTTGAGTGAGTATGAATAAGGCAACATACAAACAAAATTTGAATAAAATATTAAACATTTATTGTTAGTTGAATAGTTACCTACTCTTTGAAACCGATTATAAATAAAGGTTTATGTAAAAATGGTGTCAATGGCCCAATCAGAAACTACTGTACTACAGTAGAGATTAGTAAGGTAGTTTTAGGGCATTTAGATACATTTTAACAATTTGTGACACATACATGCTTTTAGGAAATCATGTGAAACATTTGTCTTTGTTTTGAAACTGTAAGTACTTACAGGATTAACGCCGGAGTAGTACGCCCAGGTCCGACACTCAGACTCTCCCGGTGCTGGCCCAACCATAGGATCGATTTTCCATATGTATGTGTAGGTGGTATTAGGTTGAACCTCATTGTCATACTTATACCAGTACTTGGACCCGTCCTCGTAGGACAGACCCTCAAACTGCTTTGTATAGGAAACCCCATTAGGGTGCAAAGAGTATGGACGTTTGGCGTTGTTTTTGAACACAATCTACAAGACAAAAGAGACAAGATCTGACTTTGGGTGTTTAAGGGTTTGAAGGCTTTAAAGATTTTGAAATTGACTCTATGGGTCGCGATCTAACACATTTACAGCATGTTAGCTCAGTTACAACCAGAAGACAATTTTCTTTGCTTTACCACTAGAATATAATTTTTTTTTTTTATGACACTAAACTGAGCACCACTGTGGGGAGAAGAGTGGAAGCAGTGTACTCAATTACAAAAAATCAAAAACATGGTATTCAGTAGTTATTTAGTATTCAATCTGACAGGGAGTCTATACTGTGTGTATATATATATTTATATATATATATATATATTTATATATATTTATATATATATACATATACATATATGCATCTTGCATGGAAACGGCTTGTATCTACGGATACAAGTCGTTTGTAGGAAGGCATATCCAAAGTAAGGGAAGGCGTAACCTAAGTAAAGTGAAACATGTGATAGGACGAGGTTGTCACCATGGGAGTATCTTTTGGTTAAGGGTGTATCTTTTGTTCCAAGCTTGATGGGCTGATCAAGTGAAGGGAAGGCGTAACCTACGTAGAGCAAAACACGTGGATGGAATGAGCACGTCACCATGTAGCTAACCATTTTCGTTTGAAATAGTTAGCTCCATTTCTACACATATTTATACACGTATGTAAAACAGACTGACACAATTTTAAAAATACTTCTAAAATACCATCTTCATGACTGAGGATCACATTACCTTCATCTTTTTCTTCACCCCTTACAACAGCAAAGTAAGGAAAAAAGAGGAAAAATGGAAAACAAGACCAATGAAAGAAGCCAATAATTCCTGTGCAGACCAAAACATCTAAGCTTTTGACCCTCCCCCTTTCAGTCTGCAGATGTATCCATCTTGCTGAGGCTGCGCTTAATGAGGAAAATGAAGCAATAATTGCTCCTTACCAGCATTCACATAACATTTTGTGACCTCTCTGTATGACACCCGCTGCAGAGCCACACAGGCCCATGCAGAGGATAGTGAGGGGAGCTGAAAGGGTCAATGTAGTATGCCTACCCTCTGTCCATGAACCGTTCCAACAGTAAAACAGAGAATAAAATTCAAAATCCTTCTGCAAGCAGCTAGCTTACCATGATGGTTTGTCCAACCTCTGCCTTGATAACAGGACCCAGGATGCCTAGATGCTCATCTATCTCCCCGCGGAGATCAGGAGTGCTGAAGCTAACATCTAGGTAACCACGGAAAACAACCTTGGTGAATTCCGTCTCTCGTATGTTTTGCTGTGACTTTTCTTGTCTCCTGTGGTAATAAAAAAACCTCACTTTAACTAGGTTATGTTAAACAGTATTTTTTGTTGATTTAAATATTTCTCTTTCCATGAAGGCATCATCTACGTTCTCATTTGTAAGCTTACCTCTGTCCATAGCCAGCATAGTCCCATTTGACCTCCTCTGCAGCAATGAAATATGTCTTAACATCAGGGCCTGATAACTTCAAGTAGTATTTAGTAGTTTCATCCAAGTTGAGATTCTTAATGTCTTCAAGGCTATTGTAGGGGTCTTTGTACATCACATACTCATACTCATTTTCCATCACGTCTTTTTCTGTCTTCTCGACATTATGTGTTTCATCTCCAGGAACATACAGCTGATAGTCACTGAAATCAGGTCGGGGTACACCAATAACTACAGGGACGTTAATCAAAGTCTCCTCATTAGTGACATGCTGTGGAACATCGGGCCTTGCACCTCTGGGAGTCAATCCTGGGTTGAATCCTCGGGGCGAAAAGCGTAAACCACTCCTGGCTTGAGGCCTGTAGTCATTCCTCTTCCTTGTTTTTATGCCTTCACCTTTCTGGGGTGTTATTTTGACATTCACTTTTTTGTATTTTTTGGGAGGTGGTGTCGTTCGAGGCGCCTCATTCTCAAAGTATTTTTTCATATGGTCAGGAATCTCCTCAGGCACCATGGGGTGAGTTCCATCATAGGTCCAGTTGTAGCCTTGTGGTCTTAAGGAGACAGTTTTAATAGCCTCTGATTTGTTTTCTTTAACGTAGATAAATACTTCCTCACTGCTGTCTGAAGCACCAAACTCCTCTGAACTGAGCAGTTTGAATGAAACACCAGAGAGAGAATGGTTGGATGAACCATTAATCTCCTTGATAAAACCTTCCACTGAGGTTGAATTGGACCACTCTCCAAGAAGAGGGGATCCTTTCTCTGAGCTCCTTCCTGATGAATTTGATCTGGATACATTCATTGTGCCATTTTCTAACAACCTATCTTTATGTAAAACATGTGTTGCATTTTCAAAGCTGGAATTGGCAGGAGCACTCACAACTTCAGTGAAATTCATTTGTAGTCCATACTCTTGCTGTGCAGTCATGTTTGAAGAGTTTCCCTTACTGTTTGCTGTGTTCTCCACCAACACCAACTCAAAGCTGGTATGGTTATGTCTGATCATCCCGCTGGTGTTAACGTCCTTAACATCAATTACTGAAAGGAACAAAGATTGGTTTGTACCAACAACTGACACATTATCATGCTTTGTTGTTGTGTTATGGTCATTCTCGCTTGTCAAATTCTGTAACACAGTGACGTTAGACAGAGTGCTGTTGGGGTCGATGCTGGTGTCAGACACAGCATTGTAAAAGAACACATCACCCCTTGTGAGTTGTTCCACAGAGTCATCAGGCAAAAATATGTCCACAGAGGCGTAGTTATTGCCAGGAGGATTTGATTCTGATGTGTTACCTTTGAAAGTTAAATTCCCTGGCAATGTTATAGTAAGATTAGTATTGTCTTGTGCTTGTACAGGCATGGTCTGACCAGTGGCTTCTTGTACCCCTGTGGGTGTATTGGCAGTCTGTTGTGTTCCCACTGTAAGTATGGTGGATTCCTTGGATGCAGTGGAAAAGTTGGCACCAGATACATTTACAAGAACTGTTGAGCCATTGGCATCAAGAATTGTTGAGTTCATTGTGCTGGCAACATTAACAGTAGCATTACTGGGACTGGATGCATCTACAGAAACACTCCTGTTTGTGGTTACTGTGCTTTGATTGGTCAGTAAATCACGGTGGCCATTGAAAACAGTTGTGCTGTAGTCAAAGAATGATTGAGTACTATTTTTCAGTGCATGTGTTGCATGTTTACTGATGCTGCTGTTCTGCAAGTTGTGTTGTGTAAGGTTTTTGCCATCTGCCTCTTTCCATTGTGTATCATTTATTGCAGTCTGATTTGAAAATGACTCAGTTTTATTTTTTGTTTCCTTCAGATTTGGACTGGTATTCCCAATCACAGGAGAAACATCAATATCATCATAGCCAATAAACCTCAAGTCCAATATCTCTACATCTGAGTTATTGGACTGGTTCCTCAGCGACCGCAGACCTAACTCCTCTGCAAACATGTCCGTGTAGATGTCTATCTCCACTGGTTTTGTTGGTCCAAGTTTTGATATCTCCTCATCCTTTTTGATATCCTCAATTTTTGGAGGCTTCCACTGAGTAAATTTGTTGATCATGTTTGTGTCCGTGTCTCCGTCTTCATACTCATATTCGAGATCCCGAAAGCACTTAACATCTTGAAACTTCACACGCATTCCTTTTGTTGTTTCATGCGTATTCAATGAAGCCAAAAGCCAGACACCTTGTGTGAGACAGATATACATACAAATGTTCCTCAAATACATTTTCCAGATAAAAGGTATGATAAAGAAAAGTACATTTATACTTGTGACTTACCAATGTTGTCCATGGTTATCTTGATGCTTTCCCCAGTCATTGGATAAAGGCTGAGAAAGTCCTCTGTCCTGTGATTCAGCTCGAACGGATGGCCGTAGAAGGTAGCTGTCTGAATGTAATCCTGTGCTCCAATGCTGGACACATGCCATGTTGCAACCTCACCATTGCAGAAGCCCAAAACAGGGCCGCTCTCAAAGGTGTAACCATTTATTGCTTTAGGTTGAAAGAAGATGGAAATTAATTTTCTGAGAGGCAGCCAGAGGCAATTCACAAGAAGTCCCAACAATTTAAAATAATTAGCATATGTTACTACAGGTAAACTTTATGTTGGACTAAAAGGCCAGTTTAAGATGATGGCTCTTTTGCCCCTTCGCCATTACCTACATTCCCAGTAGGGGAATGTAGGTAATGGCGAAGGGGCATTACCTGGAGCTGCCTGCTTGGAATGCTTCATACTTAATTTGTTAATTTCTACCCGTCTTGCGGATGTTGCATGCTTACTTTGACAACTGAGAAATTAAAGCTGTGTATTAAAATCTACTAATATTCCTCTGCTCACAAAGCACTGTTGTGTGTTATTGGGTCAGAAAATACATTTCTAATGACGAATTCAAATAAGTAGAGTTAGGCTAGAGGTATTTGTATTTAAATGGCATTTATTTTATTACTTGGAACTTCTTACACCTTGACTATTAGCAGCTGATGCTGTAAAATGTAGAGGAAAATCTCTGCAATTAACTTTTTTGTGGTAACATTAAACTCACTGTGCATGACATTGGACTTATAAAAGTCTGGGTCAGCCTTGTTGACTTTGGATCGATCACAATACTGGCGAATGTTGTCTTCTAGATACCAGCTCTTGTTCTCATCAAACACTGAAAACACAGCATGCTGTTCCTTGTCTGCTCTCAGCTGAAAAAACAAAAACTTTTTCTCAGTTTCTGAACTTCACATATTTTTGAATGTTAAAACACAAACCTCTTACACTCTTCTATCTTGATTTGAAGAACATGTCATAGGTTTATGAATATTTTTAAAGGATGTTCATGACTACATCTTTTAGATGACCTAACTCTGTGGAATCATAGAAATACCTGTGGAAAAACAGAACAGAGCCAAAACTTATCAGGCCAACAAACAAACGTTTCTATTAGAACCTATTGCTGCTACACCATTTGATCACTTTGGAAGACTGATTATTGGCTGAGCTTAGGTCAGGAGATTGACTCTTGAGTAGAAAAATCAGATTTAACCAGAGGACATCCACAAAATTCTAATATTAGTATTTTGAAGCAGGAAAACCTAAACAAAATCATGAAAGTTTGAAACATAAATACATCAGAATTAGCCATTCCTTTAATTTTCATAGCAGATAAGTAATTTTAAAATACACTTTACTGACACAAAAAGAGCTTTTGGAGTCATGCCAAGAAAAACACAAAGGCGCTGCCTTATGTGGCTGATGATGTTGCTCCCTATCACTGTTTTTAATCCTGTCACTTTCCATGGCTACACACACAAAACACTTTTTTAACAGGAATGGTAAAATGGTAAATGGCCTGTACTTGTATAGCACTTTATCAAATCTGAGCAATATGAGAGCTTTACACTATAATCATTCATCCACCCATTCATATACTGACAGCTGTGGCTACAATGGAGCAGACTGACAGAAGTGGGGCTGCCATACAATCAGTGCCACGGAGCTCTTTGACTACCATCATCAGGCAAGGTGGGTGAAGTGCCTTGACTAAGGGCAAAATAACTGAGACGGAGAGAGTGACGGTGCGAACCGGCAACGGACCAGTTACTGGACGATCCCCTACCACCTGAATCTCTGTTGCCCCGTGAATATGTTAAATGCTTTTGGGGCTGCCTTTTGGCAAAACAGATAAAGGTCTAAGTGAGTATATTTGCTTCATCATCTAAGAGAAAACAGGTGTGTGCTCCACAGAAGTAAATGCAAGAGGGAACAACAGATTTTCTGCTCACTTATTCTCTCTCTCTCTCTCTCTGTTAGCAAGACTTTATTTGACCCAGGATTGTGAAACAGTTGGAGTCTCAAATTTAAGAGAAATAAGATTCCAAAGCTGAGGGTAGAGGACACAATAAAGTTCACGCCTACCACAGATTGCTCGTGCAGGGAGTAAGCAGCCAGACCATGAGAGGACTGCAGGTGTTCTATGTAAGCATAAAGTTTATTAGGCAGGAAAACTAATTTCTTTCACAGATAATTAGCTTAATCAGTATCCGTTTTTATTTGTGTCCGATCAAAGTGAAAAGGAAAACATCTTATTGCAAATACCCTTCCTTGAACCGCCACCTTAACGTGGTGGAGGGCTTTGAGTGCTCGAATGATCCTAGAGGCTATGTTGTCTGGGACTTAAATGCCCCTGGTAGGGTCTCCCATGGCAAACAGAGTCTAGGTGATGGGTCAGACAAAGAGCAGTTCAAGACACCTTCATAAGGACTACTAAATCCAGGCACGTGACGTCGCCCGGTACGGCGGAGCCGGGGTCCCACCCTGGAGCCAGGCCTGGGTTGGGACTCATCGGAGAGCGCCTGGTGGCCGGGTTGCTCCTCGCGGGACCCGGCCAGGCCAAGTCCGAACGAGAGACACGAGGTCATCCCCCAGTGGGCCCACCACCTGCAGGGGGAACCGTGAGGGACCGATGCAAAGAGGATTGGGTGGCGGACGAAGGTGTAGACCCAATCCCCAGATACTCAGGCTGACTCTAGGGATGTGGAATGTCACCTCGCTGGGGGGGAAGGAGCCTGAGCTTGTGCAGGAGGTCGAGAGATATCGACTAGAAATAGTCGGGCTAGCCTCTACGCACAGTGTGGGCTCTGGAACCCATCTCCTCGAGTGCGGCTGGACTCTCTTCTACTCTGGACTGGCCCACGGGGAGAGGTAGTGGGCTGGGGTGGGTTTGCTGCAAAAACACGGGCCTGGGAGGAGTTTGGTGAGGCCATGGAGAAGGACTACCAGTTGGCCTCGAAGTGATTCTGGAAAACCGTACGGTGCCTCAGGAGGGGGAAGCAGTGTTTCGCCAACACTTTACAGTGGGGTTGGGAGGCTGCTGACCTCGACTGGGGACATTATCGGGTGGTGGAAGGAGTACTTCGAGATCTCCTCAATCCTGCCATCACGCATTCCCTAGCGGAAACATAGGCTGGGGACTTGGGGTTAGACTCTTTCATCACCCAGGCTGAGAGCTCCAAAAAAAAAAGCTCCACGGTGGCAGGGCTTCAGGGGTGGATGAGATCCGCACTGAGTTCCTCAATTCTCTGGATGTTGTGGGGTTGTCATGGTTGACACGCCTCTTCAACATTGCATGGCGGTTGGGGACAGTGCCTCTGGACTGGCAGACTGGGGTGGTGGTCCCCCTTCATAAGAACAGTGACCGGAGTGTGTGTTCCAACTACAGAGGGATCACACTCCTCAGCCTCCCTGATAAGGCCTACGCCAGGGTATTGGAGAGGAGAGTCTGGCCGATAGTCGGTCCTCGGCTTCAGGAGGAGCAGTGTGGTTTTTGTCCCGGCCGTGGTACACTGGACCAGCTCTATAACCTCTCCAGGGTACTCGAGGGTTCATGGGAGTTTGCCCAACCGGCCCACATGTGTTTTGTGAACCTGGAGAAGGCATTCAACTGTGTCCCTCGTGATGCCCTGTGGGGGGTACTCCAGGAGTATGGAATCAGGAGCCCTTTATTAGGGGCCATCTGGTCTCTGCACAAGCGGAGCAGGAGTTTGATCCGCATTGCCGGCACTAGGTTGGACCTGTTCCCGGTGCATGTTGGACTCTGGCAGAGCTGCCCTTTGTCACATCTGTGCATAACTTTTATGGACAGGATTTCTAGGCGCAGCCAAGGGCCGGAGGGGGTCTGGTTTGGGGACCAGTGGATTTCGTCTCTTCTTTTTGCGGATGACGTGGTCCTGCTGGCCCCCTCTAGCCAAGACCTACAGCATGCGCTGTGGCGGTTCGCAACCGAGTGTGAAGCGGCTGGGATGAGGATCAGCTCCTCCAAGTCCGAGGCCATGGTACTCGAACGGAAAAGGGTGGCTTGTCCTCTTCAGGTTGGAGGGGAGTCCCTGCCTCAAGTGGAGGAGTTTAAGTATCTCGGGGTCTTGTTCACGAGTGAGGGAAGAATGGAGTGGGAGATTGACAGACGGATCGGTGCGGCTGCCGCAGTAATGGGGGCACTGTGCCGGTCCGTTGTTTTGAAGAGAGAGCTGAGCCTAAAAGCGAAGCTCTCGATTTACCGGTCGGTCTACGTTCCTACCCTCACCTATGGCCATGAACTTTGGGTCATGACCGAAAAAACGAGATCCTGGATACAAGCGGCTGAAATGAGCTTCCTCCTTAGGATGGCCGGGCACTCCCTTAGAGATGGGTGAGGAGCTCGGCCATCCGGGAGGGGCTCGGAGTAGAGCCACTGCTCCTCCACATCGAGAGGAGCCAGTTGAGGTGGCTCGGGCATCTATACCAGATGCCTCCTGGACGCCTTCCTCAGGAGGTGTTCCAGGCACGTCCCACCAGCAGGAGGCCCAGGGGACAGCCCAGGACACGCTGGAGGAACTATGTCTCTCGGCTGGCCTGGGAACGCCTTGAGCTCCCCCTGGAGGAACTGGAGGAGGTGTCTAGGGAGAGGGACGTCTGGGTGTCTCTGCTGAGTTTGGTGCCCCCGTGACCCGGTCCCGGATAAAGCGGAAGACGACGAGTACGAGTACTCATTGCAAATACTGTCTGAACATCTTTGCTTGCCTTCCATTGATTCCATGTGTTGCATTAGTTTAAAGTAATAATTTAAGGTGAAAAAACATGTGAGAAAACTGACAGCTGACAGAACTATTCAGTTTACGTGGTATGGCAGAAGGTGTCCTTAGAATAATGTTTTTACAGCAACATTACTGTAGTGTAGTTAAACCTCTCATAATTAAGACATGAATTGATTATGTGGAGAAAATTAAACCTGGCCCAGCACTGCATGGCTTGCTAATGTAGAATATCCTGGTGATACAGTTGTTTGGAGAATGTTTGTAACAATGCTGTCCAGAACTGGAGCCTCACTTGCAAGCCACCTGACTACTGCCACAATTTTATTGTTTAGAATTACAGTTTGTGTAACAAGTGATTAATCCCCACTGTGATGAATTACAGGCAGACTGGACTTACAAAAGAAGTTGCTTTGAAATACATCCATAGGGTGTCGGTTTACAAAGTCTCCAAGCTACTGTGCCATTACATATTAAACAGTTAAGCACAACATTATTTACAGACCTGCCAGATTTAGGCTTAAAACTATTTTCATTCAACCATAAAGTTTATTTCTGATAAAACAATGTAAAATTTGCATACCTTTCTAAATAATATTTGTAAAATCTTTACTGTTATTACAGTTATCAAACAGTTTTAATAAATGCAGGCCAGTTTTCACATATCTCCTCTGGTATTTATATAAAGTTTCTTTGGTAATGAGCTGCCTTTAAAGTTGGAAGGCCTCTACGCCATTCCATTACTTTTTAGCTCCCTCCACAGATTCTCTATCAGATTCAAGCCAGGACTCCAAAACGTAAATACTCAACCTGAATATGAATATTCAGATACATCTAAGATATAAGAATATTATGCAAAAGTTGAATATTCTTTGTCACTCATTTCAAATAGTGAACCTCATATATTATATAGATTAATTTTACATAAATGAGTGAAAATATTCCAAGACTTTATTTCTTGTAATTTTTATAATGACTTACAGATAATGAAAACCCCAAATTCAGTGTTGCAGAAGATTTTTATATTGTGAAAAGGTTAAATATTGGGAATTCCTGCTATAACACACTAATCAGCTATTCACAAGGAGGGTAAGCCACAAAAGATTGTTAAAAAGGCTGGTTGTGCTCAGAGGGCTGTATCCAAGCATATTCATAGAGAGTTGAGTGGAAGGAAAAAATGTTGTAGGAAAAGGTGCACCAGCAACAGGGACAACCACAGGCTTACGTTTGCATTTCATTTCAAAATCAAGATCCCAGAGTCTAGAGGAAGGGCGGAGAGGCACAGAATCCATGTTGCTTGAAGTTTAATGTAACGTTTCCAGTCAGCAATGGCTTAGGGTGCCATGTTATCTGCTGGTGTTGGTCCACTGTGTTTTTTGAAGTCCACAGTCAATGCAGCCATTTTTCAGGTAATTTTAGAGCACTTAATGCTTCCTTCTGCTGACAAGCTTTATTGAGATGCTGATTTGATTTTGTAGCAGGACTTGGTACCTATCCACATTGTTAAAGGTACCAAAAGCTGGTTCAGTGACCACAGTGTTCCTGTTCTTGATTGGCACAGTAACACCATAATCTGATCTGAACCCCATAAAGAATATATAGAGTATTGTCAGGAGATTGATGAGGGACACCAGACCGAACAATGAAGATGACCTAAATGTCACTATAAAGCAACCTGGGCTTCCATTACATCTCAGCACAGTCACAGACTGATTTCATCCATGCCACAGCGCATTAATGAAGTAATTCATGCAAAAGGAGCCCAATCAAGTATTGAGGAAATAGAGGTGAACATACTTTTCAGAATCCTTTTTTATATATCTTATGGAATATTAAAAATTTTTAAGACACAGAATTTGGGGTTTTTATGATCTGTAAGCCATAATAATTAAAATTATGAGAAATAAAGGCTTGAAATATTTCACCCTATGTGTTACAAAACTACATAGTATATGAGTTTCTCTTTCTGAAATTAGTGACAAAACGTTTTTACAAAATTCTTGTTTTTTGCAGCACTAGTGGCCTTTATTTATGTTATTTTTACTTCAGGCAGACAGGAAGTGGGGTGGAGAAAGGGGTGGAGAGAGGGGAAAGACATGCAGCATAGGTCTTCGGGATCGGTACTCGCATCCAGGATGGCTGTGTCAAGGACCCAACCCTCCCTATATGAATCCGTGGTTTAAGTTTTTTTTTAGTTTACCTGTATACCTTGAGCTACAACTTAGAACACATCTGAAGTGAAAACGTTGTAAAAACAAATGTCTAAATTTAAATGTATTAAACTGCAGCTACATAGTAGTAGACAAATTACTCACATTTAAATGCATCTCATTTCTTTGTGAAACATTTTATCATCACAACTACAGAGAAACCACTGTAAAATCTAGTGTGCTTCCAATGTTGTCATGTTTGGTTTTAATCTTAATACTAATGATACATGTAGCTTATGAGATGAGAAGATGGACAATATTGGGTTCATAAGAATGAGACAACTTTTTATTGATATTTGATTTTTACCACATAGTGCAGAATGATATGCTGTTGGTGGGTACCTTTACATGTGCATTGGCATATTAGCACACATTGCGGTATTTCTTGTTTTAATAATGAGTTTGTTTCTGTGTCTCTTTTTTGTCCTCTCAACCTCACCTGGCTGACACATATGACAATATTCCAGGCTTGGGATTGCTGGAGCTTTCTAACTGACAAAAATTGTGTTTTCTTTTCAGTATTACCCTGTGCTTGCTAAGCATTGTGATTTTTTTAAAGTGAATGTTCAATGCATTTTGTTACTTTCCTTAAAAAAGGCTGCTGTCTTACTAATTGGCTTAAATCTAATCGCTTGGAATAGCATTTTTACTGGACTAAATAGGAAAATATTTGTGACTGAATTAAATGCATTGAATGTGACTGGATTTGAATTGTACCTGTTTGTTCCTTAAAGTTCCCTGAGATAGTTTTTGTTGTAATTTGGTGCTACATTAATAAAGTGAAGAGAAAATGCTGTGGTCTTCACCTGTACATTCCTGACATTGAGAGACTGACTCTTGCAGATGAGGATGGGTCCTATCAGGCCTGACGAGATGTCCCTCGGCATGTTCACGGCACTGTGGTACATCCGTGTCAGACATCGGGAATCAGCATCCATAGGCTCATTCTCCTTGAGTACCTTCCACACATAGGTGCGTGTTTCCCCAGGCAGAACACCGTGAGACTGGTTCCCTGGCGATCATGTCACAAACAACTCCATCATTTCGTATATTTAAAGTCATATGTTTGTTCAGTGTCTTATTTAGGGAATAATCTGTACCTCCTTCTGGGTAGTTGACTCCCTCCTCTAACTTTTCTAAAGTCAGGCCATGTGGGTAGATACTGTAAGGCCTTGAGGCCAAATTCTTAAAAACAATCTGTAAGAGAAGAAAGAGCATGAAGTCACAATCTAATCTGGCTAAAAGGATCACACAGTGCCTCCTATCCTGTTTAATATTGTGCCAGCACTGAATATTTTGTGTTGGCTTTCAGGTTGATATGTCTGTGTTAATATTTACTGCAGATGTCAGACATATTACATAGTTTAGGGTTTTAGTTCTGGTATAGCTTTACCGTGATGACGTCTCTGATTTGTGCTCTGATCACTGGACCCAAGATGCCCAGCTCATCCTTCCTTTGCTTATTTTCCAACTTTTCAGTGAATGATTCATTTTTGTACTGAGTGTACACCGCCTTCTTGTACTTGTTTCCAATACGGTTTGCTGACTGTCTCAGGTACTGGAGCTTGTAGTCGCTAAACAAAGAGAAAACATTTTAGTGTAATTCTGAGTTACTCATTCATCATTTCTTAGTGGGGAATGAAAACATGACTGCACTGTAGATCAGTGGCGATTGCTCTAAGACTGCAAGGGAAGCTCTGCTTCCCCTAAAATGTCAAAAAAATAAGTGATCAAATATATACTGTTGTGTGTACATGTCATTGACTAAATATGCGCTACAATACGCTCAACTTTTGTTCAAAATCAGCTTCTTATCACTGGTAACGACGCAGCTTTCCTCTCACTCATTCCCGCAGCTTCACAGTGCTTTAAACAGTGAGTTCAATAGTGAAGCAAAAATGCTGGGCTTTCTCCCGCCCATCGGACGCTCAGCGTTTCTGGGGGTCTATGGGGCAGTGGGCTTGCCTCGGCTGGCCTGGACGCTCAGCTTCTGCATGATGATTGGATGATCTGTTTGAGGCTGAATCGCTTTTTGATTAACATAAAAATGAGCGAATGAGCGAATCAGCGATTCAGCGATCTTGAAATTGAGCTTCCTCTCCTTGAAAGATCAGCATCCACCACTGCTGTAGATCCATCACAGGATATAGTGCTCTATAAAGACTGTTTGCCTCCTTGCAGATTTTTTCTGTTTATGCTTTTCTGGTCACACTTAAAAGATAAACTGGGGGAATTCAAAATGCAATTTTTAAAATGGTGATTACCCTTATATTGTTAAAAACACTATCTAAAGCAATCTGTGAAAATATAACTGTATTCCCCCTTCTCCCCTTGATACATTTTCAGTACTCCACATTCTGTTGGTTTAATTTCACTGGTAACAACAAGGTGTAGTTACTTCCTGGGAAAACATGAAACAGTTTTTAACCTTCTGAGGAGGGATTGTTCCACCTGAGTAAGCAAACAGTAAACCATCAGGACCCCCTTCAGTTTGCTTATCGCTGTGGAGTTGGAGTTGAAGATGCCATCATACACCTGCTTCAACAAACCCACTGTCATCTGGACAAAGCCAGCAGCACTGTGAGGATCATGTTCTTTGATCTCTCCAGTGCATTTAATACAATCCAACCTGATTTACTTTGTCAGAAACTCCAGAAGACTCAGGTGGAGGCCTCAACAATCTCCTGGATCAAAGACTACCTGACAAACAGACCACAGTTTGTGAGACTGAAGGATTGTGAGTCTAACCAGGTAGTCAGCAGCACAGGAGCACCACAGGGGACGGTACTCTCACCATTCCTTTTCACTCTGTACACCTCAGACTTCCAGTACAAGACAGACTCCTGTCATCTGCAGAAATACTCGGATGATTCTGCAGTTGTGGGGTGGATCAGAGATGAACAAGAAGCTGAGTACAGGAAGGTGGTGGACCGCTTTGTGGCATGGTGGGGAAACAATCATCTCATTTTGAACGTGACTAAAACAAAGGAGATGATTGTAGATTTTAAGAGAAACAGGAATAAGTCAAAAACTATTTCTATCATGGGAGAAGAAGTGGAGGTGGTGGAGGAGTATAAATACCTCGGTGTTCACCTGGACAACAGACTGGAGTGGAGATGCAACTGTGAAGCCATCTACAAGAAGGGACAGAGCAGACTGTACTTCTTGAGGAAGCTTAGGTCCTTTGGTGTTTGCAGCAAGATGCTGCATATCTTCTATAAGTCTGTTGTGGAGAGTCTGATCTCTTCTGCCATCATCTGCTGGGGAAGCAGCATTAGAGCCAGGGACTTAAAAAAGCTCAACAAGCTGATAAAAAAGGCTGGCTCTGTTCTGGGGACTCCTCTAGAACCTCTGAAGATCATTGTGGAAAGACGGATTCTTCATAAAATGAAGAACATTATGGAGAACCCTGAGCATCCTCTTCATGAGACTGTCTTACAACAACAGTGTCTTCAGTCAGAGGCTTCTTCAGATCTGCTGTAAGACGGAGCGCTACAGGAGATCCTTCCTGCCCACAGCCATCAGCATCTACAACGACTCTTTGAGGAAACCTTCATAATGAGCTACAACAACATTTAATTTCCCTTTGGGATTAATAAAGTATTTTTGAAATGAATTGAATTGAATTGAATCCAAGAGCGCATCAACAATTACTCCAGGAGGTCGCAAAATGACCAAGAACAAAACCTAAAGCACTGCAGGCCTCACCTGCCTCAGTTAAGGTCAGAGTTCATGATTCAACAATAAGAAATAGGCTCAGTAAAAATCCCTATATGGGAGAGCTCCAAGGCTAAAACCACTGCTGAACAAAAAGGCCAGACCATCACACTACCACAGGGTAGTGGTAATGTGATGGTCTGAGACTTATCAGCTGCTACAGGACCTGGATGGCTTACAATTGTTGGTGGCACCATGAATTCTGTTCGAGCAGAATATCCTGGCCATCAGTTTGTGACCTTTAGCTCAAGCATACTTGAGTTATGCAGCAGAGCAATCATCTGAAGCACACCAGCAAGTCCACCTCAGAATAGCTTAAAAATAAAAAACGATGGTGACCAGTCAAAGTCCGGACTTAAATCGGATTGAAATGCTGGTATGATATTAAAGACCATTGATGCTGGAAAATCATCCAGTGTTGTTGAATAAAATAAAGTTGGGCCTAAATTCCTCCACATTGATATAAAAAACCCATTGTAGGTTATACAGCTTGATGGCAGTTGTCGAGTAGTACAACCAGGTTTGGGGAGGGTATTGTTATTTTTTACATAGGGCCAGGTTGGTTTGGAAAGCTTATTCAGCCAATTAACTGAAATCATCTTGTGAAAAAAGCATTTTGGATATATATCCTCAAGCCATCTGTCTGTTTTTAAAAGTAATTTGATCTGACAAAAAAATGAAACCTGTTAGGGTAGGAATACTTTTTCGTAACACTGTATCTTGAAATAAAGTTGCTTACTCGTCAACACGGTCCTTCTGGTCGTTTGAATAGTCCCAGACTATTTCTTCTGCAGCAATATAATATTTCCACTCCTTGCTTTGTCGTCTTTCCTCAATTGTCATCCTCTTCGAGGGTTCCACAAATTCTTCACACTTCCTCACGTCCACAAAACCATGCATGCCAGCTACAATTGTTTAAATACGTTAAAGTTGTTTCAGCTGGGTGATAAAAATGATGAGTCTGTCTTTATCTAAATCTTCAGGAACACCCACCTTCCATGTGCTTGATGGTGTGAGAGGAGAGCAGCCAGCGGCCCGTGTGGGAAGCAACAAGGCTGGCAGTGGCTGAGGAACCGCTGATCAGCCCCACTGACGACACTTTGTGGCCACTGTGCGTCAGGACTTGGCCGTTCATGTGAACTGAAAACACCTCTTGTTCTGAGCTCATGCCCACCAGATGCAGGCTCACAGTGGCATGAGTGCATATACTTACATCTTGGAGCAAAAACAAAGGTTGTTGTGTGTTTTAATTAGCATCACATCAATAAAGAACATTATTCATTCTTTGCATAACAGAAGGTAAAATTTATTCCAAACTCTTATAGTGAGCAAACCTTCATTAATACCAACATTAAACCACTGTACATCTGCCTTGCATTTCATGAAGATCCACTGTAAAGTTAGTAATGCTCCAACATTGCCTTTTTAAGCTGACACATACATTTTTTGTCTACCAGCTAAGTCAGTCATGTCCAAACATTGTGCAGAAGCTGTGTCTCAACTAAAGAAAGCCAAACTCTTTAAACTACACATAAGCGCCCTTGCAACTCAAAAGTTGCAGCAATGACCCAGTAATCACTCAGTCTCATGTTACATTATGCAGACACTCTGCCAAGCTAGTAAAAACATATTTCCCTCAGCATGTGGCATGCTTGAAGTGGCTCCAACAGAAGAGCATTCTGACTCGTTTTCTGATTAATTCAGCTGATAATTATTTGACCACATATGTATAGAGCACTGAGTGTTTACCCCATTATGGTCAGGATGTCATAAAGTAGGCTCTTGAAGCTGCTGATTAACATGAACAACTAGCCAGTTAGGATTATTTTGATAAGCTGGTCCTGGGTCAGATTTGCATCCCGGTCTTGGTTGAATTCACACAAAAGGGGTAAGTAATGGGTGTGACACAGTAGACTGGGTTTGGTTTTTACAAACAAATGGGTTAAAGTGGTTAATGTCTCATGTTAAGGTTACCCAAGAGTGGGTTGGGGCAAAACACAGACATATAGAATAAAGAACCATGCAGGCACACAGTAATACCTAAAAATAGTTTAGAGTGGCCAACTAACCTAACATGTATGAACTGTGGGAGGAAGTTGGAGAAAGCCTGGCATGCACAGGGGTAACATGATAATTCTTTACAATTCCTCATAAAAAAGGCCCCAGAAGGGATTTGAATCCAGGACATTACTGCTGGTGTTACCAACTGTAACAGTGTGCAGCCCAGAATGAATGGTGATAAATTAAAGATAACATCATTATGTCTGAAAAAAGAAAATGAAAAACATAAATCTGGATAACAAAGTTGTTACTCCTTATACAGGTCCTTCTCAAAATATTAGCATATTGTGATAAAGTTAATTATTTTCCATAATGTCATGATGAAAATTTAACATTCATATATTTTAGATTCATTGCACACTAACTGAAATATTTCAGGTCTTTTACTGTCTTAATATGGATGATTTTGGCAGACAGCTCATGAAAACCCAAAATTCCTATCTCACAAAATTAGCATATTTCATCCCACCAATAAAAGAAAAGTGTTTTTAATACAAAAAACGTCAACCTTCAAATAATCATGTACAGTTATGCACTCAATACTTGGTCGGGAATCCTTTTGCAGAAATGACTGCTTCAATGCGGCGTGGCATGGAGGCAATCAACCTGTGGCACTAAGGTCTTATGGAGGCCCAGGATGCTTCGATAGCGGCCTTTAGCTCATCCAGAGTGTTGGGTCTTGAGTCTCTCAACGTTCTCTTCACAATATCCCACAGATTCTCTATGGGGTTCAGGTCAGGAGAGTTGGCATGCCAATTGAGCACAGTGATACCATGGTCAGTAAACCATTTACCAGTGGTTTTGACACTGTGAGCTGGTGCCAGGTCATGCTGAAAAATGAAATCTTCATCTCCATAAAGCTTTTCAGCAGATGGAAGCATGAAGTGCTCCAAAATCTCCTGATAGCTAGCTGCATTGACCCTGCCCTTGATAAAACACAGTGGACCAACACCAGCAGCTGACACGGCACCCCAGACCATCACTGACTGTGGGTACTTGACACTGGACTTCTGGCATTTTGGCATTTCCTTCTCCCCAGTCTTCCTCCAGACTCTGGCACCTTGATTTCCGAATGACATGCAGAATTTGCTTTCATCCGAAAAAAGTACTTTGGACCACTGAGCAACAGTCCAGTGCTGCTTCTCTGTAGCCCAGGTCAGGCGCTTCTGCCGCTGTTTCTGGTTCAAAAGTGACTTGACCTGGGGAATGCTGCACCTGTAGCCCATTTCCTGCACACGCCTGTGCACTGTGGCTCTGGATGTTTCTACTCCAAACTCAGTCCACTGCTTCCGCAGGTCCCCCAAGGTCTGGAATCGGCCCTTCTCCACAATCTTCCTCAGGGTCCGGTCACCTCTTCTCGTTGTGCAGCGTTTTCTGCCACACTTTTTCCTTCAAACAGACTTCCCACTGAGGTGCCTTGATACAGCACTCTGGGAACAGCCTATTCATTCAGAAATGTTTTTCTGTGTCTTACCCTCTTGCTTGAGGGTGTCAATAGTGGCCTTCTGGACAGCAGTCAGGTCGGCGGTCTTACCCATGATTGGGGTTTTGAGTGATGAACCAGGCTGGGAGTTTTAAAGGCCTCAGGAATCTTTTGCAGGTGTTTAGAGTTAACTCATTGATTCAGATGATGAGGTTCATAGCTCGTTTAGAGACCCTCTTAATGATATGCTAATTTTGTGACACTGAATTTATGAACACCTATCTGTTTTTACTTTATGACCAACTCCAGACCAACAAACAGGGTCACAGTTTTCTGACTCTATGTTTGGTTAAAAATGCCCAACCTGTTTTTCAACAGTACAAACCCATTTGGGTTCAGGAACAGACCTAGTAGCTTGTAAAGTGTGTGAAAAATATCAAATTAAAATAAACAAGATGGTGACATCACGGCAATTAACTTACACTGTCCTAAATCAATAGCACATGGTACATTTTACAGTCTGTATCCCAACACATACAGGGGTTGGACAATGAAAGTGAAACACCTGTCATTTTAGTGTGGGAGGTTTCAAGGCTAAATTGGACCAGCCTGGTTGCCAGTCTTCATTGATTGCACAATGCACCAGTAAGAGCAGAGGGTGAAGGTTCAATTAGCAGGGTAAGAGCACAGTTTTGCTCAAAATATTGAAATGCACACAACATTATGGGTGACATACCAGAGTACAAAAGAGGACAAATTGTTGGTGCAAATCTGGATGGCGCATCTGTGACCAAGATAACAAGTCTTTGTGATGTATCAAGAGCCTTAGTATCCAGGGTAATGTCAGCATACCACCAAGAAGGACGGACCACATCCAACAGGATTAACTGTGGACGCAAGAGGAAGCTGTCTGAAAGGGATGTTCGGGTGCCAACCTGGATTGTATCCAAAAAACATAAAACCACGGCTGCCCAAATCACGGCAGAATTAAATCTGCACCTCAACTCTCCTGTTTCCACCAGAACTGTCCGTCGAGAGCTCCACAGGGTCAATATACACGGCCGGGCTGCTATAGCCAAACCTTTGGTCAATCATGCCAATGCCAAATGTCGGTTTCAGTGGTGCAAGGAGCGCAAATCTCAGGCTGTGGATGTGAAACATGTATTGTTCTCTGATGAGTCCACCTTTACTGTTTTCCCCACATCCGGGAGAGTTATGGTGTGGAGAAGCCCCAAAGGAGCATACCACCCAGACTGTTGCATGCCCAGAGTGAAGCATGGGGGTGGATCAGTGATGGTTTGGGCTGCGATATCATGGCATTCCCTTGGCCCAATACTTGTGCTAGATGGGCACGTCACTGCCAAGGACTACCGAACCATTCTTGAGGAACATGTGCATCCAATGGTTCAAACTTTATATCCTGAAGGCGGTGCCGTGTATCAGGATGACAATGCATCAATACACACAGCAAGACAGGTGAAAGATTGGTTTGATAAACATGAAAGTGAAGTTGAACATCTCTCCTGGCCTGCACAGTCAGCAAAGCTAAATATTATTGAGCCACTTTGGGGTGTTTTGGAGGAGGGAGTCAGGAAATGTTTTCCTCCACCAGTATCACGTAGTGACCTGGCCACTATCCTGCAAGAAGAATGGCTTAAAATCCCTCTGAACACTGTGCAGGACTTGTATATGTCATTCCCAAGACGAATTGACTGTGTATTGGCCGCAAAAGGAGGCCCTACACCACACTAATAAATTATTAGGGTCTAAAACCAGGTGTTTCAGTTTCATTGTCCAACCCCTGTATATAATATACAAAATGATGCACATAAAATGGAAACATGTATTTCATAAATGTGACAGGCGTTGATATATAGCCAAATAGGCTTGAGCTCTTCATGTTTAGACCCATTCAAGATGTGTTTTTACATATGCCAACATCGGTTTTTACCCCTAAAAACTGTTGTGGCTCATAGATGTTCTTCTGCACCCCTTGTCTGTCCTGACAAACTATTTTAACCTTCCCTTCATCGCTCCCTGTGTGTCTCAGAATAAATCCTCAAAATATTCTCAATTTATCTGGCTGTAGTACGTCTCCCGCCTCTCTTGACTGTGGGAAGAAATTATACTCCCTGCAGTCAAGGTTTGTATCCCTAAAAAACTACATCCAACTCAAATTTGGTGCACTGCACTTTATCGGACACTGAAATATCTCAATATTGAATGTGACCTTATTCTCCATGTTATTAAAAGATGCTGGCAAAATCTGGTGGAAAAACATCTGATCAAAAGCTACTCAACATGGTCAAAGTAATTATTTTCAGTATTCCTTTGCTGAACCTAGATTTTGAGAGCCTGTTCTCAGGAATTTAATGAGTGGGCAAATTACAGTACATTGTACATAAATTCATGGAGATACCACACAAAGACAGTTTATATCTCCACAGTGACAGGATGGATTTGTGTTACCTGCTTTCAACTCACTGATGTACAGTTTCACACTCCAGGCCAGACGGTGGCAGTCATGCACAAATTCATGCAAATTGATTTTTTAATTTTAACTTTAAAAGCTTTATTCCCATCAGGGATTGTTGCAATTTGAATGTTGTTGTAGTCCCCTAAAGGTGACTTGGACAAAAATGGATAACAGCCAAACTTCCATTACAGCATTTCATGTGCCAGTGTTGTTGCTCTTGTACTCATCAGTGTAATTGCAGTCTAATATGTCTGTTCTGTGGTTTGGTGGTGTCAGGGTTTGTGTAGCAAAGGACCCCGGAATGCAGACAAGCAGGCAGCATGACGGTAAGTGAAATGATTTAATGAAAAGAAACATACTGAAGAAGATGGTGGGAAGAAAAAACATGGACATGGTGGCAAGACAGGCTTGGCATGAGCAAAGGGCAGTACATGAATAGAGATAGTGGTCCAAAAACCTAACTTGACAAAACATGAACTAAAAGACAAAAACTAAAGCATGACCAGGAAAATAATAAACAGAAGCAAGATTCAAAACCTTAACTGTGAGAAACCTAAGAGGAAAAACCCGCAAATCAAAAACCAAACAACCCCAAATCATAATAGAACCCCTGCTCCTTGAACCTCTCGGAAACAGGATCCGGTGGTGCTTCCTCCTCGAAACCCTCGTCTCTGGGCTCAGAGGCCAGGATGAGGACTAATCTCTCCTCAAACCGCTCAGGAACAGGATCAGACGAGGGTTCGTCTTCAAACCCTTCATCACAGGGTTCAGGAACCAGAATGAGCACCAGTCTCTCACTGAACCCCTGGAAGGCCTTCAGACCAGGAGCAGGAGCTGAAGCTGAAGCAGAAGCTGAAGCGTCGCCGAGACCCTCAGTGGCGAACGCAGAAGCTGAGGCATCGCCGAGACCCTCAGTGGCGTGCACAGGAGCTGAGGCGTCGCCGGGACCCCCGATGACTGAGGCGTCCCGCTTCCGAAGTTCTCTGCAGTGAGTAGAGGAGGTTGACGCAGACTTGGGCTGTACAATGGCAGGCATCTGGAGGCATGACATGGGCTGAGCTGCAGCAGCAGTGTTCTGGAAACATGGCGACGGCTGAGCTGCAGCAGCAGCGTCCTGGAGACCTGGCGTGGTCTGCTCAGTAGCAGCGCTCTGGAGACCTGGAGAGGATGAAGGTGGGCAGCAGTAAAACTGCCTAACTGCTGTCTGATAATCCTCCTCCATCTGCCTGACTTTCTCCTTAAACTCAGGAGAGGGATATAGGAGACTGGTCCTCTTGAAGCTCTTAATCTGGCGAGCACAAAACCTTGAAACCTCCTCCAGTTCATCAGGCGTCGCCACAGAATCTTGGGCTGGAGAGTGTGAAGACGGCTTGGGCAGAGGTGCATCGAGCCTGGCAGACAGTGCTGTGGCAGATGAAGACGTGGGAAAACTCGCTGCAGCCCTCACATCAGCAGGCATGGACCCATCGGTTGAACAACAGGAAGTCGCTCCATGACGGTGTTTCTTGAGGCAGGTGGAAGACTTCGGTTCCGCTGCTGGATCAGGGTGCGCAACCAGGGGAGCAGGCGGAGGCGGCTGAACCGCCTCACGCTCCATCTGCTCCAACAGCAGTGGAGAGGGTGAAACCTCCAGATCGGCCGGCAGATGTCTCATTGCCTCCTCCATCTGCTGCTGAACCCAGTGATCCCAGGCGCTCTCCTGCCTATCATCCGCGAGGTCCATGTTAGGTGGAAACATTCTGTCAGGGTTTGTGTGGAGGACCCCGGAATGCAGACGAGCAGGCAGCATGACGGTAAGTGCTGCTGTTCTGCACTCTAACCTGCCCCGACTTACCACTATCTTATCCACTAGTTAGTTCACAGTCATGTCATTCAGCTTTATCATTTGGCTAATAAATAGACTGAGGACAAGAATCATTCTCAGACCATTCCTATTAGATTTGTAGTCATAAACAAGTATTAAGGCTCAGTTAAAGTCACGCTTTAACCCCATCAGGACCCCGCTGATGGGGTTAACAACTACTGTACACATTGGTGTGGACATTGCTGCAGTTTTCTTTGAAAACACAGGGGGCAGTATGCTAGATCAGTTATTCCCAACAGGGGGTACTCGTACCCCTCGTGGTACGTGAGCACATTGCAGGGGGTACGTGGAAACATTTATTTTATTTTCAAGATGACGGGTAGATATCATCAGTTAGTAGGGATAATTCTCGGATGTGTGATGCTTTATTAGGACCCAGGTGCAAAAATACACCAAGCCTTTATCAACCAAAAGAGCAAAAGCGGCACAATAAAACAACTACAGGTGGGAAAGACTAGAGCAGGGGTGTCATTGCTGTTCACCTGGATGACGCTCCGCTACAGGGAGAGAGAAAAGTAACAGCTGTCTCTGCCGATCTATCAATGCTTATAATGGACAAGCAAGCTCAGGTGTCTCATTAAAGCTCAGTTAAATACACAAAGTAAAACTGATATAGTAAGCCTGAACTGTTAAGAGTTCTGTTTCTGATATTTCAGGTTTAAATGTCTATTTATTGGGCACTTATTCAAAAGAGCTCCAGCTTTTGTTAAAACAAAGGCAAGTTAATTATTGATGTCTATTGATGTCTTTTGCATTTATTTATATTGCTTATTTACGTTCACATCAACAGAGTTATCTTTATGTTTAATTTGAGCTGAAAAGAATAAAATGCCTGAGAACTAAATGTTCAAGTTAATGAGATTAAATACAATGATTTTCATTTAATAATCAATTGTTGTGCATTCTGTTTTATTCTACACTTTTGATTTAGGGGGTACCTGTGGTATAACAAGAAGTCATAAAAGGTTGGGAACCACTGTGCTAGATAACCAGTGGAAATGTAGTCCCTCAGGGAGTTTTTCCTCTCCACTGTCGCTACATGCATGCTCAATATGAGGGATTGCTTCATAGTCAACGCTAGTGACTGTCCACTGTCGCTACATGCTCATCCAGGAGGAGTGACTTCTATAAGTCTCTAACTCAATACAATCTGCTGGGTTTCCTTAGATAGAAAAGCTTTTTATCCAATTTGAATAATCCATTCAATTCAATTAAAGATACTTTATTGATCCCCGAGGGGAAATTAGAATTCCAATAAACTGAATCTGACTGCACTGTTCAATGGTTAAGATTAATTGGAATGTATGAACCTGACTTTTGTGAAGCGC